>NC_143415.1:17915000-19115000 GCF_059467195.1 Physcomitrium patens | reverse complement strand
TGAATCTACAATTCTAAAAAGCTCTTTATTTTAGATCTCATAATTGATCTCAGTAGTTGAAAATATTTTGAAATAGAAAGCTATTTGATGGAATTTGTTATTTGCTTCTATTAGTGATAATACTGCACCTAAAGCAAAGTCTGATGCATCTATTTTCATAAAAAATGCCATTGAAGAATCAACACAATATAAGATTAATGCAAAAATAAATTCTTTTTTTAAAGCATCAAAAAATGCTTTGGCTTCTTTTCTCCACTCAAGTTTGTCTTTATAAGTCAAACTTGTAAGTAGAGCTGCAACTTCAAAAAACTTCTGTTTATAAAGATCTGATGGTAATTGACAAAGTCCAAAAATCATTACATATGTCTTACTATTTTTTAAATCTTCTAATCTATGATAGTTTGGACCTTCTTTGGATCCATTAATAGTCCTTTGTTAGAAATGATATATCCTAAGAAGTCAACTTGAATAGTATGGAATACTTACTTTTCTAATTTGGCATATAATCCTGCATCTCTAAGTTTTTGTAACACATAGCAAACATAAATTTCATATTTTTTTGTGTTCTTAGAATAGATAAAGATATTGTTCAAATAATAGACAATAAAATAATCAAGAAATTCATAAAAATCATCATTTATTAGATGTTAAAAAGTAACTAGTGCATTTGTGAGTCCAAAAGGCATGATATTATATTTAAAATACCTATACTTCATTCAAATTGTAACTTTTTATTCATCTCATTTATTAATGCATACCAAATTATATGTTCCTTGTAGATCTATTTTTATATAGATCTTTACTTGATTGAGTTGATAAAAAAGTCCTAAAATTAAATGTAGAAGATATCTATTTTTGAGGGTGATCTTGATGAATTCTCAATAATCTATGTATATAAGGCTTCTTCACTCTTGTCAATCCATGTTAGATAGTATATATGGAGGCAAGAATGAAGGCTTCTTCACTCTTGTCAATGCCTTTCTAGTCTTAGTCTTGTTTCAAGACTTTCTAATCTTCTTGTTTTTCGCAATAGCCATTCTAGTTAATATTACATCACCTTTTGAGTGACTTTTTAGTTTTCTTCAATGATAGAAGAGTGTATTGAGGATTTTCTTTCTTCAAGATTCATGTCCTTGATAGTTTCATAAGAGTATTAATATATTATTTCTATCTTTTTCTAGAAGTGAGTGGATTATTCCACTTCTATTATTGTATTTTGAAGGTTGCGGACTACCCACCTTTAAACAAAAAATCTTATTTTTTAACATTGATCTTTTCCTTAAAGAGAGTGGATTATCCCTCTTTGTAGGATTTTTTTTTAGAGGTTGTAGATTACCCTCCTCTAATTTAACTTTTGAATTCATTTGAGTTGTCTATAGAAGGAAAGATTATGGATGCTACTCTCAATAGAAGTGAGAATAGATTTGCAACTATAGCAGATCTTCATGAATTTGTCAACACTCTAAGAAAGAAAATCTCACGTATTTTCAACGTGAATCATAGAAGTACTATGCCTATATTTATGGAAGAAGTTCAGAGTCTGCAGCAAGAAGTTGTGCAGTTGAAAGAAGCAAGTAGATCAATGTCACAACCAAATCTAGGGAGTTTTGCTCCTACAAGTATGGCAGGGACAAGGATTAATATGCCTGAGAAGTTTGATGGAACAAGATCAAAATTTCAAGGATTTTTGCAATAAGTCAAGCTTTATCTAAGGTTACACCCTTTCCAATATCTTGATGGATTTACCCAAGTCGGATTTATAGGTGCACTACTATCAGGAAGTATTCTCTCTTGGTTTGCACCCTTAATAGAAAAAGATTCATGACTCCTTTATGATTTGAATTCATTCCTAGAAGTGTTTACAACCACATTCAGAGAAAGTAATTGAGAACAAGTAGTAGAGACCAAGCTTTTATTCTTATGGCAAGGATCACAATCAACTACTACATATGCTACCGAATTCCAAAATCTTGCTTATGACGTGGACTGAAATGACAAAGCATTTATCAACCAATTCCGATATGGATTGAAAGATAGCATCAAAGATTTGTTATTGACAATGTCGAAAGTAGAATCTTTGGAAAAATTTAATACTCAAGCCATTGCATGCAACAATTATTTATTTGAAAGGCATCAAGAACAAAGATTTGGTTAGAGAGGAACAAGTCAAGTAATGGTGGCAGCTCCCAAGTTTTTTGAAACGTATCCGTCAAAGCTAGAACCAATGCAAATTGATATGATATGTTTTAAACCTCTCACAAAGCAAGAAAAGACTCGACATTGCCAAGAGGGATTATATTTATATTATGGAGAAGCTAAGCACAGTACTCAATATTATTCAAAGAAGCAACACAATTACAAAATGAGGAGCACAATTACCAAAGAAGATAATGTGTCGGAAAATGAGTTTCTCTAGCTACAATAGGGACCATGCGGCTGAAATCATGTGCAACAACTAGTAAAGGTCCTATCATCTCCTCAAAACCCTAACCTTGTTTTATAATAAAAGTATATTTAGGACTTAATAGTCACAAAGTCTTTGCCTTGTTAGATTCAAGACCCTCAGCATGTTTTATAGATGAAGATTTTGCTAAAAATCAAAAAATACCTTTAATGAAGAAAGTTAAATCCATACATTTAGAAGTCATAGATGGTCGTTTGTTGTCTTCTGGAAATGTTATCCATGAAACTATTCCTTTAGATATAGCAATTAAAGATCATAACAACGTAGTAGTATTTAATGTAATAAAATCTCCCTCTAATCTAGTTATTTTAGGATTATCATGGCTAGAAAAATATAATTCTCAAATAGATTGGATTTCTCGTAACCTTAACTTTCCTGATAGTATAATCCAAAATTGTGTTAGCAAAGTAGAAGTATGTAAGTCGAGTATGCCCAAACCTTTACTAGTAGGTGCAAAAGCTTTCATGCATGCTATAAAAGAAGGATCATCTTTTGCTATATATGCTACACCCATTTTCAATGGTGAAACAACGTCGAGTGGTATTCCTAAGCAATAGCAAGAATTCTAAGATGTTTTTGAAAAGAAGAATGCAGATATTCTCTTCGAGCATTGACCTTATGATTGTTCAATTGATCTGCAAGAAAGAACTTAACCACCATTCGGACCAATCTATAGCTTATCGCAGAATGAGTTGGCTGCATTAAAAGAGTACATTGATGAAAATTTGGCAAAGAACTTCATACGCCATTCTACATCTCTAGCCGGGGCTCCTATCTTATTTGTGAAGAAGAAAGAGGGATCTCTGTGAATGTGTGTGGATTATAGAAGACTCAACAAGATCACTATCAAAAATAGGTATCCTTTATCTTTGATTTGAGGACTTCTTGACCAACTCAATCAAGTGAAGATCTATACAAAAATAGATCTATGAGGAGCTTATAACTTAGTTCGTATCAAAGAAAGAGATGAATGGAAGACTGCTTTTCGAACTAGGTATGGACATTTTGAATATAATGTCATGCCTTTTGGACTCACGAATACACCGGTCGCTTTTTAATATCTTATGAATGATGTTTTTCATAAGTTTTTAGAAGATTTTTTTGTTTGCTATTTCGACGACATTCTAATCTTCTCTAAAAATATAGAAAAATATGAGTTTCATGTTCGTCGTGTGTTACAAAAACTTAGAGATACAGGATTATATGCCAAGTTAGAAAAGTGTGTATTCCTTACTACTCAAGTTGACTTTTTAGGGTACATCATTTCCAACGAAGGCCTTATGATGGATTCCAAGAAGGTTCAAACTATTATAGATTGGAAGATTCCAAAAACAGTACAAGATGTGCAATGCTTTTTGGACTTTGCTAATTACTATCAAATCTTTATGAAGAATTTTTCTCAAGTTGCAGCTCCACTTACATGTTTGACTTGTAAAGACAAACTTGAGTGGAATAAAGAAGCAGAAGCATTATTTGATGCTTTAAAAAAGGAATTTATTTCTACATCAATCTTATATTGCATTGACTTCTCCAAGGTATTTTTTATGGAAACAAATGCATCAGATTTTGCTATAGGCACCATATTGTCTCAAATGGAAACAAATGACAAACTCCATCCAACAGCTTTCTATTCAAGGAAATTTTTAGCAGCTGAGATTAATTATGAGATTCACGACAAAGAGCTCCTTGTAATTGTAGATTCATTTCAAAAATGGCGTCATTATTTAGAAGGCACCTCAAGTCCAGTTATAGTATATACAGACCATAAGAACCTCGAATACTTCATGTCAACACGTGTCTTGAATTGTCATCAAGTCCATTGGAGCATATCTTTATCTAGATTCAATTTCAAGATCACTTATCAACCCGAAAAATAATAAGGTCTATCAGACGTTCTTTCTATATGTTTTTATCTTACACCAAAAGAAGGAGATGCATCTTTTGATCAACAAAGATCAATTTTCTTGAAGCCTGAGCATTTTCATCTTCGAGCTATAAAATCAACATTGATTGTTGATTCATCATTTGTGAAGCAAATTCAATCAAGCATGTCCTCTAATCTTCTTGTTTAGGATATCAATGATACTTCTTCTAAGTCCCATGTTACTTCCAAGTTTGAATTCAAGAATAATCTATTATATTTTGAAGGATGCCTATATGTTATAGAACGTGAAGCTCAATTGAGTATTCTTCAAGCTCGTCATAACTTTCTAGCAGTAGAATATTTTGGATACAATAAAACTTTGGAACTAATATTTAGGGATTTTTGGTGGCCGCAAATGTGAAAGGCAGTCAAAGATTTTGTACAATCTTGTGATGTTTGTTCAAGATCAAAAACTCCTCTTCATCGACCTTACAGACTTCTTCAGCCGTTATCTATCTCAGAACAACCATGGTCTTCTGTTTCTATGGATTTCATCACAGATCTTCCAATTTAAGTTCTTATGACTCTATATTTGTGATAGTAGATCGTTTTACCAAGATGGCATATTTTGTACCATGTAAAAAATCTATCACAGGTGAAGAAATAGCTAAGCTTTTCATTGAAAATATCTATCGTTATTATGGATTACCAAAGGATATTTATATTGGATAGGAGGACTCAATTTGTATCAAGATTTTGGAGAACCCTATTCAAGATTTTAAAGGTGGATATAAAGCTTTCTTCAGCTTTTCATCCTCAAAGTGATGGATAAATGGAATGGGTAAATCAAGTTTTGGAGTAGTATTTGAGATGTAACATCGGCTATCATCAAGATGATTGGACAACTCTTTTACCATTGGCAGAGTTTGTATATAATAATTCCGTACATTCTTCTACTCAATAAACACATTTCTTTGCCAATTATGGTTATCATCCATGTCTTGATACTTTTGACTTTTCAAAAGTTGATAATCATGCGATGGAAGATTTAGCAAATTTCTTGTCAGAGCTACATATAACAATGAAGATACAATTAAAGAAAGCTCAAGAACGACAAAAGACCAATGCGGATGCCTATCGCAAGAAGCAACCATAATATAATATGGGTGACAAGGTATGGTTACTTCATCGTAATATCAAGACTACTCGTCCTTGTAATAAATTAGATTATCGTAGGCTCGGACCTTTTCGTATTTGTAAACAAATCAATCATGTTGCCTATCGATTACATCTACCAAAGTCTATGAAGATCCACTCTATATTTCATGTGTCTCTTCTGGAGCCGTATAAGACAGTGAATATCTTGAGAAGAAGACAAATGCCACCTCCCCTTATAGAAGTGGATAATAACCAAGAGTTTGAAGTAGAAGAAGTCTTAGACTCAAGGTGGCACCAAAATAGGTTGGAATATCTTGTTCATTGGCATAGATATGATATTAATGAACGTACATGGGAGCCATCAAAGAATCTTATAAATGCAGTAAAGAAAGTTGAAGTCTTTCATCAACGACATCCATCAAAACCAAGATAAAGAATAGCAAACTTTTGCTATAAAAGAAACAAGATCAAAGAAAAATAACATTCTACCTTCTATCTTTCATTGTAGCTTCTATGTATTTGTGATGAGATGGAGCACCAACAACCAACAGATTCAAGTCAAGAGCTTTCATTTGCGGACTTACCAGACGAGACATTGCAGTTGTCACAACCTTCAAGACAACAGAATTGAGATGAAGATCCTCAAGAATGACATGTCCTTCCTCAAATACATGGTGAGATACAACGTGTTTGATATCACAACCTTGGAAGAGAATCCCGATGTTTAGTCATTTTATTAGAGTTAGGAATTATTCCTTACGGTGTTCCAAATATTTTATTTGAAGGAAGTTATGAAGGCCTTAACAATGATCAAATAATATGGTAGTCTTTTTGTCCTAAGATGGGATACTTTAGATGGTTAAGAAGACCTATCAACCATCTTCAAAGAGAGCAAAGATTGGAGTATGTAGCAAATATAATTCTTTGTATCTTGGACTTCCTCAACATATGAAAACCGCTCCTCGTGGAACTCATTCCTAGAAGGGAGGAAAATATCACGGACATATATATTTACCTCAATAGTTACTTATATGATTAAGTAAAAGTAGGTAAAATAGAATAATTTCATAAAGTCTTCTAGAAAAGCTTCTTAGAAGCTTTATAGATGCGGTTTTCACTTTAGATGTATTTTTAGGTTAAAAACTTGGTCAAAAAGCTAACCATGTATTGGTAGCTTGTGGAACAAGTTACTTCTATGTAGTAGCTTATAGAATAAGCCAACTATGTGGCACATACATAGATAACTTACCTTACAAGATAAGACATGTGGCTAGCAAAGTCAAGACATGTTGGAGGTCCTATAGGACATCGCCACATAGCTCTTAGTTAGATAGTATATGTGGAGGTAAGAGTGAAGGCTTCTTCACTCTTGTCAACGCCTTTCCAGTCTTAGTCTTGTTTCAAGACTTTCTAATCTTCTTGTTTTTGGCAATAGCCATTCTAGTTAATATTATATCATCTTTTGAGTGACTTTCTAGTTCTCTTCAGTGATAGAAGAGTGTATTGAGGATTCTCTTTCTTCAAGATTCATGTCCTTGACATGTTTGGATATATTAAACTTATATATTTCTACTTGATTAATAAGATTTTGGATTAAATTATCAATAAATTAAAGTTATGAAAAATCCAATCTATCTAAGGATTATATTTTTTTAATAAAGATAATCCTAAAATAATCACATTGGATAGAGATCTTATTATGTTAAATATTATTAAGCTATTATGATCTTTAATTGCTATATATAAAGAAACAATTACATATGTAACATATTTAAAAGATAGCAAATAACCATCTATGACTTCTACATGTATAGGTTTAATTTTCTTGACCAACAATATTTCTTATTTTTTGACAAAATCTTTGTTTATAAAATAGGCTAAGACTCTTAAATCTAACAAAGCTAAGACTTTGTAATTTTTTGGTCCTAAATAAACTTCTATTGTAAAATAAGGTGAAAAATCTATAAAAAAAAATAAGTCCTTTACTAGGAGTTACGGAAGATTCTAGCTGCATGATCTTATTGTAGTTGAAAAAACTCGTTTTTTGACACATTATCTTCTTTGGCAGCCATGCTTCTCAGTTTGTGATTATATTGTTTCTTTATACAATGTTGAACAGTGTATTTAACTTGCCTACAATATAAGCATAAGTCTTCTTCACCTTATCAAATCTTTTCTTGCTTTGTGAAGAATTTAAAATGTACTGTATTAATTTGCATGAGTTTTGGCCTTGATGAATAAGTTTCTGAAAATTTAGGAGTTATTATCATTATTTGACTTGTTCTTCTTCAACCAAGTCTTTATTCTTGACGTCTTTCAAGTAATCAATTGTTGTATATAATAGCTTGAGCAATAAACTGTTCCAAAGATTTTGCCTTTGATATTGTCAATAATAAATCTTTGACATTATCCTTCAATCCATATTAAAATTGATTGATAAGGATTTTGTCATTCCAATCTACATGACAAACAAGGATTTGGAATTTAATAGTATATATAGTGGCTGGCCGTACTTCTTCTTGTAAAGATAAGAAATTGGTTTTTATTATTCTTTTTCAATGACTTTCTCTAAATGTGGCTGTAAAAACTTCTAAAAATGAATTCAAATCATAAAAGAATTATAAATCTTTTTTTTATTAAAAGTTCAAATGAAGAGAGAGCACTTCTTGATAGAAGTATGTATATGAATCAAACTTGAATAAATCTATCAAGGTATTGGAAGAGATAGAATCTTAGATAGAACTTGACTTGTTGCAAAAATCCTTGAAATTTTGATCTTATTCCATCAAACTTCTCATGCATACTAATCCTTGTCTCTGTCATTCTTGAAGAAGCAAATCTCTCTAGATTTGGTCATGAGGTTGATTTACTTGCTTTTTTCAACTGTACAACTTTTCAATGCACATTCTCAACTTCTTTCATAGGAATAGGAATAGTACTTCTATGATTCACTTTGAAAATATGTGAGATTTTTATTCTTAGAATGTTCATAAGTTCAGGAAGATCTACAATAGTTATAAATCTATTTTTACTTTTACTAAGAATAGCATACATAATCTTTCCTTCTATAGATAATTCAAATAAATTTAAAAATTAAATTAAAGGAAGGTAATCTACAATCTCTAAAATCAAATAAAAATTTCTACAAAGAAGAATAATCTACTCTCTTTAAGAAAAAGATCAATGTTAGAAAACAAGATTTTTTGTTTAAAAGTGGATAGTCTGTAACCTTCAAAATACAACAATAAAAGTGACAAGAAGGCTATTATCAAAGACTAAAAAGTCTTGAAACAAGACTAAAGACTAAAAAAGTATTGAAAAGAGTGAAAAAGACTTCACACTTGCTTCCATATATATTCTTAATTAGAAACTATGTGGCAATGTCTTATAAGACCTCTAAAACATATTGACTTTGTAAGATACATATGTTAATTTATAAAGCAAATTTTTTATATATTCACCACATAGTTAGCTTATTTTACAAGCTATAAATATGAAATAAATTTGTTGACCAAGTTTCTAACCTACCAATCAACTATAAACACATATATAGTCAAATCAGTGTCTATAAAGCTTTAAGAAAGTTTTTTTAAAAAATATTATGGAATAAATTTATTTTTATCTAGTTCTATTTAATCATATAGATAAATATTAGAATAAATGAGTATGTCCATGACATGCACTTCAATCTTCTTAATAGATTGCACATACAAAATTAACCATATTAATAAGTTGTTATATGTTATTGTTAGCAATATGTATTGCAATACAACCTCCTTTGTAAGCTTTGCTTCATTGAAAACAATACCATTATCAGATTTATGTAGACTCTCATACAAGTTAAAGATTTGTTTTTTAGCAATGACTTTATAAAAATTTTGATTATAGATGTTGATTTAGCACTAGCCAATGTCATCTCAATTTTCTTTCTTAATTCTTATCACGTGCTCTATCAATGGCACATTAATAAAATTATCCTAATCAAGAAGTATTACTTATCTATAAATATATATATATATATATATATATATATATATATATATATATATATATAAGACATTCATTAGAATGTGGATAGTCAACTTTTGCAAAGACATGTTGGCACAATTTGACAAACTACGAAGAAAAGTTTATTTTAATTTTAAAGATATTTAGATAATTCTTTAATATCTAGAAAAAACTTGACTTTTATTAAAACACAATTTTATCAATGCATAGATTGATAACTTCTTCTACCTCAAAAATACCATGATATTATACAAAGAAGAAACACATTTAATGTTCAAATACTTCTTGAAATTTATATGTTTTATAAAAAACAATTGTGAGCATGCTTATCTATGAAGTTGTTAAAATCAAAGAAACTATGGCCAAAAATCACATAAGTATATTGCACACACTATGCATATTACTTTTTGCTCAACATACAAAATATATATTGTATTTTGCATTGAAGTTATTAGATGTTCAAAGAAAATTGGTGATAATTAATGAATTACTTTTAGCAAGCAAGAATACCTTCAAATTGACGATGGACTTATTTAGTACCTATTGAATTTTCATTTTTTAAGACACATCTATCTTGCTAAATGTTATGCATTCACTCTAACATCTACATAATATTATGAGGTAACAAGTGATATACAACAAAATAAGTGATTATATTTTAAAAAAATTATAGTCATCTTTTCTAGCTTAAAGATTAATACCTTCATTGGTGTCTTATCCAACAAGCTATTGCATGCAAAAAAATTACATAACATTCTATAAGATAGATGTTGAATCTTGAAAATATTATTTTCTTACAACTAAAAGGTATGAGCATTGGCACCAAAAACATGGTAGAATTGTTAATCAATTGTAATACATTTGCCTTGAAATATGCAATGAAAAGAGTACAAAGATGTAGATAATGTAATACTTATAATTACAACAAAAAAACATATTCTTGCTACAAAATAAATCATCCAATACTTATAATGACAAATTCAAAAATGTTTGTTGCTTAAATGTCCATTTCTCTTGAACTTGCTCTTTTAATTGTAAACATTTAGGATATTGTAGCCAATAAGAATAATTGAAAGTTATAGACTAATACAATCAAATTTTGGTAAACTTTGTTTGGTTAAAAAAAGTAGATTGTAGTATAGAACATATGATAGATGATAGATTGTAGTGATAGTAGCAAAAACTAAGATATATTGTGGTAATAATAGTAAAAATTATAATAATATTAATAATATAATATATATATATATATATATATATATATATGATTTGATTATTTAAGTGGATTCAAAAGTATGATATTTTATTTTATTTTATTTTATTTTTTAAAACTTAAAAATTGAGTAATCTATAATTTTTATAATTTTATAAAATCATGTATTAAAAAAATAGAAAATTTGAATTTTATGTTTTTTCATATGAAGAAATAAAAATATGTAATAAAAAAATTAATAATATTTAAGAACTTATATTTTTAAAAGTACTAAAAAATATGTAGAAGGTAAAATCTATTTATTGAATATAACACATTCTATAATGTTGCTAAAGAGAAAATAAATTAAAAAGCTAAATTAAAAAAAAATTGAGCAATGAACAACAAAACTATAAAATAATATGAGCAAAACATAAACTCAAGAAATAAGAATAAAGATTTATTTATTTATTTATTTATCTTTATTTTTATCTTTTCTTGTTTCTATTTATATTACTAAAAATAATTAAAATATTTTATAACAATAATAATATTAAAATTATAATTAAATTATAATTTTATTAGATATTTTTAATATTACAAGTAATATTTTTAGATATATGTGTATGTATATATATATATAATTATCTTACAGCAATTTTAAAGATTTATATTGGATATATTAAAGATATATTTAACCAATAATATTATATATTTTATAAATTACTTATTTACCATTATGTTTTTTTTTTAATCAAATTGAAGATAGTAACTGTGTTTTTAAAGTAAAAAATAAAGTCTAACATCAAAATTTCTAGATTATTTATAAATTTCGATGAAATTGGCATATTCTTCTTTATAGCAAATAATATTTGAAAATTTTCTTATTTTCTTAAGTATAGTTTAAATCATAATTTTAAAATTAGAATTATATATATGTATTATTTAATATAAATTCAATCTTAAAATCATTATTAATAAAAAACCATATTATTTTTTAAAAGATATATAATATAAAATATAAAAGAAGCTTTTTTGAATACTAAAAATCTTATAAATCTTTACAACATCTTGAAGGATCTTGATCTTTTATTATTATTGAATAAAAAGAACTTTGAAGTCACTAATACATAGCATTAGCAAGGTTGTTCACAAAGAGAGTATAGAATAAGATGTCTTTGACTTCCATCATCCATTACTTATAAGTAGTGGCTATTGCCTTAAAAGACAACTTTCATGCTTTGATGACTACATCTATCTAATAATCTATCGAAACTTTTCATAGCTATCTTATCTATTATAAGAATATACTTTTAATATATTCTTTATATCTTTAAGATCCTTTGTCCGTTCATCCTTTTTATCTCTTGGCCTTTTTACATAATAAGAGCCAATCCTTAGATCAATAATAATCTATATCTTATAATATAAATTATTCTACTTTTATTTTTATTTATTTATTTTAACACTTCTACTTTGCTATTAGTCAAAGGCTTTTAATCTTATTGCCTTTGTAAATATGTGATGTCTATCCTTTATTAATACCTTTGTTAACAAATTAGCAAGCATATCTTCCGTTGTATAATACTTCATATTAATTACTCCCATTTCAATCTTTTATCTTATGAAGTAATATTAAATGTCAATGTACTTGGTCCTTGAATGATGCTTTGGATTCTTTGCAAATATAAGACATCCTTGTTTGTTACACACTATTAAATTTATTTTTATTTATACTATTTTAATATCTTTCAAAAGTTGTCTTAGCCATATTGGCTCCATTGCACTATGGCTTGCTATCATATATTCTGCCTCCATTGTTGATCTTACAATTATTGGTTGTTTCTTATAATTCCATAAAATAGCTCCTATTCCAACAAAAAAAACATATCTCATTGATGACTTTCTATCATTTGCATCTCCAACTTAATCCGCATCACAATAACTATGTAATATAATGTTATCACTTCCAAAGCATAATTTGAAATGCAAAGTGCCTTTCAAGTACTCCATGATCTTTTTGATAGTTTTCCAATGGAATGATCTAGCTTTTGATATATGTTGCCTCATAATACTCATTGCATATGTAAGATCTATTCTTATGCCAACCATTGCATATATAAGTGAGTCCAATCATGCCTTGTATAGAACACCTTGCATTTGACCTTGAACCCTAATAAACTCTTCATTTGTAAGCTTCATTAACTTCAAATTGCCTTCCAAAGGTATACCTATAGGCTTACATCCTTTTATATTGAATCATTTTAATACCTCTTCAATGTACTTACTTTGATTCATTATAATGGTTTTCTTAGCATAATCTTTTTCAAACTCCACTCTTAAATAATAGTAAAGCTCTCTCAAATCACTCATGTCATATTCTTTTTATTAACTTGGCTTTCAAGCAATCCATCATTTTCAAGATATTGATTAAGATGGTCAAATCATCAATATAAAGAATGACAATCAATATGAATTCATTTGATTGCACCACAT
This sequence comes from Physcomitrium patens, assembly GCF_059467195.1. Lineage (NCBI taxonomy): Eukaryota > Viridiplantae > Streptophyta > Bryopsida > Funariales > Funariaceae > Physcomitrium > Physcomitrium patens. The sequence goes on along the minus strand of NC_143415.1, from coordinate 19,101,818 downwards.
ACATAGAATAATTGGCCTTACTTCTTTTAAATCCTTCATTCAAGAAGAATTTTTTAATACATTAATATCATACCCTTAGTAATTGCTTGAGCCTATACAAGGATTTCTTCAACTTATAAAAAAGTCATTTTTTGCCTTCTTCAACAAATCCTTAGAATTAATCCATATATATGTTTTTTTTTTTTTTTTCTAATCTTTCATTTAAAAAAGCCATCTTCACATTTGTTTGATGTATTTTCAAATCGATTGCTGCTCCAATTACTACAATAGTTTTAATAGTATTGAATTTGGCCATAAGAGCAAATGTCTCATTGAAATCAATACCACCAACTTATAAGTAGCCTTCGGCAATTAATCTAACTGTTAGGGACATAATCCTTAGAACCTTCTAGAGACAAGTTTCTAGAACCTTCTAGAAGCTTCTTAGTTGATAGAAGATGTTAGAGACATAGTCCTTAGAACCTTCTAGAGATAAGTTTCTAGAACCTTTTAGAAGCAAGTCTCTGGAACCTTCTAGAAGCTTCCTAGTTGATAGAAGTTGCTTGAAAAGCTTCCTAAATAGGAGTATATATTGGAATCGAGGCTGAAGAGTTCTTCAATCTTGACAACACATCTCTTGGAGCTTTAGTTCACCTCTCTGGTGTTGTTCTCATCTGATTAATCTTGTTCTTGCCAGTTCTTCTTGAACTTCTTGTTAGATCTCGAGCATGTATTTCTATGTCCGTGACAGTTTTTCGAGACTTCACTCACCTCAGATATCAGAGCTAGTTTCTTCTTTGTTAGAGTGTGGATTACTCCTCTGCTTGGAAGTGTAGTAGCATTTTAGAGGTTGCGGATTACCCTCCTCTAAACTGATACTTCTTTTGTTACAATATTGGAGTCTTATTCTTCTTGGAGAGAGTGGATTATCCCTTTTCTTGAAGCTCTTAAGGCATTTTAGAGGTTGCGGAGTACCCTCCTCTAAACCAATATTATCTTCTTCTATAGTCATTTCTGTCCTTCTTTTAGAATGGCCGGAGGCCAATACATTAGTATGACGGAAAGTTCAGAGTCCAAGTTGGATGCTATCATGAATGCCCTCACTACGTTATCGCAAAGAACTGCAGAGATTGAAGGAGTCGTGGCAAGGCTTCATAATGATCGAGCATTTGAGATGGCACAATCTAGGTTGCACAAGCCTCAAACTTCTACACTTGGAGAAGCAACTTTGCCTCAGGTTCGACAAGCACCGCTGGTTCTACAACATAAGGAGCCCCGAGTTAGCCTTCCAAATAAGTTCGATGGTACGCGTTCCAAGTTTTGAGGATTCGTCAACCAAATCAGGTTGATAACAGTTTTATAGCCTGAACGCTATCCAATAGAGGAGTCACATATTGGGCTTGTTGGAACCTTACTTACGGGGAAGTTCTATCATGGTTTGTTCCTTTATTTGAGAAACGATCGTCTATACTAAACAACTTTGAAACCTTTTTGGAGGCGTTTGCGAAAGCATTTGGTGAACACGACAAGGTTCGATGGGCTACAATAAAGATCCGGTCACTATGACAAGGGATGTGTTGTATATCAGTCTATGCATCGGACTTCAAGCAATTAGCATACGACATCAATTGGGATGAAGAAGCGTTGATGAGTCAATTCTATTGGGATTTAAGGGACGATGTGAGGGATTTGCTGTTAACTCTTCCTCATCCACAAACGCTCAACGAAGCTATTAGCCAAGTTGTGAAGTACGATAACCGCCTATTCCAACGTCACCAAGATCAACGTTCAAGTCAACATATGGTTTTTCACGTCCCAACTATGTCGGCAAGCAGCGTGAATTCACATTCAGAGGTAGAAGACATGCAAATTGATGCAATACGTGTCAAATCTCTTATTCTAGAAGAAAAAAAGTGGCGTATGGAAGAAGGTCTATGCTTGTATTGCGGTGAAGAAGGCCACAAAGTTGGAAACTGCCCCAAGAAATAAAATTGACGTATTGTCAAGACTAGGGGCGCATTTATTCAGGAAAACGAGGATGCCCAGCCACAATAGGAACCGTGCGGCTAGACAATGAAATATCGCAACAACAACCAGGTTCCTTTCTTTCCGCTCAACCTGCCCTTTGTTTTACAATCCCTTTGCTTATTGGCCCTCAAAAACTGAGAACCTTAGCATTATTAGATTCAAGAGCATCTGCTTATTTTTTAGATGAAGAATTTGCGAAGCGTCATAAGATCCCTTTAGTACAAAAATCCAAACTTGTTCACGTTGAGGTCATAGATGGCCGACCTTTATTGTCTGGTAGTGTCACCCATGAATCAGAACCTATAAAAGTGACGTTTAAGGGCCATAGTAGTCATATTATTTTCAATATTATTAGAACCCCATCAAATTTTGTTATTCTTAGTCTTTCCTGGTTAGAAAAGCATAACCCATCCATAGATTGGAAGTTGCGAAAGATGACCTTTCCCACAAAACCACCCAAGAGCAAGCCTAGTAGAAAACCCCGAATAGAGAAATCCTTATTTATTGGAGCAAGAGTGTTTATAAGATCGTCCAAGGAAGGCACACTGTTTGTCATTTATGCGGCTCCAACTACCGGAGAGAAGATCTCGACAACAAGTATACCGGAGCAATATAAAGATTTTAAAGACGTATTTCAAAAGAAAAATACCGACATGCTATCAAAACACAGACCATATGCTTGCACCATAGACTTATAGGAAGGAGCACAACCACCTTTTGGCCCAATCTACAATCTATCGCAAATACAGTTGGCGGAGTTGTTGAAGTACATCGATGAGAATCTAGCCAAGAACTTCATCTGTCATTCAAAATCGTCAACTGGAGCATCCATCTTATTTGTGAAGAAGAAAGATGGCTCATTGCGGATGTGCATGAACTATCGAAGCTTCAACAAGGTAACAAAGAAGAATCGTTACTCGTTACCCTTGATTTCTGGTCTCTTAGAACAACTTCGACGTGCAAGGATCTTTACAAAAATTGATCTAAGGGGAGCCTACAACCTCGTACAAATCAAACAAGGAGATGAGTGGAAGATAGCGTTCCGTACAAGGTATGGCCATTTTGAGTATAATATCATGCCCTTTGGTCTTACCAATGCTCCAGCAATCTTTCAACATATGATGAATGACATTTTTTGAGAGTACCTTGATAATTTTATTGTCATCTATTTGGATGATATTTTGATATTCTCCAAAAATGAGGAAGAGCATGAAAAGCATGTTCGTTTGGTCTTGGAGAAATTACGCAAGCGAGGACTATATGCCAAGTTGGAGAAGTGTTTATTTCACTAAATAGAAATGGAATTTTTGGAGTTCATTATGACTATAGAAGGCTTGAAGATGGACCCCAAGAAGGTGGAAGCAATCGTGTCCTGGGAGGTTCCGAAGATGGTGAGAGACGTACAATATTTTCTTGGCTTTGTAAACTTCTATCGGATCTTCACCAAGAATTACTCTCAAGTTGCTGCTCCTCTGACTTGGTTGACATGCAAGGATAAGCTGGAATGGGGACCTCTAGCGGAGAAGGCATTTCAAGACCTGAAGACCTCATTTACTACGGCTCCAATCTTAGTACATCCAGACTTTACAAAGGCCTTTTATTTAAAAACTGATGCTTCGGATTTTGCTTTGGGAGCTGTACTTTCACAAATGGGAGAAGACAAGAAGCTCCATCTGGTTGCATTCTATTCTCGAAAGTTCTCTGCTGTTGAAATCAATTATGAGATCCACGATAAGGAACTTCTTGTTATAGTGGATTCTTTCCAAGAATGGCGTCATTTTCTTGAAGGAGCTGCACACCCAGTGACCGTATACACAAATCACAAGAATTTGGAGTATTTCATGTTGGCTCGAGTTCTAAATCGACGTCAAGTTTAGTGGAGTATGTTGCTATCTAGGTTCAATTTTGTTATCACTTATCGACCTGAAAAGCAGTAAGGACTATCTGATGCCTTATCGAGGAGATCATATCTTGTATCAAAGGCTGGAGAAGCAGCGTTTGATCAACAATGTACGACGTTGTTGAAGCTAGAGCAATTTCGACTTTGTGCTACTATTGTGCCAATTGATGTTGATTTGTTGAATCAGGTACGTGCTGCGACCATTAAAGATTCAGTAACCATTGATATCAAGCAGCATGCTAATGACGACAAATTCAAGGTGGAGGGAGATCTTTTATACTTTGAGGAGTGGTTGTATATCCCAAAAGGACCAGCACGACTCCGAGTTCTTCAATCTCGCCACAATTTTCCAGCTACGGGATATTTTGGATTCAATAAGACCTTAAAGCTTATTTCTCAAGATTTTTGGTGGCCCCAAATGTAGAAGGATGTGAAAGATTTTGTCCTCTCCTGCGACATCTGTTCAAGATCCAAGAATCCTCGACATCGCCCTTATGGACTCCTATAGCCATTGCCGATTCCACGTCGACCATGGTCTTCAGTTTCCATGGACTTCATCACGGACCTTCTATCATGAACTCATTTGACAGCATCTTTGTCGTGGTAGATCGGCTTACAAAGATGGCGCACTTTGTCCCTTGCAAGAAGACATCGTCCAGTGAAGTCATAGCAAGGCTCTTTCTCGATAATGTGTATCGATATTATGGACTATGAAATGATATCATATCAGATCGAGGAACCCAGTTCGTATCAAAGTTTTGGAGATCTCTCTTTAAGATACTAAAGGTGGATATCAAGCTTTCTTCTGCTTTTCATCCTCAAACTGACGGCCAAATGGAACGGGTGAACTAAGTCTTGGAACAATACTTACGATGCAGCATCAACTATCAGCAAGACGATTGGACCACATATCTGTTGCTAGCCAAATTTACATATAACAACACCCTCCATGCGTCGACTCAATATACACCATTCTTTTCCAACTATGGATATCATCCGAAGCTTGATTTATTGAACCCATCAACAAATAACAATTCAGCAGCTGAAGGATTTGCGAAACAACTATCAAAGCTTCAAAATACGTTGAAGCTTCAATTACAATCTCCTCAAGAATCCTACAAGGCGTCTGTAGATAGATTTCGGAATCAAGCACTTACTTTCAAAATTAGAGATAAAGCATGGCTTTTTTGACGGAATATCAAGACCAAGCGACCATGTGATAAGTTGGACTATCGAAGATTGGGATCATTTATCATCGAGAAGCAAATCAATCCAGTGGTGTACCGTCTGGAATTACCGACTTCTATGAAGGTACATCCAGTCTTTCATGTTTCTCTATTAGAGCCTTATTGAGAGTCGTCTTTTCTTGAAAGAGTACAATGTCTGCCACCTAGTATTGAGATCGAGAACCACGAGGAATACGAGGTTGAAAAGGTACTAGATTCATGGCGAAAGTGGGGCAAGTTGGAGTATCTTGTTCATTGGTGCGGCTACGACATTAATGAGTGAACGTGGAAGTCAGGTGAAAATCTCGCCAATGCGCCGCAAAAGGTACAGGAGTTTCATCAACAACATCCTCATAAACCTAAGCCGGTTCGATGATAGCTTCCTTCTGAAGCTTGCTCATCCAAGAATATAAGAAAGGGGGAGAGCACCACCAAAATTTGTAGTTGATGTAGTTATTTTCTCCAAGATAAAATAAAATTTTTTCAGTAGCCATAGTTTGGTCTTCTGATATGGATAACCAAGAAATAGATACTATGCCAGTCAGATTATATCAATCGACTAGCTCACGAAGGCAACCTCGAGATGAAGAACCGCCTACACCACAACGATGACGGAGGATACCGAGTAACCGATCACTGGTGATTGTATTTGAGTCCGAGCCTGCTTACGATGGTTAACCAAAAGGCGTGTTTGCAGGACAATTTTACAATGAGGACACGGAAGTTCATGCTTGGACAGAAGTTGAAGGAGTAGGCCACTACCGTTGGCTTCAAGGGCCGATGAACCACTTGCCTCCTGAACAACAGTTGGAGTTCATGGCAGACGTTATGCGACAGATCTTCATTTTCTTGCATTGGTACTGATTAACAACAACATTGCTTCTCAGAGACCTCGAAGCTAAAAGAGGGGGTGATGTTAGGGACACAATCCTTAGAACCTTCTAGAGACAAGTTTCTAGAACCTTCTAGAAGCAAGTCTTTGAAACCTTCTAAAAGCTTCTTAGTTGGTAGAAGATGTTAGGAACATAGTCCTTAGAACCTTCTAGAAGCAAGTCTCTCGAACCTTCTAGAAGCTTCCTAGTTGGTAGAAGTTACTTCAGAAGCTTCCTAAATAAGAATATATATTGGAATCGAGGCTAAAGAGTTCTTCAGTCTCGACAACACATCTCTTGGAGCTCTAGCTCACCTCTCTAGTGTTGTTCTCATCTAATTAATCTAGTTCTTGCCAGTTCTTCTTGAACTTCTTGTTAGATCTCGAGCCTGTATTTTTGTGTCCGTGACACTAACCTTGTATCTCACAATATTATCTATTGCATTCTTCTTGATTTTAAATACCCACTTATAACTATTTGAAGTTTGATTTGATGGAAGTTGAATCATTTTCCATGTTCCATTGTCTATAAGTGATTTATACTCTTCATCTATGACATTCTCCTACTTCAGAGCATTTGTGGACTTCATTACATCACACAAATTCAATGGATCAGGAAAGAATGCAACATTGATATGTTTTTTACTTACTTAAAGAAAGATGTAATTCATCCACCAATCATCAAGTTGTTTTCTATCTTTCAATGGATATATTCTTTCACTTGATCAAGATTCACGTTCTTGCACTCTAAGGTTACTTCCAACCTTCTTCTTTTTTAAAACTTGTCTCTTCAGAATTAATCGTTGTTAATCCTCATTATCATCATCATCTTCAACATCTTGATTGTCTTCATTGTTAGTTCTAGCAATTATAGACATTTGGATCTATCTTCTTTGATTCTTCATCTTCACTCATAACTTTACTATCTTTATTGTCATCATTTTTTTTTTTTTTTTTTTTTTTTTTTTTTTTGTTGGAATTGAAGATGTGTCTACAAATATACCAATACTCCTACTTAGACACATCTCTAAGTACTCACAAGTATTTTTATGCTCCAAAAATTCTACATCACGACTCTTAATGATGTTTTTGGTTTCTAAATATATAAGCTTATATGCCTTGGTACCTTCACAATATCCAATAAACACATATTTTGTATCTTTTGTATCAATTTGGACCTCATATAATTTGGTAATTTTGGATAAGTAATGCATCTAAAAACCTTTATGTGTGAAACACAAGGTTTCTCATCACTTTAAGCTTCTTGTAAAATCATTGATATGAGTACACTTGTAAGGCATCTATTCTTTGTATACAATGTTGTAACTATAGCTTTTGCCTAATATTTATGTCCAAGGTTTTTTCTTGAAGCATACTCCTTGCCATCTCCACAATAATATAATTTTTTCTTTCATCAATTCTATTTTATTGTAGAGTAAAAAATAGAGGTTTGTCTTACAATACCTTGATTCTTTAATAAATCATCAAAATGCTTTGATATATATATTCACTTCTACTGTTTATGTATAATATTTTGATCTCGGACTCACATTGCATATTCATAAGTGTCTTAAATTCCTTAAATCTTGAAAAACATTCATTCTTGGCTTTAAAGTTATAAATTCAAATATTTCTTGAAAAATCATCAATAAATATGACTAAGTATCTTTCTCTTCCAATTGATGGTATCTTCATTGATCCACAAATATTAGAATATATAAGCTCCAATAATTTGCTAGCATATGTTGCAACTCCTCTTAAAAATAAAAGTCTTTCGTTATTTTCCTTGAATACAACCTTTATAAAGAAGTGTCATGGTATTGTAATTGAATTGACTAAGATCTAAGCTACTTACCATGGATTGGATCTCCTTCATACTTTTATCATTCAAATGACCAAGTCATTGATGCCAAATTCTAAACTTATCTTGATTTTATGGAAATTGAGCAAATGCCGCCACTTCAATTCCATTCACCTTCTTATAATTGATAAAGTAGAGGTTTCCATTTTTTAGGCCTTTGACAACATGTTATCTATTGAATATCTTCACAAAACATCCATTCACATTAAATTCAACCTTACAACCATGTGATACAAGTTTGTTCACCAAAAAGAATTTATTCTTTATTTTTGGGACATGTAATACTTCTATCAATTTGATCTTCTTCATTTGATTCTTTATAATGATTTCTATTACAATAGAGCCAATTTCAATGGCTTGTGCTATGTTGTTGTCTCCCAATCATATATTTGTTGCTAGAATTTCTTCATAAATATCAAATAAATACTTATATGGTATCATGTATTTAGTAGCATCCAAATCTATAATCGACTTGCATATGGCAATCATAGAGGCTCCTTTACTTGCCATAAAAGCATAATCATCTCCACCAAAACTATTACTAGCATTATTTGCATTCTTCTTATCTCTTTTCTTGGCTTTGTAGTAATTTTTAGTAAAGTAATATGATTTTTTTATAAATATAGTAATTTTTTATATTACTTTTTAAATTATCACATTGGTGAAAATAGCTACTTTTGCCTTATCTTGAAAATAGAGCCAAATCATCATTTTGAAGCTCCTTTTTTTTTCTTCTTGGTTACTTCATGGACAAGTCTTGATATGGCATAGATTATGGTAAGCTCTTTCATATTGATAGATTTGAATGCCACAATGAGATAGTTGTAGGACTCAAAATGACTTTTAAACCATTGTTGATGAAATTGATCTTTTATTGATCAATTTTTTTCTACTAGTGGTAGAAATTTTTATCTCTAAATTTCTCAATTACTTTCAAACCATCACCCTTACTTAAAACCATGTCTAATGAAGAGGTATATTAAAAAAAATCAAAAGAAAAAAAAAGATAAAGCTTTTTAAATAAGCAAGAAGGTCTTGTCGCCTTAGAAACCTAGAATGCCTCTTTTATGAGTAAATTAATAATTTCACTCTTTAGTCACTTTCAACTCTCAAAAGAATACTTCTAATCTCACAAATATCTTCTTATGACTTAGAAAACCTCTTAAGAAATTCAGCACACAAAAGCACAATACTAGTGCATCAATGATGTAACTCAACAAAAAAAACACAAGACTAGTATTCTATAACATCATTTTAAGGTAATTGATACCTTCTAAGACAATGAATGCTTTTAATAAGTAAGAAGAAAAGTACATCAACAATTAGATGCAAATGGAAGTTTAAAAGATATCAAATCCTAACATCACCAATAACTATAAGATTTACTCTTCACAATAAGAAAGACTTCAAAGAAATTCAAAACTCACAACTAAAAATGAATGGGTCCATAACATATTGAAGAAAAAGAACTTTGAAGTCACCAATACATAATATCAAGAAGGTTGCTCACAAAAAGAGTATGGAATAAGATGTCTCTTACTTCCAACACACATTACTTATAGGTGGTGGCTCTTGTTTTAATGGACAACTTCTATTTTGTGATGACTACATCCATCCAAAAATCTACCAAGATTATCCATAGATATCTTATCTACTATAAAAATATACTTTTATTATATTTTATATATTCTTAAGATCTTTTTTTTGTTCATCTACTTTATTTCTTGGCCTTCTTATATATTAAGAGCCAACCTTTTGACCGATAGCAACTTACATAAAATAATATTTTCTATAATGTAACTTATTCTACCTTCACTTTTACTTATTTATTTTGATAATTATGACTTAATTAATTCTTTTATTTTAAAATTATTTCAATTATTATATAAAATTTTAAAAAAAGATTATTAAACTTTGTAATCATTTTAAAAATTCATAATTTAATTTATAGTATCTATAAGTTATATAATATATTATGTACTTATAAAACTATGTACCTATTAAAAAATATTAACATATCAGATTATTTTCTAAATATATATTTTTTATTATTATTTAAAAAATAATTTAAGAATAAATATTCAATTTTAATATATCTAAAATAAAATTTTATTACATTAATTCTATTTCTTTTTAAAACTAAATAAATATTTTTAAATTTAAAATTAAATACATATGAATTATAAAAAATAAATTTAAAAGATTATTATAATATAATCTATTATTACTTTTATAAACTATATAATCTATTTTATTAATTTTTTTTTTTTTCTTTTTACTTCTTTTTGTCTTGAATTTTTAAATTTTTCTATCTCTCAAAAGCCAATCTCATAGACATTCACTGCAGACTCTAATCTCCTTTTATTAAGGCAGCATCATTCCACATCCTCATCTTTTACTTTCAACATGAAATGCTTCACCACTTTTAATTTGCAATACTACAAATCTTGCCATGAATCACTCACTCACTCACTCACTCACTCACTCACTCAATTGCAATAACAAACATAAAGTTTTTAAGTTCAAATGAATACAATATCTTGCAAGTGGGCTTAAAATCTAAAACATCACATAGCAATCTGTGAAGCTCAAATTCCATGTCAAATGAATAGCAAGCTAGATCAAGTTCCAACACATGTACAATTAGAAGCATGGTTTTTTCTACAAATAATACACTATCTCTAGCTTTGGAAAGACTTGGCTACATAGTTTAATATTGATGGATTTGTTGAATCTTGGAGCACCATGGCTTATCTTTAATGGCACTGCTTATTTACTACCACCACTTGAGTTTCAAAGTAATTGACTTTCAATTTAGTTAATTACATATAAATACTCTTTAATTGTAATTAAAATATTTTATAGCCTACATATGTATAGACACTCTTCAATAGTGATTAAAATATTTTATTTCCTACATACATATAGACACTCTCTAATTGTAATTAGAGAATGTCTATACAAATATATATATATATATATATATATATATATATGTATATATATTATGTATTGAACTCTAAGGTCACTAGCAAATTGATATAAATTGTGATATGTTATATATAAATGAATAAAGATAAGTTTACAATATTATAATATGTATATATGGAAAGTAAAAGAATTATTTTAGGTTATGGATTCTTCCTTGCAAGTACTTTGTGCAGTATTCTAATTTTTTTTTATCAATCTTTCTCTTTCAGATAGACTTTTGCTTAAAGCTATATATTATTCTTTGATTTCTTTATTATTCATTTCTTTAATTCTTCAAAATTTTATTTTTTAAAAAATTTTAAAACCTATAACAAGTAATTATACTCATCTTTCTAGTAATCTCTATTCTTATTTTCTTCTATAAATTTATAATATTTTTTTATCAATATAGATAAAAAAAGACAAGATTTTTGTTAAAATTTTTGATAGCATTTAGTTCTCTAATTCGAAGTATCATTTAGAAATAGTTTTTTAAGCTAAGAAAAGCTTACAAATTGTTTATGATACTAAAAAATGCCATGTTTTTAATTCATCCTATGCCACTGTTGAAGATCAAGGAAGAATAGATATTTGAAATAAAAAGAATGAAAATTCTAGAATGTTTATTAGCAAATTTATTTCTCGTAGAATTCTTGGAAAATTCACAAGCTATTTAACAGCTACTATAATGTATTAGAAATTGTTTTCATTCCATTTGAAGAAAAAAACTCTTGAAACTATTTTTATTCTTCAAAAAAAATATTCTTTGATTACAAGATGCAAAACATTAAAAATATTCAAAACATTATTGAAATAACAATGATTCTTGTTGATTTTAATTATATAATATCAAATAAAATGATAATATCAAAAATTATCTATAGTTTATTTTGAAGATATAATAATATAATTCCAATTTGGTCAAATGTCTATAAAAATTTCTATACAATTGATAATTTAGAAAAACATCTAATTTGATATGAAAGCTTATGTCAATGACATGGCAGTGGTGACATAAAGGATGATCATGCATTCTTTACTCAAGTAACAACTTTACCACCTTGTCCTCTTAATAAGAAAGAATAGCATCAAAAAGACATGAATTAAATTTGGAATTTGAAAGCTTGTACAAAGTATTATAATTGTCATGAGCTAGGTGATTGGTCTATAGACTATGTCAAAGTAAAAATGACTATATAGAAAAAATCCATAGAAGATTAATAATATACTAAGGAATTCAAATCTTATAGAGAGCTTATATTTATCAAGCACCTTTGATGAAGAATCTAAATCAACTTCTAAAAACTATTTTACATTTTTCATTACATCTTCCATCTCAAATCAAGCTTTAATAGTTGATTCCTCTATGGATATATGTTTTATGGATAGTAGTACAAGTAAAAAAATAAAAAATTATTATAATTGATTTGCAATGATTCAATATATTTTCAAAAGCATACATACTATCTAAATTACAGATGATACTAAGCTTTGGATTCAAGGTCACAAAGATATTCAAATTCATTACTTGATTGATGGAAAATTTTAAAAAGGCATAATTAGAGATATTTTTTATATTATTTGATTGAATTTTTTTTAATAAGACTTATATTAAAAAAAATCTAACTTTCATCACTTTTCTTAGCTAATGAAAATTCTATACTCTCAATAGAAAAAAAAATATTACAAAGAATATGATTATGCAAGTTGTACCAACTTTCTCTTCTAATCATATTTCTAACAACTCTATTACATACTACGGAAGATATTCCTTATATTGCCAATAATCAATCCAAATTAATGTCTTTCTTCTTCATTCACTATCACTTTTGCCTACAACTTAAGTTTTACAACTATAAGTTATGCCCTAACAACTCAAAAATCAAAATTTAGCAATGATATTTGAATATAGGATGAATAAATGGACCATGTAAATGTGTCAACCATTCACTAGATGAATAGTCACAATAGCTTGTTGGATTTTAAACTTCATACATATGATTATTTGAATTATTTTTGCAAAGGCTATATGATGAACAAGCAACATAAATTAACATATAAACATGATTTGGCCAAGCAATATTATACTACTCTTAGTCAATTCATCTATAATAATGTTTCAAGAAAGAAAACTCAAGCTTTCTTTCTTAATGGCTTAATACATTATAATCCATATAAAGATGATGCCACCACTTATCATTTTGTTTATTTTACTAAACAAAAACCTGAAGCATTTTTGTTTTTCAAATGCATTGTGAACTTTATCAAGCATGATACTAAATATTTGGTTTAGACAATCGAAATTGATCAAAAACAAGAATTTTGCAATATTTCTTTTAATTAATTTTTGAACAAGTACCATATGATTTTCAAACCAACACAATATATACATGATAATAAAATGGTTATATTAAACAAGATAATTGCACTATATTTGAAATGGCTTATTATCTCCATGCAAAAATATTTTTTATAAAACTTTGGGTGGAAGTTATTGATAGGGTTGTATATCTTTTCAACAAAACAATCAATTGTTATCTCAATAGTTTTATATCATATAAATGCTCCTTTGAAAAGAATTCTTCAATTTAAAATTATTATATTTTTGGCTCACTATCATAGATTTTCATCAATAATAAAGTTTAAGATAAAATGAATTCTATAAATACATAGGCTTATTTTGTTGAATATTCTATTACCAATTTGTACATATTGTTTCTAAGATCATTTTATAGACAAAGTTATTGAAAATTTAGATTTTAAAATTGACAAAAATTTAGGCAACTATATTCTTAATTTTCCACCATATTCATTGAGATAATTATATATATATTTTTTTATCAATCACACAAAAATTGCAAACGATTCAATTTGAAAGCATTAGATTCTTATACTAGTAAAAGATTCAACCACCAACCAAATTAATTCTTTATACAAATGTCTCCACTTTGATTCTATTCTATTATCCAAAAAATTCTTCTAACAATAGAAGTTATAAAACTTTGTGATAAAATGCAAAATGAACTTGCTAGAGAAACACTCGCAGAAGTATCTCTCTCATACAACCTTGCTAAAACAGTATGAGATCCACCTTCACAAGTTCCTATTGTTCATACTTTCAATGATGTCAATATCTACACATTTAATGAATCAATTTATCATAAATAACTCCCCTGCTTCTCCAAAATTATTGGTTGATACTATAAGTAATTTTTTATTATTTCAGTCATTACTTTTTGTAAAAATTAACTATTTCAATGTTTTTTTGGCATCAAAGAGAGAATCAATTCAAGAACCACAAACATAGCATGAAGTTATATCATCTTTCAATTCAAAATTTAGGGAAGAAGCAATGGATTAGGAGTATATTTCCTTGATGGAGAATAAAACATAGAAATTGATACCTAAGCCACTTCATTGCAAACTCATCCAAAACAAATGGATTTATTAGGTCAAATACAAACTTGACTAGAAAATTAATAAATTCAAAGCTTGATTAGTTACCAAAGATTTCACTCAAAAACAAGATATTGATTTCACAAAAATATATTTTCTAATTATTTGATATGATTGAATATGTGCCATTTTTTCAATTAGAATAGCAAAAGATATGTACATTCAATAGTTTGATATTGGAACAATCTTTTTAAATAGAGATTTATCTAAAGAGATCTATCTAGTTCAATTCTAATATTATGAAGATTCTAAACAACCAATATATTGCCATCAATTGACAAAAAGTATCTATGGACTTTATTAATTTGTCCAACTATAGAACCTTCATATTTCTTCTATTTTTAAGTGATTTTAACTTCTTTCTAGTAAAGTTGACTCCTATGTATACTACAATCACAGTGACCTACATACAATTATTGATATCTATGTCAGCTATGGAATCATCATATTACTTCTTCCAACTTATATTGAAGATATACTACAGTACTTAAAAATCACTTTTAAAGTCACTCAAGATCATATAGACTATTTTGTAGGTTTTCAAATTCAACATTGTCATTCTACAAGATCTATTTTGTTTTATCAGCAACAATATATCGAAGATATTTTTCTTTAATTTGGACTTCAAGATGCTCATGAAGGTTGTACACCGTCCAATATATATGCCAAGTAGTAGAAAAATAATGATTTTAATGATCCTAATATTCATGTGTCCTATTGCTAAGGTGTTGGCTCCTTTATATATATATAACAATAATTACTTGACCAAATATTAGTTATATTGTTAATAATATATCATTCTTTCAAGAGCATCTTTAACAAAGTCATTAGACACTTGTCAAATGTATTATGCAATATCTCAAATAAACTTACAACTATGGTCTATATTACAAAGCTTAATCTATATTGCTGCAATTGATTGGCTATATACATGTGGATTTTGGTGGTGATCTAAACAATAAAAAATCAAATTAGATTTTTTTATATGTTTAGTTCAACTACAATTGCTTGAGCTCATCACAAACAAGGATATATGATAACATCAACCATTGTTGCTAAACTAATTGAATCAATTGAATCATTGGCACTTATTGAATCAATCAAAGAAATAATATGGCTTTATCAATTTTTGCATTCTCTTGATGCAACTCAAGAACTCACCACTATTATATATAATGACAATCAAGTCACCATTGCATTTGTCAAAAATCTAGAATATCTTTGTCAAATAAAATATATTGACACAAAATATTTTATAATTCAAAAATACTATAAAAACAATTCTATAGATTTCTAATATATTCATACTAATGAGCAAATAGATGATATTTTAACAAAACCATTACCACATGATGCTTTTCAATGCCTGTGCTCCTTATTGGACCTCTACACATTCTACAAGAATGAGTGGGAGGATAAAAAGCTTTAGCATTCTTTGTAGAATGTGTTTGGATGAGTAGGAGTGTTGGATGAAACATCCGTTCACATTCTACATCCAAAAGATAGTTCACATATTCATCTATTCTGCCCAGAGTGTTTTGAGTGTTCGTGTTCAAGTTGATCTTTACTGTGTTGTTCTATTGTTAGTAGTAGTTGCAATTAGAGAGAGTATGCACGTAAGAGAAAGAATATATTATGTGTTAAGCTCTGAGGTCACTAGAGAATTGATATGGATTGTGACATATGTGTAAATGAATAAAGATAAGTTTACTACATTACAGTGTGTACATGTAGGAAGTAGAAGAATTCTTTCAGACGGCCTTCGATTGAAGCTGCTGGAAACAAACTACACGAGTATCAAAATATTGCGCTGTATCCTCTACAGCGTCGGCGGAGTCCGGACATAGCCTTTGAAGGTGCTGTTGCAATCCAGATCATGTACTATGCGTCGATTTTACGGACATGAGACGATTTTGGAAAGACCGTGAGAAGCCAAGCTCAAGAGAACAGTATTGGGATTAAAGCACAGAGCACATTAGCTGTGAAGGACACGGTATGCGACATCAAGAAATAGAATTGCTCTCGCTCAAATGGGACCAAGAGCTTCGCCTGCTGGGCTGCTCGCAAAAGGTTCCAACAAGTAACAATGATAGGCACACAAGAATGTGAGTATATAGCAGTCGAAATGAAGGCGTCAAACATATTTTTGTTTATTAGCCGATTTACAACTTTTACCACAAGTACTAGAATTCATCAACTGAGCTTGAGATAAGAAAGGAAGCTGCTAGATGCAAAATCCGACAGACTTGCTCTGGAGGGGCTGGGGTTAGGCTCCCCTACAATTTGTTCCACAACGTCCGCTTTGCATGGAGAGAAATTCATCAACAAACCCCCCAGTGATTGTATTGCATCTGAGAACATTTTTCACTTCATTCTTCGTAGAATTCATCTGATTACGCAAGGATCTGGTTTAGACCTTTATCATACACATGCGGTGTCACATTGCCACAAGTATCCAGAGGCAGGCCCTCATCGATGCCGCACATAGGTTGACGCAAGGCCCTCAGCCTCACCGACTGGCGCAGCATCACATTGGAAATGGAGGAACCGCAAACTGGCGCTAAGCCATATCCATCGTTCCAGTCGCTCATCTCCAAAGGAAGAAGCTGCCACATGAGAGCTCCTGATCCAGCGCCGCGCTTCAGCGCACTTTGGTACACTTGGTCGTAGACTATGCCGAAGAATGCGTCTCGCTTCTGTTCGGTGAATCCAGGCTTCTTGTCTGAGAGGCCGAATTCGGCGAAGATCACTGGCATCCGGAGGACCCTCTCGGCGTCGACGATGTGAGCTCTCACCCAGCGGTCGAAAAAGTCTTGAGTCGCGTCAAAATCTCCAGCTGACAGCCTGGCAGTCAAAATCAATAGTCCTTTTCAATTTCTCTGAGAGGTCAATATCGCTAAGTAGGTTGTGAGGACGTTGACAGTGGAGAAGATTGCATAGTATAATACTATGGGAAGATGCAAAAGATCATACAAAAGAGGCAACGCTCTTACCATTGGTCTGGGTACGCGTGGGCGGTTGCGAAATCAATGTAAGGTAGCTGGTGGTGCCGGATGAAATCAGTGCCTACTGTGCCGCTGTAGCTGTTTGGGTTTGAGCTACGGCAACCAACGCTGTCCGTTGCGTAGTAGCCTTCCGTGCCGACTGTCAGAAGGTGCTTATTGTCCAGAGTCTTCACATGAGCAGACATTTCTCCAATCCATGCCTACGGCAAACAAAACCCACAGGGTGAGATCGGTTGAATTGGTTTCATTCTCAGTGTCCTCGATTAAACCCAGCACGTGCATGCACTTTTGTCCATTGGGAGGATTTTATATCTGTTACTGTGAGAAGTTAATGGGAACCTTGAGCGTGTCTCCTGAAGAATCAGATCTGCACTGGGGTTCATTCATAAGCTCCCAACCAAAGATTGTTGGATCATCGCGGTAGGCCACTCCAGTGATAGTGTTGACTCTCGTTAATACAGCCTGCCAAAACTAAACCAGTCAGAAACATAAAACAATCTTTTTGCCCGCTATTGATTGAATAAGTCAAGGCGAACAATTACATAATGTTGAAACTGCTCTTGGGATCGATTTCGTAAACGTTACACTGATTAGTTCAAGCGAATGTATCACCTTGACATGGTTCCTGTAATACTGCCGGCACTTGGCATTCCGGTAAAAGTCATCCTCGTCGGCAACAGCCTCTCCTTCGGCCTTGGCCCATTCCACGTACTTGGCCTTGCCGCCGAAGTCCTTCCAGTTGTTTACTAGACTCAGCAATAACCTCACTCCATTAATCTGAGCTTGATGTATGACGTAATCCAATCCCTACAACATCCAGCATCCTCTCACAAATAAGTTTTGCGATTAAGTATTACCCACACAAAATCCTATGTCCAATCAATGAGGTTGACAGAGGGATGTTTAGGTGCAATGAATTCTCCGGTGTTTGTTTAGATTGAGGAGATGAAGGTGTTATCATTCGGCAAGAGGCAGACGGTCGAGCATGTCATGGTTGAGAGCAGAAGTCATTGGATTATTGGAGCCGATTGTATGTGGAAACTACATGAAGTGAATGGAAAAATGTCCCAAATTATTGATGACAGGAATCTAGAGCGTTGTTAGAGTGGTAACATCCGTCAAGGAGGGTGGAGAATTAATCGCTGGGGTGTCAGATAATAATCCTTAGAGCCACAATCCATCACATATTCATGACAGGAATGGCTGCTTTACCTACTTCAAGCGGCAAAATACGATCTGGATGAATGTACGATTCTCGCGCCACGCCGTCTGGTTTGATCAGGGCGTGTGCGAAAATCATTTATTCACCTGGCATGACAAACACGTGATGAACCTGCTTCCTTTTGAGTCAGTTTACAGCGCAAGCAGCTCTTTAATTTGCTGCGCTGAAGAGGGAATCGACTTTATTATATCGTGGCAAAAGAGAAAGAAAAATTCAACCCTTTGGATCCAAAATTGACACCCTAAAATCGAAGAACTTCACGAAGAGTTAACTTCCCATCACCCTTGATTGAAAGTAGTGACACTGAGAAGCACCTTGATGGAGATGGGGGAAAATGCAGCACCATGGCCAGAAGCTTGCTCGACCATAAAACCAACAAACAGCCGAAAAGAAGCTTGAACCGTACTAGCAAAGGATTGCAAATCGAAGAGGAAGCTCGAAAACTCACCTTGAAAACCTTCTCGTCGTATGTCCCCGGCAACGTCTGCAAAGCGAGGTAGCTGTCGTCGTTGAAGGCCCAGGTGCGGCACAAGGTGAGCCCGAGCGCCGCTCCGTCGCGCAGAATCGCGTCCACTCTCGGCTGCGTGTCGGCCAGCGCAGCATTCACCATCAACCAGTACGAGTTCCACCCATTTAGGTAGAATGGACGGCCCTCCAGCATGAAGGTGTTGCCGGACCGCATCACAAACTGCTGCATCGCCATGGCGATCCCTTCCTTCCTACAAATCGCCGAACTTACTCCACATTCAGCGGCTGTCACAATCATTCCACGTGATCTCTACGCTACGAGCTCCACAAGCTGAACTTGCCATGGCCACTAGACTGGATCGAACAACTTACAATTGATGTTCCTCCCTCTTCGCTGCTTCACAACAAAGCGAGTAGAGAAAGCGATCGAGCTTGGAATTCGGGGAAGCCTATGTGTGCTTTTCTCATGAAAATCAGTCTGCAGCTGCGACCACAGGTGGGTCAGTACAAGGGATCGAGGTCCAAGCTCCACAGCAACAGTGACACGCACAACACGAAACTAGGCAGGATCAAAGCAAGGTGAAGGATCCAGCGGGTGTGGTATCGGGGCTGGAACGATATCAGGTCCACCTTAGAACGATGTGACTGCTTGGGCGATCTAATCATTGTCGTCGCAGGCACCGTTTTATACCGCAACTAGAAGGATAGTGCCGGTGTCTCGTGAGAAATACGCCATCGCTAGGCTCCTGCACGACTAGATCGTGTTGATTTCAGTCTCCTGGTGCCCTTGACAATGCGTCGATACAACGGGGGGGTGCGGGCGGGGTGCGTCCTTGCGTGGTTTCCTTGCGCTTTGCTTCAGGAATGGCTCACCTTGCTGCAGGCATCCGATCGCTTGCAGTGAAAAAAGGCATGTAGATCTGTGTGTCTGTTCTGTATGTCTGTCAGTATGGTCACATGCTTCGTTCATCACGTGCGTCTCTCCTCCGCCCATTGTATTCCTTACATTCCTGCCATCACCTGATCCTGCTGCTGTTCTTTCAGCTTGCTTTGTGCTTGCTCGGAGCTTGAATGCTGCGCTGCAACTCGCAAGGTCTCATGTCTAGAAACAAGATCTCACTGCTGCATCGCCTTCATTGCTAGCTTTGTGATGTTGCTTTTGTAGGCTTTCTACACATTTGCCTCTTCTTTTGATAACACCTTGGTTGCCTCGGCGGAACCAAACCTTACTCCCACTGTTCCAATTCAATGCTCATATACCATACCATACTATATATATATATATATATATGTAGATATATGTTTCTAGAACAACGAAAAGAAATGAATAGAGTAAAGATGTTCAACTACTCTGGAACCATAGAGTTCCATATGTTGTGTATTGGATATAACATGTGGTTGGGGTCATGTGTTTTGGCCAGGAACCTTCTAGATTTAACTTAATGAGGGAGACTTGTGTAGGTATAGAATTTTGTTTCAGTGTCTGTTTCTTAATAAAGTGTTTTGTGCAATCAAGTTAGGTGGGTGGGAGGCTTGAGTTACCAAAAGTTGCACAATCTGCATAATTTTAACCTTGTTATGTAGTGGTTCAATTCATGCAAAAATGAAGTGTAGTTGTGGGTTTGATGTTGAAGTTCGATATATATATATATATATACATACATACATACATACATACATACATACATATATAATAGTTTTGAAGTAAATTGATGATGTTTTAGTATATTGTCAAAAAAGAAAAAAAGTGTGGTCGTTGGACATATTATATTTATCACTAATATTTAAAACGAAAAATAGAGTTTATTATAATAATAATAAAAAATTTTATTATGTTTCAATTTTGAATAGTGCTATTTAAGCATATCATCTTGGGTTTTACGAAAAAAAATAAAAAATAAAAAATAAAAAGATATTTAATATATGGTTGATATTTTAACATTTTTGTTATATATTGAGTAATTTCTTAGAATTATATACATATATGTAGAAATTATTTTTTATTTTTTATTTCACTCTACTAAAAGATTTCATGATTATATATTTGAGTCTATTAAAAAAATACTTAAGATAAAAATATATACTTAAAGATTTGCAGTTTTATGATAAAAACCTAATTCTTGTGTTTCAAGTGGTGTATTATTTGAATGTTTAATAAATTACTTTATAAATAATACTACTTTAGTAACCTGGTCAGTTTATTCCTCATCTCAAAGCATTTTTTTTATCACCTCAAAGTATCCAAGAGTATTCCTTTCCATTCACTTAAAACCATCCTACATGAGCAACAAAAGAAAAAGAAAAAAAAAAAAAAAAAAAAAAAAGTGTTAAATAAAGCATGGCTTTTCATAATTACAGGATTAAATACAAATGACAGCAAACAAGCACAAAGACACGTTTTGTGGTTGGGTGTGATCAAAACACATTTGTAGACATCAAATAAAGAAGATATTTTGTTAAGAAAATGCAAGACAAAGAAAGAATTAGTTCAACAACAAGAATGAGAGATACCATCCATCCAATGTGAAACTCTATCCCACCACTACTAAACCACTCCATGTTGTTACATTCTCCAAAAAACCAATTATTTTTTTTATTCGTTATTTATTTATTCTCTCAATTCCCTTGTCAAATTAACTGAAACACCATCACCATCAAATGATGGATGAATGAATGAATGAATGAATGAATGAATTCACTGCTTTTTTCACTTTGTATTTTTACCATTTCTACAACAATTTTGCACACCACGTGCATATTGTTGCTGCAATTGCAGCGTAGACTGAACGACAACAGCAACAGAAGCTTCTTTATGGAGGATTCGATCACCGAAGAGAGAGCGAGAGAGAGAGAGAGAGCATCGGAGGAATGGCCGTATCAACAACAACACCCACATGAATCCCGGTGCCGCAAATTGCTGCAAGGTATTTCAACTCACAACAAGACAACAAGACAGACAAAGACAAAAGACGGTGAGATTCTAACTGATCAGGGAAGCAAACCAACAACAAGCGAGTGTGTGAGTGAGAGAGCAAGTGAGTGAGTGAGAAAGTGAAGAGAGGGATTTCTTTGTTGCAAGCAACAAAAAGTGACGCAATCTTGCGCCTTTGAAAGATGGCGGTAATGTGGGGCTTCAAACAGTTGCTGTCTTGTCCATCACATCGACTTTTATTATTTTATGTGTATATTATTACGGACATTCAGTAAGTTTTGTTTTTATTTATTTACTTGTTTAGTGTTTTTGAGGTATAGTGGAGATTTGTTTATATGGAGGAGGAGGAGGAGATCGGTGTGAGATGTGCGCAGTGTGATGATGCCTTGATCGATCCCCACGTCTCCGAAGCCGGTGCCACTGGTGCCTCTGATGCTGCCCACACGCTTCGACTCTACGAAGCGCCTGAAGGAAGGAAGCTAGAGATCCCTGTTCCCTGCGACTAAAGCGCGCTTGTTTTGCTGACAAGGCAAAACGCGGGTCCAGGAGTGAGCGAGAGAGAGAGAGAGAGATTCGCCGAGGCTTGACGGTCAGTCGGTCGGTCGGTCCCAGGGCGTTTCTATCGCCGCAAGTTACTTCAGCCTCGATCCACGCTCACGTGCTCATCGCTTGCTCGGTTTTGAAAGGAACCCAGTTCCGAAGAATAGCGTGCAAAATCGAGTGACGGTGGATCCACTCTGCGAGGTCGTTGCGAGCTCTGCGCGCCATCTGTGGCGGTGGATTTGTGTCGGCATTTCTGAAGCTTGCTAACCCATGTCAGCTTTGTTTAATGTTTCTGTTGCTAAGGGAAACCGTTGACTAATGTGTCTAGAGTCAGCTTATCAAAGCATTGTGTGTCAAGAAACAAATCGACTCTGAGCTTTGCTTTGAAATGTGAGATCGCAACCAATTCGGTGTTTTCTCAGTGTCTGTATTGCAATGAGATGCGTTACGAAGGCTGACTTTGTCGACACGAACTCTTTTTCCTGTTGAAACTTTCATGGCGAAATGAGGAACATGGAAAATTAGAGATGGCATTTTTTAGATTGAACTGAAGCCATGGAGTGTGGTGGACTCATAGTCAGTGTCTTCGGTATCTTTAAATATAGTCATTGTAATTTTGCGTAGTTGTGGGAAGCCTTTTACATGATGTGAGCACAGAAGCTGCAATACAATAAAATGATGATTTGAAATTGCATGAAATCGTGTATTAGGATTTCAAGAACATGTTTTTCATGTATTCTAATTCTTTGAATCTTTCTGGCTATTTTTCATAATCTCGGATTGATGAACAAAATATTGAACTAGAGAATTAATCACGTTCATCTCTTAATCTAAGCCTTATATTTTTAACACTTTTTAAATGGAGTTGATCAATATTAGGAAAACCTGAACAAAAAAAAAATAAAATAAAAAAAATAAATCAAGTAGCAAATTTTACAATGAAATATTAGTCGCGTATAATGTAATCGTACAACCTTAACAAGAACAACAGCTAAGAAAAAAAAAAAAAAAAAAAGGGAAGATGGATCAGCAATAACTCAAAATGTTAATTGAAAAACTATCATGACATCATTTTCAAATTTCAACGTTCTGAAAAAATAATAATTTCTGTTTTGTTCTCATCTTTTACAAAGAAATAAAAATAAATAACAACCTGTTTTGTACCAAAACAAAGTACTCCCATATTGCGACATACCCAATTGTTACAGTTCGATAATATTGTAAACCTAAAATCCCTTGTTTGTGGGCAAACACTTGAAAATGAATACAAAAAATTGAACCGAGCATCTCCCTCATCCACAGTATATGGCTCCCTTACGGCCATGTGCAACGAAGAGCATCGAAACCCAACTCTCCGATGCACTGCATCCCATCTTCCAAACATTAAAAACCCACATAACAATATAAACAAATAACACACAAACACATACACACACACACACACACGCACAATAGGTGACCCGAAAAACTGCAAAAAGATTCCGTCGGTGAGCGGAAGAAAGCTGCTGGGAGATGCACAAACTTTTTGACATCGGGAATGGAATTGAAAGGAGAGTGGCCACAGATAGCGAAACAATCTACAACTCACACAACAGGGAAAAGAAAGCAGCAAACAGAATGGCCACAATTCGGGCACAAAGAAGAGGAGGGAAGCAGGAAAGCAAGCAAAAACAGCAACAACAACAGCAACAGAATTTGGTGCTTCAAAACCATGGGCGGAGCTGTTGTTGTTGCTGCTGCAAAGCGGGGTGGTGCTGTTGTTGTAGGCGCTTGGAGAGGGCGAAGCGGGCCACAGTGACGCCGATGCACGCATCCACGAAGTCGTCAGTGATGAAATCCTCGGAGAAGACCTGGATACGGTCGCCGAGCCCCAGCCGGAACGTCTCGGCTAGAAACAGACGAGCGTAGCCGCGAATGCGGTTCGTGACGGGGAAGACGCACCACACGGGGCCGGAGTGCTGCGGCGTGGCCGTGTTCTCGACGCGGTAGAAGTAGGGCCGGGTTGCATTCGGCGCCTGTTTGTGGAGATATTCCAAGTTGGAAGTGAACTTCGTCAACGGGAGATCGGTGTCGATCCAGCTGTCGAGCAAGTAGTCTGAGCTCCAGAGTGGGCTGCCTGGCGCTGGCGCCGGGGCGATGGAGGGCTTCCAGACGCAGAACACTCGGCCCGGAAGCAGCTTCCGTAGGGGCTTGTCTAAGTTGTGCTCGTCTTGCGGGATTAGGTATTCGCCGAGCTGCGAGATGAGGTATTCGTCGAAATCCAAGGGGTCGAACCACTTCCACTCGGTCCGGAACTCGATGAGGAGAAACTCCAGCGATGTCTCGACCAGGAATCGCTTCACGTCGTTGATGACGGAGTCGGCGCTATACGACAGCATCACGCCATGGCACACCCGCCGGTCTTGCTGCACGCGGATATCGAAGACGCGCACGCCGCTCACCAGCTGCTCGTAGATTGAGAGCTTCTGGCACTGGAAGAAGGGACGGGTGAGGAACGGCATCCCGATCCCGTTCGTGGCCGAGTTGTGAGTTCCTGGCCAGACCACGTCGCGAGCCGTGATGTCATCCACATTCAACGTTGCCATCCATTCTCGGTGGTTCGGGTGTTTGTAATCACAACCAGGAAACGACGTCCCTCGGGATTCTTCCAGGTTTCGGAGCTGGTGCTTCTCTATCACCACCTGAATTTGCCGTGATATCTGCGCTCCCATGATGGTACACGCGACGCGGGGGCACACACTGAATTGTCTCCGAATCCCACGCTATCCCTGCACCGCTCTTCGGGCTGATCCTCTTCCTGCTACCGGTTACCGACACGTTCCTTACAATGCGGGTCATCTTTTTCAACGCGGCAATCTGAAGGCTCCATCCCCTTAACACCACCGACTAAGCCCAAATTTCTTCTACCTATCGAACTTTCGCTCATGGCACTCTCACCGCTCCAGTAACGTTCACGAAACCAAATTCAACGACTAACAATCTCTTTTCCTCCCTCTCAGAAACAAACGATACTTCGGAGCATGGCGTTCGTCAGCATGAAATCCAAACCGAACAACAACAACAACAAAAACAGAATCTCTCATGGCGCATGGACGACCGAATTCGCCGCTCGCAAAAGCTGCGGTCTCTTGACAGGAAGCTTCGGCATCATCCAACGACTCTCCTCCCCAGGAATCCACTCCAACAATCTACGCCTCAATCATCAACCTTTCGAGAAAGACCCATCCATACACCCACTCAGGTTTTGGTTTTCGAGACACGAGGTAAAAAGGCGCACGACAGGAATGAGCACGTGCGACAGCCCGAGGCTACAAACGCCACTCCAGGGTAATGAATGCCGAATCCCGACAATATTATCACGACGCAGAGCGAGCGAGCGAGATTGAAACCCTAATTTGGAAGGGAGCTGGAGCTCGAACAGGCCATCTGACGGCGGAAATGGGGGGTTTGGCAATCATTTACCCGCGAAATGGGTTGTTTTTTCTATGCAAAATGATTGAAATGCAAGCGACCATGACGTCGCTTACAGATTTATAGAAGACGATGATGCCTCCCATTGTCGCATTGTTCCGCCAGCATATCCATTCCTTCCTTCCTTCCTACTCATCAAAAAGCAGTGGTGGGCCCGAAAAAGCAAAAGCAACTCTCCTCCGGGTTGCTTTCGCTTTTCTCATCCGCACATGGATGTGTTTGGTGAGACGAATGTGATTTTGACGGATGGATGGATGGATGGAAGTTATGGAGAGGATAGATGTTTGGAATAGTGGGTGAATATGGGATGGATGTTTGGGATGGCTGATTTTTATTTTTTATTTTTTTCTATATTTTTTTTGTTCATTTTGGTATATTGATTCACATACATCTTCAAATAATCGTCTCTGAAGCTTGATTTGTTGGATAGATCCATTCAATAAAAATTTGGATCACTTCATTATTCTCCTAAATAAAACTTGCAAATCACAATATTTGCACAAGTCAAATTAAAATTTCATAAGATTAAAAATGGCCTTAATATCAAACATTTGTTTATTATTTTTATAAAAAATATCCATTATTAAATTTTTAATTATCAAAAAAAAAAAAAAAAAAAAAAAAACTTTTGGCTACATTTTTCATTTATAATTCAATAATCATAATTTATATCATAAAAAATAATAAAAAAATTCTACATATTTCATTGTAATATATCTATGTTTATAAATATAGATCAATAATTAATATCTTCAATGACATAAAATTAGTGAAATTTATATTAGATGCAAATAGACAAAATATACATCTATAATATCTATTTTTATCAAGTATAATAAATTATTAAAAATAAATATTTAATAATGTGTTTAGTAATATTTATAACTTACATTACAATGGTGAGACAAACAATAGAGCCACATTGGTTGTTAATGTGAACGACCTATTTCTAACAAGAAGGAACTTCGACACCATATCTTGGCTAAAGAGAAAACCACATGTTAAATTTGATATAATAGACCTAAAACAAATTTCTAAATATCTAAGAGTAGAATTCAAATTCCTATCCTTAAATATCTTTCTATCATAATACCAATATTTCTTTCACATTATAAAAGAATTTAGGATGAATGAATCAAAACAAGAATATGTACCTTTAGATCTATGCCTAATATTATTTATGGATATAGAATCTCTATAAGTAGATCCTCACAAATATTGCCAAATAGTTGGAAAGCTTGACAATTAATCTTATCTTGACAACCACTGGATCCAACCTTGTATTTGCAATTATGACAGTTTTAAGATTCATGTCAAAATTACAACAAATATATTTAAAAGTTGTTAAATATATTATAAGATGTATTAAAATAACAATTAATTTTGGCCTACTCTATCAATACAACAACTCCTATGTTGTACATGGCTATACAAATGTAGATTGGGTTTCTTGCCTAGAACTAAAAAGTCTAGTAGCACATATTATTTTATACTATCTAGAACAACTATCACTTGGAAAAATAAAAGGCAAGTCAATTGCAAAATCTTCTACAAAATTAAAATATATGAGTTTCTTAATTAGGACATCTGAAGCTATATGGCTTAAGAAATTACTTACTAAGATTGAAACAATAGATGGTTCATCTTCTTTTCTACTTTTTAGCAATGCCAGCAAAAACATCTTATCAAACATGCAAGCATATTGTTCCTTACTCCTACATTGTCACAATTAATCAGCCATCAAATTTACAAAGAATCTTATATTTCATGCAAGGACCAAACATGTAGAAATATACTACCAATTCATAAGAGACATTATGAATTTTGGAGAAATTAGTTTAGATTACCTAAAGATTTTTAATTCCTAAATATCTTTATAAAACTTCTCTTTTAAATAAAATTTGAGCAATATAGAGCAAAATTAGGACTTATTAGCTCTTTTATTATCCTTTAGCCAAAAATATCCTCTATAGTCACTTCAACAAGTAATAACATAGATACCAACTTCTTCTTTTATAGTACTATTCACAATTCTATAATAAATTCTTCTACTCTATTTGTTACCTTTCACAATATTAAAGCACAACTTTCTTATCTCCTAGAAAATATATAGCCTCCTGATAGGATCTAAAATTCTTATACTTTGTCCCTAAAAATCTTCTTATTATTCTTTTACAATCTTCCTAGCTATTATATATTCTAAGAATCATTTCTCGTCTTACAATATAAATTCTTGGATTGCCCAATCTTAACTTAATATTAACATTCTTTGAGTTAGAAGAAGCATAAATCAAGCATACAACCTTTTGACTTAAATTTGTTGTCGTTTCAACAATTGACATCAAATCTCTATCATCTAGCACTTATTGCAAGTACCTTAAAGACAATTCATCTTATTCTTCTTGTGTTATGCAATACACATTCAGCGATTCAACAAAATTCAAAACTAGAATATCAAGCTATCTATGGTGTATCCAAAATAAGCGTACATATAGAGATATGACACAAAATACTATTAAGATGGAAGAAAGATAAACCTTATCAAAGAATCTTCAAGTAATTTGACACTCTAGAAACTTCAAGCACCACTCATACAATCGCTTCAACAGTAGTATATTAGACTAAAGTAAAAGCAAAATAGCTTCAATCTGCAAACAAATATTTAGCAAAGCATGAATTTGTAAGAAAAAATAAATATACAACAAGTTTTATAAAAAAAAAGTACAATACATACCATTAAAGAATTCTTGCCTATCATGAATAATACTTCTTCTTCCACAACTAATGTAGTTCCTTTATAATTGAAGACCTTACTCCACAATTGATATGCTTTCTTTATCAAAATTAACTATTAAAAAACACAACTAGGATTATTTGATTGAAAATTTGATGGGAGGTATTAGAATATCTCATCTTCTATGGATGGAACTTATTCAAGTAATCCATTTATTGACATTAAAACTCTCTCAATTGGCTTGATTAATAATATAATATAATTATATTAGCATCCTAGTACAAATTATTCTAATCATTTCATATATTATAATATCCTTATATAGAATAATTTTAACAATATTGACAATAAGTATAAAGTAATCATATGCCAATTTTATAAAGTATAAGATATCTATAGATTTTTGGATCTTAGTTATTTGCTATAGACTTTGCAAGTGGATTGTATGTATAGTGGAGATGCATTACTTGTATTTGAACAAAAATACAAAATATGGAGACAAAATATGGTATTAGGTTGCACTTTAAGGATTGAAAGCATAAAATGAAGCCATCACTTACATTACTCTATATGATTGAGATATGTTAATTTACATAAGTTTTATACTTAGCTAGTTGTCATTATTTTTTCTATTCTTTTCTATTTATAATTATTATTGCAATTGACTAGCAATGTAGTATTGTCACAATAAATAATTGTTTTACTAGATAGTAGTCTTTAACCTCAATAATCTTTTTATTTGCTCATGTGTTCAAATAAGTGGATTAACTGATGTATTAAATCTGGTGTGTTCGAACACTCTTCCTTTCATCACATTTATCACTCTCTCCTTGTATCTATGATGTTGTTGATTTTTGATATCAATAAGTTATCTTTTGTCAAATTATTTAGAGTTTTTGAGCAGATATTTTGGTTGCTTTTGTGTTAGCTTCTATATGTTGTATTGGATCTTCTTTTGGTCTTTTTGTTCAAAAAGGCAAAGATTAAAGATATAAAGGTAATAGAAACTAGTTTATTACCAGATTTTCCAAACATATTGGTTAGAGAGAAAATATGGCTGAAGTTGAGAATTGATAGAGATTTGTTTTATTATTGCACGTCGATAGAGTGAATAAGTGATGGCATAAAGAAATTAAATCAATGCTTGACTAGTTAGTAGTAGAATATACAATGCTTGACAAAGTTGGATATTTCCAAAATACGCTTAAGAATGTGATTGTTATAGAATTTGTGCATCACCACTTTTATAACAATTTAACATCTTTTGAATATCTTCTTCATGACGATCTTCTACAATTTTCAAAGTCTAAAAGTATGGATAGTATAAAAAATATAATTAGTAGCCTTGGTGATTTGTGTAATAATATTGATGCTATAGTTTGGAAGGCTTGTGCTGAAGCAAAAGTTGTTTAACTATGATTCTGAATTCAATCTTGTTGACCATATGAAACAATGTTGTTCTTTTAAGAAGCTTTGTAAGAATGTTAGTATGTTGCTCTTTATTTGGAATGTATATAATTTTTATTTCCTTTGATGCAGCCTTCTCTTTCACAAAGTAGTGCTGAATTTTGATATGTTTGGTTTGTGCATACAAAATTAAATTCTTGACTAACTTTGTAGCATTAAGATTATTGTAATAAAGAGCTCTTAATGTTTTATTTTGAAGCTGAGGTCATTTAATAGTATTCTTGTCTAAATAATCTCTTTTACAACTTTTATTAGTCTTTTGAGAGTCAATCAAGGAACATTACCAATAGAATGGTACACATGTAAGTCTATTAACCTAAGTACACTCAAAGTTTTTGGCTATACCGCTTATACTCACATGAAAAAATAATTTAAAATGAATATGATGCCACCATAAAACTTTGGACTTTTGTTAGTTATAATATCCAAACTAAGAGATATCACCTGTATGGATGTCAAGTTTGATGAAAGAACTATAGTAACTTAAGGTTAGATTGGTAGCACGTGGATTCCAACAATGACAAGATCACAATTTTCAAGAAATATTCTCTTTGATTGTCTAGTAGAATATAATCAAAATTATTGTCACCATAGCAAAATAGAAATAATGAGGTAAATTATACCTTGATGTCAAGGCTACATACTTGAATGATGTATTAATAGACAAGATGTATATAATCTAGCTTGAAGATTTTAAAGATAAAAACTACAAAGCTTTGTGTGTAAATTGAAGAAAGTCATTTATAAACTATGTCAATTCAAAAGCATATGGTACAACAACATTGATTCATACATCATAATTCTGGGATTGCGCTACAATAATACTAATCAATGTTTGTATATCAAAGTATCAATCTCTGACCTCTATATACTACTTGTTCTTTATGTTGATGATATAATGTTTACATGTGGTGATATCACTAGAATCTAGAATATCAAGGAAATACTAGAAAAAAAATATAAAATATTAGATTTAAGCAAAATGTGGCTATACATGGCAATATAATTTGTTAAAACTCCAAAAAGTCATTGCAACTCCCTCTGGCCATAGCATATGTGGTAGTTATGAGTTGATTGACATGCTTTTTGTCCAATCAAATTCATGACATCCCAATAAGAACGATAATTTTTTTCTCTCTCTTACTCCATTTTGATATGGAGTATGTAATGCCATAAGTCGGCATATAATACTAACTTGATTATAAAATGTAATAAAGTCATGAAACATCAATTTGCTTTCTCAATTGATTTGCAAGCTTCATATTTTTTTTAAGAATTTTTTCTAAGAAACCTCAATAGATTTCAACCATTAAGAAGGAAGCAATTTGAATTCCAATGCAAAAGGGTTTAAAGCCAATGCAAAGTACTCAAAAACATCCCTCAAGAAATTCCTAATTGTCTTATTATTTGTCTTTTTTTTTATAACTTCTAATTATCTCTCCAAACCCTAATCTTAAGTAGTGAGCTTCAACTAGTTGTAGTTCCTAATTTAACAATCCAATTGGTGCAAAATTTTGCATACTAGTGAAACAATGTCTTCTACTTGCTCAAAAGTTATTACAACGTCTTCAATGTCTTCAATCCAATCCAACTTATAAATTATTTAGTTGGAATGTTTTGGAATGTTTTGCACATCTTCATGCCTTCTAAGCTTACCTCAGTTGTGTCTACTTTTTATAGGGTACTATCTCTGTTCTCTAAAATCCAAAAACCAAGGCCTGAAAGTGCTGCGTTGTTTGACGAGAGAGGCGTGCTTCCTCGACAAGTAGTTTTCCTATTAATTTCTCAAAGTTGGGTAGTTCGTCAAGGACTAGAAGGCCTTGGACAAGTCCCTCATACTCCTGCGGTAGTCCGTTGAGGGCGATATGTACTAGTCTCAATTTTGATACTTCCTCGCCTGATGATCGCAGCTCAGTTGTGATTTTGCTGATTTTTTGTAGATAATCTACCATCGAGCTTCTCTCGTCCATTTTGGTTGAGTGCAACTGGTTGAATAATAGCATGGTACATACCGCATTTTTGTTGTCATGGTTGTGTAGTGCTTGCCATCCTTGCGTTGGGTCGTTAAAGTTCGCAATATGGTGGATGATATTGTCCTTTAAAGACATTATTAGAATGGCCATCGCTCTATACTTGTCATGTCGTTATTGTTGGGATGTCGCAGCATTGGTAGGATTGATGACCTCCGTTGTTTCAGTTGTTTGCTGCGAAGTTGTGTTGTGTGGACAAACAATGTGCCAAAGTTTATCTTTCATGAAAAGTATACGCATCTTTACCTTCCATACCAAAAAATTGTTGGCTCCCTCCAACTTGTGTGGTTTGGTCATCGATGAAGTTGATTCTACACTCATGATGCTTGGAACATGGAGCAGCTCTTCCTTCTACTGCGGACTCGCCTGCTCTTGGCTTGTTGGAGTGCTCTGAAGTTCTATCCCTGGCTTGCTTGAGGTTGTACAATGATACAACTTCAACGGGTCGCCATGACTATTCATTCTTGTATTTCTCTTTCTATTGCGAGCGTTTGGAAATGTTGGCTCGATTTCTGCCATCTGGTGCTTTCTATTTCTCATGGTGGGTGCTAGCACGATTTCTGCCATCTAGTTTCGAAAAAATGCTCTGATACCAAAATATGGAAACAAAAGGTGGTACTAAGTCGCACTTCAAGAATTGAGAGTATGGAATGAAGCAATTGCTTGCATTGCTTTGAATGATTGAGTTATGCTCATTTACATAAGTTCGCCACTTGGCTGGTCCCCATGATTTTCTCTACTCTTTGCAATTTACGGTTGTTACTGCAATCCGCTTGCGGTGTAGTGCCTCCGCAGTAACTGTTCTACTAGTGAGTGGTCCCTAACCTCGATAATCTATATGTCCGCTCATGTGTCCAGATAAGCGGATTAACTGACATGTTAAATGTGATGTGTTCCAACAGTTTGAACATCCCCACTTCAATGACCTGACCTACATGACAGCGGCGAAGAACGAAGTCCTGAGTTTCAACATCCTGGTGGGAGGGTTCTTCAGTCCCAAGCGCTGAGCCGGAGCCATTCCAATGGACGCATGGGTGCCCATGAACGACGTCATCCCCTTGTGCAAAGCCATGCTGGAGACATATCGAGATCTTGGAAGCCGTAGGAATCGACAGAAGACGCGCATGATGTGGTTGACAGACGAGATGGGGATTGAGGAGTTCAGAGCCGAAGTGGAGCGGCGCATGCTTTCATGCTTCCCGCATTGGCTCCGACTCGCATTTGGAAGAGCTCGTCGTGTCTAGGGTGCCAGCCACCAAGTTGTTCCCGGTTGTGCAGGATCTGATGATTGAGCATTTCGGAGCCAAGAGGGAAGCGTGAGCCCGTCGTTTTCTAACAGGGCTGGGGGGAATCCAACTGTGCGCCAGTATGTATACTTCAATAATTAATGGTGCCATGTTGTAGTACTGTATAAGTCAGGTAGAAACACTCGTTCGTCGAATGGTTCAAGCACAAGCATCCGCTGTTGTGAGTGACGGCAATCCCAGTGTACAGGTTGTGGTCGAAAATGGGTCTGCGTAATTTTCATATAGGCGCTTATCGCGCTGCATGTGGTGCTTTTCGAATGAAGCTCTAAAATATCGTGCTCAGCTGTGCTTAGATATCGCCACATCCTGTAAGAAATAGTTAACATTTTTGCATTTTAGACGTTCATTGGAAGTAACATGTAACGAAGATCGGATGGAATTATTAGGTGTTGCTTCCCATGTGACACGAGATCTTCTGTATGACACAGCTTACTTAGCACTTCAAAAAGAGGATTCTCTCATTTTTTTAGCACAACCTTCGAGCTCGCCATTCATGTGTAGAATACACAAAATCAAGTCATTCACGGCGTGGTTTTCAAGCTACTCGCACTTTAAACGAAACCTCCAATTCCCAAACACATTGTACACACACAATCTTTGATAAACGTCTAAATTTGGAATAAAATGAAGAAGAGACCGTTGCGGACAGTTTCAACAGACCGATCGGAAAGCGAGCAAAATCTCAGTTCCTTTCCGCGTATTTCCTTCATGTTTCTTCATGTGTGGCACCCCAAAAGACACATCTCTTTGACGGGGAATTACAGCAACACTGTTTTCGTCGTGTCTCTGAAACCATAGACATTCACAGGCATCGGATGCCCTACTACCTGGTGGCGATCACTTTGAGAGACATTGCGTTTAGAGAAGAATGTATGCCATCCTCCGAAGAATCAGCAGAGTAGCAGCGCTCATGCAACAAGTATCATGTCACAGACTCCATGATCTTCGAATTTCAACCATGAAACCGAGCCACAAGTATTAACACAAGAAATTGGCACACAGAAAAGGTGCACAGCGCTAGTCATGGTCTTGTTAGTGGTATGCCCAACTAAGGCTTTCTGATGACGTCTACGCTTCAGTCTTCCAGGGATTGCCTTTTCCACAATGACCCACATAAAGGAGTAACAATGTTCTCAGTATAAGAGTAATCTACAATGTATGTATCCACAAAGTGAACTGATAAACCTAGTGATCAGTAAGTCACAGCAGGCTTAAATTCTAAGATTGAAAAGAGATCCAAAGAATGAGGCAGACATAGGAAGAACACTGGGTTTGCCATCGCATGTGTTCTCAGTCAAGCCTGCAACTCCCTGCGTTTCCCCGCCAGGTCCTCCTGGTGTTGCAGAACTCGCGGATTTAATGTCGATGGGGTAAACGGCGGTGCCATCAGGGTACAAGAGTCCCCAATTTCGCTCACTTGTCGCCCCAGGCTTAGCGTTTTCATTATACAGCGCGAATATGAAAGTCGGGACGAAAATCCCCGGCCTCATAGGGGTGCCCCGCGTGGGACTGCTGAGG
Organism: Physcomitrium patens; assembly: GCF_059467195.1. NCBI lineage: Eukaryota > Viridiplantae > Streptophyta > Bryopsida > Funariales > Funariaceae > Physcomitrium > Physcomitrium patens. The sequence goes on along the minus strand of NC_143415.1, from coordinate 19,066,830 downwards.
ATGTGCGTCACAAGATTCTGATTGTATGTCTGTGCGTTGCTGCGGCTGGCGCCAAGCTCGTTGGAATCCCCAACTGATGGCCACCCAGTTTCGCTAATGGCTATGCGCACATTCGGATACCCTACAGTTGCCATGGCCGCCGCCATGGCGTCCAACTGCGCGTCCAGAAGGTTGGCGTATCCATACTGCCCATCAGTTGTGAAGGTGGTGTTGCGGGTGAACAAGGCATAGTCCAAGGGGATATACTGGGAGTTCGTAGACCAGCCGAAGTAAGGGTAGACATTGACAAAGAGGTACGAGTCTGTGGAGTCGAGGTATTTGAGCAACGGAGTCATCACCGAGGCTGCAACGTCCGGCCGGAATGAGCCCTTGGAAGGTGGAAAGGAGACCGCCAGAATGCTATATTCGACTGCCGTGGAGACGCGGATGGCGGACAAGCTGTGGTTCTGGAGGCTGTCGTGAATGTTCTGAATTGCGGGCACAACTTGGAGCCACGTCGCGGCGAGAGTTTGATCGGCGAAGAGCTCGTTGCCAACCATGATGTAGACAATGTTGGTCGCGGGGTAGTACGGGACGACGTTGGCGGCGACCCATGCGTCTGCAGCGCTGGCGTCCTTTGCGAGGGCAGGAATCTCGTCGTTTCCCATTCCGATTATGAACTCCAGCCCTGACCCTGCAAACGCCTTGATGGTTGGCCCATCGTGGTCGAAAATCCGCACCCTTCCTATTCCTAAGTTCTTAATCAGAGTCACTGTCTCGCTCGCGGTCGGCAAATTGTCACCTAGTCTCCCGTAGTTGATACCAATCGTGCGTGCCTCTGCAAAATAGAGTACACACGACATTATTCGCAACGCTAGCTTACGAAGCGGCCGATGACGGAGATGTAGCAGGCGTATCAATTCGCGGTCGGCAACGAAAATAAATAGTAACGAATTTAGGAACGTGGGCACGTAGAAGTCGCAAACGGATGCAGATAGCACGTTGTGCTGATATATCTAGTTAGTCTGTACTCTCGTGTAGGGTATCGACTGCGGAATAAGTGTAACTGTAGATACTGTGCGACGCCTATGACGCTACCAGCGTGCACATTGTTGTGCGCATTGCTGACCCAACTTCGAGAGGGTATAGTTTTCTACGCGCATTACAGAACAATCTTAACCTATGCTCGGTCGCTAGAGAAAGCAATGGAAATTTGGAAGGGCTCTCGCTCATTCTCCACAAGATCTATGTTAAACTGCATTTGTACAACCTCCTCTCAACTCCCCTTAGAAGCGTTCCGACGGTGACTCGACCGTGAACCTAATCCAACTGTCTAAGCTGTGCAAACTGCAGCTAATTGAGCCCCACTCCAGCCATCTCATGTGGGTGAAGTAAGTGCACATCTCGCACCAATTTATAAATGAGTACAGCTGTTCCGGATCATTGTCGATGATCATTGTGGAGGTTTTTCGGCAACTCTTAGTCGCTACGGACGGCATTCACAGAGAGGAGATGAAGAAGGGAGGCTTTTTCGTACCGGTGGGATAAGTCGCGACTGCAGGTGCAATCCAAGTGCACGAAAGTAAAGTCAAGCAGATGCTAATCGCACTCAAATGAACTCTCGAGGCAAATTCCACCCGAGAGTCTGTGTAATAGTGACGACACCGAGGCCGTCTACTTGCGTGACTGAACCGTGTCAACTTCGAATCCTCATTGCGTTGCATCCTTTCATCCTTTCCTTCTTATTCGAGGATCGAGAGCACGAGATCGACACACCTAGATAGCCACGACACACCCGCCTCCAACGCCGAGTTAGTGGAGGCTGTGCACTGACTGATACCAATGCTCACTAATAGATACCAAACCTTGCAACACCCGCACAAAACCTAAGAAAAGTAATGAATCCTGCTCACCCACTGCTGTACAAAGCAAAAATCTCAAAAACTGCAAAGGCAAGAATAGCCAAGGAGCGTGAGACACAGCAAATACCTACGAGATTGCCTCCAGCAAAAGCTACTCGTAAAATCTCTGAAACCGCTCTGTCTCTCGCATAAGTAAGAGAAGCGAAGCGTAGCACGAAAACGTCCACCCAAAGGACTGACCCAATCAACCCAACCTATTCAGCGTGTCAATCTCGACCACAAACGCCGCTCATGACGCAATCCGCCAATCACTTGCTCCAAGAGGGGGTTACAGAACAGGATCAACTCCAGCAACTCGCGAACCGCTTCATAATTCAGCTCCGAATGCCGCCGTTCAGCTCACCACGACCTCACGCCGCTGTTTCAAGCGACACAAGGGCAGAGAGGGATTTGGATCAGCGATATGCACAGCTGAGGAATGCAATGCAGGAGGCGCACACGGTGTATAATTGATTAATTAATTGACTGGAGACTCACGCTGCGTTGATCCCCCCAACAACAACAACAAAAGCACTTACTTGGCTTTGAGCATGCGTGCGTGCCTCGCCGCGACGCGACGCTCTGGTGGAGCTTGCAGCAGCAGCAGCAATCGAGCCGTACAGTTCCTTGGGATACGGTCCCCTGTATTCATGTGTATGTATGTATGAAACGGACATATGTTTCGTATTTACGATCATAATTGGAGTTACTAGTCAAACTCGGTTGTGGTCATAGGTCCGCCGTTCTCCCCCCAGTTGACCGCGGAGCGCCGCTCGTTTTTGTCCAGCCGCTGAATCCAGTAACCGTGGATGAATGTTCTCGCGATGGGTGAATGTAATTTTGGATGAATAGACGGATGTGTTGGTGAATTTTTGGATGTACTCTGGATTCTGTCCATTGCTCGGACGAGTTTTCCTGAATTAATTTCTTAATTGATTAACTAATGAATTAGGTTGTTTATTTGGTAAATATTTTTTTAATTTAATTAATTTTTAATCGTTCACATACACTAAAATTTCAAGTTTGTTGTAAAAAACATAATTTGAGGGAAAAGTATTGATTGTCTAACTTGGGGTGAAGTTAAAAGTAAGCAGAATGATTTAATTTGATAATTGGTGAACGATTGTTTTGATGTTAGTTTCAACGTTGAGCTGATTATTCTCTTTACGTTTATTTTTATTTTTGTTTTTATTTAAATTTTTGTGGGTGAATTTGGGATTTTTGTTGTGGATTTAAAATGAGCACGATTTTACATCAAAGTTATGGATTTGAGATTGATTTTATGTGTAACTTGAACAATTATGAAATGAAAGTAATTGTGATTGTGAAAATGGGATAATGGAAAGGATTTTGAGGATTGATTGACACATAAGTACATGAAATAAAATAAGTAAATAAATATTTCATTCTTTTCTAGTGTATTAGAAATGATTCAGTTAAAACTATGATTTAAGATATGTCAGTAAAAGTTTTAAACGGGGTTATCAAAATTTCAAAGATAAAATTTCAAAATTACCACAACTGATTTGAAAAATGCTCAATTTCAAATTAGACCTTGTAAACTATATCTTTTAATATTAGTAGCACGAATCACTAACGAATATCTTATTTATGAGATAGATAGTTTTTTTACAAAACATGTAAAAAGAACAATACCAAGTATAGATTAGAGTCCATTCAATTTTTTAAGGGCGAGAAAATTCTAATTGATTGTGAAACATTTGCACAAACTAAAGTTTAATTAATGAATCTAGAGTCACATATAATCACATCTAATTTACATTTTGACAAGGCCAAAGTATCTTGTTGCTCAACCTCTATCATGTAAAACACGTATGCAATCGCAATTTCCAAAAATCATTTATGGATATAAAATAAAACATTCAATATAAAGTTCACAATAAAAAAACCCAATTCTTTGACATATTCCCAGATTGAAGAGATTATTCTGAAAGAATAAAAGGAAAAAAAAATTAAAACACTATGAAAATAACAAAACTTCAAGGAAAATCTGAACTTGAATGTTTGATTTATTTAGTCTTTTATCTTTTTTATATCTTTTTTTGAAAAATAGATACTACTGGTGGTGTTCATGTTATTATTATTATTTTTTTTTGTGTGTCTTTAGATTCTATTTTTTCTTTTTCTTTTCATTCCTTTTGAATAATTTTTCCTCTTCTTCAATTTGAGCCAATTCGCTGGCCTCTGCTAATTTTTTTGCTTCAGCTTCTTCAGCAAATCTGATAATATTTCTGGGGCTCTTTGGATCCATTCTCAATAGAAATACAGCTAATTCTTCTAATGGATCATCTGGTCTTTAATTTTTTGACGTTTATTTCATGTGGTCATGAAAATTTGTATAAGTTATTTATTTATTTTCATATGTAGAAATTTAAATATCAAAATTTCCCAATATATATATATATATATATATATATATATATATTTCTTATAATAAGTTAAATCTTCAATTTGTGGGGTTTTGAAGGAATTTTATATACTATCTCAAAACATATTTTTAATAAATATATATTACTCAATTCTACTTAAATCACTTATAAGAATTACCTCTTTTCTGAAATGAGTTGACAACCTTCCTTTAGAAGCGGTATTAATAATTCTCCCTATTGGTTCCCATCAAATAAGTATCATAGAAAGAAATCTTACATGCAAATAAATGATCTATGAATGAAGATTAAGTCAATATTAAATAAAATAGATAGTATTTTGGAATTGAATTACCAAATAATCTCCAACAAGCATGTCTTTAGCATCTTGAATTGGTAAATCTTCATCAAGTTTGTTCTTTTCCTATTGATAAAAAAATGAATACATTGTAAAGAGAATGAGTTATGAACAGAATAGAAAATTATTGATTCAAAATGAACTTCAAGCTTTTAACTTTCTTGATAAAATAGTCTCTAGGAAAATGTGATACTATTCCGATACAATTTATAAAAATAAAAGCGAGAGTGAACACAATTAAAAGTGTGATGTTCAATTTCTTTTGTTATTTTTCCATTCAGTTAATTTCGATAAATAGAAACACACAATATAAGAAATGAAATTAGAAATGATAAAATTCTATTAATTATTGCAGATATCAGCTAACATGTTTAAAAATATGAACAATGAAAATTACCTCTGTTTTATTTTTGAATTGGAAAGTTTGACCATCAAAGAAATGAACAATCCAACATTAAACTTTCTTTCTTTATGGCTCTTTTATACATCAACATCGAGACTATTATATAAATTTTAAATTTTTTTGATGGCACAAATGAATGGAGATTAAAGAAATTTATTACACCACAAAATTCTACTACGTATTTCTATTTATACTCAATTTATTTAGTGATTAGCGTTAAATAATATTTTCATTTGATGTAATTATAGATTTTAAGTCTTAAAATTACCATCTGATTTGTCACTTTTTTTGCTCTCATTTTTACTCTTTTCTTTAAAAGCCATTATGTTTTAGTAATGCTCTATCAATTTTTTAAATCTTAATTAGTAATTTTGATATATTGTTAAAGTATTAAGAAAATCAAAAACAAAGAGAACAAACAAAGAGATCAGTCTTTTTTTATTTCGTTATTATTTAAAACTTTGTTCTATCAACAATACTCTAATACAAACATCGATCAATTGCTTCAAATTAACTTACGAAAAAGAGATGTAATTACATCATTTAAAGAATATATATATATATATATATATATATGACTATTCGATTTAGATGCCATAAGACATTTTTTTAAAGTTGGATTTTTAAAATGGTTTTACAGAAAAGCATCTTCACACCTATTCAATATCTACTGTGAAGCTTAGTTTCTCCAGAATTATATATATATATATATATATATATTTGTTATTACAGTTAAAATATATGCTTTATCTTTTTCCTATTAAATTAAATGCAATGTCATATTAAAACTAAATCAATAATCAAATTCAAATAAAATAAAATAAAAACGATCTTTCTTATGTTTAGTCTCAACTATTTAATTTCACTACTGATAGTTTATTTCAAATCAAGCTTCTAGCATAATAAGCTTGTCAAGTATGAAAAAACTATTTGATTTGAAATCACATATCAATTTGAAAATTATAATTTATAGTAAGTTATACTATGCTTTTATTGTATCAAGGTTTGTAATTCAACCAATTTTATGTATTATTCTTTGATCGTAACAACATCAAAAAAAAAAAATCATATTATTTTGCACTCTTTGCACCAAAAAACAAAATATACATAGTAAGAATTAATTAGAATATTTCATAATATACATTTATAAATAAAAATTTTACTAGATGGTATCTATTAAACTAATTGATTTTGTTTTGTTCCATAGTATGCAAAGTCGTGATAAAACACTAAATACAATTATCAAAAACATAATATCAATTTATACAATTTTCATAATTTTTAATAATTTTATCAATTTATTAGTAATTAAATTTAATAAATTAAATTTATTATCATATATATATATATATATATATATATATATATATATATATATTGAAAAATTGATACAATTTTCGAAAACATAATTTTTGGTCAATATATGTTTTTATTTTTGATTTTTTTATCACTTGATTAAATTTAAGTTTGTAATACCAATGTTAAAAAATAGATGTAATATAAGAAAATAAAGTATTAAAAATATTTTTATAATTTTAAATTTAGTAAAATATACTACTATTAGTTTTCTTAAGTATATTAATGAAAAGCTTAAGTTATAATAAAAAAAATTAAGCAAATTTTTATAATTAAATAAAATGAAATGATTTTAAATATACACTAAGTTTAGGCAAAAGTATAAATATAAAGGTTTTTTCAAAAACAATTTAAACCGTAATAAATAATTTGCATAAAAAATTTACTTTATTTCTAAAAGAATATATATTTATGTATTTTAAATATTAAAATATCATTTATATTACTTCCAGAAAAATTAAACATAAAATAATATAAAAAAAAATTAATTTTAATTTACTTTTGAAATGAAACTAAAATTATAATAGATGCCAAGTATGCATGCTATGTATTTTTATTTTCTACATGCTTCTATGTATATATATTTTTAACACAAATTTATTACATTTACATTATTTATGTTTATTTATAATTCTTTACACAATATCATTCATGGTCAAATATTTTACTGGTAACATCTTTATAATTTCATTTACTTTTTATTTTTAAAATTATTTAAAGCATGTCTAACTATTTGTTGCATTTTATGCAATTATCTAGTAAGAGTGAAGAGAAATAAAACCAAATAAAGTGAGAAAAATCTAATTAATACAAAAAGTATTGTATGAATACTAATCAAATTAGGTAAAAATTAACCAAAAAAAAATAAATTAAATGAAAAATAATTACTTAAATAAGAAATTAATAGATGCATTTTTTACAAATATAATTTTTTTATAAAATTGAAAATATCTATAAGGATGATTTTCTTACATAAACCAAATTACAATTTTTTTTTGTAATAAAACTTAAACTTAAAAATAAAATAATAAAATAATTATAGATTTATTATTTCTTTTGATTTTAAATTTTAAATTATTTTTTCATGTTGTTTATTAATTCTATGGATAAATTTTCAGATATAAAATATATTTTTAGAAATTAAAATAGTATTAATTTAAAAAAAATATAACATTTTTAAACCAACTTTCACAATGATTTTAGACGTGTAAAAATATCAATATCTTAATCTTTGATGTTTTTTTAATAAGTAAATCCTTTCATCACTATGATTACTAAGTTTGAAATATACTTTAAAATAAAAATATAAAACATTTAAAAATATTTTTATATTTTAAATAAATATACGTGCTTATTTTTTATTTCTTTATTTATTTGTACTTATTTTTTTCAATACAGTAAACTTAAATTAATAAAATAAATAAATTGAAAATAATTCAATCATCTTTTAGTCTTTATAATAAATTCTTAAATTTTTTTATTTAAGAGTTTTCTTAAATCTTCATTAATTATAAGTAACATCAAAATTTTTATTAAGAAAAATACTAAATTTTTTTGTATATCATAATTAAATTTTTTTAAATAAAATAATTTTATAAATCCAAGAAATTATTTTTTTAGTAGATGTAAATTTACTTTAGTTTTTTCAACATTGTTATGAACTTCAGAAAGCTTCTTAAGAAGTTTCCATGTTGCTTGAAGATAAATCAACCTTAAAAAGCTTTTTGGACAACTTCCTTAATTTTTTCATAAATTTTTAGAATATGCTAGAATATTCTTAAATTATTTCTAGAATCTTTAATTAGAATATTTTTAAAATCTTCTAGAACCTCATAATAGAATATTTCAAAAATCTTCTTGTTGAATGTTTGTAACAAATACTTTTTTCAGTACTAATAAAGATCATCAATTGCAAAAAACATATATAAGTTATTATAATTTATCAAATATTAGAAAATAAATTGCTTAGTTTTGACTTATGGTTAAAAAGAATTATTAGTTTTTAGCAAGGAGATATCCACTACTAGGTCTCAAGTAAAAAGTATAAAAAGACAACCATATTCTCTATAAAAATGTATCAATTCAATAATTCAATCTTTTACTCATTAAATCCACCCATCCTTAATTTACTATTTTTTTTTCTCTCTATCCCTCTTATGACAAATGCACATCTATATGTGTAGCTAGATTGTATAAATATTTACCTCCATTAATTAATAAAATTCAATAAAATTAATTAAACTATTAGATGTATGAGATTATTAGTTATGCAATATAAAATAAAGTTGGTTATCAATTATTAAAAAATTATTAGTGTTCAAGGAATTAATTATCAGAGGAGATGATAATTCCAAAATATTATAGGAAAACCTTAAAATATGTTTTTTTTAATTAAATAAACTAATCAATTAATATTGCCAATGGTTGTAATACAAAATTAATATATATATATATATATATATATATATACATATTTATATAACTTCAAAGAAACATTTCAACTAATAATATCATATAAATAAATTATAAAGACCACAAACAACAAATAACAAAAAATATATATATAAAAAAAGATATAAAACTTAAAAAGAAACTAAAATTATCATCATGTAAGTTTACTTGTAAATATTAAAGTATTTTTGGATGTTTCATTTCATTTACAGTAGTATTGATACCAAATTTGTGATTGATATCTTTAATTTTTTGGAAAATCTAGAGTTTAGTTTACTATTACGATTAATGTTAAGAAAAATTTGAATTGAACTGTCTTTCGAAATGCATACAAATGTACAGTAAATTTGTCATCATAAAAAATGTTTTCGTAAGAAAAGAGACCAAAACAATTATTAAATTTTAGCAATAGTGATAATGATTTGTTTTATATATAATCAAAGTTGCAACTATTGAAATTATTATTTTATCTTTATTTTTATTTTTTTGTTTCTGGTATCAAACTTCATTTAAATCCATGAATTTGTTAATCATTTATTTTAGTTTTCTGGTTATTTTGGTCAATATAATAAAAATAAACAAGTTAAAAGAAAACTTCATGAAAAGTACTTTAGCAACAATGGAGAAATGTTTGTCTAATGTTTGACTGTTTTATGCATTAAATTAGTTTTAGAATAGAGAATAGAACAAAGTCTTTGAAATTTTACAATCATTGTTTCATCTTTTATTTTGATTTGTAAATTTTACAATCAGTTTCATCTTAAATCGAATATTTTACAAATCAAAATTTTCGAGATCCGTGGTAAATACATTCGAAATTCTAACATGGATGTATTATATCGTTAAAAAAGACATATCTAATCTTACAAACAGCAATTTCAAAGTACTAGCAGAATCCAATACCATTGGAGTTCTTCTAAGACTCATTCAAAACACCTCAAAAACAATTATAAAGCTACATAAAAGAATCATCCACAAACTAAACCAATAAGTATCTAGCCGTGCAAAACAAACACAAATACATACTTCTCAACAAAGTAATATTACCATTCTCAACTTCTCTTCTATGTCATACTCTGTCCAAACTAATATCACGCATACAATTGAATTGTTTGCATATAACAAACTACAGCAGTTGTTTCAAAGCACAAGAAGCTCACCATTAAAATGCTGCAATGCAATAATTCTCTCCATCTCGCAAATCAGGTCGCAATTTACCTTCCCACGGCGATCCTCCGTGTTTGACTCCTTCCGCTCACCTCATCTCCGAGTTCTTAAAATTATTCAGGTTACGAGTCTCGCGCATCGGCCAGCAACGGAAGACAAGTCAAAAGACCTGAGCAACTCATTGGTCCATGCGTCGAGACTTTTTTTTTTTTCCTCTGTGCAAAAGCGGTACACGATGCATGCAATAAAGAGATGCAAAACTGTTCACGCGTGGAGCGACGCCATAGAAACTGAACGAAAAAAAACTAAACTAAACGAGGCGGAGGCATCCTCCATAATGGACAAGCCTATAAATCCTCCTCGTCTTAAAATGGCAACTGGCCACCGAAACAGGACACAGGCCCGCCGTTATATTGGGACAGGGGAACGCCGCGCGAACTTGTTGCACACACGAGAACACGGAAGCCCCTTGAAAAAGACTCGCCTGGATGGATGAAATACGGATACATGAAGTGTCAATGATGGATGAATTTCATATTTATTCATCTATCCCTGGTGTCGTGTCAGAACTGCCCGTTGCGAGGGGTGGTTCATCCGTAGATGGCCTATGTATCTCAAATCTTATTAAAGGGTACATGAAGTAGTGTAATGTCTGTGGAGGGTACAGTTTCTGATCTTGCGGTCCCGTAGAGTGAATTTCGGCGGGTCCTGCAGCATGCAGAGCCACCCACCGCCTCCTCTTCTTCGCTCCCAGCCGAGATCTCGTGGCATTCATTTCTCTCTCGAGCCGCGTTGCAACACGCCTGACTTCTGAAGCGAGCATTTGAGGCTTTCTCTTATGTGCAATTGAGGTTGTGTAGATAGTTTCTGGAAGGGATTAAGTGGAAGGATCAAAGCGCTTGAGTGGCGCAGAAACCGCCATAGTTGCGGAGTGTTGAGTTACTTGGTTTTTGGAAGAACGAGTGGAAGGATCAAGACACGCCCGGTGCTGTGGGGTGTGATTGTTGGACGATTTGGAGTTTTTAATTCGCTTGGAGTTTTTAATTCTCTCGAACATGTCAAGGCCCATCTGAGGCTCAGCCTACTGCTATCTTGGAACCCCTGATTGCCTCGCTTTGTCGCTCTTGGCGTGCGTTTTCCGTGCCAGCGCTCTGCTTTAGTCCGGTTCACTGGGGGACTGTTTTTGTTTGGCAGAGGCGTACAGATCCACACGGTGCCTTGGGCGGGATTTTGTGCTCGGGACGGTGCATCTGTTTGGCCTTGTCAAGGGAGGGGTGGCAGCTGAAGTGTACCACGCTTTTGGAAGTGCTGACGGCCAAGCCTTGGAAGTGTCTCGACCTACTGGTTTGATTTAGTGTTTCGTTGGAGCACTAGAGCTCGTACCTAAGTTCTTGTGTTTGAGAACTAGACATTGTGTTGAAGCCGTCTTTCTCGGAAGTTTTTGTAAAATGGACTCCGCCGTGTTTCTTGCTGGTCAGCAGTCCGGTTATGGAGTTTTCAGAGAGTTTTCAGTTCCTCAGAAACGGCAGTGGAGAAGTAGCGGCCAAAACTTACGTCCCCGGAAGAGGAACAAGACGTCACATCGCGGGGGCGGGGTTTCTGCAACAGGCAGAAGCTACGATCCCCTGAGGCTGTCGGAGTTGCAGCGTCTTAACAAAATCAGAACGTGCAAGCATTTCCCGAAGCGGAGAAAGAGCGTCGCACGGGTTCCTCCAAGGGCACCATTCAACGACAGCTCCTACTTGATGAGAGTTCGTCAGTCGGGAGGCCTGGCCTCTTCCCCTTCCCCTGCCACTCCTGCTACTCCCGCTTTTGTGTCCACCCCTGTGTTTGCTTCCCCTGCTCCTCAGTTTCAGTTCAGAGAGGGTCCCGAGGGATTTCCTGAAGATTATGGCTATGGTTCGATGGAAGGTCTTATTCACCTTAAAGCAGGCTCTGATGAACCTTCGCATGTCAGTAGCCGTTCTAACAATGATGTCGAGGCGGATGTCAAAGATTATGGCTATGGATCTATGGAAGGTCTTATTCGCCTTAGATCACGTCCTGATGAACCTACGCTCACCAGTAGCCATAGACTCAGTCCAGGTGATTTGCAATCTCGTCCCCATTCAGTTCAGCAAGTAGAGCAGCAACTGGACCATGATGTCAGCCGTTTTGAAATGACTTTGCCTCCAGGGAATGGCCTCGGTCGCAGGAGACAGCTTATGGAGGCCCGGCTTGCAGAGCAGGAGAGCCACATAGCGTATTTGGAGGATGAGAACTTAACATTGAAGGAGCGACTCTTTTTGGCGCATCAAGAAGCTAACGAACTTAGGCTAAGATTTCAGAGAAGTGGTTCTTGTTTCAGTGTCGTTGATGAGCATGACGACGCTTGTTCTGACTATGCCAGTTCAGATTGATCAGGCAATCATGTACATTGATGTTATATCTCGTTTGTGTTGTTGACCGATTGAGGTAGCCATCGCCATGGAGCTGCTGGGAAGGTGTAATGCGCTTGAGCGAGCTTCCGTCGCCAAATGGGAGGCTTGGATTGCAGTGGATGTACACTCACTATTCTCGTAAGTGCGGTTGTTACCATTGCTATTCAAGGAGGACGTAATGGTGCATGTATATGGTTCTAAATCCACACTGGTACAGCTCTGTGTTCTCATGAAACTGTCGCTGAGTGTTCGACACTACGTGTAGCAGGACAGCAGTTGTTTCAAAGGAACTTAACGTGTCGAGGTTGTTTGAGTGTGGAGTTCCGGCATTGTATGGGCTTCAGAAAACCTGGAAGTGCCGCGCATGTGGGCTTTGGATCCGCGGAAGATGGAGCAGCGCAATTGCCATGCAGAGGCCCAGTTGTGTAGAGATTGAATTTCTTAAAGGAGCTCCAGTGAAAGAACGCGGCCCTGAATCACTGTACAGATTCTTTCGTTTCACGATGTGAAACTTGACATTCGAGGACAATGTACTTTTGATTACTTCAGTTGCAATAAAACTTGACGTTCAAATGTGACTGAAGGAGTTCTTGTCTATGATATTCTCTTGTTTGATCCGAGAACTTTGACTTGTACTTCGGAGCCAGCATCTGACGCTGTCGATATTGCATGCTTCTTGAGCAAATCCTTCATGTAATTGCATGTCCCTTGTCATCTTCAAAATGTAGATCCCTGAAGCTTGTCAGTTGCAGTGATGATCTTTCTAGAATGAACCATTCGTGACATCGATCACCACAAACTGAAGATGTGTGAAGCGAAGCTGAAAAGGAACTCCCTGAGTGGAACAAGTTGGTCACTATGGTGCTGCACCACATACCCAACTTGTGACCCACACAGAACTTGCATTACCCTTCCGGAGGGCTGACTAATACGTCCATTTTGTAAAGGGTTGAAGAGAATGCCTGTAAGGCCCAACCACCATTCTCTGAGATTAACTGTTGTGTGATCAGGCTCTTGTTTCTGTTTCTGATATGAGTAGATGAAAGGTCGAAAAGCTTTGTAGTGTGCCCAGCCTTGACTTAAAGTGAGTGGAGGTGTGAGATCCATTCTTTGTAGATTTTTAAAACTGATACCACTTTATGGAATGCTAGTGTTGAGAAATAGTGGGTGTGGCCCTGTAATGTGTCTAAGCTCCCTGGGTGGGAGCTTAGATCATTTATTGGTGCCCCTTGAATCCACCCTGTAAAAGCTGTGGTGATTGAGGTCCATGTCTAATGGTCAAAACATATATCATGGAGAAATATTCATCACACCATCTTTTTTATTCATGGGAGCGAAAGTACACCCCAATAATAAAATTGATGGTGTACTGTTCTCCGTTCTTGTTCCTGAATGTCCCTCAGTAAATCGTGGAAAGAGACATGATTTTGACGTTCTGCCAATAGTAATTGATGTGATGATTTTAATAGTTTGCTCCACATCTCTAAAACACTTCATTGGATTCAATTCTTATTAAATGCATTTGTGGTAGACAAAATGTGCCAGCACATATTAACATTTAAGAGAGGGATAACAAGCTTTAGTTGGAAGCATTGCTAGATTCAAAATCTAATTAGTATTGTTAAATGTCATCAGGATTGTATTTTTTTTAAAATGCTACTGTACTTTAACAAGTCATGACATTCAATCAAGAATTACTGATCTTTTAACATAATTTATATGTGTATATAAGTGTCTGTGTGAAAAAATTAAAACATCAAGAATATATATGGCTACTACTAAAACAGTTTTAAAAGCAAAAATTTAGCAACAAAACACAAGGATAATTTGAATACTTCTCATCCTGTGTCAACAATTTGAGACTGATTTGAATGAATTAATAGCTTAACAAAACAAAAAAAATCCAGTTCTTTACGTTGGTAGTAAATATTTGAATAATATAGATGACGTTTTCAAAGGAAACAAAGATGGAAAACATGAAAATGGAACAAAATAACATATTTTGTGTATTCTAAATTATGATATACATTCATATGTATGTAAATGTTTCCTTTCCTATCTACTAACATTATTAAATATTATATTGTAAGGAAGTTTATTTTCAATCTTTCACAAATATACCTAAATTTACAATACTAATTAGATTTTGAATCTATCAATGCTGCCAACTAATTATTCATTTATATGATTGTCCATCTACTTCATTTCTAAAATCCGTAAAATGGCTATTTTTTCAAATTTACAAAAACTTTTCCTCCTCTTGTTAGATTCTTAAAATAGTCATCTTCACTTTGGGTAGAGCTTCTTCATCTTTTTACCACAATTGAGTTTTGTAGTCTTCTGAAATATTACCTTTGCAATTTATGTTCTACAAACAGCAACTTCATTGTTTACACGAAGCAGTTCCTATAATTATCACATTAATTTTATTTTTTCTTCTATTCATTATAAACCCAATAAAATTGAAATATTTGAAGCCTCAGGATATGAATTGGGGATCTATTCCAATAAACTTTGATTCACAAAATAGTATACATGACCAAACATCCATTAAACTATTTCCATGATTTTAATTTACAAATTCACCCTAAAGTTCTAAAACATAATTGTGTACAAAATTTCTCCACTCCTCATCAATGCACTTAAAATCAAAAGTACAAACCCAAGAAATTACAAAAAATAAAATAAAAATAAAATAAAAAGCCAAAGAGTTCCCACAAAATAAAGATACCCGGCATAACGCAAGAACCAGCGACTGGACCGCCAGCTACCAGGGCATCAATCTCAATCGCACATGACTGGATTGAGAACCGGACATACCACGCGGGAGAATGAATGTCATCCAAATACTGAAAACGAACAGAGGTGTGACTCTCCACCGAGTTGCTGGAGAGTCATCCTTGGTGGCTTGCTCACTTCGCGTTGCTCCCTCACTCTCTGGAAAGGGGAGCTCTGCTGCGGCGAATGCATATTCTGCACACGCAGCGAGCGAGCGTAGAGTAGAGTGTAGGTGTGCGAATGAATGGATATTTTGCGAGAGGGTCGAGCAGCTCTTTGCCGTGTCTCGCAAGTCGATGAAAACTCCTGGAGCTAGGATTGCGAGTCATCGGATTTTCGAATTTTACGAGGGAGGGAGGAAATCGGGTGTGGCGATTTTGTCTCCGGTGGCGGACAGGGATTATGTGCTAGAGCAGGTGTTGCGTTTGATGTAGTGAAGGCGACTGCAGTCAGCCACAATGCTCATTAGGGTGATAATTCGGGGAACTGTTGTTGTGTCGAGTGCTGCTGGAGTTTGACGTGTGGTTATGTAGCCTAGTGAGAGAAACCCTAGAAAAGATGAAGTTGGGCCCTCAGGGTCACTATAACCTGAACGGGGAGACTTTAGTAGGGAATGCTCTTCACGACTTGAATACGATTGATTCCAGAAACCCTGAGATTGATGGGATAACGGACACCGACCGGGATGCCCCGACTGGTGATGAACTGGACAACGACGATGATTCTACGTCCAACGGGGTATTTCCCTTCTCTAACCTTCCAATTTTTTATTTTTATTATTTATTATTATTATTATTATTATTATTTTTTCCCCCGTCTCAAGTCACGCGCGTTGCGTTTTATTTTTTTTATTGTGTATATTCATGTATTAGCTAGATCGGTGTCTTTACTTGCTGTATTTCTGAGATTCACCAAGAGCTTTTATTGTATTTAGCCCGCTTTCGGTAAGTCTTGTGATATATTGAACTTAAGATTGTGGACTGCAGGACTATGGCAACCTTGCCCTGCAAAGAACAGGACAGAATTTGGAGCAATCTTTGACTATGGACAATGAAGGATCGCGTTCACCTTATGGTGTGCTCACACTAAACGGTCAGACTTGCTAAATTCGCCTCTAATGTATTTTACACAATGCTACCTGTCTTGGTGTTGGTTGCTTCATATTCTAGTCTGGATTGCACTAGCTGAGATGTGAAACTTGTTTTTCTCTTCGATTTCCACGCGTTAGGTTAGGGTTACAATGGCGTTGGCTCTTGGTCTGTTAGTCTTCTCCTTCAGTAGGCAGATTGCTATCTCACATTACCCCAATCAACACTATTGGGGTTACTACACAATATATATGTCCTGTATTATGTTTGTGAGATGTATTAACACTTTTAGTTGATATGAACAGACGTCATTCCCATCGAATCAACAAGAGCTCGCTTCTTGCAGCTCATCATTGACTACTTCATAAGGTATCATGTTGTTCCGGCCACGGAGGCACCTGAAGGTAACTCTTACAGTCCAAATGGGAAGGATAAATCGAAGAAGCGAAAGTCGAGAGATGTTCAATACGAAGGTGACCCTCGATACTTGCTACCTTTGACCTTCGTGGCCAATCTGTATGAAACATTGATTCGCGAAATAAATCAGCGATTGGCAACTATTGAGGGCCTCCAAGAGAAAACTTTTGGAGTGGCACTTGAAGCTGCTGGTGGACTGTACAGGAGACTCGTGAAGAAGTTTCCCAAATCAGGTATTCCCCTTACTCGCAAAGCAGTATGCATTTTATGTATGTGGCACTCGCACTCACATGGATTCATTTGAGATTATGCCTTTGGCCGAATGAAGTCGCACATTTGTTTTGATTGTGAGAATGCGTGAACCTTGTTAGCTAGGTACTCTAGCTGGATGTTTACGGTGAAGCATGTCGTGCTGTACATGGGCCATGGTTTTGAGAGCGATTTGAGGGCAAACTTGCGAGTCCTTTGAAGAATCGCGTATTTTTGAACCTCTTGGGTCATGTTTCAGCTCTTCGGCAAATCGACTGCGTTTCTTTGTCTACTTTTTCTCATTTTCTAGAATTTTAAGGCTTGGTGATCATTTGCACCCGGAAAAGAGACCCGACTTCTCGCCTATTACCAGGATTTGCAGTAGCTCTCCTCCTAAACTACCCAAAGCAAACTTCGCTAGGCCGTCTGTAGTCTCGTAGCATAACTTTTTCTACCTCAGGGAGCGTAGGGCTAACTTAAGGGAAAACGATAAAGCGTCGGTGGTTGAAGAGGCCGATTCAGGGGAATATTTACTACGTGAGGAAGAGTCGAAATGGAGAAACTTAGCAAGATAGCAGTTTTTATATAGATCCGATACTGAAAATCAACTATACATCCAAAGGCCATCACAATCTTCTTGTCCTGATGGCTGTCATAGAGGTTGCGTATTCATGGGGAGCTGGATTTGATAGTGAAGCACCCTGCTTGTGTGGTGGTGGCTCTATATGGACGAATCGTTCTCTGTATCATAGGTCGTTGATTTGACGCCTGTTCTCTAATTTGACCCTGTATGATACAGAGTCCGAGGAGTCAATGCAGGGATCAAACTGCTTCCCTACATCCCCAAACACATGTAGAGTTGGAAATGGTGCCGTCGGTATGACTTTCCTCTCTATTCCTCTGCTTAACCGTAGGTTTGTTGGGATCACCCAGAGTCTACAACCAAGCAGTCTGAACTGGAACTAGTTGATGGTTGCACGATTTCGGGCTTAACGTTGTGGCGTCGGTCGTTGACGTGGAGATGTCGGATCCTAAATGAATTTCATTAGTTCAATTTGGGCATTAATGTAGATTTTGGGTGTGACTGCAGGAGCGACAATGACCTTTAAGAGGCGCGAGATGGCATCTGCGTTGGAGGCCCGCACAAAATTTCCTCAGTTAGTGACTGGCGAGGAGAAGCGCGTGCGTTTTGTTGTCGTGCATGGTTTAGAGCTGGTGGAGCGACCTAATCTATCCCCGGAAGATGCAGAATGGTGAGCATTCTTGACACAGCAGCGAAGTTTAGCGAGTGATGCTCTGGGCTGTACGCGTTCAGCGTTCTCATCAGTTATGTGTCTTGCAACACAGTTGCTCCAGGTTAACATCCTCATCAGGTGCGTCCATTTTAGAGGATTTAACCAAACCGCTTGAAACGGCATGGCTGCAGGTTCAAGAGATTGACAGGAAGGCACGAAGCACAGATTTATGAGTCGGATTACAAGTATTTTGCTGCCAGAGTGAAGCACCGCCGTGCTCCTCACCATACTTTGTCGTCTATGACACTGCTACAGGTATGTTGTTTGGATACGACTTTTAGAAGCATCTGCGATCTATTTCAGCCACTTGTTTTGTTTATAGTGAAGCAACATTGTGAGATATCGCCGATGGTGTAGCTGTCTCTGTGTTCAAGGATTGTGTCCATGGTGTACTTTTACATGTAGAATGTAGTATCCTTACCGTGAATTGGTGGTGTATGTTGCTCTACAGCCTTATCCAGGTAATGAGCCTCCAACGACTTTGTCCTCTCCCACATTACGTCAGCAGGTAAGACCAGACAAACTCATTAAACCAGTTAGTATTGATACAGCAGTGTGAATCTGCATTTGATTGGGTTCAAGGAAGATATAGATCCTTCTTCTCTAAGACTAGGAGCAACCTTTTAGAAAAGAAAAAATTTGTACGACGTGAACTGCATGGACAATAAATGGACTTGTTTGTTGATGCTGAATCATCTTGTGGCAGGGATTTGAAACCCATGGGATGGAGTGTCAGCCCTATCCGGCTAGAGATCCTGGAGTTTTACCACCGCACGTGGTAAGTGGTAGTTAATGGTAACCATATGAATGTTGATCGCTGTGCATTTCTATAGTCTTTACATTTGGCATTGGACCGAAAGTCCCTGAGTTGCTGCTTGGAATTTTTGGGAGCAGCATTGTTTTGTTTTTATCCATGCTTTTATGTTCAGTCGATTGAACCTTTCTTACAGCTAGTAGCTCTCTGTGGTAAAATTACTGTTGTTGAAGGCCTTTGTTGAGAAGTTGAAACGTATGATACTGAATAGGTGTCATCATGGGCATTTGAACAGCTTCAGCAACAACATCAACTGCAACATCAGCAGCATCAACATTCTCCACACGTTCAACATCAACAGCTTACACAGCATACAGTACATACGCCGCCTCATGTGCCACGAGATTTGGATGCACCCGGAATGCATGGCTCGGTCGTTCAGGTGGGTTTGAACAATTTGTGGTTGGCTCCTATTATACCTTGTTCCGTAGTTTGCAACTGGTTACCTTGCTTTAGTTGTTTCATAAACATTGCTAGAATATGGAAAAGCTTCTATGTAATATGGTTCAGATTGTGAGAACTACATTGTGACACCTTTATCATGGATCAGCATCAGGCGACAGGCCCTTCGAAGTATTGCGACGAATGCGGTTCGGCGTACATTCGGGAGACGTCGAAGTTCTGCTCAGAATGCGGCACCAAGCGACTTGGTGTGATGTAGGCCACATTTCTACATCCGAGGGATGATGTAGCTTTTCATATTCTCACCAGCGTTCTCGTGAGGAAATTAGCTTTCGGGAGGTTAAAAATTTGTACAGTGCACTGTTCTCAGTGCCCATCAGCACTCTGCTTGGGCAATTTTAGACTCATTTGTCATCTTTCGAATGGAGACTTCACTCCTTGCCCTTGAACATCCTGAGAAGTTCCAGATTAGTATGGTTCATTCTGAAGATTTGTCCACGCAGCAGACAGGGCTGCTTTCCAACATGTGTTTGAAGTTGGTAGCAGCAGGTAGGAGTAGTAGCTTCTTCTCATCTAGGACAGATTGAATCATGTATTATAAGGTTTGCTCAAATCTTCGAGCACTTCATTGTACTGTTACATGCAGTCTTCTCAGAGCAAGAGTATTTTGCAGCTCCTCACTGCCATTAGTGTGAAATGCCCTTCGCAAATAGTGTGCTATTGCCTGATATTTTTGTTTTGAATATTTTAGCAATATGTGAACTTTCTTTGCATCGGGTTGGGGATATTTCTTGATGATTGATGTTCCTAGGGATCATTACATTGTCAGGAAAATCTTCTTGGAAGACTGTCATCTGTGTCTTCTAGGTGAGACATATTTTGAATGAGACTTTTAAACAGGGCTTGCAAGATGACAACTCAAAATTTGACATGATAGAAAGGCACTTTGGTTGTGTATGGTCGGTGTTGGGAAATAAAAAAGGATTTATTAAGTCCAATTAGAAGTAACATTTTGACAGTATCATGGGGAACTTCTCCACTTAAAGATTTTACTATATAAAAAATTACAATATCTCTTATTGTTACCAAAGTTTGCACTTGGGGTTGTTTTACTTGGACTCATGCCTAAAGATGTCCTCCAATCCCTACATTCATGTGCTTATTAAAATCTTGAACTTGTAGTGTTGCTCCAATAGCAATTCCCACTTTTGCTCCTAAAGCAAGTTTTGGAGTTAATCATGGGTTCTCCAAGTCCTGTTATGTAGCTCCTACTTTCACGATAGGCATTGAATTTTGATGACGGTTCCTGAATCCTACGTTTCTCAGCAATATTTATGTGACATAAATTTTCTTGTAATATTAAATTGGTGGATAAAATTGGATTTGTTCATGTACAGTCAAGATAAACATCCATTAGTAATGCTTTCGACACATTCATAATTGGTGATAAATATTTGATAAATTGAATATTATTTATTTATTTATTGTTAACTTTTTTATACAGATATAATTAATATTTAAGATTAGAATTTCCAAGTGCTCTACATGATGCATTAACTTAAAAAAGATTTACAATGAAACATATTGCTGCAAATTGTGAGGTTCCACAATCAGAATAAGTTGAAGATCCCTTCATGGATCCTTGCCAACGACACGAGAAGACTGAGCACGAAATAGATTGTTACAGGTTAGAATCAGATAAGGTGGCTTATTGCTCACCTAAGGAAGACAATGTGAAGCATTCCTTGGGAGAATGCCATGACAATAATTAAAATACCATGAACAGTCCATCTTATTGTGGTGTAAACAGGACCTTTCGGAAACACTCCAACTGCATACAGTACAAACATGTAGGTGGACAATGATGCATGAGTACTGTTTATAAGTTACATTAAGAGACATACCTCAAATACGGTTCAGATTCTGTATGCTGCTTTATAGTACACTTCACAAGTACTTGCTCACAATCTACTTGTGTTTCCTGGCACATTGGGATCACCACTTTAATCCTTCAGCTGTAACCACGAGGAATAACTGCCACACCAAAGTACCTGCACGAACGTAGTTGTAATGAATGTGAAGTCATAAGACTACCACAAATGGCAATTAAGACTTACTTTGAGCTAGGTTGGTGTCATGGTCATCTGTGCAACGTAAGAATGAAGACAAGCTCTTGAAAGTTTACAGTTTTCCAAGGCGAAAAGAAACGGATCTGTCGATGCTGATATGTCTCATAAGCAATCTGCCTTAAATTGATTTTTGCTCTAAGCGTAGCATTTTCCTACAAAATTGCATTATCCCGTTCTTCTTTTTCTTGAACCCTGCAGCGTTGTCTAAGATCGGCTTCTTCCATTGTGAAGACGTTGGTCGACAGGCTTGACAGAACGCTAAGTCAACTCCAGGGTTGCCCTGCACAATGATCCCCAAATTTCGGCCGCATGAAGCACAGTCCAGCGTTTTTGGCACTCCACACATACTGTCTGCGTAAACCTGTGCCATCTCCATCACAGCGTCTGCGTGTGCACCACCCTCTCGCATCGAGATGGCCTTTTTCAGCATTGAGTTTGGTGCCGTTTCATTTTGATGGGTGCCGGAATTGTTGTCAATCACATCAAATAGGGGACTAGGGTCAGGTTTCTGGCCTGATAAGCGGCCGTATCTGTGTGATTGCGTTCGCTGCACTCGGCCTCCCAGTGCAGAGTGTAACTTGGGAATCTGCGAATCGCTAAATTGTTTGAAAGAAGTAGAGTTTGAACTGCACCCAGTGTTTGATGCCTTGTTCTTGACCTGCGGAATACAATTTTCAGGAACATGGTCGATAGAAGCTCTTCCTTGTCGGACTTCATACCCATTGTCGCTGAGAATACTTCGCTTCAATGTTTCCAAAGGAGAATCCGCATTTTCCGTTTTTGTCACAGTCTTTGCGCCTCGACCTGGGGTGCCCCCACGATTTTTTTTTCCATCTCTTTTCGGCACCGCTCCATCAACCAATGAGTTTTTCCGCGCATCAAAATCAACAGTGTCATTTCCTTCAATCGTGGTATCTATCTGCGACGTAGGGATCTCTCTATGTACCGACGGCCCAGGATAATAATTCCAATAATTCAAGGAAGCCGCGTGGGCATTGCTCTTTCTCGCACTGGATGTGAGATGTGCATCTAGACTTGTCACAGGTGCTGACCTATAAATGTCAGTCCCGATGCCATACCATCGTTCACTTCGTGTGCCTGCACCTGAATGGCGAAGAGACTGCACCTTCATCAGTGCATCAGCCCAATGCTTTTGCCACGTCTGCCTTTCAATGTCATCCAAGTCCTCCAATGCCGTTCCCAAGAAGTGCTCAGGCATAGACACATCAGCGGAATGCTTGTCCATCAATTGACCCTCCCGAAGTCTTTTGACAGATATGCCTGATGCAGAATTTCCTCTTCGGTGCCGGGGAACACCGTTGTAGATGTTTCCATTCCCTGTGCTGTGGCAAGACTTTTTCTCTCGAACACCTTCCAGCTTGAAGGTTGCCTGAGCCGAGTTCGATGGCGTGTAACGAACTCTTTCCTCTGAGGTGCCAGAACCTACTGTTGGTAATCTTGAGTACCGAGACATTGCTTGGGAGAAATTGCAATTGTTGAAGAAACCTTTGCACTCTGTCATATTCCAACCACTTAGATTATGCGTAGTGCATGATATTACTAAATTCGAACATTTTTCTTGGCTTCGAATGTGGAATTGTCCAGTAAAATGTTAAAAGTGCCTAGCTTTGTTATTGCTTAGCTCAATGCTCAAACCAGGATTTGGTAATACTACCGCTTCATAAATTGAATTCAAACATGACACGTGTACATATCTAGATATTATGTGTCTTTCTTCTCTCTTAATTTGAGCACCGAACGCGAAAGAGATTCTGCAGATGTGATTTAATTTTCCTCAAGTTAAGTGAAGGAATCAATTTATAGGAGAAGAGTTGAGACTTACATTTGATCTGTAATATCGGTGCGCCGATCAAGGCCTAAGAGTCTGCAGGGACTGGCCGACCTCAGCAAGTTATTACCATCAAACATTTCCACCTCATCTCAACATCAAAGCACCGACTTCCTAGATTTTTCCTGTTCCAATGCTTCGTCCAGTAGAGGGTTCCATCAAACTGATTAGCTTTAAGTATTTCGCCAACAATAGAATCTAGCTGAAGTACATCTGTTTTTGAGCCCGTAGCCATAAAGGAAATCCTCTCCGCAACATCCCACGATCACGATGTAGTTTGCGCACATCTGAGAGGAGAAATGATAAATGTCTTCCACGCCCTCTCAAAGAGTCCAAGAATTTCAATGATTTTACAGAACTTGATACTATCCAAGATCGCTCTCCGCGAATGCAGGAAGTACTCCGGCAACATGTTCCGACTCTCCGCAAGTAATACAGACAAGCAGAGAGACGCGGAATGATAGCACTAGATCGCTGCTCTTAATATCTCCAGAAAAACAAACAAAAAAAAAAAAGTATAATCAAGAGAGTTTGTGAGGTCGCACAAAAAGTGGCGATCAAATCCCTCTTACTGATAACTTACGTCCAATCCTAAGTTAGAAGCTAAAAGGGTTTACATATCCATCATCACACGGGTCTCTACAAACAAACAGATTGAAAAGCCTTTTGTTCAGAAAAAGCATATTTCCGAGGACTGTAAAGACTTTCTATTGAAATATCGAATGTCGTCTCCTACCACAACCACATTCTAAGCAGTCGCGATGAACTAACTTCAGACCGCAAACTTCGAAAAGTGATCACTGAGCAGGAACACTCACCGTCACGAATTGTTCTACCTGCAGCTAGTCCATTCCAGTCGTTGCCACACTGCACTTAATCATCGATGACACCGATTCAACACCCGTTGCCTCAGAGGTTTACAAAAATTCACCACACCTCATCCTCTGTCCTCTCCTTTCGCTTCCTCGCCATCGCTGCTCAACTACCGCTGTCATACACCACTCTCGAGTTTTCACACCTTCTTGAACTTCCTTTGTCAACTCAATTTCTACTCGCATTTTCACGTGTGTTCCGATACAGACCATATCAATATATGAAAAAAGAATAGAAAGAAAAATGCTACACAGAAGCAGACAATTTGAAACCAACTACAATCAAGAACTCGGCACACAAGGGGCTCCACCACTCTCTCCCGACGCCACAAGTGCGCCAAGTACACTCGCACAAACGCAGAAATTCCACCAACATCTCTAAAAAAAATCGAAAAAAATCGAAATAAAAAAAAAGGATCTAGAAAAATATTCCTAATCTAAACCTTAGCGCGCGTGAAATTGCGAAGACCTGCTATCACAACCAAGGTGGCGAGGAGCTAAAAACAAAACAAAAAAATCTCGACAACGGGTTCAAGCAGCATTGCGGCAGAAACCAGCACAAACACCGCTCGAGACACGGAACGGGGCTTAAATCGACCCGGACATACCCTTACCCGGATGATCCCGGTTCTAAACTAAAGGTAGGTATCGACGACGACGAGGCTGAAGCGTATTCAATGGGATAAGTCGTGGATCACTGTCCGTTAGTAAAGGAGAGACACTTCTGCGGTACTGCTGCAATTTCTCTCTCTTAACATCATGGCCTTTACTTAAATAACTGTTGCACCTAATGAATGACTAAGCTCTGCTTTTGGTTCAGAATTTACTGTGGCTTGTTGAATTTCTATTGGAGACTCTTTGAAGGTAGGTTGGTTTTCTAAAGATGAATCGTTTCTTTTCTTACCAAAATTAGTGGTTGGTTTACAAAAATTAGGAATAAATGATTTTTTAAAGAAATGCTCATTGACTTGTAAATGGACTAAAACCTTGTTTAAAGGTAGAGGAAAACGATTTCTGAGTTTGTAACATTTGAATGAAGCAATACTAGTGAGAAAAATAACTATAAAGCTTATGTTTTAGAATCAATTAAATATGTTATATTACTTTACCTTTTCAATTGTTTAGAGTGAATCGGAGCTGAATAGGTGTCTTTGGCTAACATGGATTTTGTACAAACATAGATTTTCCAAGTTGATGGTTTTATTTATGTTTTTATCCATGTGCTTGATGTTGGTGCTTGTAATGACCTCTCTTGATACAAGAGAGACTTATACTAATGAATAATCCCAATCTTAATTCTAATCCATTAAGTCACCTTAGGTCAACAATATTTGTATTGGCAAGCATTGCTTTGGCTTAACCTTCTTCCATTGCTCCTTAGGCTATATAGTTTAACATGTAAGAGGTTACAATCATCAATTAGAAACTACATGGTATCAAAACAAGATTAGCATTAAATCTAGTTAGTCAAGGATAAAAAATTGCTTCTCTATGTATTTAAAATGACACAACTAAGTGAGCCTTTGATCTTTGGTTGCTTAGATGTCTACAATAAGAAAAATAGTCTTAAAAAGAAAGTTTATTTTAGAATTTCTACATCACAAGAAAATTAAGAAGATGATTGATTTAAAAATTGCTAAATAATTTAAAAACAAAAAAAATTAGATAGGTGAAGCCAAGAAGTTAGTAGAAGCTGTTAATTTTTACTTGTTAAAAATTAAAATGAAAGCCTTGTTCAAGAAAGAAGGTTTGTGGAAAATATATGTGAACAAAATTGTACCTAATTCATATCCATAGGAGAAGTGAATCTAAGCAAAGTAAAACTTTAGTTGATGAATATTAATGCATATTTAGCTATTATCTTGTAGATAAAAAATAAACTTCTAAAATAGGTAGCTAATATAAACAATCTTGCAGAGCAACTATCTCAAGTATTAATTAAGTTTTAATTATGTAACATATTATAACTTTTGATGATTTAAAAAAATTGCACTAAAGCAAAATGAATAAATGAGAGAAACTCAAGGATTACTTCAATACCATCAAAGATTTGAATGATAAAATGTCTTGCATAAGATAAGATCTTTTATATTTAATTCTTGTTTAATTTGTATTCAATAAACTACCCCATAGCTATGGCACCATAATCTCTACCATTTCCAACATAGAAGAGCTTTCTTTTTTTTGACATCCTAAGCACTAGATTGGTCCTTATTTTTCATCAAATGAGTCTCAAGAGCTTGAAGCTTGAAAAAGAAGACTTAAAGGCACTAGTCACTCAATTTCAGAAACTTAATGTTAGCAAGATATTATGTTGGACTTTTAAAAAGGATAATGAAAAATCACTAAAAAAATTCCATATTGCTAAAAATCATCTAGACAACAAGTATTGTCTCAGTGAAAAATCCAAAAAAAAAGACATAAATAAGTTAAAAGAAGATAATAATAGTTAGTATGTCTTTCTTAATGAGATGACAATGTTGCTGGACCAAGATGAATGGCTCTTAGACTCTGGTGCTTTTGAGCATATTATTAGTGATGAACAAATCAGACCTAGTTTGTAGAAACAATTCATGAGGGAAAATTTGCACAACTAGAAATAATCCCATTTGATTAAAGCTATAGGAAACATTGTTATTTTTACCAAAAATAAAAGAATAAAACTTACAAATGTTTTCTATATTCCATATATTATTTGAAGTTTTATATTTATAAATGGATTAATTGATGGAAAGAATACTATTGTATTTACAAAATGTCAATGCTTGATATAAAACAACCTATAATAACTAAACGAGTTAACCTAGAAATAAGACAAATGATAAAAAGAAATCTACAAAATTGTATCAAAAAGTGAAGCAAATGTAATATTGATACAAAATTAAGTATAATTATAGCATATGAAATTTAGATACTTCAACTACAGAGCAATTTCTTAACTTTTACACATACAAAAAGTCCACAATATGCCTTACTTACCTTTTTATTATGAAGTTTGTAAGATTTGTCAATTATGTTAGAGAGTATAGGAGAAACTTTCTAAATGCTTTCTACATTAAGCAAAAAAAATATTGGAGTTGATTCACTCCAATCTTGTCAATTCACTTACAAGATTAAAATATATGTTAGTATTTATAAATGATCATTCTAAAAAATCATAGATATATTTTTTGAAGGCCAAATCGAAGACCTTATCTAAATTTTACTTTTTTAGAAAGTTAGTTGAGAACAAAACAAGGAAAATAAAATTCTTAAATTTTACACTAATAAAGAAGAACTCACATGTAAAGCATTCTTTGATTATTATAATCAATACGAGATTATAAGACAACTATTACAAGCCAAGATTCTATAGCAAATAGAGTTGGTAAACATTGCAATTGCTTATTAGTAAAAAAAAAAAAAAATGAGTTATTTGATGTATGATAGTAGGATCTTGTGATTCCTGTAATATGAGGCTATAAATACCAAAAATTATTTAGTTGATAGAGGTGATACTTGTGCAAATTTAGGAGCCATATCAAAAATTATTTGGTTAATAGAGGTCACACTTTTACAAATTTAGGAATCACACCAAAAATTATTTGGTTGATAGAGGTCATTTTTTTACAAATTTAGGAGTCAAACTAAAATCTTAGCAAATCAAATTAGTTTCAAAAGTAGATTATGTAAAAAATCAGAGATATATGGCATATCTTCATATTTCTAAAAAAAATTACAAGCAAGTCCATAAAAGACATATTTATAGAATATAATGAATTATCTAAAGCAAAAAAGATCTATTTATCCACTTCAAAGTTTTTTTTTGCAAATTGTGCTATTACCTTCAATGAATCTATTCTTAGGCTTAAATAATTTTGAACCTCAAAGACTTTTAAAAGTATTTCTAAAGACTCATAATTTTTGTTTTATTTGAATACCTCTATTTGATTTAAATCCTGTATTAATTCAATTCTTGTCTATGTTGATGGAAGAAGAGATAAATGTGGAACAAAAAGTAGATACAGTAAGAGAAATAAATGAAAGTGAGCATACAAATATTAAAACATAGTCACCTGATTGCTATTCACCAATGTACGAATTATTCTACTCAAAGATTTCTTTGGAAACTCATGAGGAACTTAAGTCTCCAATTCCATATCTAAACACTATTATATCAATTATTTTGACAAAATTAATGTAAAGCCAAACACATATCAAATAGTTATTCAAGTTTGCAATTAGATATCAACTATAGATAAAAATAAAAATAAAAATAAAAATAAAAATTCAATATGGAAACCTAAGAATATGTCTTGTTATTTATGGGTTGCACTTCTATGTTATTTCTATTGCAATTAGTTTTTAAAATCTATTTGATAAAAACTAATTGCAATAGAAATAGTTTAAAAAATTTTAAAAATAGTTAGTTGTTTAAAGAAAAAAAATGAAGGAATTGATTATTTTGCTACTTATGCACCAATTGTACAATAGAAAACTATTGAAATAACTTTTGCACTTATAGCTTCAAAAGATTGGAATATTTATTATTTTGATGTAAAAATACCTTTTTAAAATAAAAATCTAAATGAAATTTTTTATATAATGATGACACTTGGCTTTTTATCTTTCAAAAATTATGGCACAATGTATTTTCTTTGTAAAGCCTTCTTTTTGCTAAAACAAACTTTATAATCTTAATATATTAAAATAGATGGGATATTTTTTATTCTAAAATTGATCAAAATCATAGTAGATTATAACATGTATACCTTAGAAAGAGATGGCATATAGATGTATCAAAAAAGGTACATTGTTTAAATAGTAAAAAGATTTGGCATAAATGATTGCAAACCTTCAAATATTCTTATAAAACTAAAAAAGATACTCTTAGCCAATATGAACTCACTTGATTGTGATCCTTATAAGTATTGGATCTTAGTCAAAAGCCTTTGCTAAATTACAACAATGTGATATAATGTCCAAATTTGTAGTTGGAAGTTGTTCCAAATTTGATGCTACTCTTCAATAAACATATTTGGATACAATAAAGAACATCTTACATTACTTAAAAGATATACTAGATTATAATATTTTATTTCTTAAACACAACATTCTAAATCTCACTACTTTTTTAGATGCAAATTATGAGAGGAATAAAGATATCAGATACTCAATAAACAATATTGTGAATAAAATTAGAGTTGCTACTATTGGTGCTTCAAACAAATTACAAACCACCCTATTACAATTCACCTCCAAAGTTGAATATAGAATCACTTTTCCTGATGCAAGCAATGTTAAGTACTTGTAAAAAATGGTACAAGAATTGGACATATTAATCAATCAACCTATTAAGATTTTTAGCTACAATCAAATAAGTATAAAGATGATTTATAACTCAAGTGTGCATAAAAATACAAATCACATTGAAATTCATTATCAATTTGTTTAAAAATTATAGATGTAATGATACATTGATGTTAAATACATTTCAACACATGATCAAATAGAAAATTTTCACCAAATCTATAGGGTTTCACAAACTAGCTAAATTGAGAGAGAAATTATGCATTCTGCTGATGCTTGCTACAAGCTAACTACTTCTTCTTAACTATTCTTACCTTCTACTAAATTCAAAGGTAGCATTGGATCTCTAAAAAAGTTCCTCCATCAATATACTCAAACTTATATCCATTAACTCTTAACCACCACCTAACGACATTAGGGTAGTATGTAAGTTGCAATAGTAAGAGAGAGAGCCCAAAAAGAGTATTGGTGCTCATAATGGACTTTTTCAATAAATAAGAGATTTTTATTGATGAACAATTCTAATTCCAATCCTAATTCCAATCTATTAAGTCACCCTAGGTCAATAATATTAATATTGAGAGGCGTTGCTTTGGCTCAGCCTTCCATGGATGCTCCTTAGACTATATACTTCAACCTGTGAAAGGTTACAATTATCAATTAGAAACTATACTTTAAATATTTATGGGTTCAAGCATTGCAAGTTTAACAGTATATTTGATAAATATATAATTCTAAAAAATTCAAGATAATATTCTCAATTATTTTTTAAAAAAAATAAAAGAACCTAGGTACATTTTAGAGTAGTATTGTAAAAATTACCTAAATAGATGTTATTCTAAAATAGCATTAATGTGGCTTTTCAAAACATAGATATAACTTTTTTGAAGTGTAAGGTTTTAATTGAAGGCATTCAAACAGTACAGAAAAAATTGGATCAATTATAAGATAGCCAATGCTTACACATACCACAAATGTTAATTAGTCAGATTGTTTTTCTTTTCCTTTTTCTCTTATTAAAATTTTTCTTACTGGAAATTCACACATTATTATAAATATTTGGCCACACTATTAATCAAAACTCTAATTAATAATTTAATGTTTGACTAGTGAACTAAATAGAACCAAACAATCACATGGAAAACCTAAATGTTTGCAATAAACCTAAACATTTAATACTATATATTTGTTTAGATATCCGCCATTATGATATGTGTGTGTGTGATATTAATAATAACGTTGCATTATCAAGAAATTTAATAAATTCATAAATATTTTTAAACACTGAAGCTTGCAAATTAGTTTTAAAAAATATAAAATCCTTTGTTTCCAAGATTTTCTCATTTATCTGTACTAAAAATTAATCATTTTGTTGTTTATTTATTTATTTATTTATTTATCTTTTTTAATTCATTTTGTACAACCTCCACCAATTTCTATCAACAAGCATGAAGAGCATGAACTGACCAAGCTATTGCAATGCACTTATTCAATTGAGGTTGAAAATAAAGAAATATATATAATATAAAGTTTTTTAAAACATTTATCTCTTGGACATCTTCTAAATTGAAGCAAACTATACATTACTTTTTTAAAAATAAAAAGTGTATTGTATGCAATTGGCAAACAACTCTACTAGCTCTTGTTTGTTTACTTTCAGGTGGAGGGCATGGCTAAAGTAATCAAAATTTGTAGATTGTATTGGATCAAACCCACTGTTACTCAAGAATCAGAGTGTGGAACAACATGAACAATGGAGGAAAAAAAAAAAAAAAAAAAAAAAAAAATCATATATAAGAACACACTCACACACATACATCAAGTAGATGAGATTTGTTACACAGTTGCAACAAAAACCATGTGAAGGCATTCATTGTGTAATTCAACTACCCATGTGGAGTTTGCTTCAAAGTGTACCAAAATAGAAAAAAATTACTTACTGTGTAATTTATACCATGTAATTTATACTTATATTAATATAAGTACTAGAGGAAACCCATACCATGGCCATGAAAAAGCCAACGTGATATCTTTTTTGAGGCAGAAGTGAATCATATGTGTTGTTAAGGCCATGTAAATCTATAAACGTGGTTCTATTAATTCCATGTGAATTGCTGCACAACTCAACTTTTGCTTCACTTTTGATGAAAATAATGAGATATGCAGCAAATTAGAGATGATTTTTGTCTCCTCTAATTTATCCCCCTAAACTGTTATATATACATATAATTATTTAGTCCTCTACTATAGTCTACCTCTAGTCCCATTCTAGAATGTTCCCACCCACAAGCCAAGCTTTCCAGAGATCTTTCTGTTTGCATTTTTGTATTTTTCTCCAGCCACCTCGTGTATGGTGATTTTCGAGCGTTCTGGAACTGACGTGTCAGCCAGTCTGGCATGTGTGGCTCTTGGGAATCGGTGGCCGGTTCCAGGTGGCAGGGCGGGACATCCTAGTTGGCAGGAGTGGGGTCCGTCAGTCAGGGGTGTCATCCTATCAGAGGTTCTTCCCCACCTGGGGTTTGCTGCACAGTTGGCAGGCAGGCAGGCTTGGAAGGTGCTGAGAGGGACATAGTTCAACTGCCAGAAATCACAAGGGAGAACACGTTCCCCACTTGTGTGAACCTCGTGCACGACGATGGTGCAGAGGAGATGTCACTGCTGCCCACCAAGCATGGCCACTGGGAGCTTGTGGACCAATATCCATGGCTTGTTTAGGATTATAGTGTTTGGGGGGAAACAATATAAGTACAAGTTTAATCAAAACAAAAAACAAAAAACATGTATATATATATATATATATATATAAATATAAAATGTTGTAAAGCAATTGGTTTTATGTGTAAAAGTTGGAAACTTGATGTTGTACATGGTTTGAAATGTACTACCCACAATTAGATTCCTTGTGTAGATATATGTATGTATATGTGGGGAGAGGTACATCTTGGATGAACATAAAGAGTTTTGACTTTTTTTTTTTATTCTTTCCATGTCCCAAACCTTTTCTACATGTTCATTGTGGAAATAGTGTATTGAAGTAACATGAAAACCATTTCAATTTTCAAATAGGAAAAGTGTTGAAGAATTAGAAATTGATTCAATCCAATGGTTAAGCAATTGACACCACCACCCTACTTTGTGGGTTAGGGATGGTATGAGAAGGTTGGAAATTTAGTCTTAAAAATTGGGAGTATGAATCCCCAAACCTCCCTCACTTTTTGAGTTACAAATCTTAGCTACTTGATTCTGCACTTTTAGTATCAGAAAAACATTGAAGATGTTTAGCTGAAAAGTCAAAATCTCACTTTAATTCTCAGCTAGTTATACCTATCAGTCATTCAAAATTATTGTGTGCTTTGTAACATTTCTGGTTTCCAAGTGTATTTTCATTGAAATTCTTTGACTTAGTTTACAAATGAAATATTGAAGGATAAAACACATGGAGCAGATTCACTAATAATTATTGAAGTTAGTAAAAGAAGAAGAAGAAGAATCTAATAAGACATTTTAATGTATGTTTTCAGAATATGTAATTACCTTTCCTTCAGCGGCTTAACTTGGAGGAACAAGCTATTTTTTTGTTTCTCTCTTTCTTGTGCTCTTTTCATCAGTACTCACACCTTGGCACACAAAAAAACACAAACTAACTTTGTGTGTTTATGGTAAAAACATCTCTCAACAATCCATGCAGAAGAATGTTAAAGGCCAGCTTTGAATGTACATCATTTTCATTATTTTGAAATGTGTACGTAACAGTTGTCTGCAGTTATCCTTCTAACAGAGTGAATTTAAGTTTTGTCTCCCTCTTTCAAATCATTTGTTAAAGAATTGAAAGTGGTACAACCCTGACAATTCACTGAGCCCATTTATGACTAAGGTTCTGTGACAAGCTTCGGTAACAGGTTACGTGATCACACTCACACTTACAACCAGAAAACCACACAAACTGACAATTGGTCCACACTGCAAAGCTAGAATGCATAGGAAAGCTCACAAAACTGGGTTTTCTGAAGCTGCACTCCCACAGCACTGCATCGCAAGCCAAGTAACTTAACTTACACACCCAGATTTTGCAGAGTCCACTTGAAGCTTTTTGGGTGGGTGCACACCAATTGGCAGCAACAATTTTGTGGCTTCATCACCACCCAATGATTGTCCAGACAGACTAATTTGGACAGTAAAACTGCACCCAGCATAACAGGCAGTTAAGGCCCTGGTTAGTGCAGTAAACAGGGTGTAGTGTAGTTTAGATTGCACTGGCCACAATAGTTGAGCAGATTATGCCTCTTTAATATGCAATGGGAATGGACTTCTGCACATAGAGTTATGGAGACGCCAGAAAAGTCTGTAGATATGGGGTTTGAAACTCCATACTTGTCAGTTAGTGCAGCCCATGAATCCCATGTAATAGCAAATTTTCACCTTTTTCTCTAGAACAGCACAAACACAAAGTGTTGTCATTCATCCTACAGATTCAAAATTGTGAGGTAGGCTAATACTACAAACAATTTGGTGTGAAGACATCTACAAATGATTGAAAGTGCTGGCTACAGGGAGGACAGAAATGGCAGTGAAGGAATTCAGAATTTGCTAACTTCAAATAAACCTTATAAATCTCCCCTGTTTTGGCTCTAATCATGTGGCAAATTGGAAGGAGGATGGCATTTGGAAACTCTTAATTGGAAACTCGCTAATTGATGTTTGCCACTAATTGATGTTTGCCACTTGTACTCATTTGTGGTTGGTGCTTTGCATAATTTAGATACCAATCAAAGCAAAAATTATGGAGTTGTGAGGATAGAAAAGAGTAGTTTTTATAAAGTGGGTAAATAAAAATACAATGTATATTTGCAAGTGAAACAATAGAAGTGCTACACATCAATTTAGCTTTCAAATACTAAAGAGATGTATAAAAGAAGTTGGCATCATGTGCATCAATGACATAAGATAACACATCAATTAAAAGACATGACAATATTATGATAGAAGGAAGACTAAAGTAGCTTACCAATACTACTTATTAATCTCACAACAAAAACCTTAGAAAAAACTAACAACCATATTTTTTAAAAGATATAGAAGTTTTTTTATTTTGCAATTCTAATCATATTTTTATCATTTATAAAAATATATAACTATATTTCTAAGAAGTTACAATTTTAAAGTTTCTTATAAAAACAATATTAGAATTTTTATCATGAAAGGACAAATCCTTGATTTTTATACTTATACTTACAACATGTGACAAATCCAAGCTAGAATTCCAACTTGAATCAAATCCAATGAATTCTATGAAAAAATTATAGAAGTAGTAGATAGTGCTATAGCAAAAAAATTAGAGATTTTTCTTACAAAAGAAGATAACAACATTGTTAATTTGGATTTTTTTTATTATTATTTTTGAATTTATTTAGAACTTAAAGGAGATTTAAAATATTTTTATCAAGAATTTAATCAAACCATAAAAAACTTAAAATTATATTGGTAGAATCGAATTTCTTTCTATTCTAATATAAATATTATTTAAATATAATTTAAAGAAATAAAAATTAAAAGACACTAAAGATAGAAAAAATTGACACATTGACCATATTAAACTATGATTATTAGTCTTAGGAATATATATATATATATATATATTTTTAATGTATTTAATTATATGTTACATTGAGGTAAATATACCATTAATTTTGGTTTTAGTTAGTATTTGCACTTTTTACTTGCTAGACTTTGATCTTATGTTAAAACAAGCTTTATGAGTGTCTAAGTACTAAACAAGTGAATATAACATTATAATTGATGTTATTTTTATTTATTATATGATGCACATTTTATTTTAATGCTCTTAGTTTATTATTATTATTTTTTTATATTTCTAAGATATTAACATGTCTAGAAGATTTTTATGTTATATATATATATATATATATATATATATATATATATATAAAGTTTTTATTTTTTTATAATTATATAATAAAAATCTTATAGTCTTGTCTTGCTTGTTTAATTTATTATATTTATATTCAATGGTTGTTGTATTTCAAAAGGAAGACTAATTTTTAACCTAAATTATTTTATTTAAATTTAAATATTTTATTTTAGAAGCATGTTATTGTGTTTATGCAACTAATTTATACCAAATGTACAAACAAGGCAATAAGATAAAGACTCTATTATCTATTAAATGCAATTACATCAGAACAAAAAATTATGTATTAGATTTTGATTTTAATATTAAATTTAATTAATAAAATAAAATAAAATAAAATAAAATAAACTAATATAATAGATTTTTTTTTTCATAACATTCATGTTTATTCCTAATAAAAGTTGTAAGATATAATTTCTTTTATATTATTTTTCTACAACAAATATTGATTATAGCACACAAATAGATTTTTAATAGAAATAAAATATTATATTTATGTATTAAAGTTTATTTATACTAAATAATTAAAATAAATATAATAGATTAAAAATATTAATAAGCATAATTTTTATTTGTTTAAAGCAATCTAATAGATGTATATTTTAGACCTTAAAAATCCAAGTACAATGCAATAGACTTAATCAAAGAGTAACAAAGATAGCAAGTAGTGTGATCAAAGAAGATAATAGCTACTACAACAAGGTGTATAAAATATTGTCACAAAAGGCTCAAATTTATATATTAAGAGACCTTCATACCTTATGCTTAAGAAATGAGACCTTTCAAGTATAGAAAAGCCACATTACCTTCAACTTTGTTTAAAATTCTATAATTAAACATACTATTTTTTAATGTAAGAAGATCCAATAATTTTTTTTAAAGATTTCATAATTTTTAAAAAAAATTATAAATATTTAAATTTCCATGTGACTTCTTTTTTTTTTTTATAAAAGAAAAATTAAGTGGCATCAATGCAAAATAATATGGCCATAAATTAGAGAAGGAAGTAAAATACTCTATATTAAAAGTAGTGTTTGGATACAACTATATAAAAGATGAGACAAAAAAAAAAAAAAAAAAAAAAAAAAAGAAAAAGAAAAAGAAAAGAAAAGAAAAGAAAAAAGAAAGTATGTATACTTATAAACTTATCTTATATATATATATATATATATAGATAGATAGATAAATATATATATATATATATATATATATAAGAATGTTAAATAGACTTAAATTTTTAATAAATTAACATATCCATGATGAAGAATATGGTAATCATGATGAATAAATTAGTATAGATGGATAAATTTAGTAAAAGCTTGGATCTATTTAACATTCCTCTCTCTCTCTCTCTCTCTCTCTCTCGATATATATATATATATATATATATATATCACATAAGATCTTTATAGATAATTATGAACAATACTACTATAGGGAAAATTATATTTATAAAAATATATGCATCTAATATATACCAAAATAAAATATTTGTAAGAAGAACTACATCTTATCTTTCAAAAAAATAATAATATTGGCTAAATTTATATAATAAAAAGAATGGAGCAAAGAGAATTAGAACTGACGATATACACAACGTTGTTCTCACTCCTGCGTGGTTCCTTCCAAATCGACAATTTCAGAAGTTCCTTGATTTTTAATATAAAAACCGCAAGAGTGCAACAAACATATGTGATCAAGGTATTCAGATGGTTCATGACCTCGAGACAATCGTTTGTGCCATACTAGTGATTACCAACCCACAGTTTCTCGACTACAGTTTCTGTTACAATGAATTGTGTTTTTTCAGCTCAACGAGGTCTAGCAGGAATATCAACGACGAAACATTATCTTCTGTGAAAGAAGACTGCAAAATTTACAGCGAGGAATATTCATGTATGAACATTTGAACTGTATTACTCCTGGTTGTAGCTCGGTTTTTCTTTCCTATCCATGTTTGTTTCTTTCCTTCCTTGGCTTGCAGTCCATCCATGCTGCTTTTGCAACCTCGGTGATGCAAGCGGTCGAAGTAATTTACGTTCTTGTCTTCACTCTTCCAGCTTCCACTTTCATTAAGTCAAGAATCACCAATCGCCACTTTGCAGCTGGATGTTAGTTGTTTCAACACCTTCTCCGCTTGGTCAATAATAATAGAAAATCCCTGTCGATTTGCAGAAGTCGTGCATCCATGATAATAGAAACACCCGCTCCATTCACAAAGATGGGCATAAGCGCACATCTTGAATGACATAGCTATGCTCTGCGTAGCCAGCCAACAGTTCATGGTGGTTGATGATGGCAGCATGGATAGAATTTTCAAACCAACTGATGTAATGTAGCTAAGGAAAAGCCTCTGGAACAGAACATCCTCAAGAAAACGGAAACTTTATATTATAGGAGCCAATTGGAGTCATAGCGACATCGGCAGAGGCTATTTATCATCTTGACCTGCAGAGGTGCAACATTAACAAGATACAATAGACAGCTGAACAATGAAAAGGCTGTAAAGAACATCATGGTGAAATAAATAAACAATTAGATAGACTACGTTCCAGACACCTCGGAACACATACATAGTATTTGAGTATTTTGATCCATACCGATTTGTTCAAGCTTGTCTACTTTCATTGCTATCATGAAGAGAGTGATGGATATTTTGAAGAGGAACAGACAAGATTGATCACAAAAAAATCACCGACCCCGCTGATCACAACCTTGGGAACAACCATGAGCTCCTTTTCAGGAGTATATTTAACCTTGTCAATGATTACTACGGACCTGAGAACAAGCTAGTCAAACGACAATACGTCTTCGTTAACTCTATCTATACTCATCAGTAAGCAGGAAATTCACAGAAGCCTCAAAGATTTTTTCAGGATAATTAGGAAGTATCAAGTGACTGGTTCAATTCAAGCAATAAAATAGTCATTTTCCTGGAAGATTGAACTCTCTCCAAGACAATCACATTGTTGATCGGTCTTGAAGCGTCTTGTATTAACATGTTATAAAATTCCAGCACTTTTTACTCTGATCCAATAGTTGGTGTCGAGCCCAGGGACATAGCCTGCATTAGTAAACCCTGGAATACAAGTGTACCGCCATTTGATCAAAGGCTAGTCTGTTTAATAAGAAAGAAGAAGAGGAAGACACTTGCACAAACTTTCTAGGCAAAGTTGATCGCAACCTCTATTGTGAACCTGATCAAACCCTACATCAAGACAATCTTAAATAGCTCTTATCAAAGCCATGATCAGCTCAAAGAGCAACCACAAGAAACAAGTCATTGCCTATAAGAACAATAGAGTTTCCCTTGCCATAGCTTTAGTTGATCTTTGCCTCTGTCCCCAAACTTTGGATGTTCAAAGATAAAGACACACTATCTTGAGGTAGGGTCTAAATACCATAGTTATCAGATTGAGGTACAGTCTAAATACCATAGTTATTAGATTGAGACAAAGTAGCATAAACTTAGAAACTAATATAGGCTCTCATCTAAAATAAACTTGGTTCAATACTTTGTTCTTATACATTAATGTACAAGGTTTTGATGTCTTTTTCTAATATTTTTTCTGTCACATAATGGTCATACAACTTGATGTGTTTGATCTTGTATAAAACATTAGAATTTTGGCAAACTTAATTATACTAATATTATTGCATCTCGCATGTTGGTCCATCTTAGTTGGAATGACTATAGCTATAAGATTGAATGTTGCTTTGTGATTGGAGCATGATATGTTGATATTGTTGGTTGAAACATTAAAAAGTTATAATTTGTGAAGAATCCTTTATAAATGAATTACTTCTTTGGTTCCTTCTACTATGATATAATATTCAACTTTAGTATTAACTGTTGTGAATATATTTCATAGCAAACTAGTAAATCTTTTGGAGATTAAACATAAATAAATAATAAAAATATATAATAATCTATTTTTAGATAAATATTTATTAAATTAAATAATTAACTATTAATATAAAAATAAATTTCTTGATTGAAATTTGATGATTAAGATTTCCCAAAAAATTAAAGACCTTTAAGAAAAAGGTATAAATGCTTCTTTATAGTTAGTCATTTGGGCATCAATCAAGATATGTGCTATATATGCATGTTAGTAAATAAGTATGCCTTTTAAGAAGAATAGAACCTTTATATCTAAATATTGCTTGATAAATCCTATTTTTTTTATTTTATATTAAATGTAAGCTGAATCCATATCTTAGCAATTTAAAAAGAAAAATTCTTATTGAGTAGCATATCATCAATATATAATAATATAATGACAAATAAAGTAATATTTTAAATATATATAAATTATAATTGGTTGTGGTGTGTTGTCAATTGTAAGCAAGAAGATAGGAATTTATTTTTTTATATCATAAACAAGAGCTTTGCTTATATCTTAGATAGAACAATTTAGTTTGTACAAAAAATGACTATTACTGAGAGTCATGAGTCCTTATATTTGATGCATGCAAACCATCTCTTAGAGCTTTCTATTGAAAAAAATAATGATAATATCTAAATGAAAGATGTCACAACCAAATGTAGTTGCAACAACAATAATAGTGTATAGCATAGAGCAATTTATTATATGAGCAATGGTCTCTAATTAATCTAAGTTAAGTCTTTATACATAATCTTTAGCAATCAATTATGCCATAAGCCTTATATGACAAGGACAAAGATTAGGTTTGATCTAAAGCATTTATATATAAAACAATATTTGCTTGTTATTTAACAAGATCTCAAGTGCTATTCTTATAGTGAGATTTTGATTTTGCAATTATAGTTGTTCTACAACATGGATTTTTTAGAGCTTCGTTAATACTAATATTTTTGTCTAAAGATTCAAAAGTATCATTAGAATATATAAATAGATCAAAAGAAGTGAGATAAATATAAAAATCTTGATACTTGGAAGAAGAAAAAAATTCATTCTTGGTTGTATTAAAGCCAATGGAATGGAGTGAGTTGAAAGAAATTGCAGAGATTTAGGTGATGGTAATAAGCTAAAAAAAGATATTATATGTTTATCATCTTCAGAATATAAATCCAAAATTGATGCAATAGGTGAAAAGTCAAATAGGTAGTCGATGCTTGAATCAATTGTAGAGAGGTTAAGAGTTACTTTGACTATAGAATCTTAAGTTGCTTTATCAATAATAAGAAGCAAGTTAGTAAAAACATATAGAATTGAGGTAATAGAATCTTTGGTGTAATTACCAAGTTGATGTTTGTTGACTAAAATATTAATAGTGATAAATAAATTTTTTAAAATTACATCAAAATATCTCAATATTTTTAAATTGATCATCATATCTAACAAGAATATAAGGAATAACTTTAATTCCAAGTTTTTGTCAATATTCTTTGAGAATGTATGCAAAAGCTTGTACTCCTAAAACAAGAAGGTGAGACAAATTTAATTTCTATTTGTAAACCTTCTTGTAGAAAGTTAATAATAAGAATGCCTTAATTGAGCTTCAATTTTTCAGATGTTTTCCTACTCTACAACACCAATCTATTAGAAAGAATAAGTAATTGTGATTTTTTTTTAAATACCATGATTTTCTAAGAAGTAAGTAAAATTTATAAAGAAATACTTATTGTCTCTATTGATTCTTAAAAAAGCTATCTTTTCTTTGAGTTCTATTTCTAAATGATACTTGAAGTGTGCAAAGCAATTAAAAGTTTCAAAAAAAATTGAAAAAATATATTTGGATATATTTCAAAAAATTATTAATGAAAGTCAAGAAATATCTTATAATTTTTAGAAAAGACATAAAAAGAGGTCTATATAAGTTACAATGTATAAGCTAAAATAATTGAGTATTGCAAAAAAAAGAAGTCTATAGGATCTTGACTTAATATAGCTTATTAGCAGTGCATGAGTTATAAAAATGTAACTTTGATGTTAAACTTGGAAGACTTAAAAAAATATTTTGTTTGACCATATTTTGAATTGTATTGTAGCTTATGTGTGTCAAATTATAATACCATAATAATTTTAGAATGACTTTATTAGAATAATTATAAAGAATGCAAGAACTCTTGTGCTTATGATGTTTAAAAGTATAAAACATATTTTTAAGGTCATGCTTAGTTAAATTAACAATTTTGGATAGATTATCCTTGTTAAAAACTAAACACTGGTATGACCTTTATTTGTATGCTTTCAATATAAAAAAAAATAGTTCTAATAGATGGCACATATTAAATATTAGAGATAGATTTATTCTTAGAAAGAAACATATGTCTTTTTTTGAAAAGAAATTTGATTTTTCCAATTGTATTCATATTAAAAGAACTTATAGCTATAAAATTTGAAAGTTTTTTCTTATCATTAGAAAAATAAGAACTTGCTCTAAAGTCTATAGTTCATTTATTATCTATCCTTGATATCATGACTAAAAGATTGATTTTTACTAGAGCTATTTGATTGTTGGCTATCAAAATTGTTGACTATTAGATAGTTAATTATAAGATTTGACAACTTCATTACTAGCCTTCTAAGTTAGATTGTTGACTTTATTCTTAATATTTTTGATATATTGCTTAATTTCTTGATGTTGGAAAAAAATAAAAAAAATTCATTTAGAAGTAAACTTATTTGATAACATAATTTTTTTTGTAATAATCACATCTATTTTACAATGACTCAAAAAATTGTTTCAATATTGACATATTTTGCAAAGAATGGTGTATTACAGATAAATTGTAGTGAATAATGACATGTGGTTTGTATAGCAAATAAAGTACTCCTTTATAGCTATTAAATAAGTCCATATAAAAAAGAATCCATTAGATAATTGCGGAGCTATGACCAATCTAATTTGGATTGACTGTAGTGTCTAATTTTTGTATTCCATCAATTATTTAATATTACATCATTCTATCATCATGAAAATTACTATGACAATATTATTACTAATCTAATGATAATATTATTGCTTACTAGCAGCTATATAAGCACCATTCTTAATCACAATTCCTAGTATGGATATATTCTAAATTGCTACATGTTAGGACCTTCTAAAATCTTCTATAAATTTTAAGAATCTTTTGAATACTTGTAAAATCTTCTACAATTCCTTGAACAACTATGAGACCCATTCTTTGCTCTTTCCTAGACAATATCATCTTTGCTCTTCTTCATTCTCAAAACTCTTATGGCCAAATTGCTTCTGAATTTGGCTACAGTAAAGCTACTATCTCTAGACTAGCAAAAAATATCACTTTTAATAGGAAGAATCTTAAATTAGGCAAACCAAAGAAGCTTATTATAATAGATGAAAGAACAATTATTTGCCAAATCAACATTGGGAAGGCTGAAAATGTTATTGAGGTTGCTAAAAATCTTAACAATATTATCAATAATCTTATGTCAATCCAAACTATTTGAAATATTCTCAAGAAATGGAATATGAAAGCCATGGTGAAGAAGAAAAAGCCACTACTATCTACCTGCTATTGGAAATAATGCTTGGATTTTGCTTTGAAGTATAAATAATAGACTATGAAGAATTGGAAGAAGGCTATTTGGTTAGATGAGAAAAAAATCAATAGATTTGGATCAGATAGCAGAAAGTGGATATGAAAACAAAAAGTTTAGTCCTTACTTGACAAGAAGATCCAAGAAACAAGTAAGCATGGAAGTAGAAATATAATGGTATGGGGTTGTATGGAATGGAATGGAGTTGGAAAGATGATAGAGGTTGAGGGGAGGATGGATATTGAGCAATTTGTGGAAATTCTTGAAAAAACCCTACTTCCTAGCATTGAAGGAGGTGACTTTCTAGCAAGATAACGATTCCAAATACAACTCAAAATTAACATGAAAGTAGTTTGATTATTATAGAATTAAAATTATGGATTGGCTTGCTGAATCTTTTAATCTTAAATCATTGAACATCTTTGGTAGTACTTCAAATGTCAGCTCAACACTTGGAAGATAAAACCAAATGGAGTTTGAGAATCATGGAAAAGAATAGGTGTAGAATAGAATAATATTGAAGCAATTTTGTACCAAAAGTTAATAGAAAGTATGCCTAAGAGGTTGGAAGTAGTTATCAAGGCCAAAGGAGGTCCTACTAAGTACTGATATGTAATTGGATACCACACTCAAAAAAATGTTTCAATACTATTCCTAATTGGATTAGTCATAGCTCTACAATTACTTGATGGATTTTTTTCAACCTGGGCTTATTTAATAGCTGTAAAAGAGTAATTTATTTGCTATATAAATCATATGTGATTATTCTCTATAATTTATTTATAATATACCATTCTTTTCAAAATATGTCAATATTAAAATAGTTTTTTGAATCATTGTAATAGATATAAATTAATACTCTATTTTTATTTGAAGTTCTTTTCAACTTCTTTTAATTTTCTTTTGTCTTTGTTACTACCATAGATTCTTCCATTGGTTTTTTAGACATGTGATTATGTTCTTCTATTTGCAAGTAATTTTAAAAATCAGAGAATGATATGTTAGAATTTGCAGTAAGAATATTAATAAACATATTTTTAAAGAGATCCATATCATGGGCAAACTTACCAATATCAATTAGATGAGTGTGTTGTCCTCTAGATTGTTATCAACTTTAGCCATGTTTGTAACTATTACTTCTACCTCAAGTAGGAAGCCTTTGATTTCTATGTCATAAGACATCATCAAAGATTTTAGCTTTTTCTTAAGAATAATGTCTCTTTGTAGTGCAGTATTTTTGAACTTCTTCTTAAACAAGATTTAAAGATTTGCATGTGAATTCTTATTATATTCTAAAAATAGATATAAATTTAATTAAATTAAAATAATAATTATTACAATAAAAATATTAATGGGCTTCTAAAGTATGTCACTTGAGCTAGTTGTAATTGTAGTAATAAAAGAAGAAATTACTCTCAAACTAGAGCTATTGGTCAAACTCACAAAAGTAAGATCCTATACATTGTATGATTTTGAGATTTGTTTAACCATGAAGATGTTAAGCATAAGAACTCAAAAAATGAAAATAAAAAATAAGATATATATCAAGAGAGATAAAAATAAAATAAAATA
Source organism: Physcomitrium patens (assembly GCF_059467195.1). NCBI lineage: Eukaryota > Viridiplantae > Streptophyta > Bryopsida > Funariales > Funariaceae > Physcomitrium > Physcomitrium patens. Next base: position 19,022,229 of record NC_143415.1, on the reverse strand, counting down.
AAATAAAATAAAATAAAATAAGAAAGTATATATATTCAAGAAGAAACTAAAATGACTATTATCAAGGATTAAAAATCAGAGACTTTCAAAACCAGATAAGAAGCAAGAAGAGAGTTGATAAGAATGAAGAAGATCTCACTCTTGCTTCTATAAATACTATTTAACTAGGAGCTATATAGCAACATTCTATTGGACCTCTAACACATGTCTAACTTGCAAAACAAGTTTTTAATATGTATACTACATGGCCAACTTGTTGGCCAAGTTTTCATCTTATCAATTACCTAAAAACACATATAAAGTCAAATTTGCATCTATAATATTTTAAATATTTTTTTCTATTGGATATTATCAAATTTATTTACTTCTACTTAACTCCTATAATGTAGGTAAATATGTATATCTATAATATTAACTTTTCTCCTTTGCTAAAGATAAGTTTCACAAGGAATAATAATTACATGTGTGGTATGCTTGAAATCTTTGATGGAACAAATGAAACAAACATTATGAGTTATATAATCCAAGAGACAAATAAAATGGACTCTTAAGTGAGTCCATAATACAATATGAACTGCATTGACCAAAGGTGTATGGTTAGGCATCTAAAGAGTATATTATAAGGGGTCCAATTCATTATCATACTCCAAAGTCTTGTTTTAAGAACTGGTGAAAACATCTCACCCCAACATCAAAATGGTCAGCACAAACAAAGTTCTCAGTTGTCGAGGTGACATCAGAATGTAATAGTGGGATGTTCTTTTAAGAAGCAGATGAAATGGAAACTATTTTGTTTCTTTTGTCTATTATAATAGTGTTTTGATCCTAACATTTGTTAATGCCTTACAATGACAGAATACAAAAAAAATAAAACAAATAAATAAATAAATATATATCAATAATATTTATTTATTTATTTATATTTTATTAATATTAATTTTAAATTTTAATTAATTAATAACATTTTAAATCAAATATTTATGTTTTAAGATATTTTTTGAACTTTCTATTAATGATCCAATATTTGAAGTTGATAAAGCTAGTACTAAAATATTTTAATTTGTCATGATGAAGCAGCAAAAATTATTTGAATATGATTCGAACTACATTATCATTGTAAATTTAAAGTTGAAATAAATATATAACTAAATAGTCATATTATTAGAATTTCAATTTAATAGGATGCATCATCTTTAATTTAAGTTTATGAAAAATGAATTTTTTAGTTTTAATATGAAATTTCTAAACTATAATAATGATAAATATTTATGGTTCATTGCCTATAAATAAATAAATAAATAAATAAAACAAAACCAAGATTAATCCATTGTATTTCAAAAAGCACAATTGGATCTTGAAATCTGTTGTTGAATTCAAGTATTATTGAATAATAAGTATTCTTAAAGTAGCCATTTCAAAATTTTAAAATTGTTCACATAAATTGCTTAGTTAAGTGTTATCTTATTGCCAAAAAACTTTAAGTTTGTAAAGTAGTTATTCACACATTAACATATCATCCATAACACATCTAAAATTTCAATTTATGTTAGAAAAAATAATCAAATAAATTGTTCACATCTAAACAAGTTATGGCAGTTTGAGATTATACCCAAAAGTATATCTTGACTTCAGCAATAGGAAGTAGGAATCTCAATCAAAATTTAAAAACCAAAATTACTAGTTACTGATTATATGTTCAGGTTCTAAATATAATTCCGACAAATATAAATTTACTTACAGTCTTTTAAAACTATTGTCAAATATAACCTTTTTGGTAGCAAGACTTACTTACACATATTTCTAAAAATATCCAAAATTGCACTATCTAAGAGTCGAACTCTCAAGGTTTTCATTTTATTTTATTTCATTGAATATGTTATAGATTTTTATTGGAGGTAAAGGAACAGGCATGGGAACACGTTCAAACAACCATTTGCGTGGGAACGAGGCATGAAGCGTGGGCAAGTGTGAACGCGCAGAACGATAATGGTTCGAAATAGTTTTCGTATGAGTCGAGTTGGACCTGTCATCTGTGGACGTGGCGTCCACGTCGGTCATCCGACGTGGATCGTTTCGTCCCGCGCGGCAGGCGGATGCTATGAACCAGATGCACCCTGGCGTCAATACCATAGTTTTTGTTTGCTTTGCTTGCGTGCGTGCTTGCTTGCTTGCCTGGATCGCTCTCTACTTCCACGCTGCATAATGATCCAGGTTCTGGCCAACGTCGTCTTGCTTCGTGAATTCTATGTCTACATACTCATCTGCTAGGGAGGACTGTTACGTTGCTTCTAGCTTCCGAGCCTTTCTTTTCTCGGGTTGGACGAGCCTGTGCGAAGGACGCAGAACTCGCCTCCGCCAGATAGGGTTTGGATCGCGTCACCTTCTGTTGCTTGGATTGGACCCCTGGCTTCGTGCGAGGTCAAGATTCTGGTTATGGGAATGGTGTTTGCGTGTTGGTCGGTGTATCTATGTGGATCTGATTCTGAATTGTAAACTTTAGCTTTTTTGCTGCAATGTGGGGTGCAATTGGTGTTCCAGTGAGGTTGGGCTCAGTCAGATTAGGTTGATGATGCATGAAGTTGTTCGTAACTATGCGTGTATGCTTGTTGCTGCGGCGTCTTGGTAGAGGAGAAGGGGCTGAGTTGAGATGTGACTTATGCGAATTTTCTTTTGGCAGAGTCTCCCTGGAAGTAGGGGATGAGGAATATGTTATGAGTTTGGGAAAGAGAGTGGGTCGTCCTTTTGGTATCTTTCGATGGTACTCGTACTGAGGTCGGTTGAGCTTGGAGCCGGTATAATTATTTTCTTCGCCTTACGATGTCGTAACGTACATGCACATCTTATGAGTGATCAGGGGTGGTCAGGTATGAGTCGTCAGATGCTTTAGTGATTCTGGATGCGGTTGTAGTCTAGATTTTGCGCATTATTGAAGGAAGGTGACAAATTAGCCTCGTCTTGATTATTTGTCTCACTTTCCTTGCGCGTGCAATTATGCTCTCTGGAGTGGACAGCTTTAGAGAAAAGTTGTTTATTCCATTGAGTATTTTTTGTTTCCAGCTGAGCGAAATTCATTGCTGAATTGACAGAATCACTTGAGTTTATGTTTATTACTGGTTCATTCACTTGAAAATTTAGGTTTAGGTTTGTCAATTGGTTCCTCCTTACTATCGGCTATTTGCAGGGTTATCTGTGCAAGTCTTTGGAAATATTTATCAATTTCTATCCGCAATGCTCTTGAGTTTTGCTGTAGTTTGTAACGAGACTCTGATGCTTCTCTTAACATATCTGTTTTGGAGCAAAAATTGTGTGTTCAGCCAGTTCAGTGCTAATTGTGCGTTGAACGTGTGTTTATCAGAAAAGCATCGAATAATATAATTATCCGAGATTGGACGTTACCCAGTTTCATCACTGAATGGCTCTTTCATCACCTCCTCTTCCAGTGCCGCCATCAGCACTGAATAAAGGCCCATACCCTAGTCAGGATTCTATGCCTTCTTCACCGACTTCGAATAACTCAACCGTAGCTTCTCCCCAAGCCTCTCCGCGGGTGGAGGCTCAACAATTGTCTACTCAACAGAATGCTTTGCTTTCTGTTGCCTTCAATCAAGACTATGGATGCTTTTCATGTGGCACGCAGACAGGATTTCGTGTCTATAACTGCGATCCCTTCAAGGAAGCATTCTATAAAGATCTAGATGGCGCGGGAATTTCTATTGTCGAAATGCTGTTTAGGTTCGATACTACTCCAGTTTTGAATTGATAGGGTTTATTTTATCTCCGAGTTCTCTTTCTCCGTTTATTCGCTTCGTAGTTTGATGTGAACCTTTTCACATTCTTGGGGTCATTGTGTCTGGTTATTATTTCTATCTATTTCTTACCTGTGAATTTAAAACTGCCGGAGACCTGTCAGGTTACACATTTTAGCTTTGGTTGGTGGAGGCAAATCACCGAGGTACTCCCCCAATAAGGTCATGATTTGGGATCATCATCAGAGCCGGTGTATTGGGGAACTGTCATTTAGAAGTGAAGTTCGAGGTGTTCGCCTTCGAAGGGATAAGATTGTTGTTGTCCTGGAATCTAAAATATACGTGTACAACTTTGCTGATTTGAAGCTGCTTCATCAAATCGAGACTTGGTCCAACACCAAAGGAATTTGTGCACTCTCTCCCGCGCCAAAAACATGTGTTCTTGCATGCCCTGGTCAGCAGAAGGGTGAAGTGCGGGTTGAGCTATACAGTTCAAAGAAAACAAAGTTTATACAGGCACACGATTCCTCATTGGCTTGCCTGTCACTTTCTCTTGATGGATCTCTCTTGGCCACTGCAAGTAACAAGGGCACTCTTGTTCGGATATTCAATACTGCTGATGGCACGAAGTTGCAAGAGGTATATCACATATTTCCACCATCTATAGGACAAAGGTATCAAACAATGGTCTACTATGGGCCATTGAGAATATTTGGAAACTTACAATCATTATTAATTGCCTTCGATTTCAACTGTAAGTGAAAGTAACTAACTCATAATTGTATGTCCATGAACAAATGGGTCATTCACAAATGAAGTTTCTAAAAAGACTGCTTGTTTTGTGGTTGCAGCTTCGACGTGGAGCAGAACATGCAGAAATATATAGTATTGCTTTTCATCCGAATCTTCGTTGGCTTGCCGTTTCTAGTGCCAAAGGCACAGTGCATGTGTTTACAGTCAAACCAACCACTGAAGAAGCTCAAACCGAGGCAATTACGAATGCGTTCTCACCCTCTACAGGATCAGCTTCATCTCCTAGCAAGACTAATGATAGCCCTTCAAAAGGCAGTTCTTCGTCATTGCTGTCTTCCGCGTCCGCAAACGCTGGTTCATCACTTTCTTTCATGAAGGGTTGGCTTTTATTCCTTCGGCTCTGAAGTTTTTGCTGGATACTCGTGTTGAAATATCTTATTTGACATGCTTCGTGTTTTTGGTTTCGTTTAATTTAAGTATAGAGCAGGCTGGTATGTAATGCGCATTCTTTCTTCTATAGGACCCGGACACTGTCGGGATATTGTGGTTCTATTGGTTGTTACATTTTTTTTGAAAACCAAGGATTTTACTGTTTATTGATTATACTTTTTAGCATTAGTGGTTTAAATTGTCTGAACGCATGCATATGCTGTACAACTCATATCTATTCATTTTGACAGTTGTGCTGCCCAAGTACTTTAGTTCAGAGTGGTCCTTTGCACAGTTCCGTGTGCGTGAGGAGACCAAGGCGATAGTAGCTTTTGGAACTCAGAAGAACACGATTGTCATAGTCTGTTCGAATGGAAGGTAATGTTTCTTTTTACATTCATTGAAAATTCTTTTGTGAAATCTCGTAGTTTATTTTAATTTTACAAGTTACATTGTTCAACAACGAGGTTTTATCTTTAGTTTATTTGTTGATGATGATCTGGGACACGGATAAATTGCATTACCAGACACCCTTGGAAGGTTGCTTATGCGTGAATGCTTGAACCTTCTGGTTGAAGAATGTGTGGAGATCAAATTTTGAGAATATTGTCCAACTTGCGTGGATCGTGTGTTCGCTGCAGTTTCTACAGGTGTTCATTTGATGGAAAGAAAGGTGGAGAAATGGTACAACTTGAATACGAACGTTTCATGAAGCCCGAAAGAAGCGATGAGGAAACCGTGCCCACATAGGTTGCTGAGCTGATCTGTACTCTTGTAATTCCTCTCAAGGAAAAAAAGAATCCAATGATTGCCTTGTAGCCACACTTGGGAAGACTCAACTATTTGATCATACTCTGGTGTGTAAAACCCTGCTTCCGCTTTATCCACGACGTCGAAAGCTTCATCATTCATTCTTGATTGAAATCGAGAGCGATGGATAGGTGGCTTTGTTAACAGAACAGGGGTATACTCGCATAAAGAGGCTGGACTTCAAGCTTGTCTTCACCTGTTGCTGTGTTATGTATATAGCACCAAATGAGATTTTATGTTTTGATTGTACAGTGATGGAACGTGGCTTATGGAAATTGTACAGTATCATAGCGGAGTCTCCAATCTGGCCCTCACTGCTCTTGACAAATGATTAGGTTTGCATGTTGATCTAGAATCAACTCAGCTTTCTAAGTTGTGCAGGGTTACATTAGCTTCTAGAACACGTTGAATGGCATGTGCAGATTTGAGTGTGGTTTATATTTAACCTAGAGCTTGAGACCATATTGTTAAATCTATTCTTCTTTCAAATTGGTGCACTTCAATCTTGCGAGGTAGCACTCTGGCGAACTTAAAGACTATTGTGTGCCAATTCATTTCACATCTGTATGACTTCTTTTCATTCCCAATTTACCGCAAGTCTCTACCACAACAAAGTAAGCAATGTGAATACAGAACCTGCTGAAATCCTAGGAACCCTCAGAATGTCACCGCGCTAATTACATTAGCGCAAATCTTTCAACATTCAATAATCAAAATCAATGACGCAGCAGTGAGACCGACGTTATCGTATGAATCACGACAATCATAAGGTCAGACCAAGTTGCCCATGAGGTCTTGCAGGAAATGAAAGTTGAAGTGTAAAATAGAAATCGCATTCGTCGGCTTTGCCTGTTATGTTGTGTCTCCGGCCTTAGTGCTCTTATCCAGTTCATTGAAACGGAAGGCAGCAGGAAAGGGAAGAAACGAAAGAAGCATCGACTTGTGTATCGTTCGCTTAAATCCCCGCGGGGGATCGTCTTCTCTTCCGCGAGTTCTCTCTCGTCATGTTTTAGCTCACAACTCTTCAGCTATTAGGATTTCGTTCCGTTTTCCACAGGTAGGCGTCTTTTCATGCCACAGCACCATTTACCGCCGGATGTGTTCGAGCTTCTATTCGCGCTGCGGCGGAAATTTGAGCTCATCCCAAGAATGGAGGAATGAAAATTTCTTTTAGCTTCCACTGCTCGCCAGGGAATCGATGGAGCTGGAACGATTATGAGCTTCAGAATTCGTAGTAGAGTTTTTGTCGTGTGAGTGTTCGTCTGAAGGAGTATGATTTCGACGCGAAAAGAAAACGCTATTGCGATTGTTGATTTTGTTCAGTGCAGCGGAATTTCCAACGTCCGTGACCAATTCTGGGGTTGCCAAATGACGTTGATGTCTGCGACAGTAAAAAAAAATATTCGCTAGGTTTATTCCTAGGTGTTGGTGCCTTGCTCTCTCCGTGATGCAACACATTCTTTACTCAAACATTGTGACAGGAAACTGCGCAGTTGAATCCGCTATTTGGACCCGACAGAGCATCGCGTAAGTTGCTGCTTCGTGTGATAGCATTAGGTTATACATAATAAATTGAAGGATCACTTCGGTGATGGAATTGAGTGATGGTTTTGCTTTGTAGCGACATACGCCAAGACGACGGCTGTCCAATATTTCGTGCCTGCTGCACAAGCTTCGGCATGACCTGAAGCTCTGTTTTGTATTAAGGAGGACCAGCCATGTCTTCGATGGCAACACTTCTGGTTGCTTCTTCAGCCACTTGCACGATTCTCAGGTACCTTACTTCTTTGCTATTGCTATGAATTTTTCGACTGCAAAGAGACTTGAATTTTGCTGTCTGATTGAATAAAGAGGGAATGCACCGATTGAACCTTATATGTGACTCTTGATTATGAGGTTCAAAAAATAGTAGTATGCCTTCTCAAGAATAGGATTCCTATAAGCTTTAACTTCTGACGTATATCTTTGTTTTTTTGGTTTTGTTTTATTTTTATTTTTATTTTTCTTGTAATCTGATGGTACATTTTGTAACTAATTTGAGGTGGTGGTAAACAGAACCATTTCAAACTTGGGAGCAACATGTAGTCATACATCTTCAGAGAGATGTGGGTGGAGCACACTAGATATCCAGACGACAATATCAGCTGCTAAACCTATCGAGCAAACTGGTTATGATGCTGAAAGCTCTAGGTTCAGCCATAAAACTGCAAGTAAAGGTAGTCAGTAATTACGGCTGTTAAGCTCCTCATTGTGTAGTTTATGGAGTCTTTCTTTTATGAAGTCTTGAATTTTCTGCTTTCAAGATTTGAACGGATGATTGAAGCATTATTTTCAGTTCCGATCAGGAGAGGGAGAGGCTGGGGTAACACGCCGCAAAGTAGGAGTGATCGAGCACCACCTGTTTTGAGTCCTGGCGCTGCTGCCTTAACGCGGAGTATTTTGACACAAAAAAGTCCTCAGGATGTATGGGATGCGCTTGATGCTCTTCCTCGTTGTGTCGGTTCATGGGAAGATCTCATGGAGACAGTTGCCGAGTTCAGACGGCAGCGAAAGTGGCGAAGTGCTATAGTGGTATGGGCTCTGTATACAATCTTTAAACTTGACTTTAAAAGTTAATTTTGTTCTTAGTCAACGACGCATTTAAGACGTAGGCGGTGTGAGTGCACGCTTTGAGTGTTTCACAGCCTATATTGTAGTGTCCTCCTTTCATGGATAAACCTAGTTACTTGGGATCACTACATGAATAGGACATTAAACTTATTCCTGTGATGTTTCACTTGAGCTTTTTTCTTGTCTAACTGTTCTGACTATTCAAGTTAATGTTGTGAGAGTATCATTTGATTTCACCCAATAGTTCTTGTTCCTTTATTAGTATGTCATCTCATTCGGAATGTACAAGGACTTTCTCTTCATGCGGCTTTGCAAGAGATTATCTTGTTGACGTTGTTCTATGACTTGCTTTTCGCTTTCTTAGTTAAAATTTTTAGTATATGTGTGCAGATTTATGAATGGATCCTACAGGGATCAATGTTCAAGCCAGACGTGGGCTGCTTTAACATGCTAATGGACGCTTACGGGAGGACCAAGCAGTGGACAGAAGCGGAGAATACTTTTCATCTCATGAAAAAGTTTCAATGTTTGCCTACAGAAACCTCCTTCAATGTCCTCATGGCTGCCTATTCTCGTGGGGGTCAGCTTGAGCGAGCTGAGAGGGTGTTGCATGAAATGAAGGAGTCAAACTGTTCTCCTGGTATAGACCATGCTGATTTCTTCCAAAAAACCGCTTTTCTCCCGTCTTTCATTTGGTTTTTGTACCCTACACTTGATTTTGACGTGTTTCGTAACACAGATAATACAGTTTGAGTATAATAAATGTTTTTAAGATGTATTCCTGCAATTTTATAGATATAATGGGCGATGTTGCCAGGCTTAGTGACGTACAACACTTATCTGGAGGTTTTGAACAAGTCTGGAAGCTGGCAGCTAGCAGAGGATGTCTTTAGGGAGATGCAAAATAGAGGGGTTCCTCCAGCAGTCAACACGTTCACTCTCATGATAAACATATATGGTAAAGTAAGTCACTTTCCATTTCAAATTTGAAACTACTCATAATCAGTTTAAAGTTACACACTTGTCTCCAGGATTTTGTATTTTTTTGAATGCTGCAAGTAGAGAGTAGTCAATGTCTTGATGTGTTTATCATGGTTATCATAGTTGGCGTGGTGGACAGAAATTTAGCTTGCACTGTTGAAACCATGAACGTCCTAATAATTTCTTTTTCATTTAATCAGGCTCACCATTCAGCTAAAGCTGAACATCTTTTTCAAAGTATGCGCAAGGCATTGTGTCCTCCCAGTCTCTTTACCTACACTGCACTGATAAATGCGCATGCAAGGGAGGGAAACTGTGTGAGGGCTGAAGAGATATTTGCGGAGCTACAATCAGTTGGTTTTGTTCCTGACATCTACACTTACAACGCTTTGTTGGAAGCATACAGGTTTGTTGATGTATCTCCAATGATCACTTTATCTCTTGCAGTTACAAATGTAGAACACAAACAGTAGGTCGTACTTTAAATACGTGCGTGGTGGCTTCTTTTTCTTGTGTTTCTTGCACGTTCTGGTCTAAACACGGTTTATTTCATCGGCTGATAGGCGTGGTCCACGTAATTAAATATTTGCAGACATGTAAAGGGAAAAGATATGTACATTGAATGAACTACTACCCAAATATTAAATAAATGACGCTAAATGTATTTGAAGTCGACAAACTCAACACAATATTAATTCAACTCCAACGAAATGTCTTGCTTTCGAAAGTATGCTTCGGTTGAAGACAGACTTACTTCAGCATAATGAATGAGATGTGCGATGTGCAATTGCAGTCGGGGAGGACATCCTGCTGGTGCGAAGGAAGTGTTTGAGACAATGTTGGAAGCAGGCGTGAAAGCTGATCATGTCTCTTACAATATACTCATCGACGCATTTGGTCGTGCAGGGTTGATTTCTGGTAAAATTCAAATCTTATTATTTATCTGATCACTGATGAGCTTCCAAATCTATAGCCATTCAACCTTCCATAAGAAGCATGCATAGCCTGCCTAATCTTTTCATTTATCACCTGGTCTCTGAAGCTTTGTGCCAATTGTAGATACATAAAATATCATGTACCAAGATCAAATAGTTTTACATGAGTAATAACATTAGAGAGAATCTGCGGCTTGGAGAGTTTCTGCGTCTGTAGCCTACTTTGCATGTAAACGGTGGACTGGGCTGTGTCGAGCATGTTCACAGTGAGCCTGTGGGATGGCAGATGCACAAGCTATCTACGATTCCATGAAGAAAGTAGGATTTAAACCCACTATGAAGTCGCACATACTTCTACTAAGCGCTTTTGTTAAAGCAGGAAGAGTCACTGATGCTGAGAATTTTGTACGAAGATTAGAGAGTATGGGAGTGGAGCCCGATACTTTTATGTTCAATTCCCTTTTAGGCGCGTATGGGAATTCAGGGAGGTAAATAAGCACAACTAGCACTTCTTTCAAAACATATCGATGTCTATAATGCAACCAGTTAAGCGTTGGAAGTTTGGACTCGCTTTGTCCAGGTTTAGCCTGCTGGAAATCGTGAAAACATTTAAGTAGTTCAGGCTCTTAGAATGGAGTGAAGGGGCCCGACATTACCATCATGGTTCCTTAATGACTGATGTCCTTGTATTTCATGGTGATGTTTGGCAGAATGGATAAAATGGAAAGCTTGTACGAATCTATGCAAGGTAGTGTATGCAAGCCTGACATCATCACACTGAACACCCTCATAAACGTCTATGCTCAAGGTGGCTACATTGAAAGAGCTGAGGAAATCTTCAATTCGCTGGAGTCAAAAGGCTTTACTCCCGATGTAATGTCATGGACCTCACTCATGGGTGCCTACTCAAAACGGAAGTTGTACAGGAAATGTGTTTCAGTATACCAAAAGATGCTCATTGCCGGTTGTATCCCGGATAGAGCTACTGCTAAAGTTTTGCTTTCTTCTTGTCGTGGTCCGGAGCAGGTAAAGGAGGTCACAGACATGATTGAGACACAAAGATAACTCATAGGCTGGTCATATTGCGTCTAGGAGTGATGTAGGCTAAACATCCTCTGTAGTTTGAAAGACTCAGGAAGCGGTTGACGAAGATGTGCACAAAATCTCCCAAAGGATTATCTGTGTCTTGAAGCAAATTCTCCAAGACCACGCACTCCATGTTCGCATAACTGAATGCCAGGTCTCTCAATCGCACGATCTCAACTTTGTTTCTCACTCCTCACTTTGCTTCTCAACAACTATTAGGAGCAGTTGTTACGATGGGAATGAAATGAAACCATCTTAACGAAAAGTATCTTCCATCATTCTAATTTGTGTTGACGAAAGTTTTGGGAGTTAATGCGCGTGCTAACGTCGTTGAGTCCAACTGATGCATCGTGTTCGTGGTGACAGACAACACCTCGCCGCATTAACCCCTAAAATCCGATCCGTCGCCGTCTGGTGATCACCTTGAACGAGACTATCGCACTGCCCGTGTCAGATCCATCTACGAAAACCGTCAGGCTTAGATCTTTACTCACATGCCATACATCTCCACTCCCGTTGTCCGCAGATCCTCGTCGCAACTTCTTCGTCTGGACCTTATGATCCTGCTGTGGTCGGGATAGCGACCGGGATCGCTTCGGGCACTGCTGTTGGTTCCGCGAATTCGGATTCCTCGACAGCCAGGGCTTTTGCAGAGCGTGCTGCTCTTGTTTTCACCGCTTGCGCCAAGAAAGTATGCATGGATACTTCCTGTTTGCAAGACCCAAAGTCTATTATTCAATTATAATAAATTACATCAAATATACTAATTTCTATATTAAAGATATTTGCTCAAGCAAGTAAAGCATGATGATGCAAGTCAATATATTAAACAAAGTGTTGATGAAGTATGGTACCAATGGTAGCAATGAAGTACCATACTTGTGAGACATGTGTCTAATTTGCAAGGCAAGTTTTCTACATGTGTATGAAATAACCAACTTATATCATAAGTGGCCAACATGTGCAATATGTGACCAACTTATAAAATAAATGATCAATATATGCGACTCAATGGCCAACTTATTGGTCAAGTTTTTAACCTATTAATCACCTACAAATACTTATAAAGTCAAATCCTTATTTACAAAGCTTCTAGCAAGCTTTACTACAAGATATTATCAAATTTGCTTACTTTTACTTCTACAGAACTCCTCTTATTTTTCTAATTATTAATGCCAATGTTGATGTTTATGAAAATAATGTAAAACTTATTGTTTGAATGATTTAATTAATATATAATTGCATATTATGTAACATAATATAATGGTCTAATTTTATATTAAATTAAGAAGTACTTTATACCTATTTGCCTACTTTGAAAGGTTATAATTCACAATATTTATAAAGGTCTATTGCTTGGTGAAAAAATCCTTCTTTTAGAAGTCTTGTCCTTTGGATATAATTTAAAGTAAGAAGATGTCATGAAATAGACCAAATCAATCTTTTATTACAAGTTTAAATATATCAATTTATATCTTGATTGAAATAGTTATAAAAAATATAATATTTTTTTAAATGGTCATTTTAAGCATTTATTGACACAAATTCTTGATTTTTTTTAAAAACCATATTTTTAAGATAGAGCCAATAGGAATTCTAAAAGACAACACTATTTGTGTCATGGAAGAAAAAGAATGCATTCCATCATATTGTTTCTTTTATAGGCCTTTAGATTGGATTTTCTAATTATAAAGACAACTTAAAGAGACTTTTTGATTTTAACCAATCAAAACATTTAAAAGCTAAAACCTCTCACCTTATTCCCTAAGTGCATTTTCAATCCTTGTTTCAATATTGGACTCTATGAACTTGAGGCATGGACAATCCATTTATTCATTTTCCGACATTGTATAGAAACATGACTATATGGTGAAAGAAAAAAGAAAAGATTATATTATAGACAAGCTTAAATAAAAATATTTTAGCAAATTATTTTAGAAATATAGATGATAGATAAGAAGGTAGTAAAAATTAATAAGTTTTAATATTGTCTTCTTAAAGAAGAGACTTCTACTTACTTTCTAAGAACATATGTGAATCAAATCAAAATAAATGAGATAAATAATCGATATAGGTATTTTTAAGAACGAATTAAGAATAGGTTTAAGCAAAAATCACCTCAAAATATGAAGAATTGATACCCAAAAAGGTTCACAATCAATGTCGAAATCATATCCTAAGACACAAAATTGCATACTTATAGTAATTCTAAGGATCTTTGGTTGATCAAAGAGCAAAGTTTGGAAAAAGACTTGTGAGAGGATTTTTGAGAGTTTATTTCATGTGATTTGAAGGTGTATTGAGGTTTTGAGGGCTTTTCAAAATGAAAGATGTATTCAATGGATTTAGATTTTGAGAAATAAAATAAGTTTATAAATTTGATGATTTTTTGAATGTTATAGTACATTTACAAGTAAAAATTTGTTAATTTGTCATTATGCTTGTTTTAAATGTATATGAAAAATTGGATATCAATTGAATAGTTAAATTGAATGTTGTGAGAGTTTTTATGGATTATAGTCTCAAATAATTGAAATTTAGGGTCAGTGAAGGTTTTTGTCATCTTGGGAAATTTGTCAATTTGATTAAAGCAAAAATTTGTAAGAATCATTTAGACTTAGAAATCTACACACTAATCAAATTTTTGAGCAAGTGAATAGTTCAGCAAAGAAAAATTTATGTTGGAAGATCAATATTCAAGTTAGAGAAGGAGGGTGGCCAACATCCAAGGAGTTTTGGGAATTTTTCTTTCAATTAGTGAGTTCAATTCATCTCAAATTTTATATGCTTGTTAATTGCATGTGGATTGAAATTTGAGTGATATTTGAGTCAAGATCAATAGTTCAATTAATATTTATTGAGGTTTTAAAACACCTATAGTAATTGATTAATATTTATTTAGGATTTTCTTGGAATTGTTTAGGATTTCATTAAGATTTGGTCTAGGATTTGATTAGAGTTTTATTAAGGTTTAGATAGGATTTTATTAAGATTTCAATAGAGTTTGATCTAAGATTTAGGATTTGGTTAGGATTTTGTTAAGATTGTTAAAGTTTCATTAAGATTTGTTTAACACTACATTAAGATTTAATTAGGATTTATCTTAGATTTATTTAGGATTTATTTAAGGTTTCTATTTTACTATTTTTTAGGATCCTTTATTATTTCTTTAAATATTTTTATTTTTAGTATTTTAAAAGGTTATTGTTATTTCATTAAGGTTTTTATTTTTGTATTTCTTTAGAGTTTCTTTATTATTTTTCTTTGAGATTAATTTATATCTTCTTTATGTTTCTTTTGTAATTGTTTTAAAAATTCTTTTGGATTAGTTAAAGTTTGTTTAAGGTTGTTGACGATTATTTAGAATTTATTTAAGATTCTATTAGACTTGATAGGATCTTGTTGTTGTATTTTCTATTTACCTTCCATAGTTAGGTGTCCGATGCATTCTCAAGCAAGAATTCATGTTATACGACACTGGTAAATACACTATATCAAAAAATAAAAAACATAACTAAACAAAACAAAACAAAAAAACAATTAAGTGTTTATTTTAACATTCTAGTTCTACAATTTGCAACTCAAGGTTGGGAGTTTATGGTTGATATCTGACAAAATTAAACTAGTTTTCTCAGCTCACATCTTTTTGCATTCCCAGCTTCAGTGAAGATCTCTTTCCTCACATTTCTTCTTCAGCCCTCACAGTTCTAATACATTGTTTTGACCACATTAGCTGGAACAATGGAACACAATGAATCTACAAGGAAAAACAGTAGAGGCAAAGTTTTAGAATCCTTTTTATTAATGGAACCCAGAGTTGACTTGGGAAGAAGAACCTTCATTCCATGATTGGGTGCTGACCTAAATGAAGGGAACTTTCTATGGTTGGCCTTCTTCTGGTCTAGGCAACATGTATCAAAATATCTACTATTTAAGACAATGCAGAAAATTGCAATAAAGTTTTGGTTAATTTCCCTAGTTTCTCTCCTTTAACTCATTGCATGTGTTCGTATGTAGCAAGTTGTGCTGTTATATCCCTTGTGTTCTCCCTCCTTGTTTTCTAAATTTCACATTTGTTGTGTTGTAGAAAACTTCATGTTACAACTTGTAAACAATAGTTCTTTCTTCTTATGGAGGTTTAATCTCAGAGATAGGGGGATGCTATTTGGAATAACAGAAACATTGTGCAGCTGACCCATTGAAAGTTGAAATGAAGAATATTTTGAAAAGGTTCCAAGGCAGATGAAACATTTTCAAAAAAAACAAATATATATTAAAAAAATGATATTTTATTTTTTTAAATAATTTTATAAATTCCTATTATTTTCATTTGTTGTAAAGCTTATGCACATCAACACCATATTGACCTAATTGTTTTAACTATTTAACAGTATTTGAATGATTTGATTTTTATTTTTAGAATCTGATATTTATCAAGAAAAGAAGAAGATACTAGTAAATAATTCTACACAAATCAATTTTTAATTACATATATATTACATCCAAATGCTCATATTTGGTTATTACAAAACTCCCTAATATTCACATTTTTTTTAAATACTAAATTTGAAGTAGTGCTAAGTATGATTATTGTTCAAGTTTGGATCTCATTTAACACTATAAATAGTCAACAAGTATGTTATTCAATCGTCGTCTCTCAGCTAATCAGCTCTTGGATCCACTTCTTCGAGGTTTTAGGATCGACTCCCGTCGCGTGCGAGGAGCCCCTCGCAAGGCAATTGATTCGACAATCACCGCCTGCTACGCCGCTCAAGGACGACAGAAAATCGAGAGCTCGCGGAGCCCGATCGAACATACCAATCTGGTCCACTTTGACTTCGCCAGCCCTTCAAGACGAGCATCGATGAGCTCAACATGAGGTCAACAGAGATAACCCGATCGGTGGGCACGTGTGGGATCGGCTCATGCAGAAAGACAGACGAAACAAAAAAACTAATAAAGAAACCCAATCCCCTAGTCTGATCCGATGCAGCGCACGCCGCGCTTGTTGCGATCGAGATGCAGCGGATGCACGAGTGCATGCATGAGTTTTAATGGTGGTTGGGAGATTCGGCGAGAGCTCTCAACCACGGGTGTGGCATGGGAGGAGGCGCCGTGGCCCACCGACGACTGCTCTCGCCAATCTGCAGCCTTGACAGCATCCTCCGGCGCATCGGTCCCTCTGAATGCGAGATATGTCCCATTGGCGAGCTCCGAAGACAAAGCGGATTGTGTCTTATCGCTGCGGTGCCCACTTTCGCACGGGAGCTCGTCTTATAAGCCGACGGAATCGCTCGCTTCTGTCTATGACTTTCGTTTGGTTGACTTTCTCGTTTGTCTTACGGTTTTGTTCGGGTTCGCCAGTGTCTGCTGTGCATTGGTTTGTGGATTGTATGGTGGTCAGTAGTGGGAGCGAGCGTCCATGTCTTTCTGATATTGATCGTGTAGTGTGGTGGTGAGCTGCTGCACTATCCAGGTGGCCGTTCTGAAGTCACACAGGTATCGATCAGCGTAGAATCATGTTCGATTTCATCGGCCGTCGCGTTGCGGTAGAATTTAGCCCTCTGAGTTGTAGACGGCATTGTTGCCGTCACGGGAATCGACCGCCTTGTTAAAACAGCACGCAGAGTAGACTATCGAAACTTAGCGGCAAGCACAGTGGAAACATATGATCTGCTGGAGAGAACTTCGTGAAGCTTTCTTCGTTCTTGAGATGTCATTTGCCTTGCAGAAGGACTTGCAGGGTCATCTCCGATGAATGTTCAACTACGAGAAGATGGACTTGAAATTTTTCGACAATAATTCTGCTTCTAAAAGTTTGTAGATTAGCTTTTCGCAGAATCTTAGAACAGTTTCAACTCTAGATGCTGTAGGGGTGATGAAAGAGAATTGATAGGGACGCAATGTACATTGAGCTAGAAAGAAACGAAAGTCATCTCACATGATAGTAAGATTAGGCATCGCGGTCACAGCCTCAGTAGCGGCCGTAACATTTGGAAGGCAGCGCAAGAAGCTTGAGGAAGAGGTCGGCAAACAAGGTTTGTAAATCCTCGTTGAATTGGACATAAATCTCCTCTTTTCAGTACTCAATGCTTCATTTCGAGAGCTACTCGCACAAGTTGCAGTTTTCAATTTGTGTCTAGACGAATAGATCACAAAAAAAAAAACGCATTGTGCTGAAGTCAAGGAAGCTTTCTATCACATTTTGCTCAGGCTGTGATCGGAGGCGTGAATAGGAAGGTGGTCACTTGCTTCTTTTCAAACAAGCTTGTGAGAGGTCCTCAACGCATTGGTTGGTTTGTGTAGAATATGGAGGCAATTCAAGGGAGGAAGAAAATGAGGATTTCGACGTGGAAATTTATGATACTCGGCAGAAAACGCCGGTACGACAGTCATTGTACTTCACCTCAACAGCCGTTGCTACGTTTCCGCTGAGTTCATTTTGCTGTCACATAATTCGATGGTTTGATCTGTTCAGAAATTTGTAAGCCGTTAGAAGAGTTTGGTTTGTATCATGAATTTAGGTGTCAGAAGAATATGACGGAGGTGAAGATTTGAATGGGGCGTGATTGTGAATGTTTCTAGCAGGTGGAAGAGGTGAAACGAGTAAATTCAAGTTCACCAGCCAGAATCCGTGGAGGCAGTGAGTACGGTGAGAAAGACCTGCTGCTGCCTGAATTTGATGATCTCTTGCATTCAGCAAGGCTAGGAGATCTGAGTCCGAGCGGGAATGACTCCTATGGCGCCGACGTTGGAATCACCGACGCAGATTTAGAAACGTTCAAAACTGTCTCACATGGGAATGGGAAAGAAGAGGTGCGTGTTGAGGCTGTCAGGAATAAGGGAGGAAGTAGAGCGGGAAGCAGGAGATCTCCTAGCCCCGGAAGAAGTTCTAACTATGGCGAAGCATGCAGCAATGATGGAGATGAGCAGAACATGTCGTGTGCAGCATCGGAGACCTCAGAATTGTTTCCATGCGGCTCGGATTATATACTCAGCGAGTATGTTGACAGCCTCGCAAATGACGCTGCTGAGCTTCATGCATTGAGAGAGACCGTGAAGGTGCTCAAGCAGAAGGAGTCAAGAATGGAGATGGAGCTCATGGAGTATTACGCACTCGAAGATCAGGAATATGAGCGTCAGAAATTAGAGGGAGAGGTTGTATTGAAGACCGCTCAAATTGCAAAATTAGAGAGGAGTCTGGAAGAAAATAACCTAGAATTGGACAGACAGAAAATGCAATTGAAAAGCATGGAAGAAGAAAAGCATACCCAAATCGTCAATTTAGTGGCGCAAATCGGAGATATGGACGTTAGGTCGGTAGCTTTGGCCGACGTAAAGGATAACCAAATCGCTAGGTTGAAGGAACGAATTGGGGCCCTGGAAGAGAGGTCGATGCAGGTGGCTGATGAAGCTGCAAGCGTAACCATCCTGACAAAGGATCTCGAGGAGGCACAGGCACGGATTAGAGAGCTTCAGATAGAGATGGAAACCAAATTTGCACACGACGAAAGAGAATCCCTGATGTTGAAGCAAATGCTGGCTTCATTGGAAGCAGAAAATGAAGACCTTCGTAAACGGGACTTCGAAACAGAAAAGAAACTGCAATCTCTGAGGGAAATGGAGGTCGAAGTCCTTGAGTTGAGGCGCACGAACAAGGACTTGCAGTTTCAGAAACGGGAGCTTACCGTTCAACTGGATGCTGCAGACATGGACATTGAGTACCTGCAGAACAGAACAGATGAGTATAGATTAGCTGAGGCAGACGCGGATAATGCGTCCCTTCGACATACAAATGAGGATTTAGCACGGCAGGTTGAAGGTTTACAAAATGATCGGTTCACTGATGTAGAGGAGCTGGTGTATCTTCGGTGGGTCAATGCGTGTCTTCGATTCGAGCTTCGCAGCCATCTGGCACCTGATGGTCGATTCAGCGCCATAAATTTGAATAAAAACTTGAGCCCGCGCTCACAGGAGAGGGCCAAATATCTGATGCTTCAGTACGCTTCCCCCGATGTATCTGCCAGAATGGACAGTGACTACGAAAGCACCGAGTCGTCCGAGAATTCGAACTTCATTGAGGAGTACAGTGACATTACATCAGAAGTGGGGTCGGTATCTGGCCGCTTTTCCAAGAAAAGCAGCCTGATCAAGCGACTGAAGAATTGGAGGGGAAAAAAAGACGAGGGAGCTGATCATTTAGCCGAGAGAAGTCTGAGCTCCAGAAGCGACCTCAGCAGCAAATTCACTCGTCGTGGCAGAAAGTCATTACCGGGACCTCTAGAAGCTTTGATCATTCGGGACGCGAGCGGCGTGGTTCCAATCGCCGAATACGGGACCGGCAATGACGAAAAAGAACAGTCTCAAGGGACGGGTTCTCCGACGAGCACTCTCGCTAATCTGTCCCCACCAAGTAGGCGGTCCTCAGTTGGAGGGTCCGCCAGGTTCCACCCTGATTCTCCCAGTTTAAGCTCAAACACGATTCCTATCAGAACATCCGCACCATCAATTGCTGCCTCTTTCCAGTTGATTGCAAAATCTGTGTCACCAGAAATTTCTGAAAAGTATCCTGCCTTCAAGGATCGACACAAGGCAGCCGTGGAGAGAGAGCAAGCCATCAAGGAGAAGGCGCAGGCAGCAAGAGAGAAGGCGCAAGCCGAGAAAGAAAGCTTGGCTCAGGTCTCCAAGTCCGATACGAGGATGAAATGGTTAGAACAGAATCATCAATGCGTAGGCCATCAACAGCAGTTCCTTGACGCAATGCCGCCACTGAAACGTGCCGAAAGCATCTCGAAACCTCTAACGCCAGTTGAGATTGCCAAGCGGGAAGTGAGAAAGGCAAACCCTCCTCCCAAACTCAATCCCCCACACCCAAGTCAAGCTGTTCCTTCACCAGGAGGAGCTCCAGGTGGATTTGTAATCCCACCGCCGCCACCTCGCGGGCCTGGCGCACTTCTTCCTCCTCCTCCTCCTCCGTCACTCAAGGGATCACTATCGAGAACGCAAGGCAATCATTCTGACGATGTGCACAGAGCTCCGGAGGTGGTCGAGTTCTACCATTCCCTCATGAAACGTGATTCTAAAAGCGCTGTATCCAATTCAGGTGGAGGAACTGATCCGACAGCACGTAATAACATGATTGGAGAGATTGAGAATCGGTCTGCACATTTACTAGCGGTAAGCGTCTTGAACCCAACTTCTCTACCTTCGTGACTGTTGTGCAAGTATACTTAAAGCTGTGCACCTATATTGATTGATGAGCTCAACATGATTGTCGGAGCCAATCTTCTGTTATGGTCGTGCTTGACACTATCGAATTGAGACGTACGGAGTGATATTGAATGTAGATCAAGGCTGATGTGGAGACACAAGGGGATTTTGTCATGTCACTAGCGGTTGAAGTGAGAGCTGCTGAATTCACCGACATTGAAGATGTTGTCAATTTTGTGCGTTGGCTGGATGATGAGCTCTCTTATTTGGTACGTACACTTCAACCGAGTACCCAAAAATCGTTGCACAGCCTGTTCATGTCATGACCTGTAAGTTTCCATCTTTACTAGCAGTGTAGTCATTCGAAAGGGAGATTCATAGATGCCTTCGTTTCGGCAGGTCGACGAAAGAGCAGTGTTGAAACACTTCGATTGGCCAGAAGGGAAGGCCGACGCTATGCGTGAAGCTTCTTTTGAGTTTCAGGATCTGACGAAGCTACTGGCTGAAGTTTCTCATTTTGAAGATAGGCCCGAAATTCCATGCGATAAGGCCCTACAGAAACTTCTGGCTACACTGGAGAAGTAAGTGTCTTCTGATTGTTGAATCTTAGGTCTCGTCCAGAGTTTGTTGGGTCCTGGCAGCATATTGGATCGTCTCGATTGCTCTTTGATAGTTTGAAACAAGCTTTGCATCTAGGCTACAGAATTATCGCAGTTTGATTAGATTTTCGGTCCCCATCTTCACAAACTGTGCTCCGACTAACAGTGAAGGAGGATGGCAACTGCAGAGTTGAGGAGAGTGTGTATGGTCTGTTGCGAACAAGGGACATGGCAATCGCCCGTTACAGAGAATTTGGCATCCCCATTCAATGGATGCTTGATTCTGGCATTGTTGGCAAGGTACAATTATTAACTTTCATTCCCATAGTTTCGCTAGGTTAAATTCCTAGTGATCGTTACGGATTACTAACGATACATCCAGTGCTTCAGGTCGATGTTGTCTTTCCCACATTTACTTATGAGTGCCATCAGAATTGATCGCCCATATCAGAGAAGTAGGGTGAAACTAATGACCTTGGAGTGACATTGCAGATCAAGCTCGCTTCCGTCACTCTTGCCCGTCTTTATGTGAAACGGGTTGCATCACAACTTAACCAAACTCTCCCCATCAAGGAGACTGTGCGTGAGTTTTTGTTGCTGCAGGGTGTTCGGTTTGCATTTCGTGTTCATCAGGTAATTTTTTGCCCTAAATTGATGGTTATAGTGTCGAATTCTGAATTAAAATCAAAGTATCCAATTCGTCGAAGAGAAGGTGCAAGTGTCCAACGCTGTGACCTATGTGCAACTTCGCTACTTATTTGACATGGTCATTATCACATTTCTGCACAGGCTCACAGCAAGGAAGTTGACAGTATATTATTTTAACAACACACTTTTGTGGACTGTCACAGTTTGCAGGAGGGTTCGATCCTGAAAGTATGCATGCATTCATGGCATTGCGGGCGTCCTCCGACGGACCGATTGTTTCACCACCCCCAGGAATATAGTTTGATATAAAGGAGAAGGAGAAGTGTACAATTCTCTGATCAGAAATATGTGGCAGAGGAGTTAAGAAAACATCAGGTTAACTAGAAGTTGGTGTGACTAAGTACCACAACTACTGCTGGTTACATGATATTTAGTCAATTTGTAAGCTAAATTTCATTTCCATCGATGCATTTGTAGCAAGACGATTGTGCGAGTGTTCACTGCACTGTTCATCGTAGAGATGACACAATTGACTGAGAATTGTTGCTACATATCTTCTGGATCAATAAATTGCTCAATCTGCTACCACCTGATGATCTGCAGCGTGTTTGAGGAAAATGATTAATTATGTTCAGTTCGTCCTATAAGCTGGATTTATTCTCTTCGATCATTTTGTATGAGTTTATCTTTTTTCGGATGTGTTTCAACTTCTATTAGAAAATGTGAGTTTCATGTCCAGATAGTGATACTGTTATTGAAGAATTTAATTCACTGAAGTACTAAAAATATCATTTTGCACAGCAATATGTCAATCACAAAATAGCTTAAGTAGCAAGTGTACCGAGATACCAGAATGTTAACACCTCCAATATTTCCGGCAAACAATTTCACGGGATATTAACATTCCAAATTGACATTGCTCACTTTTTCCCGAACAATCAATATTTTCTTCATCTGATGCATACACAAAAATTCCTGACATGTGTGACAAAAGTCGTGAGAAGATGTCATCACCGTAAATGGCGCCAATATGCAACAGCCTTCACGGCATGCACTTGGCTTCCTATCGAGAAGTGAAAAGAAATCTACGCCCAACCCTGGTCGAATTATGGGTCATAGTTCAAACTACCCATTTCGTGGCAGGTTGGCGACAATCAATTGACTTAAAGGGAAGACCTCAGTCAGCCAGTTCTCAGCATTCAGATTTGAGTAAAACCTTCAGCCGGTAATTCCAAATAAAGATCCTCACTGGTCTTCCAGACTGACTCCAATCTACTCCACTCACATTCTGGACAGGCATCAGTTCTCCAAGGTGTTTTGCATCACAGAGATCAGGCGCAAATTACCCATGCAAATTTGTTTCATCACATGCCTTAAGTAATTCATATACACTCTACGCTAAAAAGAGCACTCAGAATGAGTAGAAGGTTTGGTTTCAATCAGCGAGCAAGCTCTCAACCAAATTCATTTCCTCATAGTGCGTACCAACGAAAATTCCACAATTTAAAACCGCGCTGTATCTTCGTTAGCACACCGAATAGATAGAGAAGAAACGACAGAAGATCTCAGCTAAAGGCTTCTACCACATGAAATAATAAGGAAGGGGCACGCTGAAACCCTAACCCTACAAAAAAAAACGGACTATGGATAGACATCAGTTCTCCAAGGTGTTTTGCATCACAGAATTCAGGCGCAAATTACCCATGCAAACGTGTTTCATCAACTGTCTTGATTATTCTGGACACACGCAGTAACGAAAGTGGCATTCAGAACGAGTAGGAGGTTTGGATCCATCAATGAGCAGGCTCTCAACCAAAAGTAGATATCCTCACAGTGTACACTACACACATCAAAACAAAAGCCCACAATATCTAGTCACACAACTGAACCCTAACTAATAACTACACAGAGAGAGGGAGGAGGAATCTCACAGATGAAGTTCGATTTCAGAGTGAAGGTGAGACCGACTTTATAAGTATACATGGTGAACAAAAGTTTAGGGTTTCCAATTAGGGTTTCAATGTGTCATTGACGATGGCGGCGCAGATCCTGCTCTGACCCAAGTGACTGAAACAGATTTTGTCAATATTTCTGACTGAATCTCGCATGCATTCGGAGGGATTACATTATGACCCTCTAACTTCATGCATCACAGTTAGCAGTGTAACAACGAGTTTAATATCAATTTCAGTTTCAGGATCACGCAAAAATATAAGGATATTACAACTTTTACCACCCAACTGTGCATGATTTCCATTGCAAAACACGGTGTGTTGCGGAGACAGGAGACGGTCTCAAGCTATGTTACAACTAGCGCGATCCTGCACAATTGCTCTTCCCTCTGTTCCATTCATCTCACATTGCTGGTATTTTAGTACATAAATTCTAGAGCAATCCAATGGATTTGTAAATATTTTTGAGGCATTCATAGAAGAATGGGCTTTTATTGGATGTAGTCTATTAGCTTGCAACAACAATAATAATACAATTTGTCAATGTTATGCTCATAACTTACTAATGTCACACAAAACTTTCTTAACATAAAGTTGTTTGTTTAATCCATCAATCGCCATAATCCCAGTTTCACATGTTTATGCATATGATAGATAAATAAGACT
This sequence comes from Physcomitrium patens, assembly GCF_059467195.1. Taxonomy (NCBI): domain Eukaryota; kingdom Viridiplantae; phylum Streptophyta; class Bryopsida; order Funariales; family Funariaceae; genus Physcomitrium; species Physcomitrium patens. The sequence goes on along the minus strand of NC_143415.1, from coordinate 18,997,804 downwards.
TGAGAAAAAGTACATAAACTCATCGGTTTTAAATTTGCAAGCATCAATTGTAGTAACTATAACGTTGGGCTTAATTTTTAATAATTTGAAGAATTATAAATATATCAAGAGCTATTTTTAAGTTTTATCTAATGTGTACATCAGTAAAAATTTACTAAAATAAAATACACCTAGTATTAAACAAAGATTGATAGAATGTTTTGTAACAAAAGCCCACTACAAGGTCATGTTTCGTCAATAGGCATTATTCAACATACTTTACAAAGCTAATGTGGAGATACAAAGTTTGTGGTTTATGTGAGTTTGTGTATATATACAAATACATATTATTCACTCTATGAATGCAATGGCTAATCTTTCAACACTACTCACTCCGCTTTCAGTATTTCAACACTGGATCAATAGCGAATTAATTTGGTGACGGAGGGTTCCAGCTTGTGAAGGGGAACCTGCAGCAAGAAAGAGAACAAGCAAGCACGACGCCATCGAAATAAGCAAAAGCAAAGACTGACGTATATTTTTAGTTCAACAAAGTACACCCTTGAGTAAAATCCGAAATTGGAACCGTTCATTCCTCGAGCTTAAGCTGACAAAAATATACATCGCGCAAACTACAACCGCCTGGTCTCAGCAGTAACTTCAAAATTTACATGAGGGCAGGGTCCTAAAAATCGAGTGATGAGCACAGCAGTAGCAGCGAAGCTTTTAGAAAATTAACTGCTGAAGCGTGGCTTTGGAGTGGGATCAAACGTCATTCAACATCTTTCGCTAATGTATTCTCTTAAAAGGATCAATTTTGAGAGAGCCTACCCACAAAGAAAAGGAGGAATGATCACTTGTTAATGTCGTGGTTGCTTGAAGCCTGTGTTCAATTTGTCATGTACTTCAGCTTCCAGGTTACTGAAGGCAATAACAGCTTGGAAGAGCTGTGGCAAACCAGCTTGCAGACTGTTAAGAGTGTAAGCTCGAGTATCCATATGCGCTTTCCTTTCAGATTCAAGCTCATCTTCAAGCTTTCTCCTCGTAGCTTCCATTTTGAGCCGCTTCTCAGCAACTTCAGCTCGCTCTGAGTAAACCTCCCGTGGAACAATATCATAACGGCTATCAGTTCGACTATCAGAACGGCCGTCGTCCATATCACTGCCTGAAGTGGTGGAAGGCGTCTGTGGCACTGGAGGTGGCATGGAGCCTGGATCTCGCATAGCAGCACTCATAAGAGCGGCCTCTCTTTTCTCCAGTTCCTTGTGATGAGCTTCCGCCCGTTTCTTAATCCTCAGTTCCTCCCACTGCAAACTCAGCATCTCACGCACCACCGCTGCAAATGACCCTATTGCTTCCAGCACCACTCTATCAGCTAGCTGATCTAATGCGTCTTGCCATCGTTGGCAGAGGCTATAAACAGGACTTGCCCCTGTGTTTTGTAAGGGAGACCCGGGCGACCGTAAAGGCGATCTAGATCCACTCCTCTCCAGCTCCTCATTCCCAAATTGCATGAGACTCAATCGTAACCATGCGGTTAAATTCTTCAGATAATCTCGTTGGGACTGTACAAACCTGCCCAGCCCCTCTGACCACCTAAAACAATAGTTTTAAACCAAGATTAGTAACATTATCTAGTGCATATATACAGCATCACAATAGTATTCTTTGTGGCCTTCATTTCGGCCACATTCGAACAAAATTTAAAACACAACTGCATAAAAATTTCATTGTCATTTGATCGACGTCTCAACAACTTCTAATTTAAATGAAAGGATTTGCAATTCGCAATATGGTATATGATTGCAAAAAGAGTAGGGAAAAAATGAAGGTTTACTTATTAAGTGCGAGTTCAAGTTGTGCGGTTGAATGGCGATGAGAACTTGTAGTTGGTGCACAGGCAGCAGAATAATCAAGTTTTTTCATAGCCACTACTGCTTTCAACTGGGCTTGATGACACAAAGACATGTCCCTCCACATGGTTCCCAACCTGCATTATATCCAACGAGGCAGCAATGAATGTCTTCGAAAGTTTCTTGAAAAAATTGAATTTATATCATTTTACATGCTAAAATCTATCAAAACTCAACAATGCTCAACTTGGCGTATCTAGTTTGACATTTTCAAGTTCCCTAAACATTAACCAACAAAGACGATACTACACGCCACTCACCCTTCGAGTAACTCCAGAAGTTGTGGGTACAGTTCATCATCCTTTAGCTTCTGAACCTGCTGTGCAGCACTGTCTACAGCTTGAATAGCTACTACCATACGAGTTTGGAGAGACTTGATACTGGCGCGAGTTTTATCAATGTTAGTTTGATCTTCATTCTTGGCATCCTGATTCCTAAATAAATGGTACTTCCTCTCCAACTCGATCCTTATAGCCTCTGCCTCCTGATTAAAGAAATCCCACATATTTCACCTTCGGGTCAGTTCCATAACCATCCCATGAAGGAATTCAAATGTCAATCAGAACTCCCAACCAAAAAAATCACATTCCAAGCATTTTTTTCTTCTCACTATGGTATAATACGCACCTTGACTTCTAAGTAAAGTTTCTTTTCCCAGGCATTCAATTTATCAAGAGTTCCTGCATGGCTGCCTGTCAGTCCACATTCTTCTGACCACCTTGCGACACTCATGTTGCTAACAGATCGCATGCTCGTTACACTCGCAGAGTCGTCAGTTAAAACACTTGTGTTACTGCTGGTCCTAGAATGTTGAGCACCCGTTGGCCCAGATTTTCCAGATAGCTTTAAGAAGTTTATCCTTGCAGATTCACCCACCACTGCACATTCACGAAGTAAGAGTATGATTATATAGACTAAAACATTAACAAATAATATTTAAAATACCAAATGTACATATCTATATATATAGATATATATAGATATTTGTCATTGATTTATAAAATATAAATGAATCTTGTAGGTTTGGTTTCGTCGGAAGCACCTTTTAAACCATCTGAAAAACTGGAATGATAGTGTGCTTTCTTTGTCTCCAGCATGCGTGCAACATTCTCTCCACTTTCCGCAGCTTTCAAAAAGTAATCATCAACCTCCTTCAGAACGTCGAGCAGATCCCGGTCGTCCTTTTCGGCCCTGATGACAGCCAAATTGGTGTTGAACTTCGCTGTTGCATATTCTCGTTGTTCAGGTTTCGGAGGTTTCGAAGTACTCTTCCCCAGCGTGGGCGACTTCGCTTCCTTCACTGCTTTCGCTACTTTCGATGGTTTTAGTGATTGCTCTTGAACCTGTGGCGAGCCTCTTCGCGGGGTCTCAGGTTCCGGTTCTGGTCCCTCGACAAATTTATCAACCTTCTCGTCATTTGTATCCTAAAACCATCACTCACAAAAATCCGAGACATTAAAAATAATGTAATTGTACATTCAAAACTTCAGCTCCGACTCAGATTGCACTCATTTATCAATCTATAGATCTGTCCATCAACAATGATGCCACTGAAAGGTCAATTTGTCACAACCAAAAGACGCAGAAGCCTAATGCTAGGAGATACCATGCAGTACCATGTCTATCTAAGCATTCCGTGATTATAATAAGTGAAAAGAAAGGTTTGAAAAGCAAGTTTTAAAATGTAAAATGATTCCAATGCATGTGCACAAATATCTACATCCTATCCAGAGCCCCACAAACAAGCTCTCAGAACATCAGCTGCATTCTAAAGTCGACACAAACGTCGAACATAGAAATGAACATTGTTTATACAAGCCTGCAGCCAAAACATGCAAACTACAAAATTCTAATAATCTGAAAGTGAAAGGTGCATAAGATGAAAAGCGCTAAATCACTCCACAAGTATCGGCAATTCAGGCTACTAACCTTAGCAGGTTGCCAAATAACCTCATCTACATCCTCAAGGTCAGGTACATCTGCTTCCTCCAGCTCTGGATAGGATGTAGATACTTGGTCCAGAAACTTCTGATTCGAATCCAGCACTGCTTCAAGGCATTCAACCTCAACAGATGACGATCTGTGCGGGATAATTTCTAGAGGTTGTTTAGGAGGGATCGCCTCAGCTCTGCTTTTCTCCATCTCTTCAACTTTCATCTGCTTTCGCTCCCAAATCCTCGAATCCTCCAACTCCTTGGCCTTCCTCTGTTTCTCATCAAACCTCCTCTGTTCGACCTCATTCTTTCTCCTCTGTTCCGCCTCCTGGATCCTTCGCTGCTCGGATTCCTGTTCACGCCTTCGCTCTTCCATCTTCTGAGACTGTTTCTCCTCCGATTCCTGATTCCTTCTGCTTTGCATGTAGTTGAAAGTCGGAGGTGAAGGTCGGAATGGATCCATAAATAAGTCCTGCCAACTGCCCCTACTGATGGTCGGTGTGGGAGGAGGACTACTCTTTCTAGCTATTCGCGATACAGGAAGATTTTGAGTAGAGTATCTCCAATCATCATCTAATTGTACAGGCTGAATCAGAGGTGGCGGAGGGGGGGACTCTTCTAATTTATATAGCTCTGGCATGTAAGAATTAGGAGATTCTTCAAACCTGTAAATTTTAGTTGGTACAACAGAGAGCGTATGCTCCATGCGATACTCCTTAGCAATTATGGGAGGTGGAGGCGGTAAAAAATCCATGCTTGAGCTGTCTGGTGAACTAGCTGCTCTTGAGTTAGGCGACCGTAGTTCTACATGGTTCACTTGTGGAGGTGAGTGAGGAAGAGGACGTGGTAAAAACATGGAAGATAAACCGGAGGAAAATGATCGTGGTGATAATAAGGGAGGAGGAGGAGGACCAAGTGATAGGGAGGGCGTCCTCGGAGTCCTTGGTGTTTCCGGAGGACAAATCATGTGAGTTTCTACGTCCTTTACCTCTCCCTCTGCAAATTGTCGGAAAGCTGAGCCAACCCCTTTAAGAGAAACAACAAACTGCGCATGCGAAGCTGCGAGGTTGTGTCGAGAAGCAACGGTCTGCTTCATGAGGCGCTTCCTCTGGTTGCATCTTGCAACTCCCTCCTCATTGTCTACTTTCGAGTTGGCGCACCCCATTACGAAGACTCTCTACCCAGAATCGACTTTCGTGATACAAAGTCAACTATAATGTCGAGAGGGAAACCTCTGAAGTCAATTAATAAAGATTCGAACTTGAAGACGAGAATAATCCACAACGTTTCATGCATTCCAAGTGTGTCCAGTTACAGCTTTCAAGTTGGGTTGGCTTCTGAGCTGCCACTGCACTTCTTCCACCTTGACTACGCAACGGTGGCTCCGTGAGTTTGAAAGAACCCACACACGCAGTTCGGAACGTTTACGCTGGGTAGCAACAGATCTTCCATACTTGAGATTCATTCCAATAGCCGATCGGCACAACTTGATCACATAAACGTTCAAAGATCCTCACTTCCTGTGTGCTGCGTAAACTTGCAAAAATCATCTAACAATATTCACACCAAAAACTGGCGTAAATACAGGTTTCGAAACTGCATCTAGTTCACTCCTGTACGATCAGAGTTAAATGTACCACTCTCTGATTATGAGCTCTATCTCATGCCACTGAAATAGCGACGTCCCATTTTCCTACTTTGCGATATGAAGAGTATGCAGTGATGCAAGCCGACTCTCTTCCAGTCACTGAGAGAATAATCTTTAGCTTAAGGTTCCTCCACTTGATAATGTGGACATCAGTATAAATTTTGTGCAATCTACTGTCTGGTGATTCAAATTGCACGCGCGTACAAAACTAGAGGGCGAAAACTTGCTCAGTCACAATAAGCTAACATCGAGCAGTGCCAAAAAGAAAAAAGCGACGGCAGATTGACGGACACATATTTCACTCAACGGTACGTCGTTGATACAAACAGAAAAGGGTCTCCACTTACACGGCAAATTTTACCAACACTCTGCCGCTCACTGCAGGCTGCTAACACCACAAACCGTCCGACCCATCCACCACAAGTTCCACCTCACACAGCACACATTGACGCAGAACACCACATCACTTGTACACTACCAAAACTACAATTATTGCTCAAAAGCTGAAGCCCTTCAGCGCCGGAGCTGATCCAAGAAAACAGCACAGACTACATCAAGAAAGAGACTTCAAATCATCGCCCCTCGGTCTGGAGCTCCTCATAATTCCTGCTGTCAAGAAGATTAGTCCCTTCCTCCCCTCTTTGGTAGCGTTCAAGACGTATGACTGGACAAGGAGGGGAAGAAGAAGAGTGAGAAAAACTACATCGCTACGCATCGCGTTTGCACAATCAAAACACTGCCACTCCGCAGCAAGCACACAACGACCATGGCGCCTCCTGGGTCGGAATTGCCCGCGCGAGCATCGTCGTATTCATTCGCATGCGCTTGCGTATATGTATAGGCCCCGATCGGAGACATGAGGGCGGCGGAGGGTCCCATTCATTCTCTCTATGTTCTGGCCCTTTTTGAATGAATTCAATGGGAATAGGACGTCGTGGTCTGATTGGCCCGTACCCGTCGGCTTCAAGCGCGAGCGGGTGAATTCGGTGACGCGTCCGCGGCTTCCGTCGGACGAATGACATGCCTTCATGGATGATCGTACAACATGGTTTCGTCGCGGACGGTTGGTTGGATGATTTTTCTGCGATGACGTGTCATCCTCATTAATGAAGCGAGTTCACATTTTCATCCATGAGGGGGAGTTTGAGCGGGAATATACCTACGTGGTAGATTCGCTACCTGCCATGGTGGCATTTAGCTTCGGCGTCCCCGAAGCTAGGGTTCTGACGAAGCGGTTCCAACTGCGCTATGAGGATTTTAACAGTAGCTGGTTCCCAATCATCTTCGACGTTCCCACTCTTCAACTGCTTCCATTTAAGCCCTGAGTGTCAGTTCTTAGAAATGGCTCCAGAGGAAAATCTTTAAGTGAGTAAGCGTTGACCTAATTAAAAAAACGCTCAGGAAACTTTGGTTTTCTCTATGGACCCAAAAACTGTATCCATAGATCTAGAATACATTGGATGAGTTTTGAGGGATCAAACAATTAACTACATGTCCTTGCAGTACTTATTCAAACTTTAGAATAAAATGTTTTCATCTGAACAAGATTCTCGAGAGCTTTATTTGAATATTCACAACATTGTCTGTTTTTTCATTTAGATACAGTAACAAGAACACAACAAATCTAATGAACTCCAAACTAACTTTTGTGAGATAAATTATTTGATTCTCATCCATTATGTAAGTAAGCACAACACATGTTCCACTAATCACACATGCAGATAGGTGTTAAAGTATTCTGTCAAGGAAAGAGTTTTAAGTTACAGTTTGCTTTTTCTTTTCTTTTTGTATGTGTTCATAACATACAGCTCTTTTCATCAACTCCATGGACTATCAATTTTGGGAGGACAGCATGGTATCAATCTATATATATATATATGTATACATACATTGACATGCATATTTTTCCATACCATGTGATTTTGGGGACTTGTTGAACATGGAGAGTCAACAAATGTGAGAGCACTTAAAGTATCCAATTCACTTATTCAAAGACTATTCAAAACCCACCTCCTGTTAGTACCTTCTGCAAATACTGCCTCACTGATGGGCAAGGACCCAAAACCCTAAAACTGAACCCTAAAACCTGGTGCTTGCCTGGGCAAGCTGCTACAAGGGCAACCCAAGATGCAGTCCACAAGCCTCAAACCCTAAAACTTGATGCTTTTCTCACTCTGATTTCAGCACCTCCTCCTCCTGTTGATGGCATATACAATCCCATGGAAGGCCATGTAATGCATTCACACCTGATCCAATCTTCACTCCTAGACCCATCCACAAACATGTTGCAAAATCTTAGGGGCACACTCATCAACATGAATGCAACCTCCCATCTGACAAGAATTTCCTCCTTTGATTGGTACTGGATTGGAGCATTCATCATTTATATTAATCAATGACATTGGAAGGTCAATTATGAAGTTATGAATCTGAAGTGTTGTATCATATATTTCTTTTCTTTTCTTGAATGCTTGATTGTATCAAAAAAAGGTACAAGACTTGTTAACTTCCATCAACTTTATATATACATATTTATATTCATTCATTCATTTGTGTGTGAGTGTGTGTGTGTTTTTGTTAAATGTTAAAAGGTTTTATGAGTGCACTACAAATCAATAAAGATGTATACAGGAATGATTAATTAATTATGTAGTTAACTATACACAGGAATGAGTTGTGATGTACCTTGACCAGAATTTGGATGTTGAAGCTATTGTCATTTAAAGACACAATAGTTTTGGACAACAAACTGTAGCTAAACCATTGCAATTACTATTAGAGGTGGCCTTTTATGATATAAAGATGAGAGAGAAAGTAGAAAGTATTGCATCCAATATCAAGAATTATGATGCAATCTAGATGGAATGGGAATTGCAGTAATCAAGATTCTTGGACAGTCATAAATAATTTTTACAGTTTTATTCATTTAGAGATAGTACATGTTTTGATTTGTAATAAATAGTATTAAAATGAAGACATACTGTTATATTGTATAATACTATGTGCATATATACATATATACATGTATATATGTATAAATACTATCTACCAAGATAACTTATTTTTGAGAAAATCAAAAGTCCCCTGGGGGTGTGAATATATATGTATATATATATATATATATATATATAACACAAGGTAGTATGTGTTCTAAACTATCACCAAATTTGATTAAGTTATAATATTGTTAAATATAATATTATACTTAAAGTACTAGTATTAATGGATGAAGTTCATGTAATCAATGTAGAATTCAAATTGATCTAATATAAATAAGCATGTCATATGAAACAGACAAACGCATTAATGCTAAATGGTTAATTTAGTTTTTACTGTTTACTTTGCTTAATACAAGGTGTTGTGTTAGTTAATCTAGTGATGTTAAAAGAAAACACTTAATAATATAATTCTCTGGAAAGAATTATTAATTCTTTTCTTTTCTTTTCATTTTTGTATGATACATTTCAAGAAAATCCAGGTGTTGATTTTCATCACATATTTTTCTACTGATTAAGAATTTGAAGTTTTAAATATGACAACATTTCATCCAATCTCACCCAAGATACATTATTTTAATTGAATCTACTACACAGATATACTAAACACAATCAACAAACTATACCATAAATTATTAATATTATAATTAGATTGCAAAGAGCATGCAACACTCAGTCACCATCATTCCGTTGATTCAGCACTGCTGTTTTCTAATAAAATACATGGAGGTAAAAAATAAATAAATAGAAATAAAAAGAATATATGTATTCTAGAATTCAGGCCTCTCCATGCATCTTCACATAAGTTTCTTTACTATGGGTAGAATGTTTTTATATATATAAAAAAAATGTTAGAGCCTTTCCTATTGCCTTGTATGGAGGTCCAAAATCTTGTCATGGATACATGCATACATTCCAGGAGGAGCCTATGTACATTGTTCCCATTTCTTCATGTACATGGTTCCCAAGTCCCTGTTCCCATGCCTGGGTTCCTGATCAGTTGGATTTGGTGGGTTATGGTCACTTCAACACTTAAGTAGTAGGATTGTTTTGACTGTGGCTGGTGTCCCTTCCTAGATCAGAGCTCTCAACTGACAGCTCCATTTCATAAACCCTAGGACAAACCCTAAAACCCACATGAGCAAGGCAAGCGAGGCAAGCCACAGAGGAAGAGGAAGAAGAACAAAGAAGAGCTGCTGCTGCTGCTGGGTACTCATAAGCGGAGGCAAATCCTCATTTTGTGCAACGAGAAACAAGGACATGTGTACCACTCTCTCCCCCTCGTGGGGAGTGATTCAAATCACTATTCAAATCCAGCACACAAGCTTCCCTGACACGCTCTGGATCTGAAACCTATCAAGGTCAAGTGTGCAGGGGAACTTGGATGGGACAAAATGAGTGATGTGGGCTGCCATCCAAACTCTCTATCATCCAACAAACGAATTCTTTCTTCTTTTTGGTGTAGGCAACAGGTTTAGGGCTCACAGAAAAGATCAATCTGACCATTATTGGTTGGTGCACAAAAGGAGCTTGTGTGTGTGTGTGTGTGTGTGTTTTTTTTTCTTCTTTTTGTCATTGTGGGGCTTTGGTTCTTCACTGCCATCAATCATAGCATGTTCTTAGAAAACTCCTCCATTATTAGTGTCACACAAAGAAGACATCCAACTTATCATCTTGCATAGTCTAGTTTGAGTCAAATCCAAATTTGCAAAGAAAGAAAGAAGAAGAAAGTGTGTGTGTATGGAGCAAATTGTGAATATAAGCGATTTTTTTTTTTTTTTTTTTTTTTTTTTTTTTGTGTTCAATGAAGAAGATGAAATAACAAAGTGGAAAATGTTGTTTCTGTTTGATTCTTCAAGAATTTTGACTCATTAGTAGAATATATTAAAAAATAAGAAAATTAAACAACTCGCACTTTATTTGATAGCTTGCAAAAGGCCCATGCTTACAACCACAACATCCCATCTATTTACTTCAAAAGAATATTGTGGAAACATCTCCACTTACATGCTGGATGTATATCCCACCAGTGTTTGTTATTGTTTTCCCCATGTTTTGATATAGCTTTAGGGCACACACAACCAGAAAGAAAAAAAGAAGAAAGAAAAAAGAGAAAACAATTTTGTGTTTACATCAGGTCCAATAGCTAAGAAGTGTAAAAATTATTATTTTCTTTCTCTCTTTTTATGAAGTGAAACATTGGCAAAAACAATATTCCCTGGAATCAATGCCTTTGCAACACAAAATCATTGAAGTTGTACAAACACAAAACTGGCAGTGACTGAATGTGATTGTGGGTTTTTGACATGTTCACTGAAACAAACATGTTTTTAGTTTTCAATATATATATATATATATATATATTATACTGCAAGTGTTTGATGTTGTCTGAATGGGAATCTGTTGAAATCATTGAGGGATGTGGCAATGCCTTTTGATAGACAGGCTGTTGAGGAAGAATCATCAATACTTTCTTTGCATTGCTTATATCCAGGGTCACTTCAGACATACCATGGATGAGAGAGAGTGTGTTTGTCCACTCAGATCTTGTTAGATGATTCAAGGCTAACAAAAAATTAAAAAAGAAAATATCATATTTGCATCATAGACTTTTTTTGTAGTAGCATACAAACATAGTTAAAATATTTTGTTTGTTCAAAAATTTAAAATTTTTAAAATATAAAAGTTTCAAACTATACTAGGTGAAAAGACTATTATTTAATGATTGTTGAAGCTTTCACAACCAAACAACACAATTTATATGTTATCAAATTTATGAGCATCTCTACCGTTGGCACCAAAAAAGCCAAGCAAGGGGTGGATGTTGTAGGTTTATGGCATTGTAGTTACAACATGCCCCAGCCATGCCTAACATCACATTCTTGCCTCACATTGGCTCCTTGGGGACCTCACTGCTAGCCCCTCTCCTTCCAAGAAGCCTCCTATTTATATATCTCTCATCTTGCTTTCCTCGCATGTTTCATCTCTCTCTCCCTTACAATACAAAGTTCTCTAAGTAAAGAACTAATGTGTTTTTTTTTTTTTTTTTTTTTTTTGTTGTTGTTGTGCAAGAAGTTTTTGCATTCCTCCCTTATATGTTTATTTTATTGTATAGGAAGTTTTAACACTCCCCACTTGCATGTCTTATTTCTCTTTTCCTCATATCATAATTTTTTAAGTAAATAATTAATTTGTTTTTTTGTTGCGTATGAAGTTTTTAAACTCATTTTTTTGAATGTTTCATAACTCTTTATTTCTCAAGACAATTTTGTAGGTATAGAATTAGTTTATTATTTGTTGTATAGAATTTTTTTGCAATGGAATTATAGAGGGTAAGATTAATAAATATGCGCACAATTTTCATGGAAGACAATGACAACAATGAGTGAAACATGACTAGTCTATCCCAAAAGTGTAAGACTCTTCTAATCCACAGTAACATAAAACCTCATCACAAAGTAGGGCAAAATGGACTAGAACAAAATTAAAAAAAATTAAATAGAATAGGACACAAAAGACAAAATGAATAAACAAAAACATAACAAAATAAAATTAAATAAAATTAAATAGAGTAGGATACAAAAGAAAAAATTAAATAAATAAAAATAAAATATAACAAAACTGAACAAGAAGATGCAAAATCAAACTTTATTAAGAAAAAAAGGTCCAAAGTCATATCTAATTGCCTGTCCAAATAACCTCAATCAGTCCTATTTATGTTTTGTTCAATTATCTTAGAACTTTCTAGAATATCTCTAATGATAGATCCTACTAAGATAATCACTCTTTTAGAAGATTTTAGAGGTAGATTCTACCTAAATAACTGCCCTAAGCTCTTTTTAAAATATTCTATGGTGGATCTTATCTAGTCCACTAACCTAGTCTTAATTCTAAAAAATTCTATAATTTCTCAAACAAGTTTCCAATTATCTATTCTTATATGTCAATAATACAAATAACTTATATATATCCTATTACAATTAATCTTCCTCTACTAATATAAAACATCTTTGTTTTGCTCTTGATAGTATCTTCAAATTATCTGTTGGCAATGGATGAAGTTTTGTGCATGTTATTACATTGCATTATAGATGGAATAAACTTTTTAAAAAACTTTGTATTGAAGTTGAGGACATCTACTACCACGGTGTCATGATGTAACATGGATAACAAGTGAAAGGGTGAAGAAAATATCATGTTTTGAGGATCTCACTTCAAAAATATTGTAGCAAATTATCTTGGAAAAATAGATATTAGTCAAAAGGTAGAAAAATTAAAGGTGCCAATGATGCCTATTTGCAAATTATACTTCTATTTACTTTGTAAGGCCATAAATAAGGTAAAACAAGGTAGATTAGAAAAATAAAGGATATAGGCATATATAGGGAGGAGTTAGGAGTGCAAATTAGTAAAAATTACCTCAAGAAGATGAAAGTTGATATCCAAAGAGGACCAGTTATGAACCTAGGTCGAAATCAGACCCCGAGGCACAAAACCATGCTCTGACGGCGACTCAAGGACTCTTTGGCAGATCGGAGAGTGGAATTTGATAGCAGATTGAATAAGGTTTCTATAGGTATTGATTTTGGATTATTTGGAGTTGTTATGACTTTGTAAGAGCTTTGCAAAGTTAAGATTTGTTTCAGATGATTTGGATTTTATGAAATAAAATAGGGTTTATGTTTTGGATGATTTCAAGAGTTTTGTAATAGATCTATGAATGAAAATTTGTGGATTTATGGTTATAGTTGTGTTTAATATGTGTTGTGGAATTGAGCTCGATCTAATAATTGAATTGAGGGATATTGAGGTTTAAGTGGATCAAGGTCTAAGAAAGTAGAATTTTAAGTCAAGTGGGAGTTTTTTAAGATTTCTTCCAATCTATTAGTTGGATTGGAGTGAAACTTACATAAGAGGATATTAGACTTGTTTTTCTATGTGTATGAGAATTTTGAGATCAATCAAACGGTGCAAAGGAGAGATATTGGCTCTGGAATATTGGCATCAAGATTGGAGAAGGAGCCCGGCCAATATCCGAGCACATTTTTGAGGTTATCGTCAATTTGGTAACTCCGAACATTTTCAATTTTTTGGTGCTTATTTTGAACTTAATTTTTAAGAAGTGTGAAAAATTTGAGTTAAGATCAACGGTTTATTAATTAGTTATTGAGGTTTAAATCTGTTATAGGAATTACTAGGGTTTGGTTAGGATTTGGTTTAGGATTTGGTTTAAGGTTTGATTAGGATTTGGATTAGGGTTTGATTTAGATTTTAGGATTTAGGTTTTGAATTAAGGTTTGGTTTAGGATTAGGATTTGATTAGGATTTGGTTTAGGGCTTAGGATTTGATTAGGATTTGATTTAGGATTTAGGTTTGGTTAGGATTTGGTTTAGGATTTAGGATTTGGATTAGGATTTGGTTAGGGTTTATTTAGGATTTAGGATTTGGTTAGGATTTGGTTTAGGATTTAGGGTTTGGATTAGGATTTGGTTTAGGATTTAGTTAGGATTTTATTTAGGATTTAGGGTTTGGTTTAGGATTTGGTTAGGATTTGGTTTAGGATTTGGTTGGGATTTGGTTTAAGTTTTGTTTAGGGTTTGATTTAGGATTTAAGATTTTATTAGGATTTAAGATTCAATTATTTTTGGCCTAAAGTTTTAATGAAGTTCAATAGGATTTTAACTAGAATTAAATTAAGCTTGAATTGAGATATATTTGAGTGATATTTGTGATCCTTCTAATATTTCTTTAAGAATTCTTATTATTTTTTTGAAACTTCTTTGAGGTTTTTTTTGAATTTGATTAAGCTTGCTTAGCATTATTATGGTCTAATTAGAGCATTGTTAGTATTCTATTAGAATTAGGATTTTGTTATTGCAATTTTCATTCTTCCTTCCACAACCAGGTGCCCGGAGCATTCTGAAGCAAGACTTCACGTATTACGACAACAGCAAAGATAACAATGCTCCAAAATACTATCCATTTCATACTCTTCTTGGTCATCAACTATAATTGGTAGTAGTATTTAGTCTCAATCGAAAAAATGACTTGCTTAGTATGAAACTCCTTGAATTGCAAAACATGAAAGATTGAATGGATCTAAATATGTCGTGGAAGCTCGAGGTCATATGCGACATAAAAAATCACTACAGAAATATGAAAAAGGTCCAAGCTATTAAAGTGTCAGTTTACAAATTTGAGTTGATGTAGTAAGTGGCAAGCTAGCATTGAAAAGTAATACCTGATCACCTTCTAGGAAGGACTTGTATTGCTAATGATTATCTATATACTTTTTTTTTCAATTTTGTGTGATAAAAAGGAAATATAGTACCTCATGTAAGGCTTTTGTAAGCTATTATATAAATTCCTATGTTGTCGGATTATTGGTATTGATAGGACAATGAAAAGTTGGTGGAATAATTGAATATTGATTGGTATTAGGAAAAATGTGAATGACCAATACTTCCTTGAATATTATCATTATAAGCAGATTCCAAGGACATCAAATATTCATCTCAATCATTATGATAAACTACCACAAATGCCTTTAATATATCTTTTAAGGTCTGATCTGCATGCTCTGTTTGTCTATTTATTTGGAAATGAAAGTTGTAGTCATGGCAAGTTTTGTGCCTAATAGCTTGAACAAGGCTTTTCAAAAACTTCTCACGAAGCATGGATCTTGATCTAAAACAATGATATAAGATAATCCATGATGCTAAAAAATAATATCAAAGAAGATCCATGCAAGTATTAAAGCATCAATATCCAAGTACACCACAACGAAATAAATTTGCTTTAAGAATTGGTCTACAAAGACAGTCACTATAGTCTGATTATGAGGTATTTGTAGCAAATATGTAATGAGATCCATAATCATCTACTCTCAATGTGCCATAAGTAATTAAATTGGCTGAAATAGTCCAAGAGATGCTGTATTGTGTTCTTTATTATGTAGATATAACTTGCAAGAGTTCACAAAAGCTCGAACATCACAATTCAAACCTACTCAAAACCATATCCTTTAAATCTATTCTAGAGTATTTTCTCATCCTAGATATTAGGATGTCATTTCTTTCTTGAAATATGTGCATTCAAAATATAACATTGTCAAGTATTAGTTATAGAATTGGAGTCTTAATAAGTCTTGGGGTAATTATCTTACTTGATTTAATATATTTTTTTACTTATTCTTGAATATTGAAGAATATTTATTAGAATAAATATTTATATTGGCCTTCTATCTATACATATTATTTATAAGAAAAACTACAA
The DNA here is from genome assembly GCF_059467195.1 of Physcomitrium patens. Classification (NCBI taxonomy): domain Eukaryota; kingdom Viridiplantae; phylum Streptophyta; class Bryopsida; order Funariales; family Funariaceae; genus Physcomitrium; species Physcomitrium patens. The sequence continues at coordinate 18,982,058 of NC_143415.1, read as the reverse complement.
ATATTAGTTAATAGTTAGAAGAAGCATGAGAAAGAACCTCATGTCTTTTTAGTTAGTTATATACAAAGTATAATTTATAATATATTTAAATTGATTTTATTACTATAAAAATCATCAAGATAGAAAATTATAGTCTTTAGTTGATATTTATATTATAGAACTATTATAAGAAATTTTAGAATTTATTTAGAATTTATTTAGAAATTTTTAGGAATTTTTAGAGTAATTTCTAAGACTTAAGTGAAAATAAGTTTTACCACTTTGAGAGCCATTATGAAGAAATGGAGCAAGATTTGAAGGCAAATATAGGTTTTTATGCTAATTGGATGTTTTAAAATACCATGAAGAAGTCAAAAATGTAAAATTATAGATTTTACTGGTAGAAAATAGGAGGACTAGTAGTTAGTATAGTCTTTGTAAGAAGGGAGGTCCATAAGTCCCATAAGGATTGTAGCACCTTAAAGATAGTTAGGAAGATAAGACTAAGGCCTAGTAACCTCTCTTAAGAATCTATATACACTACTTGTGAGCCTTGGTGAGGCTCAAGCTCTTGATCTCTTAAGCAAATTATCTTTGAAATAAAAATTATTTATTTATCTTGTTATTTATTTACTTGTTATTTTTAAATCTTCATAACTTATTCATAGTAACTCAGATTTATATTTTTTTTATACCATTGAAAAGATAAAAAATTATCTTTCTAAAAATATATTTTTTATTTTTATTTTATATTTTTATTGAATAAAAACTCAATGAATAGTCTGTAATTAATTTTATAGTGTACAATTGCTTGATTTGACTTGTTTCACTTGTTTTTTTTTTGTGTTTTGCTCCTTTTGTCTTTGTTCTTACTACTTCCACTTCATACCACCAATTCTAAGTAACTTTTAATTGAAGCTATCTTATAATTTGGATTGAAGAGTGAATTATATAATTACACTTTGCTTGTATTTAAGTTGGATATCAAAAAGTTGCAACTATTCTTCTCAATAATAATGTCATCATTTCATATTTTTTAGATGTAAATCATATAGCAAGGATTGTATCAAAGACATGAATTGAAAGATGATGCATAAACCAATGAAATCCATATGAAAGAAAAAGTGATAAAATAAAAATAAAGAAGTACATATATTAAAAAGAAACTAGAATTGCTTATTGCCAAAAGATAAGAAAACTTGAGACTCTTGAAACTAAGGTAGAAGCAAGAAAGAAGTTGACAAGAGTGAAGAGGGCTTCACTTTTGCTTCTATATATAATATCTAACTAAAAACTATGTAGCAATGTTCTATAAGACCTCTAATATGTGTTAATTTTGCAAGTTGCATGCCTTAGCTTATAAGGCAAGTTTTCTACGTGTAGATCATACAACTATTGGCTACTCCAATAAATAGTGTTGCCATATCCTTATGGCATGTACAATTATTAATTGTTCTTCATCACATGCAAAGTAATTGCACTTTATTCCTTTGAGTTTGCATGATTCATATGCCATAATTTGAAGACATCTACTAAAGTTTTGTTGAAGTATCACTCTAATAGCAAAATTAGAAGCATCAATGTCAAGTATACAAAGAAGGTTGAGATTATACGATTACATTATTCGAGCAGTAATATGTACCTCCTTCAACCTATGAAAGATACTTTGTTACTCAAGTTTCCATTCAAATAGGGCACTCTTTTCCAATAGGTTTGTCAACAATACATTAATGTATATAAATTGTTGAACAAAACATTGACAATATCCAGCAAGGCCTAAAAATGAGCAAACTTCAAAAACATTTTTGGAGGTTGGTCAATCCTCCACCGCTCTTACTTTATCTTACTTTAAGCGCATGCCTTCAAAGGACACCACGTGCCCCAAAAAAGTGACTTTCAACTTTCAAAGTTCACATTTTGATTGTTTGTAATAGAAGTGACTATCTTATAGTTGGCACATCACTTTTCATAAGTGTTGCTTATACTCCTCAAGAGTTTTAATATATATATAAGGATATCATCAATGAAGATAATTACATACTTTTCCAAATGGTCTTAAAACAAACTATTCATATAATCCATGAAAGTCGCTGAAGCATTGGTGAAGCCAAAAGATAAAACAAGTCATTCAAAATGTCTATAGTACATATAAAATGTAATATTTTTTATATCCTCTCTTACAATAGATATCTGTCAATAGTTATCTTAAACATCTAATTTACTAAAGATAGTTATATCTCAAAGTTAATTTAAAAAATTATCTACCTATAGAAGTCAATATGTATTTTTAATAGTCTACTTATTGAGGCCTCAATAATCAATGCAAAGCCAAAATCCACCATCTTTTTTGGGTGCAAAGAATATAAGTACTTTCTATGATGATATGTTTTTTTAAATGAGGCCCTTCTCTAAGAGTTTGTTTAATGTCTTGTACAACTCTTTAAGTTCATTTGGTGTTAGGCAATAAATTGGTCGACTTATCAATTTGCTTCAAGGCAATAGTTCTATTTAAAAAAAAGGCATCTCAATTAAGAAGCATGCTATTAGGTAGGTCAATTGGGAAGACATTCTGATATTCTTGTTTGAGTTGCTCTCTTATTTTACTCTTTTGGTTGTCTTTTCTATCATTGATGCAAGATTTGGAACCACCATATATACCGGCTATTTATGTTATATTTGCATCTTCATAAAGGTCATTCCTAGGAGTAAGTCTTTAATTATAGTTTTTTTTTCTTCACTTGATGTAGATGTATGTAGAGTCACCTTGTATCTACTATCTTTAAAAGAGATTGTCTTTGCTATCCAATTAACTTGCTTATTTTCTATTTTTGGCTATGGCATACCAAGGCTAACATCATATCTTAGCTTTTTTACCTTGAATCTCTCTCTTAAAATATATGTGTTAGTCAACTTCAAGGTTTCTTCTTCACATGTCTTATTCAATGCACTCTCTCAGTCATCTATAAGATATATACTCTTTTTTTTAATTACATTAGTTTTAATCCCAAATTGATTGGTAATTTCAATAAAAATGTATTTTTTTATAGAACTCCAATTCTCAAGTACTCAACATGGTTGTCTTTTTTGTAGTTATATTAGATGCATCAATCGACTCTTTTTACAGTTGTTTAAGGCAATGCCATTTCTTTGTAAGAAATAATAGCTATCTTTAGTACTAGTCATAGGCACATTTATTGAAAATCCTTGTTTTCTTGCTTTATATCATTATTGACTTGGTGAGTCTTAAGATTGTCAATCTACCTTATTGTGTTGGTGCTTAAATTTTCATATTTTAAACAACCTTCGATCTGATGGCATAGCTCTCAATAATAGATATATAATTCTTTTTGCACCAATATTTGTGGTCTTTGTGGTGTCAATAATCCTTATAGGGCATCAATCTCCATTGACAATTGTTGTTGTATCATAGTATTAGATAGCAACATATGACTTCATGCTATAGGTCATGCTTCATAATTTTTGAAATCTATAGTATTGACCCTCTTTGCAATCCAAATTGCCTCTTCAAATATTTTTGGATCCTTTAATTCTATCTCTTGTTGGACTCGAAGTTTCAAACCTCATAGAAATCAATCCATCATCTGTACCTTTAAAACATTTTTAATTTGGAGACATAAGAATTTAACTTGAGAGACATATTTTTGCATTGACCTAGAATGTATAAGATTTTCCAACTGTTTATGTACTATCTTTTTTACATTGATGAGCCAAAATTGATTACTAAACTCAGTCTCAAATTCCTTCCAATCACAAAATCTATCTTGCACTCTATAGCTTTGGAATTTAGAGGCAACATTGAGTTCAAAGTAGCTATTTAGCCTAAGAGATGTTGTATTTGAGCCTCTATTTGGAATTGCTTTGATATATCTCCCATATTATAATTTCTTTCCTATATTCCTTTATTATAATGCCTTGTCACCTTTTGATTGATTTTTTAAGATTATCTCATAGTTGCCTCATTATAATATCCAATATGACAATAATAACTAACCTCAAACCAAGTGATGGCTATGAATATACTATTAAAGAATAGTCTAACATCACTTTTATACCAATAAAATAGAACTAATCTATTTCAAGAGTCTAAGACTCTTCTAATCTAGAGCAACATAAAACCTCATTAAAAAGTAGGACAAAATGAACCTAAAAAAAATTAAACAGAATTAAACACAATAAGATACAAAAAAAAATTAACTAAACAAAAATTGAACAAAAAAAATTAAATAGGAAGATGCAAAACCAAACTTTACTAAGAAAAAAAGTCAAAAGTCATATCTAACTACCTATCCAAATGGCCTCGATTAGTCCTATTTATACTTTATTCAACTATCTTGAAACTTTCTACAATGTCCCTAATGATGGACTCTACCAAAATAACCGCTCTTTTAGAAGATTCTAGAAATAGGTTCCACCTAAATAACCATTGTAAGTCTTTTTTAAAATATTTTCTGGTAGGCCTCACCTACATAATTGTCCTAAGCTCTTTTTAGAATGTTATATGGTAGATTCTACCTAGTCAACTAACTTAGCCCCAATTCTAAAAACTTCTATAATTTTTTAAATATAATTTCAATCATCTATCCCTATGTGTCAAGAATACTAATATCTCATCTATACCCTGTTACAATGAAGATAATAAAGACAATGATATTAGTATTGTGATGGCATTGGATCAATTTAAAAATAACCTTTACACAAAATTAATATCATAAGTAGGCCTTATAAGTGGTTTTTATAGAAGAAAAGCCAAGAACATTGAAAAAACTGGAGTCCTTATGGATAAGCAGATGAATCTTTATTACTTTGGATATAAATTTATTTAGGATTTATTTATTTATTTTTTTGTTGAAATTATATAATAATATATATATTTTTTTATTATTATTTTTGAAAAGATTTGTAAGCACGAAATATATTTATTTAAAAGTAAGATTCTTGTAAATTAATAAAATTGTCATTCTACTAAAAGATTACAATTACATTTTAGATGCTTACAATGGATGTTTATACAAATACCATAGATGATTATTATTGGACCAATGAGTCCTCCTCAATAGAATGTATAAAGTGGTTTTGTATAGCTGTCAAAGAAAAGTTTAGATAACATTATCTTAGACAATTGACCAAAGTTGATTTTGAGATAAAACTATTAATCAAGTAGCTTGCAAATTTCTTAATATATTTGGATCTTTTGATTATATGTATTATGAATAAAAAAAATTCCTTTTTGGAATGGAAAAAAAAATTGGTAGTAAAGAGAGCACATGATATATTATTTTAAAAGCCGTAATTAATCAAAGCTTGTGTATATGGCATATTTGTTTTGAGCTCCCTAGTTCAAATAAAGACCCAAATATCCTTGACTATTTGCCACTTATCTACAAAATGCTAACTAGTGATGCCTTTAGGTCACTTTTAAGATAAATGGCTAGAAATATAATTAATATTATTTATTAATTGATAATATTTATATCTTGTTGATTTGTTTTGTTTAGAGCATTCAAGAATCTGATAATAAAAATAAAACCAATTTGCTAAGAAATAAGATGTATACTTCAAAAAAATGAAATAATGCTTTAAAGTATTGATAGCTTATTTAATAATACTTTAAAGTATTGACAACTTGTATCATCAATGGAATATAGATACTATTTTTGAAATTATGTTTACATGCTACATACTTCATAATATTATTTTGAAAGATGAATGTTACATGATAGAGCTTAAAAATATTATTACAAGGCCAATTGATAAAAATGTGCTATTACATAGAAGTTTGTCTTTTGAAGAATTTATGATATATATATTTGAGATAGAAAATGAGAATATTTATTATACTTTGGAAGTTAATTTCATTGAAGACTTATGGGCTTTGAAAGATATCAATACATATGTTTAAATATTATTAATAATAATAATATCCATGGAGGCTTAATCCTAAATTCATACTTTTTATGTATCTATTTAAATGAACTATTTATCATTCATATTGAATTTGAAAACTTTAGTGATTTCTATCAAATGTATTCAAAGTTCTTGGCAATTGTAAGTCAATATGTATCACATCCTCCCTACTTTCTCGTTTCCACACATCCATTTTATCCATGAATTATTACAAAGTTTTTGGTACCATGGCCTTAATCATCATCCTAGGCATTTTTTTATTTTTTTTTATTTATTTTTTTATCTTGATCATGCTTCTTTTTTTATTTCTTTGACATATCAACTGTAATATTTATACCAAAGTACCACCTTGCATTTGGTGCAAAAAGCCACTCTTTTTGATGCTTTACTATAACAATGCACTATATATTTATAGTGAAATGGTTTTAATACTTTGTCATAACAACTTACACTATATTTGCTATATAGTCCCATCTCTCTTACTTATTTCATGCAAAAAAAGTTGTAGTTAATGTTGAAGCAAAGTGCTCAAAAAAATTACTCCTTTACTATAGTACTTTGTTGCCTCTCTTGTTCCTCCTCCATTGTAGTAGCTCCAAGTGAAATCAAGGTGAGGTATCAAAAAATACTTTTGATAGACATGAAGAACAAATTATGGTCAGCTATACCTATTACCTTCAACATTTACATATATCAAGGATATAAAACTTAAAGAAAGAAAATCTCAATATAGTCTTATGTCATTCAAAAAACCTAAAAAATTAATCAAAGATAGTATATATAATATATAATTAAAATTAATATATTTAATTAAAATATCTAATACCAAAGATAAAAAGACTAAAAAGTCTTGAAATAGAACTAAAGACTATAAAAGCATTGAGAAGAATGAAAAAGGCTTTACTCTTGCCTCTATACATATTTTCTAACTAATAGTTAGATGACAATATTTAATAGGACCTTCAATTCATGTTGACTTTGCTAGACATATGATTTAACTTATAAGGAAATTTATCTATATATATACTATTTAATTAACTTATTTCATAAATAATTAATATATATCATGTGGCTAATTTGTTGACTAAGTTTTTAATCTATCAATTAATTACAAACTTAAGTAAAATCAAAATAATATTTATGAAGCTTCTAGAAAGCTTTTTTAGAAGATATTATAAGATTAATATATTTTAATGTACTTATATATAATCATTTAGGTAATTATTGGAACAAATATGTATGCATGTGATATTATCCTTCCTTTTAGATACGAGTTTCTTGAAAAGTAATCATTAAATGTTAAAAAAATTTAAGATGTAGTAAATTTTAATTTCTACATATCTTGATCTTTATTTTCTTTGAAGATAATTGATAGGCCCTCTAAGCCATCAATAGTATCCTGTACCTGGGAAAAAAGACCACCCTATTATTTGATCATTGTTAAGGTCTTTATAACTTCGTTCAAATAAAATATTTGGAATACCATCAAGAGTTGTTTTTACCACTAATACAATTACCAAACATCAAGAATATCTTCAAAAATGAAGATATTAAACATTATATTTTATCATTTATTCAATTAAGGACATATTATTCTTAAGGGTCTTCATCTTGATTATTTCATCTTGAAGGTTGTGATAATCATAATATCTTATTCAATAATTCATTAAACAATAAATCTTATATTAAATTTATTGATTATTAGTTCTCCATCTTTTTAGTACCAAAAATATATAAAAGCTATAAACAAAGATAGGAGATAGAATACTATCTTTTCTATATCTTTTTTTCTTTTATATCAAAGATTTGATATTCTTTATTTTGATTTTGATGGATTTCATCAATAAAAAGCCTCAACCTTCTTTATTGCATTTATAAGATTCTTTACTAGCTTCTATATATATTCACTAATATTATAATCATGCCAATAAACAAGATATTCTAATCTATTTTTGGTGCCGCCTTAAATCTAAGACTTCTTATATCTTAAATTCTTCATTATTATTTACTTCTATAGGAAGATGTGATATTTTTTGTCTTCTTAAGTTATTCACTATCTTATATGGCTCAAAAAAAGACATATAAAATATGAGTTAGATTTTCATAGACTACAGTAGATATAATTAATAAGTAACAAGATTGATTTGTTTATAAATAAAAAAGGTCCAAGCCTACAATAGTCCAACTTATTACAAAGACAAGTAATCTTGTTATTATGATAAAATAATCATATCTTATCATCCATATTAAACTATGATTATTCCTTGTGATAGGCATCTATATTAATCTTTTTTTATTTTTAATCTTCTTTGAACTATACTTTCATTGTTGCATATAGTTTTATATGAAGGACATAAATCTTGAAAGAATAAATCTTTAAAAGACTTAAAAAGAATATTCTTATGTCACTCAATAAGACTTGAAAATTATTCAAAGATGGTAATATATTGAATTAAAATGGCTATTGTTAAAGTCAAGAAGATTAAAAAGACTTGAGATGAGACTAAAGACTAGACATGCATTCATAAGAATAAAAAAGACTTCATTCTTACCTCCATATATACTATCTAACTATAAGCTACGTGACAAAATTCTATAAGACCTTCCATATATATTGACTTTATTAGACATATGTCTTAACTTGTAAGGTAAGTTTTTTATATGTGCACCACATAGTTAACTTGTTATATAAGCTATCAATATGTATGGCATGTGATTAACTTGTTGACCAAGTTTCTAACCTATCAATCAATTACAAATATATATAAAGTCTAAATTACATCTATAAAGCTTATAAAAATATTTTTTAGAAGATATTATGAAATTAATCTACATTTACTTACTTCTATGTAATCATATAGATAATTATTGGTGAAAACATATATATTTGTGACATTTTCTTCCCTTCTATGAATACGTTTCACAAAGAGCAGTTATCAACTTTCATAGATCTTATTATTCTTTAGCTTTGTTTTGATGGATGTTGTTAATAAAAAGCCTCAACCTTCTTTGTTGCATTTGCAAGATTCTTTGTTGGCTCCCATGTGCATTCACTAATATCATATCTATACTAAAAAATAAAATATTTTAATTTATTGTAGCCTTGCCTTAAATTTAAGAGTTCTTTTATCTCCAACTTTTGGTTATTATCCATTTTTATAGGAGGAGGTGGCATTTGTCTTCTTTTTAAGAATATTTACTATCTTATATGGCTTAAAAAAAGGTACATGGCATAGGGGATGGATCTTCATAGACTTTGGTAGATATAATTGATAAGCAACACAATTGATTTATTTACCAAAAAAAAAGATCTAAGCCTATAATAGTCAAATTTATTATAAGAATAAATAGTCTTGATATTGAAATGAAGTAACCATACCTTATTACCTATGTTGAATTATGGTTTTTTCATGTGATAGGCATTCTTATTAATCTTTTGTTGTTTTTGAACTTCTTTTAACTGTGTCTTCATAGTTGTTTGTAGCTCTGACAAATAATTTATAAATTATTTTTCGTAAGATTGTCAATTTTTAAAAAGTAAAAAATATCAAATTATGGATAATAATCTTAATTAGCAAAAAAAAGTATTTTTTGAATAAAAAAATATATCAAATTATTATATGCAAACTTTGCTAATAGTGAAAGAATTATCCAATCATTGTGATGATAGTTGATAATACAACTCAAATATTGTTCCAGAACTTGATTCATCCATTCTATTTGTCTATGAATTTGAGAATGAAAGACCAATAATAATTTTATATCCACCTTTAAAATCTTAAAAAAGATTTTTAAAATCTAAAAACAAAAGAAGTTTCTCCATCTAATATAATATCTTTAGGCAATCCATAATAGTGATAGATGTTGTCAAAAAAAGTTAGATGGTTCTTCACTTATGTTAGATTTTGTACATGTTTTTTTAAAAGACCATGATTTTTTTGGAATAGGTAATGGTTGAAGAAGTCTATAAGATCAATAGCAAGGAGTTTTGAATCTTGAATAAATATCACATGATTCCACAAATTCTTTAATTGCCTTCCACATTTGAGGTTACTAGAAATTTTTAGATATTAGCTCCAAAATCTTGTTGTAACTAAAATATTTGATTATTAAAAAGTCATGACAAACTTAAAAAAACAAATAATTTTGCTTTACTTTTTGGAATATATAATTATCCTTTGAAATAGAGTATATTTTTTTTGAACTTGAATTTAGAAGTATCATGGAATTTGAAAGAATTATTCTTAATATCATGAATAAGATCATCAAAGAATATACTCAATTGAAATTACTTAAAAAAGATTGAATCAATAATCAATGTTGATTTCATTGCTTGAAGATGATAATGCTTTAACTTTAAGAAAATTATTCTTTATAGATCAAAAAGTGCATTTCTTTCTTTTGATGCAAGATAAGAATATCTAAAAAAGAAATTTGAAAAATCTTCCTATTTTTTTAGTCGATAAAAGATCTTAAAATGAAATCTTGATAAATATATGCTTCAATGAACTTAGAGATAATTTAACATATGTATTGACATAAAATACTCAAAGTTCTCATGGTCCATATACACAATGATTAGACTTGATGTATCTTTTAGATAATGATGCCATTCTTCAAATGAATCCAAAATGATAAAAAACTCTTTAATGTGGATTTTATAGTTAATCTTTGTTGCTAAAAATTTTCTTAATAGAAAAGCTATTAGATGGAATTTGACATGTGCTTTTATTTGTTACAAAACAACAACTATAGCAAAGTTCAATGCATCTATTTCTATAAAGAATGCCTTAGAAAAGTCAACACAATACAAGATTAGTATAAAAATAAATATTATCTTTAAGGTTTCAAAAGATGCTTTAACTTCTTTGCTCTACTTAAGATTGTCTTTGCAGGTTAGATATGTAAAAAGAACTGTAACTTAAAAATAATACTAATGAAGATTTAATAATAATTAGAATTTTTTTTAAAAAATATACATCTTTGATTGTTTTTGGAATCTTCTAATCCAAGATAGTCTAAACTTTCTTAGGATTCATCATAAGATAGTTGTTTAAAATGATGTATCCTAAGTAATCAACTTGAATAGTATAAAATAGATACTTTTTTAGCTTGGCATATAGTCTTTGATCTCTTAGTTTTTGTAACATATAACAAACATGAACTTCATGATTTTTTGTATTTTTAGAGTAGATTAGAATATTGTCTAAATAAAAAATGACAAAATCATCAAAAAACTTACAAAAGATATTATTTATTAGATATTAAAAAAAAAGTTGGTGCATTCATGACTCAAAAAATGCATGACATTATATTTGAAATGTCTATATATGGTTTGAAATGTAGTCTTCCATTCATCTCTTTCAATAATGTGTATTAGATTGTATATAAATTTTTAAAAAGTTATAGATCTTTGCTTGATTTAATTGATAAAGAGGTCTTGAAATAAAGATAGAAGATATCTATTTTTAAATAGTGATTTTATTGAATCTGTGATAATCCACACATATTTACAAAAAAAATTATTTTTATTTTTTTTTACAAATAAGATAAGAGTTCCAATTGAAGATTTAGAATAGAATATGAAGTTTTCAGCTAAATTTTCATCAATGTATTTTTTTGAATATAATCAATTTATTTTGTGATAAGCTATAGATTGGTCCAAATCGTAGTTGAATTATTTCTTAAAGATTAATAGAACAATCATAGGAACAATACTTTGAAAAATATCTTTTTTCTTTTCTTTCTTTTTTTTTCAAAAAGGTCTTGATAATTTTAATACTGGCTTGAAATGACACTTAATTTTTTTACTATATCAATAATAAGTATGGCGTATATAATAAAATTTGATTCTATTTTTGCAATATGCATGAAAGCTTTTGTACCTATCAATATTGCTTTAGATGTATTGATCTTATAGATATTTACTTGCTTAGTAGAATCTTGGGCTAAATTATAAAAAAATCAAGGTTATAAGAAATCTAATCTATTTTAAGTTTATATTTTTTTAGCTAAAATAATCCTAACATAATTGAGTTATAAGGAGATCTAATCACATTAAGTATTAATAAACTATTATGATCATTAATTACTACATCTAAAAGAACAGTTTCATGTGTAATATCTCCAAAAGACAACAAACGACCATCTATTACTTCTACATGCATAAATTTGGTTTTTTTTTAATTAAAAATATATCTTATTTTTTGACAAAGTCTTCTTTTATAAAATAGATTGAGATTCTTAAATCTAATTAGGTTAAGACTTTATGATTTTTTGGTCCTAAAAAAACTTTTATTTTGAAATAAGATAAAAGATCTTAGCAATGAATAGGACCTTTATTAGGTGTTATGCAAGATTTTAGTTGCACAATTCCTATTATAGCTGAAAAAAATTATTTTCTTATATTTTGTCTTCTCTGCCAATCATATTTTTTATTTTGTAATTACATTGTTTTTTCGAACAATGTTAAGTAGTGTACTAGGATTCTCTATAATATAGGTATGAATCTACTTAATAACAACATGTTTTTTCTTGCTTAGTAAGAGATTTAAAATATACCATGTCAATTTGCATAGGCTCTAAGTTAGATGATCAAGCTTCTAAAATCTTAGAAGGTATTACTATGGCTTGATTAACACTTCTCCAACTAAATCTTTGTTCTTGATATCTTTCAAAGAATCAATTATTCCATACAATAGCTTAAGCAATAAATTGCTTTAATGAATCCATTCTTAATATTATCAACAATATATCTTTAATATTATCTTTCAATCCATATCAAAATTGATTAATAAAGGCTTTGTCATTCCAATCTATATTATAAGTAAGATTTTTAAATTCAAAAACATATGTGGTGGTTAAACATGATTCTTGCTTGTAGTGATACAAGCTTCATCTTTGCTAACTTATTTTGATCACTTTCTTCATATATAGCTACAAATACTTTCAAGAATGAATTCAAATCATAGAGTAGTCATGAATCTTTTTCCATCAAAGATGCAAACTAAGAAAGAGCTCTTTGAAAAAGAAGTGTCCAATGAATCTAACTTGAGTAAATCTATCATGGTATCAAGAAAGATGCAACTTTAGATAGAGCTTTATTTGTTGTAAAAACTCTCAAAACTTCTTTAGCATACTTATTTTATCTTCTCTTATATATATAGTAGCAAGACTCTTGAGATTTAATTGTAAACTTGATTTACTTGCTTCTTTTAATTGCACAAGTTCTTTGCACAAACTTTGAATTTCATTATTGACTTCTTCTACGGATATAGGGATAGTGCTTCTATGACTTACTTTAGAAATATGAAAGATTTCTACTCTTAAAGTATTGACAAGTTTGTGAAGATCTAAAAAAGTTACAAATCTATTCTTACTTCTATTGAGAATAGCATCTATGATCTTTCCTTTCATAGACAATTCAAATAAATTCAAAAAGTTAGATTAGAAGAGGATAAATTGTAGCCTCTAATATCAAAAGAAAATTTCTATAAAGAATAATAATTTATTTTAAAAAAAAATCAATGCTGAAAAACTAAAATTATTTATTTAAAGGTAGATAATCTCCAATCTTTAAAATACAATAATAAAAGTGGAATAATCTATTCACTTTTAAAATAAGGTAAGAACAATAAGTTAATACTCTTGTCAAACTATTAAAGACATGAATTTGAAAAATAAAATCCTTACTATATTCTTGTATTATTCAAAAAGACTAAAAAAATATTTAAAGATGGTAATAAAATGAGATAAGATAGCTATTTCCAAAGACAAGAAGACTAAAAAATCTTACGATAAGATTAAGGACTAAAAAATATTGATAAGAATGAAGAAGGCTTTATTCTTACCTCCATATATATTGTCTAATTATAAACTATATTATAATGTAATAATATAACTATATAGTAAAAAATAAAAATATGGATGTTGTTTTAGAATAGCCTAGTAAGAAGATGTGGTAGAAAAATAAAAATAAATGATAGAAAGGTAATAAAAAGTTTATCTTTAATACTACCTTTTAGAAAAGGTACTTCTATTTACTTTATAGAGATATAAATGCCTCAAATCATAATAAATTAGATAAGTAATTAATATTGAAATATTTAGAAGGAAGTAATCAATAAGTTTAAGCAAAAATTACCTCAAATTACTAAATATTAATACTCAAAAAGGACTAGTTGTTAACTTGGATTAAAGTCATACCTTGAGGTACAAAACCATGCACCTACTACAATTCTTAAAATTCTTAATTTTAAAAAATCTTACAAAGAAATTTTTAGACATTGGTTTTATATCAATTAAGTTAATATTCAATTTTTAGGAGATTTTCAAAGTTAGTAATATTCTTGATTGGATTCGATTTTAAAAAATAAATTTATGTTTATAAAATTGAATGTTTCTTAATTTTTGTGGAATGTATATAGGCGAAATTTTAAGCAATGTATTGGTGTTTTAGTTATTAATGTGTATGCAAATTTTGGAATCAATCAAATAGTTAGATCGAAGTGTGTCAAGGTTTTTGTGGGTTGAGGTCTCAGAAATCAGAATTTGCATGTCGATGAATATTTTTAAGATCTTTAGCAATCTATTGATTGAATTGAAGTGATTTATTTTTGTGTGGAGACTAGACTTAATTTTCAATAGTTAAAGTATATTTTGAAGGCAATTCAATGGTTTGAGAGGGAAATATTGGTACTAGAAATTCAACATTTAGATTGGAATAGTAGGCTAGTCAACACTTGAGTAGAATTTAGGTTCAATCTTTTATTTGGTAAGTTTGATCTTCTTCAAATTTTATGTACTTGATTCCATCTTATTTTTTAAGAGGTGTATAAAATCTTAAGTAAGATAAATGGTATAATTAATAGATATTGAGATTTTAAATTATCCTAGATTTAGATTAATTTTATTTGGATTTGATTTAGAGTTTCAAAATTGGTTAGGATTTAGAATTTGTTTAGGATTTAATTCAGGTTTAATTAGGATTTGACTTAGGATCTAAGTAAGGACTACTAGAATTTTAACTAGGATTAAATTAAGACTTAATTGGAATTTATTTAAGATAAATTTAAGATTTTATTCTAATACTTCTTTTGAATTTCTTTAAGATTTCTTCATGTTTCTTTTGTAACTCTTTTGAGGTTTCTTTAGATGTGATTAAAGATTAATAAGTATTTTTAAGCCTAAATTAGAGGTATTTAGGATTCTATTAGAATTAGAATCTTGTTCTTGTATTTTCCTTCTATCCTCCATAGTCAAATGCTCAATGCATTCTCAAGCAAGGTTTCATGTAATACGACAATGTGACAATGTTCTATAGAATCTTCAACATATATTGACTTTGTTAGACATAGTTCTTAAGTTGTAAGATAATTTTTCTATATATTCACTATATAATTAGCTTATTTTATAAACTACCAATATATGGAACACGTGGTTATTTTGTTGATCAAGTTTCTAATCTATCAATCAACTACAAACAGGTATAAAGTCAAAATCACATCTATGAAGCTTTTGAGAACCTTCTTTAAAAGATATTATGAAATTAATTTATATTTATCTACTTCTATTTAATCATATAGATAATTATTGGGAGACATACATATGTCTATGTTACTTTGATAAATAACTTGCCAAATCTTTTGCTATAGGATTATCAATTTTTTTAAAATAAAAAAATATCAAGTAGTAGATGATAACTATAATTGATAAAAAGAGGTGTTTATTAAATAGAAGAGTGTATTAAATTATTATATGCAATATTTGCTAATGGCAAAAGTGTTAGTCAATCATCTTGATGATAGTAAATGATATACTTCAAATATTGCTCCTAAACTTGATTCATCCATTTTGTTAATCTATCTATTTAAAGATAAAAAGTTATAAATAATTTTATATTCACTTTCAATATTTTAAAAAGAGTTATCTAAAATCTTGATACAAATTATATCCCTCTTGAATATAATATCCTTTGGCAATTCACAATAGCAATAGATATGATTAAAAAATAATTAATTTTTTTAACCTATAATAGATTTTATATATTATATAAAATATGCTATTTTGTTGAAGCAATCTATAATTACAAATATAAAATCATATAAATTTTAATTTGAAAGATTCATAATAAAATCTATAGAAATAAATAAACTATGATTGTATATATATAAAAAATAGTTGGAAAAGTCCATAGGGTTAATGATGAAGAGTTTTTGATCTTGAATGTATGTCACATGATTATATAAAGTCTTTTCTAGCCTTTTACACTTGCAGCCACTAAAAATTTTACATATAAATTCTAAAGTCTTGTTGTATCTAAAATATCTTGCTACAAAAAAGTCATGATGTGCTTGAAGAACACATAAATGTGCTTCTCCTTCAGAAATATATAAACAATCTTCAAAATAGAGTAAGTTGTTTTTAAACTCAAATTTCGAAGTATCATAAGATTTAAAAGAAGTATTCTTGATATTATAAATAAGAGAATCAAATGCCATATTTGGTTGAATTTGTTTGACAAAAATTGAATCAATGGTCAATATTGATTTTATTACTCAAAAATGAATTTGTTCAAGCTTCAAGACTACCATTCTTTGTTCATAAAATACTGCATTTTTTTTCTTTTTGGCACAAAATAAGAACATCTAAAAAGTGCATCTAATAAATATATATATTTTTTTAAATTGATATTTGATCTTAAAATCAAATCTAAATGATGACATGCTCCAACAAGCTTAGCAATGATTCATCATCCATTCAAATAAAAAATATTTGAATTTCTTATGATATATATATATATATATATATATATATATATATATATATATATATATATTAAGTGGATTAAAATCACCTTTTACATAGTGATGCTATTCTTGAAAAAAATCTATAATTACAAGAAATTCTTTAATATAGATTTTGTAATTGATCTCTACTGCTAAAAGTTTTTTGGAATAGAAAGATATTAAATGGAGTTTGTTATTTTCTCCTATTTGTTACAATACAATACCTAAAGTAAAATTTGATATAACTATTTTCATAAAAATGCCTTAGAGAAGTTGATGCAATATAAGATTGGTAGAAAAATAAATTCTTTTTTTAAAGCATCAAATGATGCTTTAGCTTCTTTACTTTATTTAAATTTATTTTTTACAGGTCAAATGTATAAGTGAAGCTGCAACTTTAAAAAATTTCTTGATGATGTTTTGGTAGTAATTAATAAAGTCTAAAAAATGTTTTTTATTTCTTATTATTTTTAAAATCTTCCAATCTATGATAGTCAAGGCCTTCTTCAATTCCATTATTAGACCTTCATTAAACATGATATATTCTAAGAAGTCAACTTGGATAGTATAGAAAATAAACTTTCCTATCTTGGTATATAATCTTGTATCTTTAAGTTTTTACAACAAACAAAAAATATAAAGTTTATATTCTTCTATATTCTTAGAGTAGGATGAAAGATATGAATTCAATGAAAGTAAATAAATAAATGAGAAATTTTCAAAAAAAAATGTATATTAAAAAAAATCTAAAATAGCTATTGTAAAGAGATAAAGAAACTAAAGACTCTTGAAATTAGATTAGAAGCAAGAAAAGAATTGACAAGAGTAAAAAGACTTTATTTTTGCTTCTATATATACTATCTACCTAAGAATTACATTATGAAGTTTTATATAACCTCCAAAATTTGTTGACTTTGTATAATAAATATCTTAATTTTTAAGGCAAGTTTTCTATATGGGTGCCACATGATTAGCTTGTTCTACAAACTATCAATATATATAGTACATGGTTAATTTTTTGATCAAGTTTCTAACCTATCAATCAATAACAAACACATGTAAAGTCAAAGTAATATTTATAAAGCTTCTAAGAAGTTTTCTTAAAAGATATTATGAATTTTATCTATCTTTACTTACTTCTATCCATTTATATTATCTAGATAATAATTACAATAACCATTAGTTTATGACATTATTTTTCTTTCTAGGAACGAGTTTTGCAAGGAGCAGTGATTACATGACAAAGAAGTCTAAGATATGGCAAATTATATTTGATACATACTTTGATCTTTGTTTTCTTGAAAAGTAGTTGATAGGTCCTCTTAGCCACCAATAATGTTCCATTCAAAGGTGAAAAGATCATTCTATTATTTAATCATTGTTGAGACCTTAGTAACTTCTTCTAAAAAAAATATTTGTAATATTATCAAGAATCATTCCTACTTTCAATAAGATCATCAAACACCAAGACTTTCTTCTTAAGCAATAATATCCAATTCATAATATCTTGCCATCTATTCAAAGAAGAACATATTGCTCTTGAAGGTCTTCATCTCTATTACATCATCTTAAAGGCTGTAATAATTACAATGTCTTATTTAGTAAGTTAGCAAATGATGGCTCTTGAATTAAATTTATTGATTGTTGATTTTCCATCTCCTTAAGAATATAATTATACAAAAACTACAAATAAAGATAGAAGATAAAATGAAATCTTTCTTAAATTATGTTTCTTTTATAACAAAGATAGACTATCTTTTATTTTGATTTTGGTAAATGTTGTTGATGAAAAGCTTTGACCTTCTCTATTATATTTGTAAGATTTTTTTCTGGCTTCCAAGTACATTTATTAATGTTATATTTGTACCAATGAATAAGATATTACAACCTATGTTAATGCCACCTTGAGTTTAAGACTTCTATTATCTTGAATTCTTCATTATTACTCACTTCTAGAAGAGGCGATAGTATTTGTCTTCTTCCTAAGATATTCACTATCTTATATGGCTCTCAAAGTGATACATAAAATATGAAATAGATTTTTATAGATTCTAATAGATAAAATAAGAAATTAAATTGACTTAGTTATAAATAAAAAATGATTTAAATCTATAATAATCTAACTTTTTATAAAGATAAATAGTTTTAATATTACGAAAAAATAACCATATCTTATCACCAACATAAAAATAAATATATTCTTTGTAGTAGACATCCGCATTATTCTTTTGTTGTTCTTGAGCCTATTTTATAGGCACTTTTATTGTTGTATATAGCTTAAATAAGTAATTTTCCAAATCTTTTGCTATAAGATTATCAACTTTTGAAATGTCAAAAGCATTAAGTTGTGAATAATAAATATAATTAGTAAAGAAAGATATTTATTAAATAGAAAAATATGTCATATTTTGATAAGAAAATTCTACCAATGGCAAAAGAGTTGTCTAATTATCTTGTTAATAATTGATGATATGCTTCAAATACTATCCCAAATCTTAATTTATATATTTTTTTTGTCCATTAATTTGAGGATGAAAATCCAGACATTTTTTTTATCTACATTTAGAATCTTAAAAAGATTTTTTTTAAATCTTGATACAAAAAAAAATCCTCCTATTTAATATAATATTCTTATACAGTCTATGATAATAAAAGATATTATTAAAAAAAACTTGGCTATTTCTTTACTTGTGATAGATTTTATACTTGATACAAAATATGCCATTTTAGTGAAACAATCAACTATCACAAATATAAAGTCATAAGAACCTAAGACTAAAAGATCCATCATAAAATCTATAGAAACAAAAGACCATCATTGTATTAAAATGGATAATAGTTGAAAAAATCTATAAGGTCAAGTCTAGGAGTTTTTAATCTTGAGCAAATATCATAGGATTGTACAAAAAATTTGACTACCTTTCATATTTGAAGCTATTAAAAATCTCTAGATATTAGTTCCAAAGTCTTGTTATACTCTTAATGTTCTATTGCTAGAAAGCCATGATAAGATTGAAAAATACATACTTAAGCTTCATCTTCTAAAATATATAAGCATCTTTAAAAATATAATAGATTATTTTTGAATTCAAATTTAGAAGTATCATAAGACTTTGAAGGATTTTTCTTAATATCATAAATAAGAATATCAAAAGACATACTTGATTGAACTTCATTAATAAAAGTTGAAACAATAGTTAATATTAATTCTATTGCTCAAAGATGAAGATACTTTGGCTTGAAGAAAATTATTCATTGTTGATCAAAAGTAGTATTTCTTTCTTAAGATCCAAGATAAGATCATTTAAAGGGTGCATATAACAAATCTTATTATTTTCTTGATCAATAAGTGATCTTGAATTCAAATCTTGACAAAGATATATTCTAGCAAGCTTAGCAAAAATTCAAAATGTGTATTGACATAAAATATTTAAGATTCTTATGATTTTTATATATAATAATTGGACTAAGAGCTCATTTTAGATAATGGCACTATTCTTAAAATGAATCTATAATTGTAAGAATTTTTTTTTGAGGATCTTGTAGTTGATCTTGGTTATTCAAAAAAATTTTAAATAAAAAAATACTAATTAAATTTTATCATGTGTTTTCATTTATAATAATATGGATTACAAAGCAAAGTTGGATGCACTTATTTTCATAAAAAAATGGCTTAAAAAAGTCAATACAGTATAAGATTGGTGTAAAAACAGAGATTGTCTTTAAAGCTTCATATATTACTTCCGCTTCTTGATTCCATTAAAATTTTTCTTTATAAGTCAAATGTATAAGTAGAGCTATAATTTGAGAGAAGTCTTTGATAAAGATCAAATAGTAATTGGCAAATCTCAAAAAGCATTGGACATCACTTATTTTTTTTGAGATCTTTCAATTCATAATAGTTTGAACTATTTTAGCATCTATCATGAGTCTATCATTTGAAATGATGTATTCTAAGAAGTCAACTTAAGTAGTATAAGTTATATTTATTTTTTACTTTTTTTTTTTTTTTTTTTATCTTGGCATAAAATCTCACATTTCTTAATTTTTATAATATACGATGAATATAAAATTCATATTTTTTATATTCTAAAATAGATTAAGATATTTTTTAGACAATAAAAAATAAAATTATTCAAAAAATTTCAAAAGCCATTAGTCATTAGATGTTAAAAAGTTGTTTGTTGCATTTATAAGTCCAAAAGACATGATGTTATATTCAAAATATTTGCACTTGTTTTAAAATATAGTCTTCTATTTATCTCTTTTTTTATGCATACTAGATTGTATGCACTTTTTAGATCTATTTTTGTATAGATCTTAACTTGATTTAATTCATCAAGAAGTCTAGATATGTAAGGTAGTGGATACATATTCTTGATGGTGATCTTATTGAATCTTTAAGAATTGATACATATCTTCAATGATCCATCTTTTTTCTTTAGAAATAAAATAAGAACTCATGCTAGAGATTTGGAATGCTATATAAAATTCTTGGCCAAATTCTCTTTAATATAGGCTTTGAGTTTAGCCAATTCTTTTTATAATAAACTGTAGATTTGTCTAAATGGTAATTGAGCTCCTTATTGAAGGTCAATTGAGCAATTGTAAAAAAAATAATTTAAAAGAATATCTACATACATCTTTTCAAATATATCTTAAAAATCTTGATATTTTTTAAGAATGCCATTTGAAGTATTTTCACCATAAGAAATAAATGTGGCATAAATGACATAAGGTGATCATTTTTTTGTAGCATGCAAGAAAATTCTTGCATCTACAAATATACATTTAGTTGTATTAGACTTATGACTTTTTACTTAATTAATTATATCTTTAGTTACACTTTCAAAAAAGTTAAGATTATAAGAAATTCAATCTATTTAAGGATTATATTTTTTAATCACAATAGACCTAAAATAACAGAATTAAAAAAAAATTAATGATATTAAATACCACAAAGCTACTATAATCATTAATTATTACTTCTATATTAAATTTTTTATGAATAACATCTCTAAAGGAAAATAGACAATCATCTATGACTTCTATATGAATTTTTTTTTTTCTTTACTAAAGGTATGTTATGTCTTTTAACAAGCTCCTCATATAAAAAATAAGCTGAGGCTCTTAAATCTAATAAGGCAAAGGCTTTGTGACATTTATATCTTAAATTAACATCTATTATAAAACAAAGAAAATATTTTAAGGAGAGAATAGGATCTTTGTTAAATATTGTGCAAAATTCTAACTGCACATATGTCAAGGACAAGGACTCGATGAAAAACAATTCAGACAAGTGAGCCTTCACTCAAAGAGAGGTAAATAAACAAATATATATATTGAAAGAGAAATTGGAATGGCTATTGCCAAAAGAAAACTAGAAACCCTTGAAACTATACTAGAAGCAAGAAAGGAGTTGACAAGAGTGAAGAGAGCTTCACTCTTGCCTCTATATATACTATCTAACTAGAAGCCACGTGGCGATATTCTATAAGACCTCTAATATGTGTTGACTTTCTAGGCCACATGTCTTTTCTTGCAAGGCAAGTTTTCTATGAGTGGACTACGTAGTTAGCTTGTCCTTCAAGCTATCAACTATCACGGACACAAAATACAGACTTGAAATCTAACAAGAAGTTCAAGAAGAAGTGGCAGAACTAGATTAAACAGATGAGTACAAGAACAACACCAGAAAGGTGAGCTAGAACTCCAAGAGATGTGTTGTCGAGACTGAAGAACTCTTCAGCCTCGACTCCTATATATACTACTGGCCTATGGTTCTAAAGAAGCGCATCAAGAAGCTTTCCAAGAACTATGAAGCTTCTCGAGCAACTACCCAAGAGCTAGGAAGCTTCTCAAGTAACTTTTTAGAATCTACTAGAATATTCTAAGAATCTTCTAGGGTCTTCTAAGGGAATCTTTAGGGAATCTTTAAAGAATCTTTAAAGAATCTTTGAAGAATATTCTAAGAGAATATTCAAAGAATCTTCTAGAAGTTTCTAGAGACTTCTTTCTAGGAGGTTCTAGAAACTTGTCTCTAGAAAGGTCTAAGGACTATGTCCTTAATATCACCTCCTCCTTTAGCTTCGAGGTCTCCGAGAAGCAATGCTATCGTCAGTCAATACCAACGCAAGAAAATGAAGATTTGTCGCATAACCTCTGCTATGAACTCCAATTCTTGTTCACGAGGCAAGTGATTCAATGGTCCTTGAAGCCAACGGTAGTGGCCCACGCCTTCAACTTCTGACCAAGCATGAACCTCCGTGTCTTCATTGTGAAATTGTCCTGCAAACACTCCTTCTGGCTGACCATTGTAGGGAGGCTCGACCTCAAATACAATCACCAGCGATCTGTTGCTCGGAATCCTTCGACGTCATCGTGGTGCAGGCGGTTCTTCATCTCGCGGTCGTCTTCGTGAGCTAGTTGCTTGAGATGACATGACAAGTGTAGTATCTTGGCTATCCATATTCAAAGGCTAAAACAATAAGAACAAACTTGGGCTACTAACAAAGTTCTACGCTATCTTGGAGAGAATGACTACATCAACTATGGATTTTGGTGGTGCTCTCTCCTCTTTTCTGTTTTCTGGATGAGCAAGCTTCAGTAAGAAGTTATCATCGAACCGGCTTGGGTTTCTCAGGATATCGTCGATGAAACTCCTGTACCTTTTGTGGCGCATTCGCGAGATTTTTGACCAGCTCCCATGTTCGTTCATTAATATCGTAACCGCTTCAATGCACAAAGTATTCTAATTTACCCCGTCTTTGCCGTGAATCCAGGACCTTTTCCACCTCGTATTCTTCGTGGTTCTCTATTTCTATGCTAGGTGGTGGACATTGTACTCTTCCAGAAAAAGACGATTCTCGATAAGGCTCCAACAAAGAAACATGAAAGACAGGATGTACCTTCATAGTAGTTGGTAACTCCAGACGATACGCTACAGGATTGATCTGCTTCTGGATAACAAATGGTCCCAATCTCCGATAGTCCAATTTGTCACATGGCCGCTTGGTCTTAATATTTCGTCGAAGCAGCCAAACTTTGTCTCCAATCGTGAATTTAGGTGCCTGATTCCGCAATTTGTCCACGGACGCCTTGTAAGATTCTTGGGTAGTTTGCAATTGAAGCTTCAATGTAGTTTGAAGCTGCAAAAGCTCCTTCATCAATCCTTCAGCTGCCGAATTGTTAATCGTTGACGAACTCTATAAGTCAAGCTTCGGATGGTATCCATAATTAGAAAAGAATGGCGTTTGTTGAGTTGACGCATGAAGGGTGTTGTTATATGCGAACTCGGCTAGCGGTAGATATGCGGCCCAATCATCTTGTTGATAGTTGATGGTGCAACGTAAATATTGCTCTAAAACTTGATTCACCCGTTCTATTTGGCCGTCCGTTTGAGGATGAAATGCCGAAGAAAGCTTGATATCCACCTTCAATATCTCAAAAAGAGATTTCCAAAACTTTGACACAAATTGGATTCCTCGATCCGATAAGATATCATCTGGTAGACCATTATATCGATACACATTATCAAGAAAGAGTCTTGCTGTGTCTTCGCTTGACGATATCTTCTTGCAAGGGACAAAATGTGCCATCTTTGTAAGCCGATCTACGACAACAAAAATGCTGTCAAATGAATTCGATAGTGGTAGATCCGTAATAAAGTCCATGGAAACCGAAGACCATGGTCGGCGCGGAATAGACAATGGCTGTAGAAGTCCATAAGGCCGATGTCGAGGATTTTTGGATCTTGAACAAATGTCACAAGATACAACAAAATCTTTCACATCCTTCCACATTTGAGGCCACCAGAAATCACGGGAAATAAGTTCCAAGGTCTTATTGAATCCAAAATGTCCCGCAGCTGGAAAGTCATGACGAGATTGAAGAA
This sequence comes from Physcomitrium patens, assembly GCF_059467195.1. NCBI lineage: Eukaryota > Viridiplantae > Streptophyta > Bryopsida > Funariales > Funariaceae > Physcomitrium > Physcomitrium patens. Next base: position 18,957,473 of record NC_143415.1, on the reverse strand, counting down.
CTTGGAGTCGTGCTGGCCCTTTAGGGATATACAACCACTCTTCGAAATATATTAGATCTCCTTTCATCTTGAATTTATCATCACTAGCATATTGCTTGATATCAAGGGCTAGAGAATCTTCAATGGTTGCGGCCCGTACCTGGTCGAGGAAGTCAGCATCAATTGGTACAATAGCTTCGTTGAGTCAAAATTTCTCTGGCTTCAACAATGTCGTGCACTGTTGATCAAATGCTGCATCTCCAGCCTTTGGTACGAGATATGATCTCCTTGATAATGCATCGGACAACCCTTGTTGCTTCCCAGGCCGATAAGTAATAACAAAGTCGAACCTGGATAGCGACATACTACACCAAGCTTGACGCCGATTCAAAACCCGAGCCGACATAAAATACTCCAAATTCTTGTGATCCGTATATACGGTCACTAGATGTGCAGTTCCTTCGAGAAAGTGGCGCCACTCTTGAAAAGAATCTACTATAGCAAGGAGTTTCTTATCGTGGATCTCATAGTTGATCTCAGCAGCATAGAATTTTTGAGAATAGAACGCAACTGGATGGAGCTTCTCATCTACGCCCATCTATGAAAGTACAGCTCCCAAAGCAAAATCTAAAGCATCTGTCTCCAAATAAAAGGCCTTTGTAAAGTCCAGATGTACCAAGATTGGAGTTGTAGTAAATACCATCTTCAAATCTTCGAATGCTTTTTCTGCGATAGGTCCCCATTCGAGCTTGTCCTTGCACGTTAACCGAGTGAGGGGGGCAGCAACTTGAGAATAATTCTTGATGAAGATCCAATAGTAGTTAGGAAATCCAAGAAAACATTGTACGTCCTTAACCGTCTTCGAAACTTCCCAAGACATGATTGCTTCCACCTTCTTTGGATCCATCTTCAAGCCTTCCGTAGTCGCGATGAATCCCAAAAACTCCATCTCAGTTTGGTGAAATAAGCACTTCTCCAATTTGGCATAGAGTCCTTGCTCCCGTAGTTTTTTGAGTACCAGAAGAACGTGCTTCTTATGTTCTTCCTCGTTCTTAGAAAATATCAAAATATCATCTAGATAGGTGACAACAAAATCGTCTAGATGCTCTCGAAAGATGTCATTCATCATGTGTTGAAAGACTGCTGGAGCATTAGTAAGACCAAATGGCATGACATTGTATTCAAAATGGCCATACCTTGTTCGAAAAGCTGTCTTCCATTCATCTCCTTCCTTTATTTGCACAAGGTTGTAAGCTCCCCTTAGGTCAATCTTTGTAAAGATCCTTGCACGCCCAAGTTGTTCTAGAAGACCAAAGATCAAAGGCAGTGGGTAGCGATTCTTTTTTGTCACCTTGTTGAGACCTCGATAGTCCACGCACATCCGTAGTGAGCCATCTTTCTTCTTCACAAATAAGATTGGTGCCCCAGCTGGCGACTTCGAATGACGGATGAAGTTCTTGGCTAGATTCTCGTCAATGTACTTCCGCAACTCAGTCAACTCCATCTGCGACAAATTGTAGATTGGTCCAAAAGGTGGTTGTGCTCCTTCTTGCAATTCAATGGCACAATCATAGGGTCGATGCTCTGGCAGCATATCAGCATTCTTCTTTTCACAGACATCTTTGAATTCTTCATACTGCTTTGGAATAACCAAAGTCAGAGTTGCATCTTCTCGAGTCGGAGTTGCGAAGATGACAAGAGGTGTATTTTTCTTGGCTTCTTTCATGAAAGCCCTTGCACCTATAAACAAGGATTTGTTTCTAGACATTGTCTTGGCAGATTCTACCTTCAAGGAGTTTGTTGGAAATGTCACTTTCCGCAACTTCCAATCTATCAATGGATTATATCTATCAAGCCAAGATAGTCCCAAAATGATAGGACATGAAGGGGTCTTGATAACATTAAACACAATATTGCTCTCATGGTTTTCAAGACGTACCTTCAATGGTTTAGTTTCATGGATAACATTGCCCGAAGACAATGGTCGTCCGTCTATGACTTCTACATGGACAGGCTTAAGTTTCTTTATAAGAGAAATATTGTGAAGCTTGGCAAACTCTTCATCTATAAAGCAAGCGGATGCACCCGAGTCCAATAAAGCATCGACTTGTAGTTCTTGAATACCTAGATGTAAAGGTACCATAAAACAATCTGAAGGTTGAGCTGAGAGAAAGAGACCTTGATTAATTTTGGATGTTGAGATGTCCAGCCGCACGGTCCCTATTGTGGCTGGGCGTCCTTGTTTTCCTGCATGCTTGTACTCCTGAGTCTTGTTGTTTGAGGCTTCTGTTTCTTCCGACAATCTACAGCTTTATGGCCCGCTTCTCCGCAATATAAACACAAGTTTTGTTCAAACCGTCGCTTCCTTTCCTCAGCTGTGAGGGGTTTGAAACGTACCGCATCAATTTGCATGGGTTCAGGATCTGGGGAGTGATTCTCTGGACCTTTTGAAAATATAGCAAATGCTCCATCATTTTTTCAGCCTGATCGTCTTTCTTGTCGTAATTCAAAGAAGCGGTTGTCACAAATAATTGCCTGAGATATAAGTTCTTCTAAAGTATCCGCCTTAGGCATGGTGATCAATAAGTTCTTGACATCATCTCTCAGTCCATATCGAAATCGTGTCATGAACGCCTTATCATTCCAATCAAGATCACATGTAAGCTGTTGAAATTTTGCAGCATAGATTGCAGCAGAACGTGATCCTTGTCGCAGATTTTGTATCTTTCTTTTAGCCACTCTTTCTCGATCGCTATCTCCAAACGCAGCAGTAAGTCTCTCTATGAAAGCCTCTAGGTCGTACAATATTCGAGAATCCTTCTCCAATAGTGGAGCAAACGAAGAGCGAGAATTTCCTGATAGAAGAGTACCTATGAAAGCAACCTGGGTAAATCCATTCGGATAACGAAAAGGGTATAGGCATAGGTAAAGCCGTACTTGTTGCACAAAACCTCGGAAGTTGGCTCTTGTTCCGTCATACTTGTTTGGCATACTCGCTTTTGGTTCTTTCGTACTAATCCTTGAAGTATCTATAGGGGTCGTATGTGACACATGTCTTGCTTCTCTCAGTTGAATAATCTCTTTTTGTAGGCTATGAATTTCGCGTCTAGCTTCTTTGGTCACTAGATCAATTTGAGGTTCTTTACTTGGATTGCAAAGAAATGCAATCTCCTTTTGTACACTATTCATAAGAACTTGAAGATCTGCAAGAGTTGCCACTCTATTGTCTACTTGTGGAGATGCACTGTCTATGACTTGGTCTACTTCCATATTTAGAGAATAGATGGATTAAAATTTTGAGAGAAGAAGAAATTGCTAAGTCTCTTGGAGAAAATTGTAGCACTACCTGTCACTAAAACCTACTCAGAGAAAAGGAAAAAAAAGACACTAAACGATTTCAGTTTTAGAGGAGGGTAATCCGCAACCTCTAAAAATGCCTCAATGCTTTCGAGAAGAGGAGTAATCCGCACTCTATCAAGAAGGCAAAGCTCTGAAATTGATGTTAACAGTCTTTTCTACTAGCTATGCTAAACAAAAAGAAGGAATTATTATCAGTCCAAGAGACGGTAATCCGCAATCCTTGAAACGCTCAAGTATCTCCAAGGAAAGGGGTAGTCCACTCTCTGCCTCAAAGAACTAAGCTCTGATATTGTGATTGAAAAAATATCACTTTAGGGGAAGGTAATCCGCAACCTCTAAAGCGCTAGAATACCTTCAAGAAGAGGGATAATCCGCTCTCAAACAAGAAGGATTCAGCTCTGATATTAAGATAAAGGTAGTCTCGACAAACTGTCATGGACACAAAATACAGACTTGAAATCTAACAAGAAGTTCAAGAAGAAGTGACAGAACTAGATTAAACAGATGAGTACAAGAACAACACCAGAAAGGTGAGCTAGAACTCCAAGAGATGTGTTGTCGAGACTGAAGAACTCTTCAGCCTCGACTCCTATATATACTACTGGCCTATGGTTCTAAGGAAGGGCATCAAGAAGCTTTCCAAGAACTATGAAGCTTCTCGAGCAACTACCCAAGAGCTAGGAAGCTTCTCAAGTAACTTCTTAGAATCTACTAGAATATTCTAAGAATCTTCTAGAGCCTTCTAAGGGAATCTTTAGGGAATCTTAAAAGAATCTTTGAAGAATCTTTGAAGAATATTCTAAGAGAATATTCAAAAAATCTTCTGGAAGTTTCTAGAGACTTCTTTCTAAAAGGTTCTAGAAACTTGTCTCTAGAAAGGTCTAAAGACTATGTCCCTAACACCAACATGTGTGGCACATGGCTAACTTGTTCACCAAGTTTCTAACCTAAAAGTCAACTATGGACTCCTATAAGGACAAAGCAGCGTCTATGAAGCTTCTAGGAAGCTTCTCTAGAAGATATTACACAATTAACCTACTTTTATCTACTTTTACATACTTTTATCGACTCTTGTAGGTAATTATATGTATATCCGTGACATTACACTCCCTTCTAGGGACAAGTTCCACGAGGAGCGGTGATTATCTATTGAGAAAGTCTAATATGCGGCGAATTATATTTGCTACATACTCTTATCTCTGTTCTCTTCGAAGGTAGTTGATGGGTCCTTTTAGCCATCGTTAGTGTTCCATTCGAGGGCGAGAAGACCACCCTGTTATTTGATCATTATTGAGGCCTTCATAACTTCCTTTAAATAATACATTTGAAACACCATCAACAGTCGTTCCTATCTACAATAATATCACCGAACATCGAGAATCTCTTCCAAGGTCGTGATACCAAACGCGTTGTATCTCACCATCTATTCGAGGAAGAACATGTGGTTCTAGAAGGTCTTCATCTTGGTTGCGTCGTCTTGAAGGTTGTGACAATCGCAATGTCTCATCCTGTAAGTCAGCAAACGAAGGTTCTTGAGTTGAATCCGCTGGTTGTTGGCTCTCCATCTAATTAGCGTCACAAATGCAAAGAAGTTACAAACAAGGATAGGAAATTGAATGTTATCTTGCCTCAATCTTGTCTCTTTTATACGAGAGATTTTCATCTTGATTATGATGGATGTCGTTGATGAAAAACTTTGACTTTTGCTGATGCATTTGCTAGATTCCTGGATGGCTCTCATGTGCGTTCACTAATATCATATCCGCGCCAATGAACAAGATATTCCAGCTTATTTCGGCGCCGCCTCGAGTCTAATATCTCTTCCACCTCAAATTCTTCATTATTATCTACTTCTATAGGAGGCGGTGGCATTTGTCTTCTTCCTTGTATATCCACTATCTTATATGGTTCAAGAAGAGACACGTGGAATACAGGATGGATCTTCATTGACTCCGGTAGATGTAACCGATATGCAACTGGGTTGATCTGTTCAGAAACAGAAAAGGGGCCAAGCCTACGATAGTCCAACTTGTCACAAGGTCGAGTAGTCTTGATATTGCGACGAAGTAGCCATACCTTATCACCGACGTTGATCTGTGGTTGCTCCTTACGATATAGATCTGCATTTATCTTTTGTCGTTCTTGAGCTTCCTTCAATTGTGTCTTCATTATTGCATGTAACTCTGACAACCGATTTGCCATATCTTCTGCTGCAGGATTATCAACTTTTGAAAAATCAAAAGTATCAAGTCGTGGATGATAGCCATAATTGGCAAAGAAAGGTGTTTGTTGCGTGGAAGAATGTACCGTATTATTATAAGCAAACTCTGCCAATGGCAGAAGGGTTGTCTAATCATCTTGTTGGTAGTTGATAGTACACCTTAAATATTGCTCCAAGACTTGGTTTACGCGCTCTGTTTGTCCATCAGTTTGAGGATGAAAAGCCGAAGATAGTTTTATGTCCACTTTTAAAATCTTGAAAAGGGTCCTCCAAAATCTTGACACAAATTGAGTTCCCCTATCCGATATGATATCTTTAGGTAATCCATGATAGCGATAGATATTATCAATGAAAAGCTTAGCTGTTTCTTCACCTGTGATAGATTTTGTACATGGCACAAAATGTGCCATCTTGGTGAAACGATCTACTATCACAAATATAGAATCATAAGATCTTGAGCTTGGAAGATCTGTGATGAAATCCATAGAAACAGAAGACCATGGTTGTTCTGGTATAGGTAATGGCTGAAGAAGTCCGTAAGGTCGATGACGAGGAATTTTTGATCTTGAACAAATATCACATGATTGTACAAAGTCTTTGACTGACTTCCACATTTGTGGCCACCAAAAATCTCTTGATATGAGTTCCAAAGTCTTATTATATCCAAAGTGCCCTGCTGCTGGAAAGTCATGATGTGCTTGAAGAACACGTAAACGTGCTTCTCCTTCTGGAACATATAGGCGTCCTTCAAAATATAATAGATTATTCTTGAACTCAAACTTAGAAGGATCATGAGACTTGGAAGAATTATTCTCGATATCATAAACAAGAGGGTCTGAGGACATACTGGACTGGATTTGCTTGAGAAAAGTTGAATCAATAGTCAATGTTGATTTCATTGCTCGGAGATGAAATTGCTCCGGTTTCAAGAGGACCGTTCTTTGTTGCTCAAAAGCTGCATCTCCTTCTTTTGGTGCAAAATAAGAACGTCTAGATAGGGCATCGGATAAACCTTGTTGTTTTCCTGGCCGATAAGTGATAATGAACTCGAATCTTGACAAAGACATACTCCAACGAGCTTGACGACGATTCAACACGCATGCTGACATGAAATACTCGAGGTTCTTGTGATCTGTATACACAGTGACTGGATTAGAAGCGCCTTCTAGATAATGACGCCATTCTTGAAAGGAATCCACGATCGCAAGAAGTTCTTTATCGTGGATCTCATAATTGATCTCGGCTGTTGAGAATTTTCTTGAATGAAAAGCTATCGGATGGAGTTTGTCATCTGTTCCCATTTGTGATAAAACTGCACCCAAGGCAAAATCTGATGCATCTGTTTCCATAAAAAATGCCTTGGAAAAGTCAACACGATATAAGACTGATGCAGAGACAAACGATGTCTTCAAGGCTTCAAATGCTGCTTCCGCTTCTTGATTCCATTGGAATTTATCTTTACTAGTCAAGCGTGTAAGTGGAGCTGCAACTCGTGAGAAATCTTTGATGAAGATCCGATAGTAATTGGCAAATCCCAAGAAACATTGGACATCTCTTACTGTCCTTGGAATCTTCCAATCCATGATTGTTTGGACTTTCTTAGAATCCATCATGAGACCATCATTTGAAATGATGTATCCTAAAAAGTCAACTTGAGTAGTGTGAAATACACACTTTTCCATCTTGGCGTACAATCCTGCATCTCTAAGTTTTTGTAATATTTGACGAACATGTATTTCATGTTCTTCGACGTTCTTAGAATAGATCAGGATATCGTCTAGATAGCAGATGACAAAATTATCTAAGAATTCACGAAATACATCATTCATGAGATGTTGAAAAGCAGCTGGTGCATTCGTGAGTCCAAAGGGCATGACATTATATTCGAAATGTCCATACCTGGTTCGAAATGCAGTCTTCCATTCATCTCCTTCTTTGATCCGTACTAGATTATATGCTCCTCTTAGATCTATTTTTGTATAGATCTTAGCTTGATTCAACTGGTCAAGGAGTCCTGATATCAAAGGTAATGGATACCTGTTCTTGATTGTGATCTTGTTGAGTCCTCGATAATCAACACACATTCGTAAAGATCCATCTTTTTTCTTTACGAATAGAATTGGAGCTCCTACTAGAGATTTTGAATGGCGTATGAAATTCTTTGCTAAATTCTCATCAATATATGTCTTGAGTTCAGCCATCTCATCTTGCGATAAACTGTAAATTGGTCCAAATGGTGGCTGAGTTCCTTCCTTGAGGTCGATTGAACAATCATATGGGCGATGCTCAGGAAGAATATCTGCATTCTTTTTCTCAAAAACGTCTTGATACTCTTGATATTGACTTGGAATGCCAATTGAAGTCTTTACGTTTTCAGAAATAGGTGCAGCATAAATAGCAAAAGTTGATCCTTCTTTTGCTGCGTGTATAAATGCTTTTGCACCTATCAGTACGGGTTTTACTGTACTAGACTTATAATTTTTTACTTGGTTGGTAGAACTATTAATAACGCTCTGGGAAAAGTCAAGTTTACGCAAATTCCAATCTATTCGAGGGTTATATTTTTCTAGCCAGGATAAACCTAAAATAACTGGATTGGACGGGGATTTAATTTTGTTAAAAGCTATGTAGCTATCATGACCGTCTATTGTTACTTTTATAGGATGAGTTTCATGGGTGACATCTCCAGAAGACAAGGGACGACCATCTATGACTTCTACATGTACTGGTTTAGGTTTCTGTACAAAGGGTATTTTACGACTTTTAACAAATTGCTCATCTAAAAAACATGCTGAGGCTCCCGAATCTAATAAAGCAGAGGCTTTGTAATTCTTAGGTCCTAAATATAAGTCTATTATAAAACAAGGAGAGGGTTCTGAGGAGAGGATAGGACCTTCATTAGGAATTGTACAAGGTTCCAGCTGCACAGTCCCTATTGTAGCTGGACAAATCCGTTTTCCGACATGTTGTCTTCTTTGACCGTCGTACCCCTCATTTTATAGTTGCGTCATTTCTTTGGACAATGTTGAGCAGTGTGCTTAGGTTCTTCGCAATATAAACATAATCCTTCTTGACGACGACGAATCTTTTCTTGGTCAGTTAGGAGTTTAAAACGTACCGCGTCAATTTGCATGTCTTCTACTTCTGAATGTACGTTTGGCAAAGATGTTGATGTTGCCATTGAGTAATAACGTTGAGGTTCCCGTGAATGGTTCTCGGATCGAAATTCGAAAAGTCGATTATCACATTTTACCGCAAAATCGATTGCTTGACTCAAAGTTTGAGAATTAGGTAAGTTGAGCATCAATTTCTTTACTTCGTATTGCAATCCATAAAGAAATTGACTGATGAGTGCAGCATCATCCCACTTGATGTCAATTGCAAGTTGTCGAAATTGTGAAGCATATACTATTACTGAGCGATTTTCTTGTCGCAGAATTCGGATCTTATTTGCTGCAACACGAGTTGCATCATGTTCACCATACATAGATCGAAACTCCGCCAAAAAAGCTTCCAAATTGTCCAATATTGGATTTCGTTGTTCAAGAAAAGACGAAAACTACGATAATGCAGAACCAGAAAGTAGAGTGCCAATAAACCTGACTTGTGATCCTGGAGTTGGATAGCTTTGCGGTTGAAGTTCAATTGCCAATTGTACTTGATTGATAAACCCTCGAAACTTTGATCTCGTACCATCAAATTTCTCAGGTAAGGCAATTCTTGGTTCTCTAGTGCTTATAGGGTGTTGTACAATTGGAGAAGGAACGGGATTTATTGTAGATGTTGAAGCAGCTCCGATCATCTCTATATCTCCACTTTCTGCTATTCTTGTTCTTTCCTGTGTTGGTGAATTGAGTTGATGTATCGCAAGCATTAACTCCCTCATTTGCTCTTGCATTTGTGCCATTGCACTCTTCATTTCAACAAGCTCTACCATAATGACACTAAGAAGAAAAATTTGTTTGATATTGCTCAAGACAAAAGAAAAGAAAGACTTGATAACAAAGAAGATACTAAGAACAATATCAGTTTAGAAGTGGATAATCCGCAAACTTCTAATACGCTTATGCCTTGTCAAGAGAAAGGGGTAATCCACTCTTACTCAAGAAAAATAAAGCTCTGATATTGTAAGTGCACTCTTGTCAATCAGTCAAGGACAAGAACTCGATGAAAAAATAGTTCAGACAAGTAAGCCTTCACTCAAAGAAAAGTAACAAAATATGAGTAATAAGTATGTATATTGAAAAGAGAAACTAGAATGGCTATTGCGTAAAGACAAGAAAACTAGAGACCCTTGAAACTAGACTGGAAGCAAGAAAGGAGTTGACAAGAGTGAAGAAGCCTTCACTCTTGTCTCTATATATACTATCTAACTAGGGGCTATGTGGCGACGTTCTATAGGACCTCTAATATGTGTTGACTTTGTAGGACACATGCCTTGACTTACAAGGCAAGTTTTTCTACGTGTGGGCCACATAGTTAGCTTGATCTTCAAGCTAACAACATGTGTGGCACATGGCCAACTTGTTGACCACGTTTCTAATCCAAAAAGTCAATTAAAGACACCTATGAAGTCAAAGCAGCGTTTAGGAAGTTTCTAGGAAGCTTTTATATTAAATATTATAGAATCAACTTACTTTTATCTACTTTTACTTACTTCTACCTATTTCTATATGTAATTATTAGCTTACATGATTATGGCCGTGACAATAAGTGCCACATAGTTAGCTTGTTCCACAAGCTACTCACATGTGTAAAATTTGGTTAATTAATGTATTAAGTTTTAAACCTATTAATCAACTACAAACACAAATAAAGTCAAAGTAACATCTATGAAGCTTTTAAGAAGATTTTTCAAAAGTTATTATGAAATTAATCTACTTTTATTTACTTCTATCTATTCATATTACTTAGATAATAATTACAATAATTATATACCTGTGGCAAGTAAATTAGAATGTCATTTTAATAATAGACAATAAAATCATTAAAAAAATTATAAAAAAATATTATTCATAAGATATTGAAAAGCAACTAGTACATTTGTAAGTCCAAAAGGTATAACATTATATTCAAAATAGCCAAACGTAGTTTGAAAAGCAATCTTTAATTTATCTATTTTTTTATGTAGACTAGGTTGTTTACTTCTTATAGATCTATTTTTGTATAAAGCTTTGGTTGATTGAGTTGAATAAGAAGTCCTACAATTGAAGATAAGATATACCTATTCTTGAGAGTCATCTTGTTAAGTCTTTAATAATCTATGCATATCCATAAATTTTCATCCATTTTCTTCAAAAATTAGATAAGAACTTTTATTGGGGATTTTGAATGGCATATGAAGTTTTTAGCTAAGTTTTCATTATTATATTTCTTTAATACATCCAATTCATTTTGTAATAAGCTATAGATAGGTCCAAATGGTAGTTGAGTTCTTTCTTATAGATCAATTGAATAATCATAAGGTTGATGTTTTGAAAGAATATTTATATTTTTTTTCAAAAACATCTTTAAAATCTTGATACTAGCTTCAAATACCACTTGACATCTTTTTACCATCAAAAATAGTCGTGGCATATATACTAAAAGATGTTCCTTCCTTTGTGGCATACATAAAAGCTCTCGCACTATAAGTAAGAATTTAGATGTATTAGACTCATGTATTTATTCTTAACTAATGGGATTTTTTTATTAAACTTTCAAAAAAATTAAGATTATAAGCCATCTAATGTATTAGAGGATTATATTTTTTAATCATGATAATCTTAAAATAATTGGATTGAAAGGAGATCTTATCACATTAAATATTAATATATTTATTATGATCTTTAATTACTAAATTTAAAAGAATATTTTTATAAATAAAATCTTTAAAAGATAATAAATGACCATGTATTAGTTCTACATGTATAAATTTGGTTTTTTTAATTAAAGATATTTCTTATTTTTTTGATAAAGTCTTCATCTATAAAACATGTTGAGGCTCCTAAATCTAAAAAAAAACCAAGACTTTAGGATTTTTTGGTCCTAAACACACATCTACTATAAAACCAAGTGAAGGATTTGAGGAGAGAATACAACTTTTATTAGATGTTGTACATGATTCCAACCGCATGGTTTCTATTGTAATTAAAAAAACCCTTTTTTTCAACATATTATTTTTTTAGCAATCATGCTTTTTATTTTGTGATTGTGTTGCTTTTTTTTAATAATGTTAAGCAATGTGCTAAGCTTCTCTATAATATAAGCGCAAACCCTCTTGACAATGCCAAGTCTTTGATGTTATCCTTCAATCCATATCAAAATTAATTGATAAGGGCTTTGTTATAATAATCCACATTATAAGTGAAGTTTTTAAATTAAATAGCATATATGGTGGCTGATTGTAATCTTTATTATAAAGATAAGAGCTTATTCTTTGCTACTCATTTTCAATTGCTTTCTCTAAATATGGCTGTAAATACTTCTAAAAATGAATAAAAATCATAAAAGAATTATAATCCTTTTCTATTGAAGGTACAAATCAAGAAATAGCACTTCCAAATAGAAGTACAACTATGAACCTCACTTGATTGAATTTATCAAGATATTGGAAGGAATGCAAGCTTAGATAGAGCTTGAGTTATTGTAGAAATCTTCAAACTTTTGATCTTATTCCTTCAAAATTCTCTAGTATAATAATCTTTGTCTCTATTATACTTATAGAAGCAAAAATTATTAGATTTGGTTGTGAGATCAATCTACTTGCTTCCTTCAACTATACAACTTCTTGACATAGACTTTGAACTTCTTCTATAGGTACAGAACTAGTATTTCCATAGTTAGTATTCATGATGCATGAAATTTCTATCCTAAGAATATTGATAAGTTTGTAGAGATTTGCAATAGTTATAAATCAAATCTCACTTTTTTTAAGTTTAGCATTCATGATTTTTTCTTTTATTTCAAACTTAAAAAATCTACAAGTCAAATTAGAGGAAGATAATCTATAATCTTTAATGTCAAATAAAAATTTCCACAAAGAAGAGTAATTTTTTTTTAAAGAAAATAATCATTATTAAAAAATTAAATAATTTATTTAAAAGTGGATAATTTACAACCTTCAAAATATAACAATAAAAGTGAGGTAATCTACTTACTTTTTTAAATAAGATAAGAATAATATGTTATGACTCTTATTAAACTATCAAGGACATGAATCTCAAAGAAAAAAAAAAAATCTCAATATATTCTTATATCACTCAAATAGATTAGAATATCACTCAAAGATTATAATATATTCGACTAAAAAGTCTTGAAACAAGATTAATGACTAAAAAGGTATTAATAAGAGTAAAGAAGGCTTCACTTTTGCCTCCTGTCAAGGACAAAGACTCGATGAGGAAAAATATACACCAAAAGGCTATCTCGATATAATAAGTCAAAATATAAACAAGTAGGTATATTAAAAGGAAACTGGAATGGCTATTGCCACAAGACAAGAAACTAAAGACTCTTGAACCTGGACTAGAAGCAAGAAAGGAGTTGACAAGAGTGAAGAAGCCTTCACTCTTGTCTCTATATATACTATCTAACTAGGGGCTACGTGGCGACGTTCTATAGGACCTCCAATATGTGTTGACTTTGTAGGACACATGCCTTGACTTACAAGGCAAGTTTTTCTACGTGTGGGCCACATAGTTAGCTTGATCTTCAAGCTAACAACATGTGTGGCACATGGCCAACTTGTTGACCACGTTTCTAATCCAAAAAGTCAATTAAAGACACCTATGAAGTCAAAGCAGCATCTAGGAAGTTTCTAGGAAGCTTCTATATTAAATATTATACAATTAACTTACTTTTATCTACTTTTACTTACTTCTACCTATTTCTATATGTAATTATTAGCTTACATGATTATGGCCGTGACATTACCCCCCTTTCTAGAGACGAGTTCCACGAGGAGCGGTCATCATATGTTGAGGAAATCTATGATGCGACGAATTGTATTCGCCACATACTCTGATCTCTGTTCTCTTCGAAGATGATTGATAGGGCCTCTCAACCGTCGGTAGTGTCTCATACCAGGGCGGGAAGACCACCTAGTTATTTGATCATTATTGAGGCCTTCATAACTTCCTTCGAATAGAATATTCGGAACACCATCAGGAGTTGTTCCTACCTCTAGCAAAATCACCAAACATCGGGAGTCCCTTCCCAAATCGTGATACCAAACGCGTTGTATCTCACCATCTGTTCGAGGAAGAACATGTCGTTCTTGAAGATCATCATCTCGATTGCGTCGTCTTGAAGGTTGTGACAATCATAATGTCTCGTCCGGCAGGTCAGCAAACGAAGGTTCTTGAGTTGAATCTGCTGGTTGTTGGCTCTCCATCTAATTAGCGTCACAAATGCAAAGAAGTTACAAACAAGGATAGGAAATTGAATGTTATCTTGCCTCAATCTTGTCTCTTTTATAAGAGAGATTTTCATCTTGGTTTTGATGGATGTCGTTGATGAAAAACTTTGACTTTAGTTGATGCATTTGCTAGATTCCTGGATGGCTCCCATGTGCATTCACTAATATCATATCCGCGCCAATGAACAAGATATTCTAGCTTATTTCGACGCCGCCTTGAGTCTAATATCTCTTCCACCTCAAATTCTTCATTATTATCTACTTCTATAGGAGGCGGTGGCATTTGTCTTCTTCTTTGTATATCCACTGTCTTATATGGTTCAAGAAGAGATACGTGGAATACAGGATGGATCTTCATTGACTCTGGTAGATGTAACCGATATGCAACTGGGTTGATCTGTTCAGAAACAGAAAAGGGGCCAAGCCTACGATAGTCCAACTTGTCACAAGGTCGAGTAGTCTTGATATTGCGACGAAGTAGCCATACCTTATCACCGACGTTGATCTGTGGTTGCTCCTTACGATATAGATCTGCATTTATCTTTTGTCGTTCTTGAGCTTCCTTCAATTGTGTCTTCATTATTGCATGTAACTCTGACAACCGATTTGCCATATCTTCTGCTGCAGGATTATCAACTTTTGAAAAATCAAAAGTATCAAGTCGTGGATGATAGCCATAATTGGCAAAGAAAGGTGTTTGTTGCATGGAAGAATGTACCGTATTATTATAAGCAAACTCTGCCAATGGCAGAAGGGTTGTCTAATCATCTTGTTGGTAGTTGATAGTACACCTTAAATATTGCTCCAAGACTTGGTTTACGCGCTCTGTTTGTCCATCAGTTTGAGGATGAAAAGCCGAAGATAGTTTTATGTCCACTTTTAAAATCTTGAAAAGGGTCCTCCAAAATCTTGACACAAATTGAGTTCCCCTATCCGATATGATATCTTTAGGTAATCCATGATAGCGATAGATATTATCAATGAAAAGCTTAGCTGTTTCTTCACCTGTGATAGATTTTGTACATGGCACAAAATGTGCCATCTTGGTGAAACGATCTACTATCACAAATATAGAATCATAAGATCTTGAGCTTGGAAGATCTGTGATGAAATCCATAGAAACAGAAGACCATGGTTGTTCTGGTATAGGTAATGGCTGAAGAAGTCCGTAAGGTCGATGACGAGGAATTTTTGATCTTGAACAAATATCACATGATTGTACAAAGTCTTTGACTGACTTCCACATTTGTGGCCACCAAAAATCTCTTGATATGAGTTCCAAAGTCTTATTATATCCAAAGTGCCCTGCTGCTGGAAAGTCATGATGTGCTTGAAGAACACGTAAACGTGCTTCTCCTTCTGGAACATATAGGCGTCCTTCAAAATATAATAGATTATTCTTGAACTCAAACTTAGAAGGATCATGAGACTTGGAAGAATTATTCTCGATATCATAAACAAGAGGGTCTGAGGACATACTGGACTGGATTTGCTTGAGAAAAGTTGAATCAATAGTCAATGTTGATTTCATTGCTCGGAGATGAAATTGCTCCGGTTTCAAGAGGACCGTTCTTTGTTGCTCAAAAGCTGCATCTCCTTCTTTTGGTGCAAAATAAGAACGTCTAGATAGGGCATCGGATAAACCTTGTTGTTTTCCTGGCCGATAAGTGATAATGAACTCGAATCTTGACAAAGACATACTCCAACGAGCTTGACGACGATTCAACACGCATGCTGACATGAAATACTCGAGGTTCTTGTGATCTGTATACACAGTGACTGGATTAGAAGCGCCTTCTAGATAATGACGCCATTCTTGAAAGGAATCCACGATCGCAAGAAGTTCTTTATCGTGGATCTCATAATTGATCTCGGCTGTTGAGAATTTTCTTGAATGAAAAGCTATCGGATGGAGTTTGTCATCTGTTCCCATTTGTGATAAAACTGCACCCAAGGCAAAATCTGATGCATCTGTTTCCATAAAAAATGCCTTGGAAAAGTCAACACGATATAAGACTGATGCAGAGACAAACGATGTCTTCAAGGCTTCAAATGCTGCTTCCGCTTCTTGATTCCATTGGAATTTATCTTTACTAGTCAAGCGTGTAAGTGGAGCTGCAACTCGTGAGAAATCTTTGATGAAGATCCGATAGTAATTGGCAAATCCCAAGAAACATTGGACATCTCTTACTGTCCTTGGAATCTTCCAATCCATGATTGTTTGGACTTTCTTAGAATCCATCATGAGACCATCATTTGAAATGATGTATCCTAAAAAGTCAACTTGAGTAGTGTGAAATACACACTTTTCCATCTTGGCGTACAATCCTGCATCTCTAAGTTTTTGTAATATTTGACGAACATGTATTTCATGTTCTTCGACGTTCTTAGAATAGATCAGGATATCGTCTAGATAGCAGATGACAAAATTGTCTAAGAATTCACGAAATACATCATTCATGAGATGTTGAAAAGCAGCTGGTGCATTCGTGAGTCCAAAGGGCATGACATTATATTCAAAATGTCCATACCTGGTTCGAAATGCAGTCTTCCATTCATCTCCTTCTTTGATCCGTACTAGATTATATGCTCCTCTTAGATCTATTTTTGTATAGATCTTAGCTTGATTCAACTGGTCAAGGAGTCCTGATATCAAAGGTAATGGATACTTGTTCTTGATTGTGATCTTGTTGAGTCCTCGATAATCAACACACATTCGTAAAGATCCATCTTTTTTCTTTACGAATAGAATTGGAGCTCCTACTGGAGATTTTGAATGGCGTATGAAATTCTTTGCTAAATTCTCGTCAATATATGTCTTGAGTTCAGCCATCTCATCTTGCGATAAACTGTAAATTGGTCCAAATGGTGGCTGAGTTCCTTCCTTGAGGTCGATTGAACAATCATATGGGCGATGCTCAGGAAGAATATCTGCATTCTTTTTCTCAAAAACGCCTTGATACTCCTGATATTGACTTGGAATGCCAATTGAAGTCTTTACGTTTTCAGAAATAGGTGCAGCATAAATAGCAAAAGTTGATCCTTCTTTTGCTGCGTGTATAAATGCTTTTGCACCTATCAGTATGGGTTTTACTGTACTAGACTTATAATTTTTTACTTGGTTCGTAGAACTATTAATAACGCTTTTGGAAAAGTCAAGTTTACGTGAATTCTAATCTATTCGAGGGTTATATTTTTCTAGCCATGATAAACCTAAAATAACTGGATTGGACGGGGATTTAATTATGTTAAAAGCTATGTAGCTATCATGACCGTCTATTGTTACTTTTATAGGATGAGTTTCATGAGTGACATCTCCAGAAGACAAGGGACGACCATCTATGACTTCTACATGTACTGGTTTAGGTTTCTGTACATAGGGTATTTTACGACTTTTAACAAATTGTTCATCTAAAAAACATGCTGAGGCTCCCGAATCTAATAAAGCAGAGGCTTTGTAATTCTTAGGTCCTAAATATAAGTCTATTATAAAACAAGGAGAGGGTTCTGAGGAGAGGATAGGACCTTCATTAGGAATTGTACAAGGTTCCAGCTGCACGGTCCCTATTGTAGCTGGACAAATCCGTTTTCCGACATGTTGTCTTCTTTGACCGTCGTACCCCTCATTTTATAGTTGCGTCATTTCTTTGGACAATGTTGAGCAGTGTGCTTAGGTTCTCCGTAATATAAACATAATCCTTCTTGACGACGACGAATCTTTTCTTGCTCAGTTAGAGGTTTAAAACGTACCGCGTCAATTTGCATGTCTTCTACTTCCGAATGTACGTTTGGCAAAGATGTTGATGTTGCCATTGAGTAATAATGTTGAGGTTCCCGTGAATGATTCTCAGATCGAAATTCAAAAAGTCGATTATCACATTTTACCGCAAAATCGATTGCTTGACTCAAAGTTTGAGGATCAGGTAAGTTGAGCATCAATTTCTTTACTTCGTATTGCAATCCATAAAGAAATTGACTGATGAGTGCAGCATCATCCCACTTGATGTCAATTGCAAGTTGTCGAAATTGTGAAGCATATACTATTACTGAGCGATTTTCTTGTCGCAGAATTCGGATCTTATTTGTTGCAACACGAGTTGCATCGTGTTCACCATACATAGATCGAAACTCCACCAAAAAAGCTTCCAAATTGTCTAATATTGGATTTCGTTGTTCAAGAAAAGACGAAAACCACGATAATGCAGAACCAGAAAGTAGAGTGCCAATAAACCTGACTTGTGATCCTGAAGTTGGATAGCTTTGCGGTTGAAGTTCAATTGCCAATTGTACTTGATTGATAAACCCTCGAAACTTTGATCTCGTACCATTAAATTTCTCAGGTAAGGCAATTCTTGGTTCTCTAGTGCTTATAGGGTGTTGTACAATTGGAGAAGGAACGTGATTTGTTGTAGATGTTGAAGCAGCTCCGATCATCTCTATATCTCCACTTTCTGCTATTCTTGTTCTTTCCTGTGTTGGTGAATTGAGTTGATGCATCGCAAGCATTAACTCCCTCATTTGCTCTTGCATTTGTGCCATTGCACTCTTCATTTCAACAAGCTCTGCCATAATGACACTAAGAAGAAAAATTTGTTTGATATTGCTCAAGACAAAAGAAAAGAAAGACTTGATAACAAAGAAGATACTAAGAACAATATCAGTTTAGAAGTGGGTAATCCGCAAACTTCTAATACGCTTATGTCTTGTCAAGAGAAAGGGGTAATCCACTCTTACTCAAGAAAAAACAAAGCTCTGATATTGTAAGTGTACTCTTGTCAATCTGTCAAGGACAAAGACTCGATGAGGAAAAATATACACCAAAAGGCTATCTCGATATAATAAGTCAAAATATAAACAAGTAGGTATATTAAAAGGAAACTGGAATGGCTATTGCCACAAGACAAGAAACTAAAGACTCTTGAACCTGGACTAGAAGCAAGAAAGGAGTTGACAAGAGTGAAGAAGCCTTCACTCTTGTCTCTATATATACTATCTAACTAGGGGCTACGTGGCGACGTTCTATAGGACCTCCAATATGTGTTGACTTTGTAGGACACATGCCTTGACTTACAAGACAAGTTTTTCTACGTGTGGGCCACATAGTTAGCTTGATCTTCAAGCTAACAACATGTGTGGCACATGGCCAACTTGTTGACCACGTTTCTAATCCAAAAAGTCAATTAAAGACACCTATGAAGTCAAAGCAGCGTCTAGGAAGTTTCTAGGAAGCTTCTATATTAAATATTATACAATTAACTTACTTTTATCTACTTTTACTTACTTCTACCTATTTCTATATGTAATTATTAGCTTACATGATTATGGCCGTGACACCTCCAAACTAAAAGCTATATGACAATATTCTATAGGACTTGTTAGACACATAACTTAACTTGTAAGGGAAATTATTTACATGTGCGCCACCTAATAGCTTGTTCCATAAGTTACTAATATATGTACCATGTGGCTAACTTATTGACCAAGTTTCTATCCTATCAATTAATTGTAAATACGTGTAAAATCAAAACAATGTTTATGAAGCTTGAAAGAAGCTCTTTTAGAATATATTATAAAATTAATCTATTTTTACCTACTTCTATTTAATCATATAGGTATTTATTGAAATAAATATTTATGTTTGTGATAACACCTCTATTATCTTCTTTATAATTTGCACTTGTACATCCAAAATTCTTTTTTTCTATCTTAATTGCAATTAGTCATCTTTGGCTACTTTTATATCTTCTAGTTGATCCTTGAATATCTTCTTTGCTTCTAGAATCATTGCATCTCATTGTTCCAATCTCACCTCTCTTTTTTAGCTTACATTTTTATCCATCCGGTCAATGTAATTACTTTTTAAGGCATATTCCATATGTATCTTTCTCTTCAAAGTTGGAAACTTCATATACAACTACTCACTAGTCTTTTTCAGATGTTTATTTATCAAAATCCAACAATGTTTAAATCCAAGATTTGTTTCCTTGTGACTCTTTTGCACATGCAATTCATGAGCACAACTTAAGGTATCAATCATATTTGTACCACTATTGCATAACTTTTTACTTGCATGTACACATCAATCCACTTGCTTAAGTCAAATTTTACATTACTCCATTTTGTCTCCAACAAATTCTACAACCTTATAGTCACAAATCTATGCTCATCATAGTAATCTAAAATGTGCTCTCAATGCATCTTATCTCTTTATTGGTTGCCAATAATCCTATCATGTGATGCATGCAATACATCTCAATACAATTCATTGTGCCCCCCAAGGCAATACATCTTGTCCTTTATTTTATTGCAAGCCACAATATACCTCCTTCCATTCCAACTCTTAAGTCTAGTTTCTTACTTACAATGATAAAGTCCATGCAAAATCTAAAGATTTGGTCAAAATCCGGATGTCACAGTCACAAAAGAAGTCTCTGCAACAAGTTGTCTAGGCCACCCTTCATCTTGCCGTGGTTGGAGTCATTGAAACAGTTCACATGCCGTGGTGGGGCCCTAATAAGGCCGAGACAGCCGAGCCTACCGTTAGCGCCAACATTGGCCTTCTTATCCTTAATTTTTGTTGTACTTCTCAAATTTACTGTGTTGTTCTTTAATGTTTGATTATCATTAATTTTACTGTGTTTATTATTGTTGTTATTTGATTATTTTTATCTTATTAATACTGTTATAAATTTCCTTTTCTTCTTAATTTCGGTTTGAAATTAAATAATGAATAATTGTAAATAGTTTTACTGCTTCAGAACTTGCACAACTCAAATCTTACAGTTCAATCTTCCTTGTAAGTACCCAATGCAATAAGAACAAGTACACAACGGCGCAAGTTTAACTGCCTTACAATGCTGCCAATACATCTACACAGAGTCAAGATCAGCAAGAAAAAGTTGAAATCATCAACACATAGTCGGGAACAGCAAGACGATGTTGATATTAGCACCATGTGGTCGGGATCAGCAAGATAATGTTGATATTAGCAACACAAAGTCGGGATCAACAAGACGATGATGATATCGACAACACAAAGTTGGGATCAACAAGACGATGCTGAAGACCAGCATCACAGAGTTGGGGTCAGCAAGACGAGGTTGACATCAGCAACACAAAGTCGGGATTACCCCAGCAACAGCAACAGCCCGGCAGCAACACAACGACGGATACAAAGTCGAACAACAGGAGCGCCACAGGGGGGATGAGCCCGACAAACACAACAGCACCGCAAAGAGGAGTATTTGCAACAGCAAGGCGAAGACAAAGCGAGGGGGATCTAACGGCGACTCAACAACAACAAAGCGGAGAACTAGTGAACAACGACAACAACAACAGCCTGATTGCAACACAGTGGCGGGATGAAGTCAAGTAAGTTAACGAGAGCACCCAAAAGAAGCACAATCTGCAGCCACGATCTAAGACCAAACAAGTGCCTATCCCAAGAGCATCATCATGCGATGGAATTAAGATGGTCAAGCTGAGTTGCGATGATCCGGCGGCGTTGTGTAAAGTGGTCAGGCTGGAGTTGAGGTGGTCCCGCTGGGGCTTTCCTTTTATTGATGAAAGCGGTCCTCCTTGATTCATATCATTGGAAAGGGACCTCAGAATTCCTCACATAAAGACTAAAACATTTCTTCTAATTATTATTATTATTATTTCTATTCTTCTGATTCACCAATAATGTGCTAGAGTAACCTTAATACACCTCAAAATGGAAAAATCTGTTTTAGACAACACAGTTATTTTTTACTAGGATATTATCTATTTTATTAGTCTGAACTTGTTCTTCTAATTGTAGTTGTGCATATGTTTGTACAAGAACTATCACTGAGCCTTTTTTGGAGCTCAAAGCTATCTATTCAAAGAAGAGCATGTCTCTCTTTAGAATCATTATATCAAGATATTAAACAAAAATAAAATAATAAGAAATAGATTTAAGATTTAAAAATATATATATATATATATATATATATATATATAAAATAATGCTTATTGTCAAATACAAAACAACTAAAACAATTTCAAGCAAAATTACAATGCAAAAAAACTATTGATATGTTCAAAGATGGTTTTTAAATAATCTAATTTTAGATCATAAAAAGTCAAATCTCTAATAATTGAACTTGTCACACATTTAATTATTTTAATATTACAATAAAATAACCATATTTTATTATCAACTTTAAATGGATGTAGTTATTTTCTAAAAATATATCTATTATTTATTTTATTTTTTAAAATTCTTAATACTATATTTTTATTATTATAAAAACCTTTTATATATTATACATCAAATCCTCTAAAATCAAATTTTTAACTTTTAAAAATTTAAAATTATCAAAATATAGATGTTAATATTATTTAACAAAAAATATAGCTTATTGAATACAAAAATGTATCATATTCTTATATAAATATTTTGTAAAAAATACCATAGTTATTTAATTGCATTTGTAATAATTGATGGCACATCCTATATACTATTTATAAACTTGATTCATTAATTTTTTTGGTATCATGGACATATACATTTATTCTTATGATTACCTATATGATTGCGTACAAGTAGGTAAAAGTAGATTAATTTCATAATATCTTCTTAAAAGCTTCATAAACGTTATTTTGACTTTACACATATTTTTAATTAATTAATAGGCTAAGAACTTGGTCAACAAGTTACCCACATGACATATATATTAATAGCTTGTGGAACAAGTTTATTGAGTGGCATACATATAGATAACTTATCTTGCTAGTTAAGTCATGTGTTTAACAAAGTCAACATATATCGGAGGTCTTATAGACCATTGCCATATAGCTCCTAGTTAGAGAATATATATGGAGACAAAAGTAAAGCCTTCTTCACTCTTGTCAATGCTTTTTTAGTCTTTAGTCTTGTTTTAAGACTTTCTAGTCTTCTTGTCTTTAGCAATAACCATTCTAGTTCAATATACTACAATCTTTGAATGATTTTCTAGTCTAATTGAGTGATACAAGAGTGTATTGAGATTCTTTTTCTTTAAAATTCATATTCTTGATAGTTTTCTTATTAATGCTAGAAAAAAAAACTTTGAAGATTATTCATTATTAATCTTTAATATTTAAGAAAAAAAACCTAAAATCTTAATGTAGATTTAAATATTTTTTAAATCAATATATTATTTTAAAATCAAAATTTTCAATCAAATTGATTAAAATAAAATTTAAATGTTTCTTTAATAATAATAGATTTTATAAAATATAAATCAATCCATTTTAATTTTAAAAAATTCAATCATAAAAATAGAATTATAAAAATTTAAGATTAAAATATCTCTAATAACATCTATTAAGAAAAATGACCAATATTTTTTGAAATAAATAAGATTTAAAGAAGTCTATAGAATCAATAATATATAATTTTTACTTAGTATTTAAATAAAACCTTTGACAAAACATTTCAATCTATGTTACTAAATTTATTTTAAAATAAACTCCAAGATTTTGTTATATCCTAAAAGCATTATTGTTAAAAATTCATATTATGCCTAAAGTACATATAATTGTGCTTGACATTTTAGAATGTAAAAAAATCCTTTAAAATAAATAAGATTGTTTTAGAAATTAAATTTATAAAAGTTATTATAAAGATTATTTTTAATATAAAGTACAAGAATTTTGTTAATTTATTTTATAAATATTTATCAAAAAAATTATATCAGCTAAAATTATTGATTAATTAGATTGAAGATGCAATTACTTTGATTTAAAAAAAAATAGTTAATCATATGTTTTTTATTTTTTTATATAAAATTAGAATATCTAAATAAGATATTTGACAAGTATTATAGTTTTTGAAAATAATATATAATATTAATTACAAATTTTGACAAAGACACATTATGATGGATTTGGTGACAAATTAAGATAAGTGCTCACATAAAATATTCAATATTCTTGGAATGGATATCATTTATAATTAGAAAAAAGATCTTCAAAATATTGATATAATTTTTAAAATATATTTACAATAATAATAAGTTCTTTGTCATAGATCTTATAATTAATATTACCTCTCAAAAAAAATTGAATAAAAATAATTACTATAAAGTAGATTGTATTGATTTATTTGTAAAAAAATTATACATAATGCTAAATCTAATAATCTGTTTTTATAAAAAAAAATAACTTGGAAAAAAAAAGTAAAATATGAAATATGACCTTATACAAAAGTTAATTTTTTATGCTTAGATTTTACTCTCATATTTTTACTCCAATTTTTATTTTTATTTTTATTTTTTTTCCATATATTTAAGAAGCCATGCAAGATAAAACAAAAAATGAACATGAATAGAAGATAGCAATAGATGACAAAATGGATTTTTTTTTTTTTTTTATAAAAAATATCATGAGATATAGTATAATTACTTGAAAAAAACCAAAACTTAAAATTTAGAACTTGTTATGAATGGATAAGCTATATAAATTTTTAAACAAGTATAAACTTTCTAACGTTGATGGAACAAGATATAAGAGCTCATTAGTAATAATGTAATATGCTAAAATATAAAGTTTTAATCTTAAAAAAATATACTCTCTTATAGTAAATATTATTTCTAATTTTTATTTTTGATAACAATTCTATAATATGATTTTGAATTGGAGAAATTTTATCTTATTATTATTTTTTTATACAAAGCATTAGTAAAAGATATTTTTATATATGATATCAAAGGCTTTAAAAAACTTTAAAAAGAAAATCTTGTATATAATAATTTATTTTATTTTAAATCATTGCAATATTTGAAGAAAAGTTGATATAAGAGGACATAAATATGGATGTTTTATATGATAAAGTAAGAGTATACTATAGTAAGTTTACATTTTTTTTATGTTTCAAATAACAAAAAAATAAACTAGCTTAAATAACTATGTTCTAATTAAAATTTATAATAATGACATGTTGGTTGCAAAAAAAATTTTAAAATAAAAAAATTTAATAAAAAAAATTATTAAAAAAGATTAATAATACAACAAAGTAAAGAGTTTAATGTATTATTTCTAATCTTCCTAAGTAGATTGTAGATATAAATAATCATAGAGATTAAAAGAAACTTAGACTTTTAATATGACTAATAGATTATATTAAAAAATTATTGATGTATTTTGGTGTAGAAAAATTAAAATAAATTTTTAATATTTTAATATTCTATTTCAAATTATCTCTATTATAATCTTCTTGCAATATATATAAAAGGAAAAAAAAATCTAATATTCTATTGTAAAGTCAATAAACAGCTTACATGTAATAGTACATATTAGACTAAGTATCTTATATACTTAGTCTAATATATTGTAAATATTATTAGTATATATATAAAAAATACACAAAAGAAATATTAAAAAATAATAAAGTAGATACTTTATTACTTGAAAATTATAATAAATATTTGCATATCATTTGATATGAGATATAAAATAATAAAAAAAAAAAAATCACAAGATTTTTTAATATTAATTTATTTAGAATTTTGTACAAGAAAAAGATCTAGTATATATATTTTTTAGAATAGTTGGTAGTAGTTTAAACATAAGACTATTGTACAGTCAAATTCAATTCTTCAAATAATTCATGCAAAACATATGGTTATTTTTAAAAAAACCAAAAAAATAGTTTGGATAAGAATACTTACTAATAAATTTACTTTGATGCATAATCAAACTTTATAATCTTATATTAATTAAAGATATATATATATATATATATATACATATATATATTACAAAGAAATAGATATATTATTTAATTATAAAGCACATAGACATTACACATCATTACATTTAAATTTTCATTATTGATGCTAAAATTTACTTAAAAAATAAAAAATAGTGAATCCAATATATATATATTTAAAAGTCTAATAATAGATAAGAAATTTAAGTTATATTTGAGCTTATTAAAGATGAAAGTTTTTTAATTTGATATTACTATTAAATATTTTACAAAATTATTAAATTTTCTTGTATCATTAATTATTTATTTTAAACAAATATAATTATAATATAAAAATATAATTCAAACCAAATAAAATCCAATTTATAGTCTTTTAATTATTATGTTAGTATAAAATAATAAAAAGGGTCATGCTTTAATTTCGTATTCAAATTAAAAAGGTTAGTAGAGAACAAATTTTAAAACCATTTAGATTTTGTAATTTTTTAATACATAGTTAGTAATGTTAGTTGCAGTTGAAAATAGAATTCATGACAACTATCACTTTTGTTTCCTTTTTTACATTTATATCATAACACTCTTAAAGTTGTACAAATTATATTAGAAACAGACCAAATTATGAAATTTATTATCTTTCCATATAATAAATAGAAGTAACAAATAATAGAATAATAAAAAAACAAATCAATTTAAGAAAAATGATCCTATAGTTTTTCAGTTATTTAAATTATTTCAACAAAAAGCAATAGTCAATTTTTTTCAGAAAGTTTCTTTTAACAAGATAGAAAACCATTTTTAGCAAAAATATGTGAAATTTTATATTTTGTAAGTTTTCAAGATGAATCACTTAGGTTGTCACAACCATTAGGTTGTTAAAGTTAAAGTACTTGATGCCATCTAATCAAATAGAAGTTATAATGTTAATATAGAATAACATGTATAAAGTTATTAAGTACTTTATACATAATATACCATTTTATTTTTTAAAACTTTAATACATATATATATACTTTAATTAAAATAATTAAAAAATATTATATGTTTATTTTATAATTATTATAAGAATAAAATTCTATTCTAAAATTTTAAAAATTAAATTTAATGTAAGTGTTTTATGATATATAAATATATAAATATTTCAAATTTATATAAAAAATCATAGTATAGATTTATTTCTATTATTTCCAAAATAATTTATCATAATATCATTTTAACAAAATATTAAAAAAATTTGTAAAAAAATATATCTTTTCTAATATGTATATATGAAATTAAATAGAAATCAAACCTACCAATTAATAAAAAATACACTTCTCTATCTTAAATTCAAAATGAAGTCAAATCTATTACCATACATAATGTTTATATATACACCTTCATTATCCAATACATTGTTTTGCAAACAACCCACCAAATTTTAAATTCAAAAACAAATGAAAATATATTAAAATATAATAATGAGTCTTGTAAGCCCCATAGAAATACAAATCAATCTTTGTTCTATTTCCAATTATGTTATTTTCCATAAACTCACATACAAACATCATTATAACACTTAATAACGGACACCATGATAGTTAATTCTTGCCACTTACCACTTAAGAAGAAAAATAGAGAGATGGACATGAATCCAAATCACCACAAAGGCAACATGGCCAAGGAATATGCAACAACATACGAATACGAACCTAAAAGAACAGAAGAAGTAAAAGAAAAAGCAAAAGAAAAGCTATAAAAAAAGCACGGTGACATGTTCACACTGGGAAGTAGGCAAGGGCGGGGGGGGGGGGGGGGGGCTGCACGACGGGCGCGGGTCGACGCGCCCAGCCCGGGATCTATCCCCACGGGTACGCTCGCGAGCGGGGTCCAGTGTCCGAGTGAGATGGGAAAGCTCGCCATTGTCGTCGTTGCCTGGCTCCCACTTCCCCTTCCCCCTTTCCCTTCCCTCGCAATACTATCTGAGTAAAGAGCAACTTGCCTTCGCCTTGCTTTGCTCTGCCTTTGCTTTGCCTCTGCCTTTGCTTTGCCTTTCTTCTTCTTCTTCTTCTTCGTCTTCGGTGCCGCACTCTTTCTGTGCCATAGATCTACCACGGGCACCTCTCCCATCCCCCGACATTGCCCGATCCGTGCACCACTCCAGGTTTGTGAGAACACTACTGCCGCTGTTTCCGTTTCCTGTTCGTCTCGCTGTGTCTGCTTCACACATCCCCCCTCCCCCCCCCCCCTCCTGGTTGCGTCAACATGCCAATCTAGGGTTCTGCATTCGTCTTCTCGAGGTCGTGTTGAGTTAATGCGGGCCTCTACTACGCCGCGGAATGCAGCGGAGTATGAAATGAGCACTGGACGCTGGTTTTGCGCGCGCGTTTAGTTTTTGATTTTTTGATCTTTGTAACCCCCCCCCCCGGTCTTATTTGTTTATTGTTTGTTACGATGGTAATTTTAGTTGTGAAATATATATATATATATATATATATATATATATATTGGGGTGGAGGATTCGTGTTTGGTCATGAATTGTTGGTGGATCCGGGAGGGTTGTTGCCGTGTGTATCTCATGGCAATGTCTCGATCGCGAAGTTAAGCGAGTCGTTTAGCGAAATGAGCGGGGAGTTTATCTGGGTGGGAAGGATCGTTGTGCAGGTGTTCTGAATGGTGGTTTGTCAGTTTGGGAATGGAGATTCACCTATGCTAGAGTCAGTGGCTAGATGAGTGATATCATGGCAAGACATAGCAATGTGCGTTTGCTTGGCACATCTTTTATTTTTTATTTTGATCTTTTAGAAGGCGAAAACATCGATTTGTAGTGCAGTAGTTGTGAACATGACGACAAGTCCGTATATTACAAGAACAGCTAGTCGTGGGAAACTGTACTTTGAAATTTTAGCTTCACTAGGTAACTGCAGCTATTCCGATGTAATTTTGGATTGCTGAGATCAGGATAGCTATGTGAGTGCGTGGGCACCGATCTTAAGTGTGGCGCGGAGTGTATTGCTGTTATGGTTAGAATGGACGAATTCTGGTGTAGTATTCACCAATTGTTATCTCCGTTGTATCACAGTCTATCTGATGTTTCGCCTCTACTGCATGCAGGGACCTGGTGCGGAACGCAGCTTAAATCTTCTAGGAATAAGTGGCGTGAACCAGTGATAAGAGGCTTACTCCGGTGGTTCTATTGTAGAATTATTACCAATATGGGCCTTAGAGGAAGTTGACTATGGAGGATCATGGTTCGAGGTTAAAAAAGAACGATTGATATTCTAGCAAGGAACAGATGTCAAGTAAGTGGTCACCATGAAATGGCTTGAGCGTTTCAAAGAGAAAGTGAGTCAGACCTCATTCTCTCCAACAAGCCCTCAGGCAAGGCTATCACGTCAGTGCTCTGAAGATGGAATCACTAGACCCAGGTATTAGTTGAATACATTTTTCATCGCTTGAATTGATTTTATTACCAGAAGATGCGTTGGAATCACGTTCTTATGTAGGACATGAATTTGAAGACCTTAGGATCTGCTCGGGAATTTCTGATTGTGTACGAAGGCCAAGAATTTTATACAAGTCTTGAATTTGATGCGTGTTTCACTTTGTCAGTCTCTAGGTTTACAAGTTAATATTGCTATCCTGATCCCTCTCATTATTTGATGTTCTTCCTTGGGTCTATGTCAAATGAAACCCTTTCAAGCACAATGTCTCTAATCAGTACATCAACTTTTTCTTCTCTCTATTTCAGATCTCCGTAATCTACTCTGATTTCATGTTGATTGGGTATTCTTCGCAGAGAAAAAGATGACTTGGAACAAGATTTTCGATCGGCATGGGAGGATTTTCGGTCATCAATTACCGAAAAAGTACAAAGCTCGCTCTTGAATTGGTGTCGGAAGTGTTGGCTGGATAGTTGGGTTTGGATTGCAAATAGTATTCCTTATGCTGGCTTGTGACATTCGCCAGTTGTTGTGTTTCAGTTATTTGGTTCATATTGAACATTGTGCTGCATGCTCGCTCTCTGATTACTTTATGTGAAGACTCCAGAATATTTTTACGTGCGTTTCATGTGTTTTTCATGTTAACTTTCTTTGATTTTCTGCTGTGCAGGAAAAAGAGAAAGCCTTGGATGTAACCGTAAGCCTTTTCTGTAAGGTTGCTCGGCAGAGTTCAGATCCGACTCGACTTGCCCTTTCGTATGTCTCATTCACCTTAATTTTCAATGTTATTTTCGCAATTTTGTGACATCTGAAAATGTTATCATTGATGAAAAAAATGCACACAACTGTCGACAGGTTTTACAGTTTCTTGTATTGTTGTCTTAGTATTATTGTACAATATAATAACAGCGCTGTTCCCATTCTATATTTTGTGGACAGGTTGGTGGATATACGTTCTTTTGCATTTGTCGTTGCTCGAGCACTAGTAACAGAGATTAAGAAATTACGAGAAGATGGAGCAAACGGGCAGCTTCAGGCTGATGACTTGTTGAGTTTCTTTACCGGATCGCAAGTCGAGGTACACAAGTCTGAACTGCTTCTATAATGAAATTTGTGTGTTGATCATTCTTAGACAGTCGGCAGTTTCTGTTTGTAAAAATTGTTGAACTATGACTGCAGGGAAATGGGAAAACTGGTGCTAATCTCCTCTTCGCTTTGGAAGGGCTCGTCTCTACGGTACGCCATCTTCTTCTTGTGTGTTTCGTTTCCCGACATGTGTATATGGTAGAAGATGAGAATCCTGCGGGATAACATGCAATTCAAACTCGGGTTGGGAGGATTTCTAGATTTGTGAAGTGAACAACGTTTTGTACGGATATGCCTGGTCTTACAAATGTTCCTCGTTCTTGCAGGAGCTGGACGTTCAACCTCTGATCGATGCTGGCCTCTTTCCCTCACTTGTCACTGTCTTAAATTGCTTATTAAGCTCTTCCATACCACCCAATAGTCATACAGTTTTTACCAATAGCGGTCCGTGTTCAACTGACAGCTCCACCGAACCATCCAACACCTCGACACTAGTGGCTGAAGGATCGGAACTGGCAGATCCAATTCCTGCTGTGGTTGAGACAGCAATCGTGGATGTGTCCACTCCACGAGCTTTAGAAGCTGCAGACACAGTGTCTCAAAATGAAAACCCTCCTGGTGACGGTGATGAGTGTCAGCATGGTGAGAAAGGACTTCCGTTGGTTGAGAATGTCCTCCAACAACCTGCATCAGATGCTGTGATACAAAATGAAACTTCTGGTCGAGTCGAAGTGGCTTCGCTGGGTCAGCAACCTACATCCAAGGCAGATGAAGCTCCTGTCAGTGTGCTTGACGGGATACCAATGGAGGAAAGACGAGCTTTGGTACATATTCAGTATGCTTTTGCGTATCTCTCTCTCTCTCTCTCTCTCTCTCTCTCTCTCTCTCTCTCTATCTATCTATCTATCTATATCTATATATATCTATATCTATCTATCTATCTATCTATCTATCTATCTATATATATATATATATATATATACATGTGTGTGTGCTGTGTGTGTTTGTGGAAACATGTTAGTAGTCACTTCTTGGTTATTTTTGGTTGAAAGGGTTAATCCAGACTACGTTGTATTGAACTGCTTGGATTGGCACATTAGTTGTGTTTTAATACAGTGCGACGATGAGCACAGGTGGAAGCTGGTGTTGTTCACGTTTTGAAAGCAATGGCACGACATGCTGGTGCGGCACAAAGTTTATTGGAAGACGATGCACTTCAGTTACTGTTTCATATGGTGGCTACGGGGGTCCCCGCCCAAAAGAAAGGAATTTCTGATGCTTTGGACCTCCAGATCAGCACCCCCTTACATTTAGCACAGCTTCGTCGTCATGCCATGCAGGTTCGCTCTCTTCTGGAGGCGATCTTTCTTTATTGTTGTAATGTTCATTATTTGAGGCTGTAAGTGCTGGTGAACTTGACAGTCTTGCTTAAATATGACGATTAATACTTTCTTTCGTACACTGAGAAAACCGTGCTTTCTCGGTATTTTGCAGATCCTAGAGGCTGCGTTGATGAGCGATAATGGGAGTACAGCCCAGTATGTACAAACTCATGAATTGGTTCGTATGCCACTCCAAAATTTTAAGTTATGCTTTCCATTCTTGTGATTCTAAACGTTTCTATTGGTGTTTTCTTCAGCTAAGATCGACTGATTCTGTGGTTGGTATTGATGTTCTTCTAAGCAGATTGAAGTGCTGCTGTCTCCAGTCAAGAATTTCCTGGCTGAAAGCAACGGTGATGCAAGCTATATTATTAGTGTGGTCGCATTAATCCTTAAATGTGTCCAGCTCTCGTCTCGTCCAGGTACTTGAAATCTGACCACTGACGTTGATGGTAACGCTTTCACTCGGTTCATCCGAGTGTAGATAGAGTTTCTGTTTCTTCTGAGAAAACTTTGTGTTTGGTCTAAAATACAGTACATGATTTGCAGAGTCTCGTGGAATACGCTTGAAGGATGGTTTTCGGAAAGGGAAAGGTTACACTTGCCTGGAAAAACTAGCATTACAATTAGCTGCTTCGCCAGGGAGTACGGAAGGAAATTTTGAATCACCCATTGTAAACCGGGATTCTTTATTCCCGGATGCTTCATATGGTCAAGTACCTGGCGATCGTCAAACAGGGATGGCTGACGGTGATTCTAGTGGGACCTTGTCGCCTTTGCTGATACGTCTTCTAGACATCATGGTTGATTTTGCACAGTCAGGTTCTCGAGCACAATACCGCTCCTCATCGGGCATTGGGGAGCGTTCGGGACGGCCAGCTACTGGTAAACCAGTGCGCGCCTTATTTGAAGGAATTGGTTCAACCTCCTCTTTCGATACCCGCGAACTTGATTTGGAGGGTAAAATAGGGGACATCGAGATAGTTCAGACTTTCCAAGATGTTTTCCTATACACAGGAAATGTGATGTTGCAGCTTGAAATACTAGACCGCCTTCTCAGACTATTCGCCAGCCATCCAGATAACTACGTACTTGTACAGGAGCGGCGTACAATGCCACTCTTCTTACAAAACATGGGCAGTTACGCGTTGATACTTCAAGAGCGGCTTTTGAAGGTTTTGGAGTACGCCGTAACTGTGGTAAATTGTATTCCCGAACAAGAGCTTCTTTCTCTCTGCTACCTTCTCCAGCAACCTTACGCATCACCTTTACGAAAAACAGTGCTATCATTTTTTGGGAAACTCTTATCATTTGATAGGAATTACAAAAAAGTGTTGAGGGAAGTAGGGCTCTTGGATCTTCTACTTGATGACTTGAGGCGATGTGGTCTCTCAGAAGACCCTATATCGAAAGATAATGCTGAACCTCTAGTTGAATCTCCCTCTCTGGAGCTCCATATCTTTGAAGACAAGGTCACTATTGGGCTTGCCTGGGAGTGCCTGCTCTCTCTCCTGAAGAAGAGTGATGGAAACCAAACAGTGTTTCGAAAGGCGAATGGGGTTGGTTACATTCTTCCTCTTGTAGCTTCAGCTTCTCAACGCAGCGGTGCTCTTCGTGTGCTTTCGTGTCTGATATGCGAAGATATTAATCAGGTTAGTTATGTTTTCCTTTCCTCCTGCTTGAATTGTACATGTCTGGAACTTGATCCTTGATAGGATCTCAGGCTATGCAGACCATTATTATATGGTTTGGAGGATTTACAACAATAAATGTTCTGTCTGTATTTATAAACTGGGATGAGTGCTTTGCTTAAGTGTTCTGAAATCCTCTGTAATCCTCTGAAATCCTGAAGTAATGTACATTTTCTTCTATAGTAAACCTGTACTATCTGTTTCTGTCCACCTTTTGGTCTATCTAAGATTTCTGCATTTTTCAGGCGCATGCAGATGAACTCAAGTCTCTCTTGAAGATTGCTCATAGTGGAGTTGTTTCTGGTCAAAATGGAGTACAAAATGTTCTCGACATTGAAGCAAAGGAGGACATTTTGTGGTGTGTCTGGCGAATCCTTGGAGCCAATTCCACAACTCGAGTTGTTTTTGGTGATGGGAATGGCTTTGGTCTTCTACTTTCTGTTTTGGAAGGCATTCATTCAGGCTGTAATGATCCCAGTGTGGAGTCGATAGGTGATGAAGCTGCACCTGCTTCAAGTCTTGCTGTGCACATGGAAGTTTTAGATGCATTATTGCACGTTATTACTGTAGCGGCAGCTGAAAGTCCAACGAATCGGAACAAGCTACATGAATGCGTTTCGTCACAAGCTTTTAAACGCTTACTGCAGAGATCTGGACTTCTATGTCCCGAGTTTGAGCAAAAAGTGGCAGAGCGTTTGTTTGATGTGGCGCTAGAACGAGTTCACTCTCCTTCTCAAAGTAATTTGGGACTTCCAATTTTGTCACAAGGAGAAGGAACCAAGAGCTTTAGAATTCCAGGAGCAGAGGGAGAGTTCCTTGTAAACCCTGGTCAAGCAGCACAGATGGATGTATATAATGCAGGGCCAATCGAAGTTCTTCTGTTTTTTTTACCACAGTTTACTGTGAAGTTGCAGCTTCGTATACTGGTCCAGGTCGAGAGGTTTGTCAATGACAGCCCGTGGAATCAGAATGCCTTAACCTCTGCTGGTAAGTTACGTATCATAATTCTGGTGCCGTTCAGTGCCCAGAGCTTGGGACTATAACAGGTTGTACATTATATTCTTTCAAATATCCCTATTTGTTGGGAGCTTCTCATACCTGATTTTTGTATCTAGATGTCCTTTGCCCAGTCTAAACAATTCATTTCATAATGGAGTGTAGGCTGTGTGGGACATCTACTGGAGGTAGTGAAATCAATGCTGCAAACGAAGCCTTCCTCTCTCTTGTCATATGCTTTGAAGATTGTGGAAATTCTTGGATCCTTCAGGTATGCAGCCCACATCCTTATCTCTCCTTTTAAATTTTGAACATTTTTATTTATTGATAAAGTGACATCTTAGTAATGTATAGCCTACTAATGAACACCCATTGCATATTGTTTGGGTGTTGGTATTTGTGTTACAATATGATGTGTATAGTCATGATTTCAAGGTACTACCCTTTCGGAACAGTTCAGTACCGGCATAATACTTGATTGTAATTTTTTCTTTACGAATTAATTTTTTGGGTTGCTACTGGTTTGTTATTGTGCGCCTT
This sequence comes from Physcomitrium patens, assembly GCF_059467195.1. Lineage (NCBI taxonomy): Eukaryota > Viridiplantae > Streptophyta > Bryopsida > Funariales > Funariaceae > Physcomitrium > Physcomitrium patens. Next base: position 18,922,685 of record NC_143415.1, on the reverse strand, counting down.
ATAAATTCCCCCCCTGCTTGTGAATATCGATTTTTTAAAAATTATTTTTCTCTTATTTCTTCTACACAGGCTTTCTGCCTCAGAGATGCAAACATTGGGGAGAATCGTCTGGTTTAACCGGGACTCTTCTGTTGGTCATATGGGTCAGCGCCTCTTACAAATGGTTGAGAGGATGAGTCAATCTTCTCCTTTCTCAAGCGCAAGCCTGTCATTCTCCCCCTTCATTGAGTTTCGTATGTCTCGGATGGGACATGCTTGTCTGAGAACCCCTTTGGGGGACCGAACATGGCCTCCTACTGCTGGTTACTCTTTTGTTTGTTGGGCTCGGTTTGAGAAACTAAGCGCTCAAAATGGTCAGAACTCAAGTGGAGCTGAAGCATCTAAAGAGTTGCACCGAAATCGATCTGGTTCTTTAGGCTCTGTTCTGCGTATCTTGACAGTTGGAACAGCAGAAGACAAGAGTTCAATTTGTGCAGAGCTCTTTCTAAGTGATTCTGGAGTCCTGACACTGGCTACAAGCCCAACTTCTTATCTGTGCTTTAAAGGCGTGCGATTAGAAGAGGGTATTTGGTACCATCTCACCATAGTACACAATAAACCTAATGCATTGGCCGGACTTTTCCAGTCTAGTGTTGCTTATCTCTACCTTAACGGGAGCCTCCGTCATACAGGGAAGCTTGGCTACTCAGCCTCACCTGTTGGAAAACCATTACAGGTTCGTAGTATATATCTTCATATTTTTCATCACTTAGAATGTGTGTTCCTAAATTATATCGTTTAAGTTATGTGATACTTTTTTGAGATGTATACATTCTTTTAACTATTGATTATGACGTTAACTTCAACCATCAATCTCTGAACAGGTTACAGTAGGCACCTCATCATCTTTTTCGGAGGTGTCACCTTTTACTTGGCAGCTTGGTTCATGCTACTTATTTGAAGAGGTTCTCCCTGCTCCGGCAATTTTCTTCATGTATGTACTTGGGCGTGGTTACCGTGGACTTTTTCAAGACACTGACATGTTGCGGTTTATACCTTATGAAGCCTGCGGCGGGGGCAATTTGATGGTACTGGAGAGCTTAGATACAGAGCTCTTAGCCACGCTGAAAGCCGAAGGACTAAGCCAAAATGCTGGAGTGGCTCAATTGGAAGGCAGTGGAGTTATTTGGGATCTGGAGAAGCTTGCCCGCTTTTGGGCCCAGCTTTGTGGTCGCCATCTTATATTTGCTTACGATGGTTCGCATGCGGAGGATGTTGTTCCAGCTGGTGTTATGTCAATGGTGAACTTGGTTGATCCCATGTCAGCAGCAGCTTCTGTTCTTGGAGGTAAGCTCCTGCAACAAATAATTCCAAATTCCCATTTTCTTTAGCTCAAGTTCGTACTAATTACCTGCCCTTGATCTCACAGGATTACCAAGACTTGCTCGAATACATGGAGACGTCCACATTTGCACGCCATGCAATATCGCAGATACTATGCGTAAAGTGGGAGGTGTGGCAGTTGTCCTGGCAATGATTGAGGCTGCTGATAGTTGTGAAACGCTGCACCTCGCTCTCTCTGTTTTGGTATCTATGCTACAGTCAAATCCTCGGAATGCACGTGACATGCAAGCTTGTCGGGGCTATCATCTATTAGCTTTATTCCTTCATCGAAGAATGGATTATTTTGAGGCTCGGGATCTTGACTTTTTGTTCCGAATCGCATCCTGTGAAGCATCCTTTGTTCAAAAGCCACCCCAGACAACAATACCTGCATCTGAACCTGCTGGCCATAGCAGGAGTCTAAGTGCAGGATTTGACACAGCTATGAACCTCTTAGGTTTCTCATCTAGGGTTCCAGACGATCAGACATCAAACTACGGGTCCACGGTGGAGTATCCAGAGAGTCTTGGCATGGATGGATCGATTGGTGGCGGTGTATCTGACATCGAGTGCTATGATCTTCCACATGAGGATATCGATTGTATAGTTCTTGCTAATCCAGAAATGATGGAGCATGTTTTACTGGATTGGACTCTATGGGTAACTGCACCTATCGGGGTCCAATTAGGTCTTCTAGGTTTCATTGAAAGGCTTGTTTCTATGCATCGGTACCGTCTCCACAACTTAACTGTTTTAAGAAAACTCAATTTAGTTCAGCACTTGTTAGTTACCCTGCAGAGAGGGGATGTTGACAATGTTGTGCTGGAAAAGCTTGTAGTGCTGTTAGGTATCATCTTGGAAGATGGGTTCTTGCCTTCAGAGCTCAAATATGTTGCAGATTTTGTTGTGATGACATTTGACCCACCCCATATCGTAAAAGGTGTCTCAGGTATCACCCGTGAGTCCATGGGTACACAGGTGAGTTTTCGTTAATCATTTAATCTGAGTGGAAATTTGCTTCATAATCTGACTTAGCGAGGTCTTTCTCGTTTAGATCATAGTTTTAAAAACATCCATCTTCCTTCGGACAATTCTTGAGCTTGTTTTGTATAACAAGGTATTTAGGCATTAGCGTGCCTAAAGTGGAGGGGGTGCAATCACTGGTGGGTAATTTAATCTCAAAATTATGGTGTTGTAATCTCTAGCATCTAGTATTTCCTTCTTACCAGATGATTGGTTGACTTTATCTTGAGCCCTTCAATGTTTGATGATGTTGAGGCAGGTTATCGTGAGAGATTTGCTTCTTGAGATGCTCATTGAACTTCAAATGACTATTACAGCAGATGACACATTAGATACGTGGCACAAAATTGTGTCTTCAAAGCTCATTACGTTCTTGTTGGATGAAGCTGTTCATCCTACTAGTATGCGATGGGTTATGACTTTACTTGGTGCGTGCCTGCTACCTTCCCCTACATTTGCCGCCCGCTTTAAAAGCTCAGGTGGCTTCCAAGCCTTGGCTCGTGTTTTGCCAAGTTTTTACGATTGTCCTGAAATTTACTACATACTCTTCAGCCTCATTTTCGGGAAGTCTGTATATCCAAGACAACCTGAGGTGTGGTCATCTTGCCATTTAACTTTTCTTCAGTGTCCTTCCACTTATCAGAATGCTCTTTCAATGTTTTTGATTGTGTTGAAGATTCTGAAGGTGTTCAAAAATGCATTTGAAGCTCGTAAAGACATACGAACTTACCATGAGGTGCTTCATTTCCCAGGTTCGCCTGCTTGATTTCCATGCTTTGTTGCCCGAGGACGGGAACAAAGCAGAGCTCGTCTTTACCGAACTCTTAGACTCAGTGATATCGATGGCGAAGGCTGCATTTGATCGCATGATCGCACAGTCTGAATCAGCCAAACAAACTGGCGATTTCTCTGGATTTACTGTTACTTTAGCTTCTGATCAAACAGACGGAGAGACACTCCAGGTTGGTGCCTATTGCTGATTTTGATCATATGCTTTCTTCATTTGGTTTCCTTCTTTACTAACGTGTCATGTATCATACTCCACGATATACTTCCTAAACGCAATCGAGAGTTCTCAAGTAAAAAATAATCCTGTTTACGCAACTGCTGAGTTAAATATACGAACTTGATTGTAAATGCAGGGTGAGGCTCTTTTACATAAGACATATGCAGCAAGACTTCTGGGAGGGGTACAGGCAGCTCCTGGAATGGTTTCATCTCTGTTACGCTTCATGGTGGATTGTGCAAAGATGTGCAAACCCTTCTCAATGGCATGCCGTCGGTCCGACTTTCTTGAGTCCTGTGTAGATCTTTACTTTGCCTGTATAAGGTAGCAAATTCTCTTCTAAAAATGATGGCTAAATCTGTTGTTTGCATTATTGTGAGAGAGATTTGCACTGGGCTGCACCCCTCTGATCTCTTTTTCTCTGAATTGCTCTATTTTCTCGTCGGGAAAAAGGTTCGGGTGGTTGCACTTTCTGATAATGCGTTGATTACTTATTGGATCTACTGCACATTGTTGTGTTTCAATTATGTGAAACTCAATAAAGTTTAAGTTTGCAAGGTGATCTATCCTTTGCAGGTCTGCTGCTGCAGTAGAAGGTGCACAAGAGTCTAAATGGGAAACAAAGGATCAGCTACTGGAGGAAGACTTGGAAAAAACACAGTTTGTAGAATCTTCCAATATCAGAAATGGAAAACTTGATGTTTCTGGGCTGACTGTTGTTACAGAATATCCAACAGAGACGGCAACGAGAGTGTCACCGAAAATCGCTTCTAGAACGGAAGAAGGATTCCCTGATGTTGCCCACATTTCTTCTATTTCAGGTAACCCTTAAATCTATCTGAATGATACTCTGGCTATCCTATAGATTGAAGTTCTTGTGGAACTCCAGTGATAAATTGTGTTCAATTCTTTGCACTACTGCCTTGTGAGAAATACCTCTTACAGATGAAACTGATCTAAATCTATCATGTGACCAGCTTCCTCATGATCCGTTCCTGCATGAGTCGTGAGTTGCTACACGAAGCATTGAGCTTACTGTCTTATTGAAGCACTTAACTGTTTCTCATGATCCTACATCTTCTCCATGGGAACCCTGCCACATTATGATGTACTATGTATGTTGAATGTTCTCATCGTGCAACACAAGAAATTATTTCTCATTATGAGATGTGGATTACTGCAGAGAGTGAAGCTCTGACGGTTGACTTGGCTATGTCACCAACAACATCGGAAATGTCCAGGATTTCGATGCTCACTCCAAAGCCTACGACTCCTCCTGTGAAGTCATGGCTGACTCATCCCTTAACTTTGGACTTATCTGAAACAAGACAACCCACGACCACACTTTCAGCACCTCCAACGCCACCAAGGTCGAATAAAGAGCGAACTAGGCACCTCTCTTTCTCTGCAATCTCATCTATATCTGGCAATCAAAGTGATGTTGACTTCAATTTTAGCGATTTTGGCCCTCCGTCTTCTACAAGTGTCACACCTAGTGAAACCTTAAATGCTGCAATTACCCCTCGTTTGCTTTTGCAACTGGAATCTTTGGGTGCTGGGGGTGGGCCCTGCGCTGCAGCTGCATCTGCCATATTGGATTTTATTGCAGAAGTGTTGGCAGAAACTTTACTCGAGCAGGCTAAATCAATAACCGTGGTGGAGAGTATTCTTGAAGCTGTGCCCATGTATGTCAATTCAGACGCAGCTCTTATCTTTCAAGGGCTTGTTTTGAGGCGAATAATAAATGATCTCGAGAGGAGGCTGATGCGCGATTCAGAGGAGAATCACAAGAAATTAGATAAGAATAGGTATCCTTCTCCTTTTTTCTTTCTTAGATGTATGTTATTTGTAGCCTTTCATTCTTTGGATAACATATTGGGGTGGATATTTACTTTTGAGTTGTTCACAGTTGTTTTGGCTCTAGCTTTGTTGTAGTTATTCATTAAATCCTTGAGTGCTTTGTGTGTAAGGTTTTGTTCTGCACTGCCATGATTTGTTTTTGAAAGACTGTTATCCTGAGCTTGCGGATTTGTACAGGTGGGCTCCCAATCTTGATACGCTGAGTTGGCTGTTAGTCGACCGCGTATACATGGGTGCATTTGCAGAGGCTGGAGGCCCTCTCAATGTCCTTGAGTATCTTCTCTCGATGCTTCAATTAGCCAACGCAGATGGACGTGTAGAAGATGCAACTCCGACGGCCAAAGGCATGCTGTTCACGAGGAGCGGTGGTCGTCAGGCAGAATCATATGTTCAATCTCTTTTGAAGAATACGAACAGGATGCTTATGTTTTGTTTCTTGCCACAGTTGATTAACAGCCCCGTAGAAGAAGACTTTCCCGCAACGAATGGGAAAAAGATCAATCCATCTGCTTCAGGCTCAGAGATCGTTATGGAGAGTGTTCCAAAATGTCTGGAGAGAGTTTCTGGGGATGTTGGCGTTACTTACCAAGTTATTCTTGATAAAGCCGCAGTTTTGCAATTATTACTTGCCAATCGAAAAATAATCTTTTGCACCATCAATGTAGACCTTGAATTAGTATGTGCTCTTTGTATAAATCTTTTTCCGATGGCTTTAGATACTGAACAAAGCAATAAGACTGTGGTTTTTGAAGTCTGGAAAGCGTTGTTGACACATCGCAGTTCTGCTTTGGAGGATGTACTCATCACACGAGGTAGCCAGGTAAAATTTTCACCCTCGGAAGATAAACATAGGGTGTAGTGGTTATGTTGCGTTGTCTTATGGGCAATCTTAAGCTCTAGTCTGATTCAAAGGCTGGTGTATTCTTGTTCGCGTGCAGGGCAGTGTTCTGATGGACGTACTTCATGGAGGCTTCGATCGGCTGCTTAAAGCAGGAGTTCAAGACTTCTTCGTATGGCTTCAGGAGAATTGGGAGTCTGTACAAAGAGTGCTGGAGCAGCGAGCATCCACCATATGGAGGGATTACGTTTCGGCAGCATCACGTTTTCCTGCAGCTCGCACTAAATCGATGGAGGTTCGACGACGGAGAGAAATGTCTCGTCGTAGTAGGGAACGCTCCAAGATGGATACTCGCCATTGGGAGCAAATGTTGGAAAGACGCGTGGCACTTGAGTTAGTCAGAGAGGCTATGGCAGCCGAATTAAGGGTTCTTCGTCAAGACAAATACGGGTGGATACTTCATGCGGAAAACGGGTGGGCAGATCATCTCCAGCAGCTAGTTCATGAGCGAGGAATTTGGCCAATCGTCCCAGAGGTCTGTGATGAAGAACCTGATTGGCAGCTGTGCCCAACCGAAGGACCTTATCGCATGCGGAAGAAGTTAGAGCGAAGGAAGAAAAATCTTAGCATTCTTGGGAAATCGCAACTCATGGTGCATATCTGAACCAAAATCATAAGAATGCTCTCTTTTTCAATCTTTGACATGGTTATTTAGAGATTTCGAATTTAAGTCATGTTGTTTTATTCCATTAAATACCTGGTGGTACGATTGTGAAATTTGAACTGTTTGTACCTTGTTGTGGAGTTGAGAAAGATGCTAATAATCTCTCTTGCTTGAAAAGCTTCCGTACGATAATTTTCTCACGCTCCGTACTATCTTCGCGAGTACTGCTTCTGTAAGAGTAATTGAAATTGATTCAATATTGAGCGTTAGATCAAAAGTTCACGCACGAGTGTACAAGTCGATTCGAGGAATTATTTGTGCGTTAATCTCTTATTGGAGTGGTGGCACTCATGTTTACGGATTGTTGATCAGGAGGAGCGACAGAACGATGGGGTGTACAAAGTTTCTCCAAATGATGGAGTTAATCCGTTGGACAAGGAGAATCCACTTCATGATCAGTACGTTGACCTTTTTAGTTCCGATACTCAGAAACGCCTGGGATATTCAAGTAAGGAGTTTCTGGCATCACTTGAGGAAGACATCGGAGAATTGAAGACTGAGATTGGTGACGATGAGGAAGATATGTTATCCGCAAGAGTTAACTGGAATGAGGAGTCATTTTCTGGCAACTCAGAATCTCAGAGACCAAAGGCTATGAGTGTTGCTTCTCTCAAGCTTGCTGGAGAAGAAGTCATAGACCAAGTTTTAGGTTCTCCACACGGATCCGTCTCTCCAGCAGTAGAAGAGATTATGCCAGAAGAAGCAAATTATTTAGAGCAAGAGATGCATGAGGATGGAGAATATTTGATTAGGCCTCATTTGGAACGTGGAGAGCGTATCAGGTTTCGATATAATTGTGAGCGAGTGGTTGGCTTAGACAAGCGTGACGGAATTTTCCTTATTGGGGAAAAATGCTTGTATGTTATTGAAAATTATATTATTGATGAAAACAAGTGTATAAAGGAGAAGGGTGAAGAACGAGATCTCTCAATTATTGATCAGGCTCTTGGAGTTCGAGCTAATTCAACTGGTGTAGTGGATATGAACATATCCAAGCAGACGGAAGTTGCAGCTGATTCTTGGGCTGGAGGTCGTGCTTGGGCTTACAGTGGGGGTGCATGGGGAAAGGAGAAGGTGAGTGAGAACTACATTGAGTGATGTTTTTCGAATGCCATTTATTCTTCAGGTGCATTTTATCTGCCTTAGGTACTTGCTGACACGATCTGGATAATGGTTCTCAAATCATTACAGGTAAAAGCAGGCCAAAATATGCCACATCCATGGAGGATGTGGAAACTAGAAAGCGTGCATGAGTTGCTGAAGCGGCGGTACCAGCTACGTCCTGTTGCCATTGAGTTGTTTAGCATGGATGGATGCAATGACCTGCTTGTTTTTCATAAAAATGAACGAGACGAGGTTTTCAAAACTCTTCTCGCAATGAACCTTCCTCGCAACAGCATGTAAGCCCTTTTCTTCATTAGTCCATGTTTATGTATTTTGTCTTGACATTCTAATTAATTGAAAACGAACCAGCAAGAGATGTGCTTTTTAAGAGGTAGGCACGGATTTTCACGCTTGTGTTAGCGGCTTCGGTAATGTTCTTAATCATTGAAATTGGAGTACAGGCTGGATACAACAATATCGGCCGCTTCAAAGCAAGAGGCCGGTGAAGGTGGGCGACTCTTTAAAATGATGGCCAAGTCCTTTAGTAAAAGGTAAGAACACATGTTTTAATGAGGTTCGATTACAATTTTCTCCGATGATTAATATCTTATGCAAATCTGTGGTTTCTCTTTTTGACATTTCTTTCATATCTCATCAATCATGGTTTGCTTCTGGTTATAGATGGCAAAATGGGGAAATCAGCAATTTCCAGTACCTCATGCACTTAAACACACTAGCAGGGCGTGGTTATAACGATCTCACACAGTATCCAGTGTTTCCCTGGATTTTGAAAGACTATACTAGCGAAGAGTTGGACTTGTCGAATCCAGATACATTCCGTCGCCTTGATAAACCTATGGGGGCTCTGCATCCTGAACGAGAGAAGGAATTCCGAAAAAGGTTATACTCCTGATATCATGCGTAAACTTAGAGAATTGTTGAATATCTAGGAATTTCAACGCTTAAACGTCTGGGTGCGAATCTACACACCACTAAGGTGACTATTACGGTCGCACTGTGGGCGTTTGAGGGTTGATGTACCACTGCTTGTAGTGTCTTTTACTTCAAAAGTTTGGGGTATAGAGTATAATAGAATTCAGATTGGAAAATCTGCTAGTGATTATTAACTTGGCTTTCTGGCATTCAGGTACGAGACTTGGGAGGATCCAGAAATTCCGAGATTCCACTATGGTTCACACTATTCCAGTGCTGGAAGTGTGCTATTTTACCTCATAAGGTTACCCCCATTTAGTCAAGAAAACAAACAGCTTCAAGGGGGTGCTTTCGATCACGCTGACCGACTCTTTAACAGCATCAAGGATACCTACCTCAGTGCAAGTCAAGGAAATACTGCTGATGTTAAGGAGCTTATTCCTGAGTTTTTTTATCTCCCCGAGTTTCTGGAGAATCGCTTTGGTTTTGATTTTGGAGTTAAGCAATCAGGTGAAAGGGTGAATGATGTGCTACTGCCGCCCTGGGCAAAGGGAAGTGCTCGTGAGTTTGTTCGCAAACATCGTGAGGCCTTAGAATCACAATATGTCTCCGAAAACCTGCACCACTGGATTGATCTCATCTTCGGTTTCAAGCAGCGTGGAAAGGTTTGGTCACACACTCAAGTAGCTGCAGAATTCTTGCATTGTTCGCACTAGCTGGTAGTATTCAGTAAAGGATGATTTATATCTCTTAAAATTCCCAAAATCATCAGAAAACCACGACAATTGTTGAACAAGCTTTTTGTGACCTCTTGTGTTCAGCTTTTAAAGACCAACTATTTCAACCTATGGGTGTACTTTGACATGAACCCTAAAACATAATTTGCAGATAAAATTGAAAGCTATTTAGTCTTATCGCACCAGCACTTACTGTATTTCATCTATACATGTTTCGTGATCTTGAGTTTGTCTACCATTATTGTTGTTACTACTAGTAGTAGTAGTTTGGTGATAGGTGTGGAAAATCTTTAACTTGTTATACATCCTTTGATTTTTGTTACAGCCGGCTGTTGAAGCTTTAAATGTATTCTACCACTTGACGTATGAGGGAGCAGTTGACATCGATCGCGTTCCCGATCCTGCAATGAAAGCTGCTGTTTTGGCTCAGATCAACCATTTTGGACAGACACCAAAACTGCTCTTTACCAAGCCTCATCCTAAGCGGAAGTGGGTTCAGAAGCAGCCACTTGCGCTTGCCCTCCGCAATTACCATTTACTTGCTCCTCAGGTGCTCATGAGCTCACGGGGTTTCTTTCTTTCCTTCTTCCTTTCTTTTGCTTGTTTGCATTTTTCTATTCGAGAAATTTCGCGAAGGTGTGTAGGTTTGAACTTCTTTGTTTTGGTTGATGATCGTTCTTCAGGAAATGCGGCCATTGAGTTCAAGAGTATCTCAAATAGTTATTTTTCAAGACAAGGTATACGCAGCAGGAGCTAACAGAATACTGAAGCCACCCTCTTTTACCAAGTATCTTTGTTGGGGATTTTCAGATCGTAGCCTTCGGATTATCTCATATGAGCAAGAGAGGCTCCTCTCCACCCATGAGAATCTTCATGACGACGGACCTGTGTTATGTACTGGCTTTAGTCGCGATGGTCGAATTCTGGTCACTGGTACTAGCACTTAAATATTGTTCTCCTAATGTATTAGCTCTCTTTATTTTTATGATTTATTAAAAAAATGATAAATTGTTTAGGGTTTGCCATTCCATTTCAACCGGTACTGATGGACCACCATTTATTTTTGTCCCTTACTCAAGGCAACTAAGTCCTTTCCTTTCCACACCAAGTTGGCCACTGACTCTTCTTTTTACAGGTGGAGCGGATGGGGTGGTATCTGTATGGAGACAACGAAAAGATGGTCTTCGAGGACAGCGTCGGCTACATTTGCAGAGATCATTGTGTGCTCACTCACAAGCAGTCCTCTGCCTTGCAGTTTCCCAACCATACAGTCTCATTGTTAGTGGATCTAAAGACCGTACTGTGATTTTCTGGGATTTGTCTAGTCTCGAATATGTGCGGCAATTGCCTGAACTACCGGAGCCACCGACAGCTATTCATGCAAACGACATGACAGGCGAGGTGGTCACAGCCGCAGGGACGACTCTTTCTGTTTGGAGCATTAATGGGGATTGCTTGGCAGCTGTAAATACATCTCACGTTGCTGCTGATACTATCCTTTCCATTACTAGTCCCCATTTATCGGATTGGATGGAGGCAAGCTGGTATGTTTTCTTTTTAAAGAAAAATATGTGTTCACTTTTTATGCTTGTTTGTCACAGATGGAACCCAACACTGGATTCTTTGGTGAAATCTATATGTACTGGATTCGGCTAGATGCATTTTTTTCATGTTTTTAGGGGCAACTGAAGTTCTAGCAGTTATTTTCATGCAATGAACGAGGCAATACCTTGAGGAATATTTTCATTTATGGAGTACATTTGTGCTGGAATTCTGGTGGGAATCCTCTTCAGGTACGTGACGGGCCATCAAAATGGAGTAATCCGTCTTTGGCACATGGAGCTTGACAACCATTCAAAATTAGATCGGAGAGCGAGCCACCGAATTTCTTGTTCCTGGGGTTCAAACGAATTATCTAAGTCATGTGTCACTGGCGGCCCTCCGGAATATCAACTGGTTTTGTATAAAGTACTGAGTTGGCATAAGGAGCCAGTAACTGCTCTCTCGTTAGGGAACGACCTCAAGCAACTCTGCAGCGGCGATGCAGGTGGACATCTTGTTTCTTGGACACTGCCTGATGATGGTTTTAAGCAAACACCTTCGCTTGAAATTGAGGTAAGCGGAAATTTTGGACCTGTATGTCCTTCATATCCTTCACATCCTGCTTTGAACCATTTCTGTTGCAATTTTACGTATCGTCATGGTTCCAATCTATGTTTTTGACTTCTCGTGTGTCAAGCATTACTTGTTTTCACTTTAGTGAGAATTATGTTCTGTACTCTTTAATCCTCAACTTCCAACTCAAGTTTGTCGCCAGGCAGTGGCGCGTCACTTTTCATGTGTTGGCTGTTGGATATGATGTTCGGTGGCTTCGGAAAAGTAACATGCAAGGCTAGAAATATTGCATTATATTTTGATTCCCATCTTACTAAAGATCCGCTTGGTTTGCAGCCGGACCAGTGCACAACATGCCAGAAGGAGTTGAATCTAACAGAGATGAAGCATCACTGCCGCAATTGTGGACAAATTTCATGCGCCGACTGTTGCAATAACCACATTGTTTTGGAAGATCTTGGCTATTTTAGTCCTGTCCGAGTGTGTGGGAGTTGTTATGAGTCTCGCCAATCCTGCACAGGTAGACAACTGACTTTTTCTAGGACGTCCTCCGAGGTGATTCGTCCCTCTCTGCTTACAGAGGATTCGAAGAACGGTAGTGAACTAGCCTTTGAACTTCTGAACGCCTTGAAGTCCGCTAATGTGACAGATGTTGAAACCAACATCACTTGAAGTGGATTGTTCAAAGGGGAGACCTAGTTAGATTTTGCCCCCCTTGACCATCTCTGTATACAATTTCCAATTCCATTTCCTAACTTCCATCCTTCGGGACCAAAGTTTCCTCATTGCTGTCTGAAGTGCATGTTCCAAGGTTCGTTTGGGCACATTTTCTGGCTGTGCTCTTTAATTGGGTGCAGGATCGAAGGTGTTGACTTTGAACAACCTCCCTTGATCAGTTCGCAGGTTTCCCACCTCAGGGACATCGCCTTTTTAAGCGCATCATCTCTACTGTTGGATTTCCAAAGTTTTTGTTTTGATCACAGCTTCGTTAGACAGGATATACCTTACGAACCTGTTTCCACAATGTCTACTTAATGACCTGCTAATCGGCAGTGGTGGACATTGTGGACTATCAGAAAAGTGAAATTTTGTGACCAGACAAGGATAATTGAAAGAGGGTCCAACACCACAACAGTATCCATTTACAATTTCCTCTTATTACTGAAGCAGTTGTACATTAGAAATTTGACTCAGGGACCTCTATCTGCTGTCCAAAATATGGTACCAGATGGGAGAACACGAAGTAGTCCATCAAAGGGTTCCTGCCAATCGACACACAATGGATATCTTTTGAGGAAAGTTTCTGAGAGGTGGTACACAGAACTTGTCGAATGAGCCCATGTGCGATTTTACAGCTTAAAATGGTGTAGATCTTTACAATTGGCTGCGCCAATAAAACACCACAGAGTACTACACAATCTCGTCCATGCCAAACCTTTTGGTTTCCTTGGACTCCTCATCCATTACCTTAATCTCAGCTCAAAAAGTATGGTACTTTTCATGTTCAATCACACATTTTTTTTTTTTTTTTTTTTTTTTTTTTTGTAATCCTTCAGTCGCCGTTTCATCACCGGAAATTCTCTTCCTCTCCGAACTCCGCTGAGTTCATTTGCAGCCTGAGCAATTGACCAACTAGGACAGATTTGCTGCTAATTGAACTTCCGGATCAGACGCTCGATGGTTACACCAAAATCCCGAGTCATTTCGCACCAATTGCCCAAAGCCTCCATAGAATATCGTCGTCTCTAAGCCTCTGGAGCAGAATCATGAGGTGAGGTTATCAGACGAGATGATTCGACCTTGAATCCAGTGACTCAATAAAGTCTCCTGTCCAGACGCTCACATTCTGTAGGATGTGTAATTCTATGGCCTCCCCGCAGAAGTGACAAATTTCCATCTCCGAAACAGAAAAATTGGAGACCAGGGGAATCAAATTAGCATTAAATGAATGGATGTGATGCAAGGATTAGTAAAATCTGACGGGCACTTGGTGCTGCCACCGGTCAACGTGGCAGGTTCGTTTCACAGACTCTTCCCACATCTCCCGAGAGCGTGATCTCTTGAGCCCGCTTCGGAAGGAGGTAGCAGCCGGCAGGTCCATCAGGGGTGACGTCGCACTCTGGAGCTGGGCAAAGGCATCATGGAAATCCATGGCAGCCTGGGGAGAGAATGGGTAGCCTCGCGCATCGGGAATTTGCTGGGAGGCAACGAATTCGTCGTAGTAAGATGGGACTGCTGCAATGCGTTGCCTGGCGCCGAGAAGCTGAGCCATTTGCACGTAGGGTGACAGCGAGGAGGATTCTTGAATGCTTGCCGCGGCGCGCTGCAGCCACAAGGCTGCCCGAAACTGAAGCTCAGGAGATAATCCACCCGATGGCGAGGATTGCATGGGCAATGAACCCGGCGACACCCGGCTGCCAGAGAAATTTGGGCTCCCATAGCTACTGCTGCTGCTGCTTGTGGGGAAGCTTTCTCCTTGGTGGTGGGAGAGTAGTCTTTCGGCGGACATGGAGACCGGGACTTGGATGTGCTTCGGCGTCATCCGTACTGGCGATCCGGGGTGCGTGGAGTCGTAGGCATGGTGGTCCTTTGAGTTTTTGGCGGACAAATTGGCTGCGTATATGTTCGCCTTCAGGGGGAAATTTAAGAGAGCCTTGCATCCGCGCATCTCGAAAGCGGCCTGGTCGTATGCACATGCTGCATCGTATGCGGTGTCGTATGTGCCGAGCCAGATACGGGCGCCATTTTGTGCGGAGTCACGGATCTCAGCAGCAAATTTGCCCCACGGACGTCTCCGGACGCCTCGGTAGTTGAGAGATCTGGGCGGCTTCTGGATGGGTGCTCTGGCCACAGTTGGCGAAGACTCCGAATTATGCACGGGCACCGAGTCGTTACTCTTCGACTTCTGATCGACGCTACTCGCTTGCTGTGCGGGACTCGATCGACCCCCTGCCATCGAACTCGGCTCAGTTCCCTGAGACGACGGCTCGATTTCTGTTGAGCAGGGGTCTACTTTCGAGTACGGCGTAGCATCACACCATCCGTCAACATTGCCCTCATGATCTCGGAAGACGCTCTGCAAAAACATGTTCACATATTCATCTTTCTCAAGAGAGGAAGACGAAACCCCGGAGAGACTCTTCTCCTGGGAGACAGTGCGTTTCAATGACATTTTAGTGGCCAAGTAGGTAGCAGGAAGTGTCAGATTGGGCAGCGGTCGTCCTGTTCGGTTGCTAATCACCGAAGACTGGTCCTGTACCTGCGACTGGCCATCGCTGAGCTCCTGCGCGTCGATAGTCTCACTGATCTCCGACCCATCACGTGCCGAAATGGGTTTAGTCTCCTCGCAGCCGAGCCTACCCCTGGGAGACGGCATCGGAGAGACCAAGCTCTTGAAGAATGCCTCCGTGCTCATGTCTCCACTCAATCCTACCATATTCGCCGGCTGCAAAAAATGCTCTTCAGCAAGGCAGTTATCATCGTCCTCCAGTAGGTAATGACGGAACTTCTCGATCATGCCCTGACTCTGCATCGTCGTCCGCGGCACGCTGCTATACGGCAACACCGCCATCTTCTCTACAAGAGTACGATTCATCGATTGCACCCTTCTCTTTTCAATAACTCCAAAAATCTCCAGTTTCAACAACTCTCAACCTTTCTAGTACCAAGACGCCATGACAAGTAGACTGTCAGACCGTTTACGTTTGTCGAGATCTCATGGAGATGCCTGTCAGACCGTGCACTCTGCCTGCATAGACTTTCTCCCCTTATTGATTGCAGAACTCCTCCGGCCTTTCCACTACGAACTGCAAGCCTTCAGAAGGTGTACAGGATGTCAACTGTCCTGCAATATAACTCCGCTCGAGTAGGAGAAGACGATGGTAAATTGATCGTGGGCGAAGGTCCATATAACATTCCCAGAGTCGCCGTCACGCTAGGCTTTGCAGGTGAAAGCCTTACGTAGGTTGCACTTTCCTACACCGTTAACTGGGGCCCATGACTACCGAAATTCAGAGTTGGAGGCAGCTTTCTCCTTCATCAACGTGGCCTTTTTTTTTTGTCCCACGACGAAGCTTTCGCTTGAAAAAACTAATCCCTCATCCGCAAACTGCAGTACTGCATCCTCAAAGGCACCGCATCGAAGCTGCTTTAGGTGATTCATCGTGCCACTAATCCCCATTCTTAACCTAATAGACCTTGCTACAGTAAGTCAATCAGCCGACCACTGGCCAATCGATCACCATCCCGAGCACATTCTCCACCAGCAGATCCCTCCCCCTCACAGTAGCCACCTTTCAACGCTCTTATCCCCTGTCATCCGCCTCATCAGTGGGAGTAAACGCGAGATCCACCACTCCTCGAAGGATTTGAAAGACTGTTCTTCACTATTCTACCGCATCCAGGTTTGAGTGCGCTAAATAAATTCTTGCTCCAAACCCACATAACCTTTCTTTAAAATTAAATAGGGTGCAAGTCAACATGTGCTCAGCACCAGTCTTTAACGCTTGTCAACACTTTGCACTTTGCACTGTTTGGATTCCTTCTACAAACGGAGAGGATCTCCGTTCCGAAGCAGTTAAATTTACCTGGATCAGCGAAATGGGCGATTTACTTCGAGTAGCAGTTACGGTGTTTAGGTGTTCCAGCGAGGTGTTGACAAGAATCGGATATAGAGTTGACTCCCGTGGACCATTTGGAGACTTTTGTCTACGCCTTTGCTCCAGCTTGGGACCAGGTGCAGACTTAACTCTCACTCCACAGCCTCTGGTGAGCTTTACAGCTTTGTTTTCGCAATGCTTTGCTGTGATTGCATCGCAACGTAAAAGCAACACGGGGCCAGGCCCGTATGGAATGCATGGTAGCTTACGCGAATCGTGTACTTCTCTCATGACCGCCGGGTGCCAAAACGGAAGGTGTGGGTTTTTTCATTTCCCTGGTCCTGTCTTACCTCGGCCTCGTGGGCCGACTATGAGGTGGACACCCGGCGACGACGACGAATCGAAGACCGAATATGATTAGCTTGCCCTTGTCGCAAAGTTTCCAGTGTTTTAAGTGAGGCGGAGATCACGAGGCAGCTGCACGTGACAACGCGGGAGTAGCCCCGTCCCCTCATCATAAAGTTTTGGGGTCAGCTTGGAATCTCCGCGATGAGAGCTTGAGCTTGTGAATTTTCTCGGAGTCGCTCTCGTGGGAAGTCAGACTCGATGTGTGTATGTCGAAGATCCCACTCTCGAAGTGCCTTGCGGTACGTGATCCTTTCACTGCAAGCTATTGTATTAAACTAAAACTGCATCTTTCCTCAACACAACACAACTTAAACGTATAGGTTTCTATTGCTGCTCAATAAAGTCAGCCACTGTGACTGTTGTCTTCTTCTCAACCCTTTTTTAGGCAATTTTCTTTGCTTGAGTTGACCACCACACATTGCACTAGTTTTCATACCGTCTCTTGAAGAATCTACAAGCTTTACAACTGTGATCATTGTGCAGTAGATTTTTTTTATATAATAATCTTAATTATGTTGTGTCACCATTATTAAAACAAGTGAGTAAGTCTAGTGTCGTGAGTGTGCTTAACTGTTTTACACTCAAATTGCATGAAACATCATCCATGAAATGCTCAAAGAACATAATGTTTTCTTTTTGTCTTTTTCCAATCTTGCATTCTAAATTCAAGATCATTCCACACATCCACACATGAGGGTATTGTTTAAGGTGGAGATAGATACACACTTACTTTAAGTCAACATGGGGAAAGCTTGGAACATGGTCATGAACACAAGAAATGTGCATTCATGATGTTCAAACCTATGTGAACAAGTTATGGAAAATTGAAAAAAAAAAACAAAAAACAAAACAAAACAAAACATTCCTTTTTACAGAGGTTTTAACTTAATTTTTATAATTCAAGGTTATAATATTCATTTATTCCTGTATACATGTGGTTTGAAGAGTGCACAACAATACAATGTGACTTAGATTGGTACTACTGTTAGAGCATGCACTGGAGAAGTCAAGCTTATATCAGCATGAACAGGTCACTGCTGTTCAGACAGATTCCTGCATTGTTGTTGCATGCATCACCTTCCCAACACAATATATTTTAGGGTTACTGTAACAGACTGTTCTACCCAAGCATATATATACAATAGGGGCCAGCCACCATCAGTCACACCTTTGGCATGTGCTGATGAGGCAATCTATAAACAGCTTTAGGTGACATTGAATTATTACTAATATTCTTCTCATTTTTTGATCATTGCCAAGCTGTCTTGGGCCGTTTGAGAATAATAACTTTCCCATGCTTTTGGCTGGGCTTGTTGCCCTTGGGAAGGCCAACTTTGCATTAAACAAATGAAAGGCTGTGATAAGAAGAAGGCCATTTTTGTATATTAAACTACTGTATCCCACGTTTAATTTGTTGTAAGGACCGGTCTTTGATGATTATATTCCTTTGCAATGGGTGGAGAGCAAGAAGGGTTCATGAACCAATTCATTTAGCAATGATCCAACATGAATTGGTTTTTGAAATATTAGCTTCACTAATTTTGGCACAATAATTCTTTGGGAATTTTAGCAAACTTTACATAAGTACTATAGAGAACTGGTTGTGGTGTGCATATATATATATATATATATATATATATATCATAATTACATACATACATACACATAAAAGTGGTTTTCATGAAATTTTCATTTCCATTATCACTTGAATAAAAAACGATTCTAGTTCAAAGCTAAATTTAAGAATCATGATCAAAATTCTCACTATGTTTTTTAAATTTCAAAATCTTGCTTGAAATATTGTTTTTTGGATAAAAACATCTTCAATTGATATAAGTATTTTTTTTAAATATATAATAATTTTACATTATTAATATGATAAAAAAATATAATTTAAATGTATATTTTATCATAAAAATGACTTAAATATTATATTAAAAAGAATGTTTAAATTTTTAATATTTTTTTAAGATTACATATTTAATATTAATGATGATAGTCTAAAATATTATATATAAAAATTATAGATAATTTAAAGTTTTTATATAATTCAAATCTTCTAAATTTTTAATCTATAAATATTTTAATGCTTAAAATATTAATGGAAGAGTTGTCATTTATTTGCTATCTTAATTTTGATCTAAAAAAAATCAAGAAGTTCAACAAAAATTGGTGCATTTTTTATTACTTTATAAAAAAGAGTTATATCTTATCAAGGACATAAATTCTAAAGAAAGAAAGTCTTAATATACTCTTGTGTTACTTGAAAAGACTTAAAAATCACTCAAAGGTGGTAATATATTGAATTAGAATAATTATTTCTAAAGACAAGAAGAATAGAAAGTTTTGAAATAAGACTAAAAACTAGAATGGTTTTAATAAGAGTGAAGAGGGCTTCATTCTTACTTCCATATATATTATCTAACTAGGTGATATGTGGCAATGTTCTATAGAACTTCTAAAACATATTGACTTTATTAGATATATGATTTATCTTACAAAATAAGTTTTTTTATATGTATGCTATATAGTTAGCTTGTTCCACAAGCTATGAGCACATGTGACACATGGCTAACTTGTTGACCAAGTTTGTAACCTACTAATTAATTACAAACACATGTAAAGTCAAAGAAGTATTTATGAAGCTTTTAAGAAGCTTTTCTAGAAAATACTATGAAATTAAATTATTTTTATCTACTTCTATTTTATCATATAGATAATTATTGGAATAAATATATATATTTGTGATGTAAACTCTTTTTCTAAGAACAAGTTTCACAAGGAGTGGTCATTATATATTGAAAATATCTAAGATATGGCAAATTGTATTTGTTATATACTATGATTTTTATTCTCTTCAAAGATGGTTGATAGGTCATCTTAGCCATCAAAATATTTCATACTAAGGTAAAAAAACCACCTTATTATTTAATCATTATTGAGGCTTTTATATCTTCTTTCAAATTAAACATTTGAAACATCATCAAGAGTTGTTTCTACTTCTAATAAAATCACTATACATTAGAAATCTCTTCCAAGGTCATGATACCAAACACATTATATCTTGCCATCTATTCAAAGAAGAATATGTTTTTCTTGAAGATCTTTATCTCGATTATATTGTCTTAAAGATTGTGATAATTGTAATATCTCATTTGATAAGTCAACAAATGATAGCTCTTGAGTTGAATTTAGAAGTTGTTAATTTTTCATCTCCTTAGTACGACAAATACACATAAGCTATAAATAAGAGTAGAAAGTAAAATATTATCTCTTCTAGATCTTGTTTCTTTTATAGGAAAGATTTGCTATCCTTTATCTTGATTTTGATGGATGTTCTCAATAAAAAGTCTCAATCCTCTTTGATGTATTTGCAAGATTCTTTATTAGCTGCCATGTGCGTTTACTAATATCATATCTATACTAATGAACAAGATATTCTAATCTATTTTGGCTCCACCTTGAATCTAAGACTTTTTTTACTTCAAATTTTTGATTATTATCCACTCCTATAAGAAGAAGTGGCATTTGTTTCTTTTCAAAATATCTACTATTTTATATGGCTCAAGAAAAGATACATAGAATATGGGATGGATCTTTATAAACTCTAATAGATATAATCAATAAGCAAAAAAATTGATTTATTTATAATTAGGAAGAAGTCTAAGCCTATAATAGTCTAAGCCTATAATAGTCTAACTTGTCACAAAGACAAGTAGTCTTGATATTACAACAAAATAATTATATCTTATCACTCATACTAAATTGTGATTTTATTTTTTGCAATAAGCATCTTTATTAATCTTTTGTTGTCCTTGAGCTACCTTTGATTACACCTTCATTATTGTATGTAGCTTTGATAAATAATTTGTCAAATTTTTTGCCATAAGATTATCAACTTTTAAAAAATTAAAAATATCAAATTATAGATAATCATAATTACTAAAAAAAATAATTTTTGAGAATATATCAAATTATTATATGTAAACTTTGTTAATGATAAAATAACTTTCAAGTTATTGTGATGATAGTTGATTGTACACTTCAAATACTATTTCAAAATTTAATTCATCTATTCTATTTATCTATTAGTTTGAAGATAAAAGGCCAAATAGAGCTTTATATCTATATTTAATATCTTAAAAAATATTCTTTAAAATCTTGATACAAATTCAGTCCCCTTATCCAATATAATATCTTTAGATAATCCATGATAGTAATAGATGTTGTAAAGAAAAAACTTAGCCATTTCTTTATTTTTGATAGATTTTGTATATGATATAAAATGCACTATTTTGGCAAAACAATCTACTATCATAAATACAAAATCGTGTAAACTTGAGACCAAAAGATTTGTGATAAAATCCATTGAAATTGAAGACCATGGTTATTTTGAAATAGGCAATGATTGAAGAAGTCTATAAGGTCAATGATAAGAAGTTTTTGATTTTGAACAAACATCACATGATTGTATAAAGTCTTTAATTTCCTTCCACATTTGAGGTTACTAGAAATCTCTTGATATTAGCTCTAAAGTCTTGTTGTATTGAAAATATCCAGCTATTGAAAAGTCATGATAAGCTTGGAGAATATATAATTATATTTTATCTTTTAGAATATATAATTATTTTTTAAAATAGAAAATATTATTTTTTAATTAAAATTTAGAAGTGTCATGAAACTTAAAAGAATTATTTTAAATATCATAAACAAGAAGTTCAGAGGACATACTTCATTGAACTTACTTGAAAAATGTTGAATCAACAGTCAATATTGATTTCATTGGTTAAAGATAAAAAAATTCTATCTTCAAGAAAATTATTCTTTATAGATCAAAAATTATAATTCTTTCATTTTGTATAAGATAAGAACGTCTACAAAGGACGTGTCACAAACCTTATTTTTTTTTGAATCAATAAGTAATCTTGAAATCAAATCTTGATAAAAACATGTTCTAAGAGGCATGGCAATAATTTAAAATATAGCTTGAAAAAATAACACCTATAGCAAAGTTTGATGCATTTGTTTCCATAAAAAATATCTTAAAGAAGTCAATACAATACAAATTTGGTGCAAAAATAAATGTTGTTTTCAAGACTTCAAAAAATATTTTACCATCTTTTTTATTTTAATTTTTCTTTAAATAATAGATGTATAAGAGGAGTAGAAACTTGAGAATTTTTTTGATAAAGTTCAATAATAATTGGCAAATTTCAAAAAATATTGCATATCTCTAATTATTTTTGAAATCTTCCAATCTATGATAGTTTGGAATTTTTTTCATTCATTTCTATTATAAGACCATCATTTGAAATGATATATTTTAGGAAGTCAACTTGAGTAGTGTGAAATATATATATATATATATATATATATATATATATGTATTTATCTTGGTGTATAATCCTACATCTCTTAATTTTTGTAATATACAACAAACATGAATTTTATTCTCTTTTATGTTCTTAGAGTAGATTAAGATATTGTCTAAATAATAGATAAGAAAATCATCAAAAAATTCACAAAAAACATCATTCATTAGATGTTGAAAAGTAATAAGTTTATTTATAAGTCCAAAAGACATGATATTATATTCAAAATATCCATAGTTGGATTAAAATATAATTTTTCATTCATTTCATTCTTTAATATGTATTAAGTTATATGCTCTTTATAGATCTATTTTTGTATAGATCTTTGTTATATTTAATTGATCAAAAATTCTTAAAATCAAATGTAGATAATACCTATTTTTGATGGTGATCTTATTGACTCTTTGATAGTTCACACACATCCGTAGAGATTTGTCTTTTTTCTTCACAAATAAGATAGTAGCCTTGGTTGAAGATTTAAAATGGTATTAAAAGTTTTTAGCCAAATTTTCATCAATATACTCCTTAAGTATAGCCAACTCGTTCTATAATAGGCTATGGATTGGTTTGAAGAGTAGTTGAGCTATTTTTTGAAGATTGATGGAATAATTATAAAAATGATGCTTTGGAAGAATATTTGCATTTTTTTCAAAAACATCTTAATAATCTCAGTATTAGCTTAGAATACTAGAAATAATTTTTCCATCAATAAAAGATGTGGTGTATATAGCAAAAATTGACCCTTCTTTTGTAACATACATGAAAGCTCTTGTACTTATTAATAATAGTTTGGATGTATATTCTTATTAGGTTCTATTTACTTAGCACAATCTTGATCTAAACTACAAAAGAAATCAAGGTTATAAGAAATTTAGTATATTTAAAGATTATACTTTTTTAACCATGATAATTTTAAAATAATTAAGTTACAAGGAGATCTAATCATATTAAATACTACTATACTATTATGACTACTAGTTGCTATATCTAAAGGAATAATTTTATATATAACATCTTCAAAAGACAATAAACAACCATCTATTGCTTCTACATGTATAAGTTTGGTTTTCTTAACTAAAAATATTTCTTACTTTTTGACAAAATCTTTGTTTATAAAAGAAGTTGAGGCTTCTAAATCTATCAAGATTAAAGCTTTGTGATTTTTTTGGTCCTAAATAAACTTCTATTGTGAAATAAATTAAAAGATCTAAAAAGAAAATAAAACCATTATTAGATATTATACAAGTTTCTAGCCACACAATCCTTATTGTAGTTGAAGAAACTTGTTTTTCAACACATTGTCTTCTTTGGTAACCATGCTTCTCATTTTGTGATTGCATTTCTTTTTGGACAATATTGAAAAGTGTGCTTGGATTTTTCATAATATAGGCACAAACTTTCTTGATTTTTCATAATAAGTTTTTTTTGTATTAATTTGCATATACTCTCACCTAAACAAGTAAGCTTCTAAAAAATTAAAAGGTGTCACCATGACTTGACTTATACTTTTTTAAAAAAATCTTTGTTCTTAGCATCTTTCAAAGAGTTAATTGTTGCATGCAATCGCTTAAATAATAAATTACTCTACTGAATTTGCTTTTAGCATTGTCAACAACAAATCTTTGACATCATCTTTCAATCCATATTCAAATTTTTTGATAGAGGTTTGCTATTCCAATCCATGTCAAAAATAAGATTATAGAATTTAATAACACATATAGTGGTTGAACGTGATCTTTGTCATAGAAATACAAACTTAGTTCTTACTATCTTTTATTAATCACTTTTTTCCAAATGAAGGCATAATCACATCAAAAAATGAATTTAAATCATAAATTAGTCAAGAATCTTTTTCTATCAAAGATGTAAACTAAAAAAGAATATTCTATGAAAAAAGTATTCTTATGAATCCCACTTGAGTAAATCCATCAAAGTATCAAGAAGGATACAATCTTAGATAAAACTTTACTTGTTGTAAAAACCTTCAAAAGTTTGATCTTGTTCCATCAAACTTCTCGAATATATTTATTCTTGCCTCTTTTATACTTATAATAATAAGACTCCTTAGATTCAATAGTAAACTTCATCTACTTCTCTTAATTACACAACTTCTTAGCTCAAACTTCATTATTGACTTTGTCCATGGATATAGGAATAATATCTCCATGATTCATATTAGAAATACATAAGTTTCTATCCTAAGAATATTGATAAGCTCATGAAGATCTGCAATAGTTGCAAATCTATTCTCACTGCTATCGAGAGTAAAATCCATAATTATTTCTTTAATAGTCAAATCAAAGAAATTCAAAAATTAAATTAAAAGATGGAATTTTTAACCTCTAATATCAAATAAAAATATCTACAAAGAAGAATAATTTAATTTCTTAAAAAAAATATTAATATTAAAAAACTAAATTATTTATTTAAAAGTGAATAGTATACAACTTTCAAATACAAGAATAGAAGTAGAATAATCTATTTATTTCTAAAATAAGATAAAAATAATAAATTAGTACTCTTATTAAATTATCAAGGATATAAATCTCAAAGAAAGAAAGTTTTAAAATATGCTTGTGTCACTTAAAAAGACTAAAAAATCACTCAAAGATGATAATATATTGAATTAGAATAGTTATTGCCAAAGACAAGAAGATTAGAAATTCTTAAAACAATACTACAAACTAAAAAGGTGATGACAAGAGTAAAAAAGGCTTCATTCTTACCTCCATATATACTATCTAATTAGGTGTTGTATGACAATATTTTATAAGAACTTCAATACGTAATGACTTTGTTTGATACATGTCTTATCTTGCATGGTAAGTTTTTTTGCATGCATATATGTACACTATATATTTAGGTTATTTTATAAGCTACCAATATATATGATATGTGGCTAAGTTGGTGACAAAGTTTCTAACCTATTTATTAACTACAAACATGTGTAAAATCAAAATTATGTCTATAAAGCTTTTAGAAGGATTTTCTAAAAGATATCATAAAATTTATTTATTTTTAGCTACTTCTAATTAATTATTTATATAATTATTGGAATAAATATATATATCCTTAGGATATCTAAAACTTCATATTTTACTTTTTTAATTTAAAGATAGTAATTCTTAGTTGTCAAATTTTCTTTGAATTGATACATTTAAGATTAGTGGTACGTCTCAACTATAACAATCTTTTGTAATAATCTTAGAAATTAGATTATATGCATATAATTTTAATTTTATTTTTAATTATAAATAATATTAATATTAAGCTTTGTTACACTCCAAAATATCCAATCCAAAATATCATGGTTCAAATTTTATTATTCTTTGATATTTTGGTGACATATCAAGTGATATCAAGTCAATCTAACATGCCAACTTAATATTCTATGTCCACCATTTTTATTTATTTTTTGCTATTTTTTATGCTTCTAAAAAAGATCTTGAATTCTAAAGACAATGGCAAATGAGGTCATTTTAGGATAAATGAATATACTGCAATTATATGTTGCTTGGAAGATCCAAAAAAATTTCAAAAGCTTTCTTAGTTCTAATAAGACAAAAATATGTAGAGAGCAGATGACCAAGAGTGTATAAGATGGTGCAATTGACTACTTAGATAAAAAAGACATTAAAAGATAAAATTCACTTGAATACTCTATATTAATTTTGTTGCTTAAAAAAAATGCTCCCAATGATATCTAAGAGCCTTTATTGCAAGATACACTTCATGAACCATAAGATATATGCAAGAAAGAACAAAATTTCTTATTCTCTTTCATTTTTTCTTGATTCCTATCTTTATAACCAACATCACTTTTTATAAGATGTCAATTACTTGGCAAGACCACCTTTATCACTCTAAAAAAAAAGTCAGCCATTTGTTCCAAAGTTCAAAAGGAAATCTCCAAACATATGCAAAATAATAGTCCATACATTTTCTTAGTCATCACAATTAAAAATTGTTGTAATGACAAAGTGCTTGGCTTTACTAAAGCAAGATAGTGAGAGATTTGAGCCTTATTTTCAAAAAGAATTATAAGTGAAGGAAAGGCTTGAGAGAGATAAGATGGTCTTTAAAAAGAAAATTGGTTATAGAGCAAGAAGAAAAAAATCACATTTTAGAAAAATACAAAAAAGATAAAATTTGTAATTAACATCATTATTTAATAGAAAAATTTAAAGTTAAAAGCATTATAATAACATATATTTCTACCAAACATGAATAAGCTCATATATTTATAAAATCATTTTCTAGCTTCTATTTTATTTATAATAGAATAATAACTAATCTTACAAAATTGCCAATTTAAGAGTATTTTTTGTATAAAATCTAAAATTTAACAAAAAAATAATATATAAAAATACTAAATATAAATAAATTAAATATTAATACCTAAAGATACTATAATAAATCTAGTTAAAATCCTTATTTTGAATCATGTATTAATAAAACACCCAATATATAATTGTATATCACTCTTTTTATTTTAAATTATTTTTATGAAGAAAATTGTCTCTTACAACATAAAAATAAAATTCTTTAATGGCTCTTAGTTAGTCTCAATGAATTTAGTTGTCTATACATAATCCAAATTAGTTAGCATATTATGAAAAATACAATAAGTAAAGATCTAATCCATAATATATTTCATATTCTTGATTTATTTTAATTAAATATAGATTTCTTTGAGAAAAATCTAATTATATTTTAGAATTGCAATGTGATATTTATTTGCAATATGCCCTTTAGTCAAATAATATTTGAAGTCTCTATTGATCAATTATTTTGTGGCTAGAGACTTATAGCCAAAAATAATCATGTGGCTCATTTCATAAGCTAAGTTTGTTAATAAGTAGTACATAGAATCAAAGTATTTTCTAAGATTTTTAAATATTTCCATCTTCTTTAATACTATTACATTTATACAAGATCCAAGTTAGCTAATGATTAGACTAATAATCAAGGTCACAAATGATTTGTGCATTTACATAGGATCCTTTGTTCTTATCAAAGAATGTCTCTCCATCATTCTTCAAGCATTGGCTTAGAAAAAATAATATCTTATTGATAAGTCTAATGCATTATCAGAGGAAAAATATCAGAGATATACATATTTATGCCAATAGCTATTTAAATAATACAAATAGGTGAAAATAGGTAAAAATAGATAATTTTGATAATATATTATAGAGTATCTTTTTAGAAACTTTCTAGGCATAGTTTTACCATTATACATATCTAAAGGTAATTGATAGGTTGAACTTTTGATTAACACAGCTAACCATGTATTCTATGTATTTGTAGCTTGTGATACAAGCTAACCATATGACATACATATAAGAAACTCGCCTTGTAAGTGAAGACATGTGTCTTGAAAATTAAACATGTGTTGGAGGGCTTATAAAATATGGCCACATAGCTCTAGTTAGATAGTATATATGAAGGTAAAAGTGATGCCTTCTTCATTCTTATGAATTCTTTTTTTTGCTTCTAGTTTAGTTTCAAGGGTCTCTAATTTTTTTTTGTCGGCAATAATTAATCTAGTTTCTTTTTAATATAAATACTTTCTAATTTCTATTTTTTCATCTTTCTTTGAAAAAGTTTCACTTATTTATTTTCCTTCATTAAGTTCTTGACTTTAATAGATTAATAAGAATATACTCAAAATATCAAAGCTTTCTCTTTTCTTGATTAAGAGTAGATTGTCTCTTTTTTTTCATAAGATATAAATATATTAAAAGTTATAGATTATCTTCTTTTAAATTAATACCGTTCTTAGGAGTTTCTTTCCTTTTAAGTATATATATATATATATATATATATATATAGTTTTACTTGTTTAGAATAATATTAAATATCCATATTTTTTTAGTATTATCATAATAAAGATTGTTAAATAAAAATTATAATAGAAGAAATACAAGAATAATTGAAGCAATTAATACTTACAATGCATTAAATCAATTTACTACCATATGAAGTAATAAGATTGGTAAGATATAGAGATGATTAGAGCTGCTTCAACATTTATGTCAAATCATAATATTTTTTTTATAGTGGAATATTATTCTATTATTAAAAAATAAAATATTATTATATTCAAGAAGTTTGATGTCACAAGATTAAAGTTTTAAAGATTCATCAAACAAGTTTAATTAATAATTAAACTTCAACCTCAATGCTACTCAACTCTAAGATCACAAGTCATGATTATTGAAACATTACTTTTAGGTTTGTATTATCATAGTTTTTAATTTTTTTAAAACAAAAAGATCTAATATTTGATGACTTAGAGGCTTTTTTGGTAGAGTTTCAATCCATATAGAAAAATATGATACAATTTATGTTCAAACCAATAAGATTTATATTTTATACTAATACAATCAATTTGTAACATTGTATGCTTCACAATTTTAATAACTTATGATTAATATCAAGTGAGATGATATTGCACTCATTATTTTATTTTATTTTTTATGGATTATAATATAAGGTAAAGAAATTAATGCTAAACTTAGTTGATACTCAAACATTGAATCCAATAATTGACTTTGCTATTAAGTATAACATTTCACTTTTTAAATTTTAATTTAAAAGTCACATAAGTGGAGTCTAACATCTTTATAATTCAATGGCAATACCATTGTCATATCAATACATAAATTCAAAAGTGACAAACATATCAATTAACATAGTATATTTCAAACTTCTTATTAAGAAAAGAAAGTCTTATTATTGATAAAAAGGATTATGCTTATATTGTGGAAAATTTAAATACACTGCTCAATATTATTTTAAAAAGTGATGCAACGACAAAATAAGAAGTATGGCTTTGAAAGAAGATAATATATTAAAAAATAAATTTATCTAGCTATAATAGAGACGATGTCGGTGGAATCTTGTGCAACACCTAATAAAGTTCCTATTCTATCCTTAGAATCCTCTCTTTGGTTTATAATAGATATTAATTTAGGACCTAAATATGACAAAGCCTCTATCTTATTAAATTCAAGAATCTTAGCTTATTTTTATATGAAGAGTTTGTTAAAAGACATAGCATATCTTTAATGAAAAAAATTAAAAATATTTATATAAAAGTCATAGATAGTTGTTCATTATCTTTTAAAGATATTATTCATGAAATTATTCCTCTAGAAGTATCAATTCATAGTTATAGTAATTTTGTGATATTCAATATAATTAGATATTTATTTAATATAATTATTTTAGATTTATTATAATTAAAAAAATCTGATTCTTAAATAAATTAGATTAATTATAGTCTTAATTTTTTTTTAAAGCAAAACTAATTTTTTTGTCAATTAAATAAGAAGTCAAAATTTTGGTGTAACCAAAATTTTATTTAAAGGTGCAAGAATGTTTTTGCATGTTGAAAAATAATAATTACCTTGTGTTATTTATGCCACGCCTATTTCAAATAATAGAAAGAATTCAAGTAGAATTTTAAAACAATATCAAGATTATCAAGATATCTTTGAGAAGAATAATATATATAATCTTTTAAAACATCGTCCTTATGATTTTTCAATTGATCTTTAAGAAAGAGCTCAACCACCATTTGAACCAATCTAAAATTTATTGTAAACTAAGTTAGTTAAATTCAAAAAATATATTAAAAAGAATCTATCTAATAATTTTATATATTATTTAAAATCTCTTACTTAAGCTTTTATCTTGATTGTGAAGAAAAAAGATGGATCATTGTAGATGTATATAGATTATCAACACTCAACATGATTACTATTAAGAATAGTTATCCTTTATCCTTAATATTTGAACTTCTTAACTAAATGAATTAAATTAAGATCTATACTAAAAAATTTCTATAAAGAGCATACAATTTAGTATACATCAAAAGAATTGAATAGAAGACTGTATTTTAAACTAGGTATGTATATTTTGAATATAATGTCATATCTTTTGGACTTAAAAATATGCCAACAACTTTTCAATATATAATAAATGATGTTATTTGAGAGTTTTTTGATGATTTTATTATTTTTTATCTAAAAAAATATTGTAATCTATTCGAAAAGTAAAGATAAATATAAATTATATATTTATTGCATATTAAAAATGCTTAAATATGTAAGATTATATACCAAGATGAAAAAATATATATTTTATACTATTCAAATTGACTTTTTATAATACATCATTTTAAATGATAGTTTCATAATAGATCCTATGTCAAGGACAAGGACATGATAAAGACAAATAAACAAGTGAAACTTCTCTCAAAAAAAATGACAAAATAGAAATAACTTGATATGTATATTAAAAAAGAAATTCAAATGGCTATTGTCAAAAGCCAAGAAAACTAGAGACCCTTGAAACTAGACTAGAAGCAAGAAAGGAATTGACAAGAATGAAGAAGGCTTCACTCTTGTCTCTCTACATACTATCTTACTAGGGGCTACGTGGCGACATTCTATAGGACCTCCAATATGTGTTGACTTTGTAGGATACATGACTTGACTTAGAAGGCAAGTTTTTTTACGTGTGGGCTACATAGTTAGCTTGGTCTTCAAGCTAACAATATGTGTGGCACATAGTCAACTTATTGACCACGTTTCTAATCCCAAAAAGTCAACTAAAGATACCTATAAAGTCAAAGCAGTGTCTATGAAGCTTCTAGAAAGCTTCCATACCAAATACTATAGAATTAACTTAATTACATTATGAAGGTTGTGACAATCATAATATCTTGTCCGATAGGTCAACAAATGAAGGCTCTTAAGTCGAATCCACTGGTTGTTGGTTGTCCATCTCCTTAGTATCACAACTACAAAGAAGCTACAAACAAGGATTGAAAGTAAAATGTTATCTTACCTAGAACTTGTTTCTTTTATAAAGAAGGTTTTCATCTTGATTTTGATGGATGTTGTCGATAAAAAGCCTCCACCACCTTTATTGCTATTACAAGATTCTTTACTAGCTCCCATGTGCATTCACTAATATCATATCCGTGCCAATAGACAAGATACTGTAATTTATTTCGACGCTGCCTTGAATCTAAGACTTCTTCTACTTCAAACTCTTCATTATTGTCTATTTCTATGGGAGGAGGTAGAGCTTATCTTTTACTTGGTATATCTATTATCTTGTATGATTCAAGAAGAGACACGTGGAATATTGGATGTATTTTTATTGACTCCGGTGGATGTAAATGATATGCGACTAGATTGATTTGTATAAAAATAGAAAATGGTCCAAGCCTTTGATAGTCCAACTTGTCACAAGGATGAGTGGTCTTGATATTGCGATGAAATAACCATACCTTATCACTCATGTGGAATGGTGGTTGTTCCTTTCGATAGACATCCACATTGACCTTTTGTTGTTCTTGAGCTTCTTTTAATTATGCCTTTATTATTGCATGTAGCTCTGACAAATGAATTATCAAATCTTTTATAGCAGGATTATCAACTTTTGAAAAGTCAAAAGTAACAAATCGTGGATGATAACCATAATTGGCAAAAAAAGGTATTTGTTTTGTAGAAAATGTACTATGTTATTGTAAACAAACTCTGCCAATGGCAAAAGAATTATTGTCACGGACACAGAAATACACACTCGAAATCGAACAAGAAGTTCAAGAAGAAATGGCAAGAACTAGATTAAATAGATGAATATAAAAACAACACCAGAGAGGTGAGCTAGAGCTCCAAGTGATATGTTGTTGAGACTGAAGAACTCTTCAGCCTCGATTCCAATATATACTTCAATTTAGGAAACTTCTCAAGAAACTTCTACCAACTAAGAAGCTTCTAGAAGGTTCTAGAGACTTGCTTCTAGAAGGTTCTAGAAACTTATCTCTAGAAGGTTCTAAGGACTATGTCCCTAACATCTTCTACCAACTAAGAAGCTTCTAGAAGGTTCCAGAGACTTGCTTCTAGAAGATTCTAGAAACTTGTCTCTAGAAGATTTTAGAAACTTGTCTCTAGAAGGTTCTAAGGACTAAATCCCTAACATCACCCACTCCTTTAGCTTCGAGGTCTCTGAGAAGCAATGTTGTTGTTAATCAGTACCAATGTAAGAAAATAAAGATTTGTCGCATGACATCTACTATGAACTCCAACTGTTGTTCACGAGGTAAGTGATTCATTGGCCCTTGAAGCCAACGATAGTGGTCCACTCCTTCAACTTCTTATCAAGCATGAACTTCTGTGTCCTCATTGTGAAATTGTCCTACAAACGCCTTTTGGCTGACCATCGTAAGTAGGCTCGGACTCAAATACAATCACCAGTGATCGGTTACTCGATATCCTCCATCGTCGTTGTAGTATAGACAGTTCTTCATCTCGGGGTCGTCTTCGTGAGCTAGTCGGTTGAGATAATCTGACTGGCATAGTATCTATCTCTTGGCTATCCATATCAAAAGACCAAACTATGGCTACTGAAAAAATTCTATTTTATCTTGGAGAAAATAACTACATCAACTGCAAATTTTGGTGGTGCTCTCCCCCTTTCTTATATTCTTGGGTGAGCAAGCTTCAGAAGGAAGTTATCATCAAACCGGCTCAGGTTTATGAGGATGTTGTTGATGAAACTCTTGTACCTTTTACAGTGCATTGGCGAGATTTTCAGCTGACTCCCATGTTCGCTCATTAATGTCGTAGCCACACTAATGAACAAGATACTCCAACTTGCCCCACCTTCGCCATGAATCCGGCACCTTTTTAACCTCATATTCCTCGTGGTTCTCGATCTCAATACTAGATGGCGGACAATGCACTCTTCCAGGAAAAGACGACTCTTGATAAGGCTCCAACAGAGAAACATGAAAGACTAGATGTACCTTCATAGAATCCGGTAATTCTAGACGATACGCCACTGGATTAATTTGCTTTTGGATGATAAATGGTCCCAATCTTCAATAGTCCAACTTATCACATGGTCGCTTGGTCTTGATATTCCGTTGAAGAAGCCATGCTTTATCTCCAATTTTGAAAATAGGTGCTTGATTCCAAAATCTATCTACAGACGCTTTGTAGGATTCTTGAGCGGATTGTAATTGAAGCTTCAACGTATTTTGAAGCTCTGATAGTTGTTTCACAAATCCTTCAGCTGGTGGATTATTATTTGTTGACGGACTCAATAAATCAAGCTTCGGATGATACCCATAGTTGGAAAAGAATGGTGTGTATTGAGTCGACGCATGGAGGGTGTTGTTATATGCAAACTCGACTAGCGACAAATATGTGGTCCAATCGTCTTGCTGATAGTTGATGCTGTATCGTAAGTATTGTTCTAAGACTTGGTTCACCCGTTCCGTTTGGCCATCAATTTGAGGATGAAAAGCCGAAGAAAGCTTGATATCCACCTTCAGTATCTCAAAGAGAGATCTCCAAAACTTTGATATGAACTGGGTTCCTCGATGTGATATGATATCATCTAGTAGTCCATGATATCGACACATTATCGAGAAAGAGCCCTGCTATGACTTCACTGGATAATGTCTTCTTGCAAGGCACAAAGTGTGCCATCTTTGTAAGCCAATCTACCACGATAAAGATGCTGTCAAATGACTTCGATGATGGCAGGTCCGTGATGAAGTCCATGGAAATTGAAGACCATGGTCGATGTAGAATCGGCAATGGCTGTAGGAGTCCATAAGGGCGATGTCAAGGATTCTTAGATCTTGAATAAATATCGCAGGAGAGAAAAAAATCTTTCACATCCTTTCACATTTAGGGCCACCAAAAATCTTGAGAAATAAGCTCCAAGGTCTTATTGAATCCAAAATGTCCCGCATCTAGAAAATCGTGGTGAGATTGAAGAACTTGGAGTCGTGCTGGTCCTTTTGGGATATATAACCGCTCTTCAAAGTATAAAAGATCTCCCTCCACCTTGAACTTGTCGTCATTGGCACGCTACTTAATATCAATGGCTACTGAATCTTCAATGGTTATGGCACGTATCTGATTCAGGAAGTCAGCATCAATTGGCATAATAGTAGCGCAAAGCTGAAATTGCTCTGGCTTCAACAATGTCATACATTGTTGATCAAACGCTGCTTCTCCAGCCTTTGGTACAAGATACGATCTCCTCGATAAGGCAACAGATAGTCCTTGCTGCTTTCCAGGTTGATAAGTGATAACAAAATCGAACCTAGATAGCAACATACTCCACCGAGCTTGACGTCGATTTAGAAGTCGAGCCAACATGAAATACTCCAAATTCTTATGATCTATGTATACGGTCACTGGGTGTACAGCTCCTTCTAGAAAGTGATGCCATTCTTGGAAAGAATCCACTATAGCAAGAAGTTCCTTATCGTGGATCTCATAATTGATTTCAGCAACAGAGAACTTTTGAGAATAGAATGCAACCAGATGGAGCTTCTTGTCTTCTCCCATTTGTGAAAGTACAGCTCTTAAAGCAAAATCCAAAGCATCACTTTTTAAATAAAAGGCCTTTGTAAAGTCTGGATGTACCAAGATTGGAGCCGTAGTAAATGCGGTCTTCAAGTCTTGAAATGCCTTCTCCGCTAGAGGTCCCCATTCCAGCTTATCTTTACATGTCAATCGAGTGAGAGGAGCAGCAACTTGAGAGTAATTCTTGATGAAGATCCGATAGAAGTTGGCAAAACCAAGAAAGCATTGTACGTCTCTAACCATCTTCAGAACCTCCCAGGACAAGATTGCTTCCACCTTCTTGGGATCCATCTTCAAGCCTTCCGTAGTCGCAACGAACCCCAGAAACTCCATCTCTATTTAGTGAAATAAACACTTTTCTAACTTGACATATAGTCCTCGCTTGCGTAGTTTCTCCAAGACCAAACGAACGTGCTTTTCATGCTCTTCCTCGTTTATGGAGAATATCAAAATATCATCCAAATAGATGACAACAAATCGTCAAGGTGCTCTCAGAAAATATCATTCATCATATGTTGAAAGACCGCTGGAGCATTGGTAAGACCAAAAGGCATGACATTATACTCAAAATAGCCATACCTTGTACGGAATGCTGTCTTCCACTCATCTCCTTCCTTGATTTGTACGAGGTTGTAAGCTCTCCTTAGATCAATTTTTGTAAAGATCTTTGCACGTCCAAGTTGTTCTAAGAGACCAGAAATCAAGGGTAATGGATAACGATTCTTCTTTGTTACCTTGTTGAGGCCTCAATAGTCCATGCACATCTGCAACGAGCCATCTTTCTTCTTCATAAATAAGATGGGTGCTCCAATTGACAATTTTGAATGATGGATGAAGTTCTTGGCTAGATTCTCATCGATGTACTTTCGCAACTCCGCCAACTCTGTCTGCGATAGATTGTAGATTGGGCCAAAAGGCGGTTGTGCTCCTTCCTGCAAGTCTATGGTGCAATCATATAGTCAGTGTTTCGATAGCATGTCGGCATTCTTCTTTTGAAACACGTCTTTAAAATCCTTATATTACTCAGGTATACTTGTTGTCGAGATCTTCTCCATGGTAGTTGGAGCCGCATAAATGACAAACGGTGTGCCTTCCTTGGACG
The DNA here is from genome assembly GCF_059467195.1 of Physcomitrium patens. NCBI lineage: Eukaryota > Viridiplantae > Streptophyta > Bryopsida > Funariales > Funariaceae > Physcomitrium > Physcomitrium patens. Next base: position 18,887,096 of record NC_143415.1, on the reverse strand, counting down.
ATCTTATAAATGCTCTTGCTCCAATGAATAAAGATTTTTTTATTCGGGGTTTTCTACTAGGCTTGTTCTTGGGTAGTTTTGTGGGAAAGGTCATCTTCCGCTGTCGTATTGTAACACGAGTATACTGTGAAAATATAAAGAAAGGGGACTTTTATTAATGTTCAATTACTTCGAATATTGAGAGCAACGACCAATTCCAGTACAAATACTGAGAGGCCATGTTCAGTCACTCCGTTACAGTCAGCCGGGGCATACTGAAATGCTCCATTCGATTCCAATAACGGAAGTCAGCAGAAAGGGAAAGGACTAACTCAATGACGCGTGAGCCTGGTTCTAAGAGCCAATTGGATTCAATTTTAAGACATCCAATCCAGGTCTTACCCAATATGAGACCTGACTTGGTCGGGCAACCCAATGCGGTCCAATTACGGGAACATCCTGGTCTTACTACGGGCCTCTTAGCCAATATGAGACCTGAATTGGTCAAGCGACTCAATGTGGTCCCGATTATGGGGCTCCGATTCTATTTCAGGCTGTTCCATTCTTTATGCCGTTTTGGGAACGTCCTTTCGATAAAAGGATCTCTTAGAGGTAAAAACGAAGGAGAAAGCTCTGATGGTGGGAGCCAAGACGGAAGATTGAAGAAATTTAGAGGCTAGGATTTGAAAGAGGGGAGAATTAGGGTTAAAGGGGAGGATAGGTTAAGAAATGAAGGGGAGAGAAGAAGTTTTTTTTTTTTTATAAGGGTCGAAGAGAGCTTCATGCTTCGGGTCGGAGAAAAAAGACAGAGAATTGGGATTTTTTTTCTTCATAGGATTTTGGGAAGACTAAGGCAATCGTTGCTGAAGTCAGTGTTGTACTAGTGAATCGGGATTTTAATAAAGTGGGTATGATTACTCTTGACTGTTTTATGAAATCGAGTTACGTCTGTGATGAAGAATTAAAAGGGTGTCTATAGGATTGAGTATGCAGAGTGAATGAAATTTATTGGGTTAATCTAACAACACAGTCAGTGGATACAAGATCGTGAATATAAAGCGGTATCGAAGATTAGCAGTTTGGGTTATTTGGGGTTCTCTGTAATGTCTAGAGACCTACTGGCTGGGGCAAAAAAGGATTTCGGCGTGCAGTCGAAGGACATCCGTATAGATTTATAATATATTCTTGTAGTTATTTATATTCCAACAATCAAAAACTGATAGACTACTTGAATATTAGCAAATCTCTATACTACCTTCTACAGCTAGACGCCCGACGCGTTCTCGAGCAGGAAAGCACGTAATACGACACCGCAACCTCCAATCTATGGATGGGTTATGCTTTTCCAACCAGGAAAGACCAAGAATAATAGGATTTGATGGAGTTCTAATAATATTGAAAATAATAGGACTACTATGGCCCTTAAACATCACTTCTATAGGTTTTGATTCATGGGTGATACTACTAGACAATAAAAGTCACTCATCTATGACCTCAACGTGAATAGGTCTGGATTTTTGTACTAAAGGGATCTTATGACACTTTACAAATTCTTCGTCTAAGAAATAAACAGATGCTCTTGAATCTAATAATACTAAAGTTCTCAGTTTTTGAGGGCTAATTAGTAAAGGGATTGTAAAACAAAGGACAGGTTGAGCGAAAAGAAAGAAACTTAGTTGTTGTTGCGATATTTCACTGTTCAGCCGCACAGTTCCTATTGTGGCTGGACATCCTCATTTTCTTGAACAAATGCGCCCCTAGTCCTGACAATACCCCAATTTTGCTTCTTGGGGCAGTTTCCAACTTTGTGGCCTTTTTCACCGCAATACAAGCATAGACCTTCCTCTATACGCCATTTTTTTCCTTCTTGGGTAAGATATTTGACATGTACCACATCAATTTGAATGTCTTCTATCTCTGAATGTGAATTCATATTGCTTGCCGACATAATTGGGATGTGGCAAACCGTATGTTGTCTTAAACGTTGATCTTGGTGGCGTTGGAATAGGCGGTTATTTCACTTCACAGCTTGGCTAATAGCTTCGTTGAGCGTTTGTGGATCAGAAAGAGTTAACAGCAAATCCTTCACATCATCCCTTAAACTCTAATAGGTTTGAGTCATCAACGCTTCTTCATCCCAATTGATGTCGCATGCTAATTGCCTGAAGTGTGATGCATAGATTGATGTAGAGTACATCCCTTGTCGTAGTAACTGGATCTTTGTTGTAGCCCATCGAACCTTGTCATGTTCACCAAATGCTTTCGCAAACGCCTTCAAAAAGGTTTCAAAGTTGTTTAGTATGGACGATCGTTTTTCAAACAAAAGAACAAACCATGATAGAGCTTGCTCTGTAAGTAAGGTTCCAACAAGCCCAACACGTGATTCCTCTGTTGGATAGCATTCAGGCTGTAAAATTGTTATCAACCTGATTTGATTGACGAATCCTCGAAACTTGGAACGCGTACCATCAAACTTATACGAAAGGCTAACTCGAGGTTCCTTATGTTGTAGAACCAGCAGTGCTTGTTGAACCTGAGGCAAAGTTGCTTCTCCAAGTGCAGAAGTTTGAGGCTAGTGCAACCTAGATTGTGCCATCCCAGATGCTCTATCATTATGAAGCCTTGCCATGACTCTTTCAATGTCTACAATTCTTTACGATAATGTAGCGAGGGCATTCTTGATAGTATCCAACTTGGACTCCGAACTTTCCATCATACTAATGTCTTGGCCTCTGGCCATTCTAAGAGAAGGATAGAAATGACTCTACAAGAAGACAATATTGGTTTAGGTGAGGGTACTCCGCAACTTCTAAAATGCCTTAATAGCTTCAAGAAAAGGGGTAATCTACTCTCTCCAAGAAGAATAAGACTCCAATATTGTAACAAAAGAAATATCAGTTTAAAGGAGGGTAATCCACAACCTCTAAAATGCTAGTACACTTCCAAGCAAAGGAGTAATCCGCACTCTAACGAGGAAGAAACTAACTCTGATATCTGAGGTGAGTAAAGTCTCGACAAACTGTCACGGACACAGAAATAACTAGATTAATCAGATGAATACCTCTAAAATGACAAGAACTAGATGAATCAGATGAATACAAAAACAACACCAGAGAGGTGAACTAGAGCTCTAAGAGATGTGTTGTCGAGACTGAAGAACTCTTTAGCCTCAATTCCAATATATACTCCTATTTAGGAAGCTTCTCAAGGAACTTCTACCAACTAGGAAGCTTCTAGAAGGTTCCAGAGCCTTGCTTCTAGAAGGTTCTAGAAACTTATCTCTAGAAGGTTCTAAGGACTATGTCCCTAACATCTTTTACCAACTAAGAAGCTTCTAAAAGGTTCTAGAGACTTGCTTCTAGAAGGTTCTAGAAACTTATCTCTAGAAGGTTCTAAGGACTATGTCCCTAACATCTTTTACCAACTAAGAAGCTTCTAGAAGTTTCCAAAGACTTGCTTCTAGAAGGTTCTAGAAACTTGTCTCTAGAAGGTTCTAACGACTATGTCCCTAACAGTTATCCAATCATCTTGTTGGTAGTTAATGGTATATCTTAAATACTACTCCAAAACTTGATTAACACGCTTCATTTATCCATCAATTTGAGGATGGAATGACAAAGATAGTTTTATATCTATTTTTAGAATCTTAAAAAGAGTCCACCAAAATCTTGATAAAAATTAAATTCTCCTATTTGATATAATATCCTTGGATAATCCATGATAGTGATAGATATTATCAAGAAAGAATTTAGTTGTTTCTTCACCTATGATAGATTTTGTACATAATACAAAATGTGCCAACTTAGTAAAACGATCTACTATCACGAATATAGAGTCATAAGAACCTAAGATTAGAAGATCCGTGATGAAATCTATAGAAACAAAAGACCATAGTTCTTCTGGAATGGGTCATGGCTGAAGAAGTCTGTTAGGGACATATTCCTTAGAACTTTCTAGAGAGAAGTTTCTAGAACCTTCTAAAAAACAAGCCTTTAGAACCTTCTAGAAGAGAAGCCTCTGGAACCTTTTAGAGAGAAGTTTCTAGAAGCTTCTAGAAAGGAAGTCTCTGGAACCTTTTAGAATAGAAGTTTCTAGAAGCTTCTAGAAAGAAAGCCTCTAGAACTTTCTAGAAGCTTCCTAGTTAATAGAAGTAGCTCGAGAAGCTTCCTAAGTAGGAGTATATATAGGGATCGAGGCTGAAGAGTTCTTCAGTCTCGACAACACATCTCTTGGAGTTCTAGCTCACCTTTCTGATGTTGTTCTTGTACTCATCTGTTTAATCTAGTTCTGCCACTTCTTCTTGAACTTCTTGTTAGATTTCAAGTCTGTATTTTGTGTCCGTGACAGTTTGTCGAGACTACACTAACTTGAGATATCAGAGCTAGTTCTTTCTTAGTAGAGTGTGGATTACCCCTCTACTTGAAGGTATACTAGCATTTTTTAGAGGTTGCGGATTACCCTCCTCTAAACTGATACTTCTTCTGTTACAATATTGGAGTCTTATTCTTCTTGGAGAGAGTAGATTACCCCTCTTCTTGAAATTCTTAAGGCATTTTATAGGTTGTGGATTACCTTCCTATAAACCAATATTGCCTCTTATAGGGTCATTTTTGTCCTTCTTTTAGAATGGCCGGAGGTCAAGACATTAGTATGACAGAAAGTTCAGATTCTAAGTTAAATGCTATTATGAATGCCCTCGCTATGTTATCACAAAGAACTGCAGAGATTGAAGGAGTGGTGGCAAGGCTTCATAATGATGGAGTATATGGGATAGCACAATCTAAACTACATCAGCCTCAAATTTTGGCACTTGGAGAAACAACTTTACCTCAGGTTCGACAAGAACCACTAGTTCTACAACATAAGGAACCTCGAGTTAGCCTTCCAGATAAGTTTGATGGAACACGTTCTAAGTTTCGAGGATTCGTCAATCAAATCAAGTTGATAACAGTTTTACAGCCCGAACGATATCCAATGGAGGAGTCACGTGTTGGGCTTGTTGGAACCTTACTTACGGGACAAGCTCTATCATAGTTTGCTCCTTTGTTTGAGAAACGATCATCCATATTAAACAACTTCAAAACCTTTTTGGAAGCATTTGGTGAACACGATAAGGTTCGATGGGCTACAACAAAGATCCGGTCGCTACAACAAGGGATGCATTCTACATCAGTCTATGCTTCGAATTTCAGGTAATTAGTATGCGACATCAATTGAGATGAAGAAGCGTTGATGAGTCAATTCTATTGGGATTTAAGAGATGATGTGAAGGATTTACTGTTAACTCTTCCTGATCCATGAACGCTCAATGAAGCCATTAGCCAAGCTGTGAAGTGCGATAATCGCCTATTCCAACGTCGCCAAGACCAATGCTCAAGACAACACACAATTCGCCATGCTCCAACTATATCGTTAAGCGATGTGAATTCGCATTCAGAGGTAGAAGACATGCAAATTGATGCGGTACGTATCAAATCTCTTACTATAGAAGAAAAAAAGCGACGTATGGAGGAAAATTTATGCTTGTATTGCGGTGGAGAAAGCCACAAAGTTGGAAATTGTCCCAAAAAGCAAAATCGAGGCATAGTCAAGACTAGGGGAGTATTTGTTCAGGAAAACGAGGATGCCCAGCCACAGTAGGAACCGTGCGGCTGGATAATGAAATATCCCAACAACAATCAGGTTCCTTTCTTTTTACCCAACCTGCACTTTGTTTTACAATCCCTCTGTTTATCGGCCCTCAAAAACTGAGAACCTTAGCACTACTAGACTCAGGAGCATCTGCTTGTTTTTTAGACGAAGAATTTGCAAAGCGTCATAAGATCCCTTTAGTACAAAAATCAAAACCTGTTCATGTTGAGGTCATAGATGGGCGACCTTTATTGTCTGGTAGCATCACCCATGAATCAAAACCTATAGAAGTAACGTTTAAAGACCATAGTAGTCATATTATTTTTAATATTATTAGAACCCCATCAAATCCTATTATTCTTGGTCTTTCTTGGTTGGAAAAACATAATCCATTGATAGATTGGAGGTTACGGAAGATGACTTTTCCCACAAAACCACCCAAGAAAAAACCTAGTAAAAAACCTCGAAAAAAAAAATCCTTATTCATTGGAGCAAGAGCATTTATAAGATCGTCCAAGGAAGGCACACCGTTTGTCATTTATGCGGCTCCAACTACCATGGAGAAGATCTCGACAACAAGTATACCTGAGTAATATAAGGATTTTAAAGACGTGTTTCAAAAGAAGAATGCCGACATGCTATCGAAACACTGACTATATGATTGCACCATAGACTTGCAGGAAGGAGCACAACCGCCTTTTGGCCCAATCTACAATCTATCGCAGACAGAGTTGGCGGAGTTGCGAAAGTAAATCGATGAGAATCTAGCCAAGAACTTCATCCATCATTCAAAATTGTCAATTGGAGCACCCATCTTATTTGTGAAGAAGAAAGATGGCTCATTAAGGATGTGTGTGGACTATCGAGGCTTCAACAAGGTAACAAAGAAAAATCATTACCCATTACCCTTGATTTCTAGTCTCTTAGAACAACTTGGACGTGCGAAGATCTTTACAAAAATTGATCTAAGGGGAGCTTATAATCTCGTACGAATCAAGGAAGGAGATGAGTGGAAGACAGCATTCCGTACAAGGTATGGTCATTTCGAATATAATGTCATGCCTTTTGGTCTTACCAATGCTCCAGCGGTTTTCCAACATATGATGAATGACATCTTTCGAGAACACCTCGACGATTTTGTTGTCATCTACTTGGACGATATTCTAATATTCTCTAAAAACGAGGAAGAGCATGAGGAGCATGTTCGTTTGGTCTTGAAGAAACTACGCAAGCGAGGACTATATGCCAAATTAGAAAAGTATTTATTTCATCAGACGGAGATGGAATTTTTGGGGTTCATTGGGACTACAGAAGGTTTGAAGAGGGACCCCAAGAAAGTAGAAGCAATCATATCTTGGGAGGTTCCGAAGACGGTTAGAGACGTATAATGCTTTCTTGGTTTTGCTAACTTCTATCGGATCTTTATCAAGAATTATTCTCAAGTTGCTGCTCTTCTCACTCGATTGACATGCAAAGATAAGTTGAAATGGGGACCTTTGGCGGAGAAGGCGTTTCAAGATTTGAAGATAGCATTTACTACAGCTCCAATTTTGGTACATCCAGACTTTATAAAGGACTTCTATTTAGAAATTGATGCTTCAAATTTTACTTTGGGAGCTGTGCTTTCACAAATGAGTGAAGATAAGAAGCTCCATCCAGTTGTATTCTATTCTCGGAAGTTTTCTGCTGCTGAAATCAATTATGAGATCCACGATAAGGAACTTCTTGCAATAGTGGATTCTTTCGAAGAATGGCGTCACTTTCTTGAAGGAGCTGCACATCCAGTAATCGTATATACGGATCACAAGAATTTGGAGTATTTCATGACGGCTCGAGTTTTAAATTGGCGTCAAGCTCGATGGAATATGTCGCTATCTAGATTCGATTTTGTTATCACTTATCGACCTAGAAGGCAGCAAGGACTATCCGATGCTTTATCAAGGAGATCGTATCTTGCACCAAAGGCTAGAGAAGCAGCATTTGATCAACAATCTACAACGTTATTGAAGCTAGAGAGATTTCAACTTTGTGCTACTATTGTATCATTTGATGCTGACTTCCTAAACCAGGTATCTGCTATGATCATTAAAGATTCAGTAGCCTTTGATATCAAGTAACATACCAATGACGTTAAGTTCAAGGTAGAGGAAGATCTTTTATACTTTGAAGAGCGATTGTACATTCCAAAAGGACCAGCACGACTCCGAGTTCTTCAATCTCGCCATGATTTTCCAGCTGCAAGACATTTTGGATTCAACAAGACCTTAGAGCTTATTTCCCAAGATTTTTGGTGGCCCCAAATGTGGAAGGATGTGAAAGATTTTGTCCTCTCTTGTGACATCTGTTCAAGATCTAAGAATCCTCGGCATCGCCCTTATGGACTTCTACAGCCATTGCCAATTCCACGTCGACCATGGTCTTCAATTTCTATGGACTTCATTACGGACTTGCCATCATCAAACTCATTTGACAGCATCTTTGTCGTCGTAGATCGCCTTATGAAGATGGCACACTTTCTTCCTTGTAAGAAGACATCGTCCAGTAAAGTCACAGCAAGACTCTTTCTCGATAATGTGTATCGATATCATGGACTACCAGATGATATCATATCAGACCGAGGTACCCAATTCGTGTCAAAGTTTTGGAGATCTCTCTTTGGGATATTGAAGGTGGATATCAAGCTTTCTTCAGCTTTTCATCCTCAAATTGATGGCCAAACGGAACGGGTGAACCAAGTCTTGGAGCAGTACTTACGATGCAGCATCAACTATCAGCAAGACGATTGGACTGCATATCTATCGTTAGCCGAGTTTGCATATAACAACACCCTCCATGTGTCGACTCAACAAACACCATTCTTTTCCAACTATGGATATCATCCGAAGCTTGATTTATTGAGTCCATCAACAAATAACAATCCAACAGCTGAAGGATTTGCGAAGCAACTATTAGAGCTTCAAACTATGTTGAAGCTTCAATTACAATCTGCTCAAGAATCCTATAAGACGTCTGCAGATAGATTTCAGAATCAAGCACCTACTTTCAAAGTTGGAGACAAAGCCTGGCTTCTTCAACGAAATATCAAGACCAAGCGACCATGTGATAAGTTGGACTATCGAAGATTGGAACCATTTATCATCCAGAAGCAAATTAATCCAGTGGCATACCGGCTGGAATTATCGGCCTCTATGAAGGTACATCCAGTCTTCCATGTTTCTCTGTTAGAACCTTATTGAGAGTCATCTTTTCCTGAAAGAGTGCAATGTCCGCCATCTAGTATTGAAATCGAGAACCACAAAGAATACGAGGTTGAAAAGATATTGGATTCACGGCGAAGGTGGGGAAAGTTAGAATATCTTGTTCATTGGTACGGCTATGACATTAATGAGCGAATGTGGGAGCCAGCTAAAAATCTTACGAATGCGCCACAAAAGGTACATGAGTTTCATCAACGACATCCTGATAAACCTAAATCAATTCAACGATAGCTTCTTTCTAAAGCTTGTTCTCCCAACAATATAAGAAAAAGAGAGAGCACCAGCAAAATTTGTAGTTGATGTAGTTATTTTCTCCAAGATAGATCGTAGTTTGGTCTTTTGATATGGATAGCCAAGAGATAGATACTATGCCAGTCAGAGTATCGCAACCGAGTAGCTCACGAAGGCGACCTCGAGATGAAGAACTACATGTACCACGACGACGACGGAGGATACCGAGTAATCGATCATTGGTGATCGTATTTGAGATCGAGCCTGCTTACGATGGTCAGCCAAAAGGCGTGTTTGCAGGACAATTTCACAATGAAGACACGGAAGTTCATGCTTGGTCAGAAGTCGAAGGCGTGGGCCACTACCGTTGGCTTCAAGGGTCGATGAATCACTTGCCTCATGAACAACAGTTGGAGTTCATAGCAGAAGTTATGCGACAGATCTTCATTTTCTTGCGTTGGTATTGATCAACAACATTGGTTCTCAGAGACCTCAAAGCTAAAGGAGGGGGTGATGTTAGGAACATATTCCTTAGAACTTTCTAGAGAGAAGTTTCTAGAACCTTCTAAAAAACAAGCCTCTGGAACCTTCTAGAAGAAAAGCCTCTGGAACCTTTTAGAGAGAAGTTTCTAGAAGCTTCTAGAAAGAAAGCCTCTAGAACTTTCTAGAAGCTTCCTAGTTAATAGAAGTAGCTCGAGAAGCTTCCTAAGTAGGAGTATATATAGGGATCGAGGCTGAAGAATTCTTCAGTCTCGACAACACATCTCTTGGAGTTCTAGCTCACCTTTCTGATGTTGTTCTTGTACTTATCTGTTTAATCTAGTTCTGCCACTTCTTCTTGAACTTCTTGTTAGATTTCAAGTCTGTATTTTGTGTCCGTGACAAAGTCCGTAAGGTCGATGATGAGGAATTTTTGATCTTGAGCAAACATCACAAGATTGTACAAAATCTTTGATTGCTTTCTACATTTGGGGCCACCAAAAGTCCCTGGATATTAGTTCCAAATTTTTATTGTACCTAAAATGTCATACTGTTGGAAATTCATGACGAGCTTGAAGAACACGTAATCGAGCTTCACTTTTTGGAATATATAGGCGTCCCTCAAAATATAGTAGATTCTTCTTGAATTCAAAATTAGAAGTATCATGAGATTTTGAAGGATTTTCCTTAATATCATGAATAAGAGGATCAAAAGACATACTTGACTGAACTTGCTTAATGAAAGTTGAATCAACAATTAGTATTGATTTCATTGCTCAAAGATGAAGATGCTCTAGCTTCAAGAGAATTTTCCATTGTTGATCGAAAGTACCATCTCCTTCCTTTGATAGAAGGTAAGATTGTCTAGAGAGTGCATCTGACAAACCTTATTGTTTTCCTAATCAATGAGTGATCTTGATTTCGAATCTTGACAAAGATATACTCCAATGGACTTGGCAACGATTCAAAATACGTGTTGACATAAAATATTCAAGGTTCTTGTGATTCGTATATACTATGGTTGAGTTAGAAGTACCTTTTAGATAATGGTGCCATTCTTAAAACAAATCCACGATTGCAAGAAATTCTTTGTCGTTGATCTCGTAATTGATCTTGACTGCTGAAATTTTTTTGGAATGAAAAGCTGTTGGATGAAGTTTATTATCTATTCCTATTTGTAACAATATGGCATCCAAAGCAAAGTCTGATGTGTCTATTTTCATAAAAAATGGCTTAGAAAAATTGATGCGATACAAGATTGGTGCAGAAACAAAGGTTGTCTTAAAAGCTTCAAATGCTACTTCAACTTCTTGATTCCATTGAAGTTTATCTTTGCAAGTCAAATATGTAAGTTAAGCTGCAACTTGAGAGAAGTCTTTGTTGAAGATCCGATAGTAGTTGGCAAATCCCAAAAAGCATTGGACATCTCTTACCGTTTTTGGGATCTTCCAATCTATAATAGTTTGAATTTTTTTAAGATTCATTATAAGTCCATCATTTGAAATGATGTATCCTAAGAAGTCGACTTGAGTAGTGTGAAATATATACTTTTCTATCTTCGCATAGAATCTCGCATCTCTTAATTTTTGTAACACACAATGAATATGAAGTTCATGTTTTTCTGAGTTCTTATAATAGATTAAGATGTTGTTTAGGTAACAAACAATAAAATCATCTAAAAACTTCGAAAAGACATCATTCATTAGATGTTGGAATGCTGTTGATGCTTTTATAAGTCCAAAAGGTATGACATTGTATTCAAAATGTCCATATCTTGTTCGAAATACAATCTTCTATTCATCTCCTTCTTTGATGTGTACCAAATTGTATGCTCCCGATAGATCTATTTTTGTATAGATCTTAGCTTAATTCAACTGATCAATAAATCAAAATATCAAAGATAACGGGTACATGTTTTTGATATTGATTTTGTTGAGTCCTCGATAATCAACTTACATCTGCAATGATCCATCTTTTTTCTTCACAAATAAAATTGGAGCTCCTGCTAGAAATTTGAAATGACCTATAAAGTTCTTGGCCAAATTTTCTTCAATATACTCCTTGAGTTCAGCCAACTCATTTTGAGATAAATTGTAGATTGGTCCAAATGGCGGTTGTGCTCAGTCTTGAAGTTCAATTGAGTAGTCATAGGAACAACGTTTTGGAAGAGTATCGGCATTCTTTTCTCAAATACATCTTGAAAATTTTGATATTGGCTTGAAATGCCACTTGAAGTCTTTCCACTAGTAGAAACAGGTGTGGCATAAATGACTCAAGGTGATCTTTCTTTAGTAGCATGCAAGAAAGCATTTGCACCTACAAATATATGTTTAATTATACTAGACTTATGACTTTCTACTTGATTAACAATGCTCTTAGTTATACTTTCAAAAAAGTCAAGACTACAAGCAGTCTATTCTATTTTAGTGTTATATTTTTCTAGCTATGATAAACCTAAAATGACTAAATTAGAACAAGATCTAATGATATTAAATATTGTAAAGCTACTATGACGATTAGTTGTTATTTCTATAGGAAGGATTTGAAGAATAACATCTCTAAAAGACAACAGACGACCATCTATGACTTCTATATGAACAGGTTTAGTTTTCTTTACTAAAAATATGCTATGTCTTTTAGCAAATTCTTCATCTAAAAAATATAGTGAGGCTCCTGAATCTAGCAAGGTAGACGCTTTGTGATGTTTAGGTCCTAGAATAACATTTATCGTAAAACATGGATAGGATTCTAAGGAGAGGATAGGACCTTTATTAGGCATTGTATAAGGTTCCAGCCGCACGGTCCCTATTGTAGCTGAACAAATTCATTTTTCGACATGCTATCTCCTTCGATCGCTGTACTCCTCATTTTATGGTTGCATCATTTCTTTGAGCAATGTTGAGCGGTGTACTTAGGCTCTCTACAATATAAGCACAATCCTTCCTCACGACGACGAGTCTTTTCTTGCTCAGTAAGAGGTTTGAAACATACTGCATCAATTTGCATATCTTCGACTTCCGATTGTATGTATTGAAGAGATGTTGGCATTGCTATTGAATTAAAGTAACGTTGAGGTCCACTTGTATGGCTCTCTAATCAAAATTCAAAAAGGTGATTGTTGCACTTCACAGCAAAGTCAATTGCTTCACTCAATGTTTGAGGATCATGCAAGTTGAGCATTAATTTTTTTTACCACATATTGTAATCCGTAGAAAAATTGGCTAATAAGTGCAGCATCATCCCACTTGATATCAATTGCAAGTTATCAAAATTGTGAAGCATACAATGTTACTGATTGATTGCCTTGTAGTAAAATATGGATCTTATTGGTTGCAATATAAATTGTATCATGTTCTCCATACATGGATTGAAACTCTTCCATAAAAGCTTGTAGATTATTTAATATTAGATCTTGTCGTTCAAGAAAAGATGAAAACCATGATAATCCTGAACCTGAAAAAACCATACCAATGAATCTAACTTGTGATCCTGGAGTTAGATAGCTTTGGGGTTGAAGTTCAATCACAAGTTGTACTTGATTGATAAATCTTCTAAACTTTGATCTGGTGCCATCTAACTTCTCGGGTAGGGTAATTCTGGATTCTCTAACATTAAAAGGGTGTTCCACCATAGGAGAAGAGACATGATTTGATGCAGATGTTGAAGCAGCTCCAATCATTTCTATATCTTCATTTCCTACTAATCTTGTTGTTCCATGTGGTGGTAAATTGAGTTGATGCATCGCAAGTATTAATTCCCTCAATTGCTCTTGCATTTATGCCATTGCACTCTTCATTTCAAGAAGTCGAGCCATGATAACACTTAGAAAAGACAAGATGTCTAATATCGCTTAAGACAAATAGAAGAGAGGTCTTGAGGACAAAGAAAATACTAAGAACAATATCAGTTTAGAAGAGGATAATCCGCAACTTCTAATATGCTTATGTCTTATCAAGAAAAAGGGGTAATCCACTCTTAATCAAGATTAGACAAAGCTCTGATATTGTAAGTGTACTCTTGTCAATCTGTCAAAGACAAGAACATAATAAAGACAAATAAATAAGTAAGACTTTTTTCAAAGAAAGATGAAAAAATAGAAATAACTTAATATGTATATTAAAAAAGAAACTTGAATGGCTATTGCCAAAAGCCAAGAAAACTAGAGACCCTTGAAACTAGACTAGAAGCAAGAAAGGAGTTGACAAGAATGAAGAAGGCTTCACTCTTGTCTTTATATATACTATCTTACTAGGGGCTATATGGCAATGTTCTATACGACCTCCAATATGTGTTGACTTTGTAGGACACATGCCTTTACTTACAAGGTAAGTTTTTCTACATGTTGGCCACATAGTTAGCTTGATCTTTAAGCTAACAACATATGTGGCACATGGCCAACTTGTTGACCACGTTTCTAATCCCAAAAAGTCAATTAAAGACACCTATAAAGTCAAAGCAGCATCAATGAAGCTTTTAGGAAGCTTCCATATCAAATACTATAAAATTAATTTACTTTTATCTACTTTTATCTACTTTTATTTACTTCTACCTATTTATACATCTAATTATGGGCTTACATGCATGTATCTATGACAGTTTGTTCATTAGATGTCCATTTTTCTTGAACTTGCTCTTTTAATTGTAAACATTTAAGATATTGTAGCCAATAAGAATAATTGAAAGTTGTAGACTAATACAGTCAAATTTTGGTATTTTTTTTTTTGTTAAAAAAAGTGGATTGTAATACACAACATATAATAGATGGTAGATTGTAGTGATAGTAGCAAAAATTGAGATATATTGTAGTAATAATAGTAAAAATTATAATAATATTAATAATATTATATATATATATAATTAGATTATTTGAGTGGATTAAAAAATATGATGTTTTTATTTTATTTTATTTTATTTTTTAAGACTTAAAATTTGAGTAATCAATAATTTTTTTAATTTTATAAAAGCATGTATAAAAAATAGAAAATTTGAATTTTATATTTTTGCGTATGAAGAAATAAAAATCTATAATAAAAAAATTAATAATATTTAATAACTTATATTTTTAAAAGTGCTAAAAAATATGTAGAAGGTAAAATCTATTTTTTGAAAATAACACATTCTATAATGTTGCCGAAGAGAAAGTAAATTAAAAAGCTAAATTGAAATTTTTTTGAGTAATGAACAACAAAACTATAAAATAATATGAGCAAAACATAAACTTAAGAAATAAGAATAAAGATTTATTCATTTATTTATTTATTTTTATTTTTATCTTTTCTTGTTTCTATTTATATTATTAAAAATAATAATAATATTTTATAAAAATAATAATATAAAAATTATAATGAAATTATAATTTTATTAGATATTTTTAATATTACTACTAATATTTTTAGATATATATGTATATATATATATATATATATATATATATATATATATATAACTTATAGTAATTTTAAAGATTTATATTGGATATATTAAAGATACATTTAACTTATAATATTATATATTTTATAAATTATTTGTTTACCATTTTATTTTTTTTAATCACATTGAAGATAAAGAATGTATTTTTAAAGTAAAAAGTAAATTCTAACATCAAAATTTCTAGATTATTTATAAATTTAGATGAAGTTGGTATATTCTTCTTTATAGCAAATAATATTTTAAAAAAATATTTTTTTTAAATATAATTTAAATCATAATTTTAAAATTAGAATTATATATATGTATTATTTAATATAAATTCAATCTTAAAATCATTATTAATAAAAAAAATCATATTATTTTTAAAAGATACATAATATAAAAGATAGAAGAAGCTTTTTGGAATACTAAAAATCTTATAAATCTTTACAACAATTGGAAGGATCTTGATCTTTTATTATTATTGAATAAAAAGAACTTTGAAGTCACTAATACATATCATCAACGAGGTTGTTCACAAAGAGAGTATAGAATAAGATGTCTTTGACTTCCATCATCCATTACTTATAAGTAGTGGCTATTGCCTTAATAGACAACTTCCATCTTTTGATGATTACATCTATCTAATAATCTATCGAGACTTTTCATAGCTATCATATCTATTATAAGAATATACTTTTAATATATTCTTTATATCTTTAAGATCCTTTGTTCGTTCATCTTTTTTATCCCTTGGTCTTTTTACATACTAAGAGCCAATCCTTAGATCAATAATAACTTATATAAAGTAATATCCTCTATAATATAACTTATTCTACTTTTATTTTTATTTATTTATTTTAACACTTCTACTTTGCTATTAGTCTAAGGCTTTTAATCTTATTGCCTTTGTCAATATGTGATGTCTATCCTTTATTAATGCCTTCATTCCTAAAATCCCAGTCTTACCTTAGATTATGTGCCAAGCATGGTCTTGATCCTAATTGTCATCCAACTTACACATGAATTAAGTTGTTGAGAGAAAATAAGTGCTACATTATGGATCAAGGAATGGAGAAGAAGAAAAGAGTCTAATTTGAAAACCCTTGTAGATTGATGGTAAATTCTAGCAAAGCATTGCATGAACTTATCATCAATTAATATTACTAGTTGATTTTAAATATATTGAGATCATTTTTAATCTCAAAAGATAAATAAAGTATAATTTGAATCATAGGTTAAAGTGCTAAAAAGATAATTTTTTTTTAAATATTATCACATTCATAATATATATATATATATATATATATATATATATTGCATTTAATAATGATTTTATTTTTATTTTGAAAGCATGTGTATTCATCTTGTGGCTTACTTGCTATTCACTCTTTCTAACCAACTTTGATTTCCTTTCAAAATTCTACCTCAAGAGCTTTTCAAGCTATGGGGACAGCAATTCTGCATGAAATGAAAAAGAAAAGGAAAGAAAAAAGTAAAGAATTATATCTATATATATATATATATATATATAAACAAATGGATGGGAATGAAGCTTTCAAGGCAGAGCATGGAAATCGGTGTTGACCTTGAGATTACTGCCAGCCATATATAGAGAAAGAATATAAAGGAGGGGACATGGCTTTCTCTCTCTCTCTCTCTCTCTCTCTCTCTCTCTCTATATATATATATATATATATATGTATATATAATATGTAAGTGTGTGTGTGATAAATAAATAAATAAACATATTATTATATACGGAAAAGCAGACACCATCAGCAAGAAGGGAGGTTGACATGGGGAGATTCAAGCTCGGGAGAGGCCGGCTGGCATACTATTGGTGGGTGGCAGTCTCCGAGGAGACAGCAGAGAAAACATGGGTTTGACCCCCACTTTCAGCCTCGAAGCCAATCTCAGCACACTTCCAATGTCCAAAAGCTCACCCACAACTTTGCATCAGATATGCTCACTTTCAACAGCAGCAGTAGCCAATACTCAAGCAGAGACAAATAGATGAATGGGGGTGTATGAATGTGCAATCCACATCCGACGGGGATGCTAAAGACATCCACCATTTCTTCACATTTCTCCTTCACAAATGGCACAGTACTGGCACGACCATTCATCCAAGCCTAGGTCTGCAACTCAAAGAATTTGTTTAGAAACAGTTTGAGCTCAGACAACAGGAAATGGATGAGAAACAAACACACACACACACACTCACTCACATACACACCACAGTTGTCAGGTGATGGGAGGTCCAGGGTCATGAGGTCAGAGGGTCAACGGCGTGGGTCAGAGGGTCAGAAAAGGAAAGGGACAAAAAGGAAAGTAAAGGGGAATACAAAAGGGGGGTCAAGGCCTGTTGGGGGGGGGGGGGGGATTTGAAAGCCCCATTCCCATCCCAATCCACCCAATGCCTTACCTCTCACACACCTCTGTACCTTTGTGACCCTTGTGTGCTTAGGGAGTCCTTGCAGTGTATTTTGTTGTGTATGCCAAGGTACTGTCCTTTAGTCCTTTGAGCACCAGGTCATGGTGTCATATTCTTTCTCCTTTCACTTTAAGTCTCATTTCCCAAACCCTATGTTGACTGACCTTTCAAGCCCCCTATTCACTTAGGTTCTCACACATCTGACCCACGTCACCCATCCCCACACTACTACACTATATGACTAATTTATGTAACTTCCCAGGAATCATATTCACATGGTCAGTATTAAAGAGTGGAATGGAATCAACAAGGTTTAATGAATGATACTGATGATAATGATGATGATAATAATAATAATAATAATAATAACAACATGAATAAGAAGAAGAAAATGTGAGGTAGTTTTAAAATTATATCATTTTGTAGCAGAGAGAGAGAGAGAGATGATGTGATGGTTTGTGTGGCACATGTTAACAAGCAGTTGACAACTGGAATGGAAGGAAGGAAGAAAGAATGGGTTGATGAATGATTTGGGATTCAGGTGGTTTTATTTAATGAGGGCTTAATTCCCCCAACAGTGTACCCATAATATAAAGTCCACTGCTTCTTTTGGTTGGCTTTTTAGCTGTGGGATTTGTGGCCCCCCCTGACTTGGTTTAGAGTTGGGTTTTTGAAGTTGACCGTGCAACTCACCAACCCCAATGTTGTCCTATTGGGTAATGGTGCATCCCTTTCAAAAAAAAAGGCATGGAAATTTCATTCTTCCAAAAAGAAATAAAAAAAAAGGACAAATACTTTCAACTTGAATTTGAACCTTTAGAGTAAGCTCACATCAAAATGAAAATATCAATAGATAGATTTTACACATGTCAATTTGAATCACTAAAACAAGTCAGTCACAAGTCAAACCTTTCTTTTCTTTTCTTTTCTTTTCTTTTTTTAATAAAAAAATACAGTCAAATTTCATTTTATTTTATTATACAATGATTTTTTTATAGTCAGAGGATGTATCTAATGATTCAAAAGATTTTATATAATTTTCAAAAATATGAATATCATGAAATTTCTGAAATTTTAATTTAAAATAAAATTCGACAATTATGAAACCAAAATTTTTCATCTAAATTATGTGCAAAACTAAGTAATCTATAAATTTGACTTATGATTTACAAATTAAGTTTACCAATCTGGTGATATTGTATCACTAGATTTTAAATATATCATTTTATTCATGCGATAGTGCTCAGTATGAAACAGAAACTTCTTAATTTTTGTGAATTTTAATAAGTTATGTTTAACTTTTTAATTAAACTACAATCACATATCCGAAACATGTTAAAAGTTTTTTTTAAAAAAAAAGGATTTTTGTGTTTTCATTGGACAATTTTCCAAAAAAAATAAGTCATTTGCTACTAATCAGTTATTTATTTTTAATTTGAGGACCAAAAATTATCTCGTACATACTATTATTTTAGTTTTCCAAGTACAAGTTTCAAAACACCATACACCCAAAGTAAGAATTACTCAGATTTATATAAATGCTAATCACAATAAAATTTAGATTTTTCTCTTGTTTTACAAAGGAAAGAAGAAGTGAACCGTGCGCAATGTGACACAGTTGTTAATGTTGGATCATTAATAATTTCAAAATATGAATACCAACAATATTTGAACAGAATGAAGATTTCCAGAATGTACCCCACTGGCAAGCACGTCCCAAGTGGAGTCGGTGAAATGGCTCGGCGCTTCCAGGAGTAACATGCAAGTTCCGAATGTGCCATGCATCGGATTCAATTGCCTGGTCAAGTGACGCAAAAATTGCAGCGCGAAATGCCGCATCGAGCTCGTCCATTTATGGCATTAAGCGCGAAAGGATCCGCCGACCTCGTCCACTAATGGAATCCCTGCCATTTTCCGGCTCAAACTTGGTGCACGGTGTAGGTTTCTCCAAGGTTCGCTGATTTGCTGCGGGATCCGCTGAATGCTTCTCGCTTCTGTTCATGCTATTGTATACTTTTCGCCTATTCTTGTTGGATGTTATGTCTCGATGCGTTTGCATCTAGTGCACGGAGAATTCACTCAAACTCGGGAGGTTTGAGTCAGTGATGAGCGATGGAGAGGGGGAGAGAGAAGCGAGAGAATGAGAGTGAGATGGGAAATGGGGATAACCTCGATGGATTCACTCCGAGCTGCTTGGCAAGAATGTTTGGGCTGTGTGAGGGGACCAAACGCCCCACGAGGTGTAGCTTCGCCTCTGTGCGCGACTTTAGGCCCCTACGCAAATGCTGGCAGGCACTTTGAGAGCCCTTTTTGGTACGACGAAGGGGTTTGAGTGCGCATGTGTCTGTGGATTCTATGGCGAAGTCTATCATGTCACCTCTCTCGCAGGTACGACCAACATCCATCTTGAGAGTTTGATTACATTCGTCGTTTTCATTCCTTACTGCAAGTCAGGTATGGCCGGATCGAGAACATGGGTGGGGTTGCAGAACAGTGATCTTTGGGCATTTGGTACCCCAGATTTCGTTTATTGAATGATAGTAGAATGTAATGTGAATTTCATTGTTTACAACTTGAGTACAAATCTATGTAGACTTGCTTTTAATATTTTCTCTAGACATCGCCTGAAAAGCTAATTTGTTGGCCGAAAGTTAAGGCCGATTTGTATTTTCTAGTTTGAATGGGTTTTCATTCTTCTTGTGGAATGAACTGCAATTTGCACATGCTTCTTGGTTGTTGGGGAAGATGGTCCATTTTCACATTGAATCGGAGAATCAGATGGCACGTTCTGGAATGAATGCCTTGTTTTCCGGTGTTGGGCAGTCCTGCAGTTGAAAATTCACCCGCATGTTTATAGGCCAGCTGAATTAATGAAATTTGCACATGCTGCTTGTAAAATGAACTGAGCTTTGCTGAGTTGCCAACATTCCAATCCCACATGCATTGCCTTTGGACGCGCATGTTTCTGTCTAAATAAAACTGGTGACCTTCATGTCGAGACATGTGCTTCGTGGAGTGTCCATTTTTAGGGGAGTTCAACATACCCGAAGTATCTGTACCGATTGCATAATTTCAGATTTTATGCCTCACTCATGTAGCATGGAACTTGCCTCAATTAGAAACTCCATCGCATCTTTCTTTCCGACGGTAATAACTTTCCCAAACAACAATGTGGCTTAAGAAATAATTCTGAAAGAGCTATACCTTGACAACTTACCTTTTAGGTACTCTGCTCGTCTGCCGCGACTCTGAACTCGCTCTCGAATGTGTAGTCTTGCACGTGCAGTGAAGAATTTTGATCACTGGCATGATAATTGACTGCCTATGCTCATCAAGGCCTTCAAACTGACACGCTGCACATTATTGTGATGAGCTCAAGCCAAGCAAAGTCTTGGTTCTAAAAATGACCTTCGGAAGTATACCTTAAAGTTCTGTTTTGAGGTTTTAATGAACGGAAGATTGCAAATGGTCACTGCACCCATCACGATGGAGCCAAGAAGACGGAGACTCTTATGGATGGTGTCCGATGTACCAGCAATTACATCCGATGTAAATGATGTCTGGTCAGTCTCACAAGCCCATCGTTGGGCGTGGTTAGAATATTAAGATCACAAATTGAGGAATAACAGCTTAAAGAATGTGAGCATGTCCCGGAGTTTCGATGGTATGCAAGTAAAATTGCTGATATTATCCAGCGGATATCGAAATTTGGGTTCGAGTAAATTGATCGTTGCACATTATCCGATCATCGGCGTGACTCGCCAATCTTGTAGCGAGACAATGTCTAGGCATACACTTGTTGCGTGCACTAGTTATATCTTTTAAAATTCGCAGTTCGAAGTCAACAGAATATTATGCAGGTTCATGATAGATTGGTGAACTCGACAATCACTCCTTCTGCGGGCTCTGATTCAAGAAATCCCAATATTTCTGCTATCCACAGACGTTTTCTGCTGGAAAACGATGTGAAGTTGAAGCAGACAGGAGACCCAATTTCAACTGGAAAAATCTTCTCATAACATTAGTGTATTCTTGATCGGCAAAACTAGTAATATTCGGATGAAAGGTTAATATTGGTGGCATTATTAATTCTCACAAGATTAAGGATTAGAATTGTGCCAGTCTTGCTAAACTCACACAGAGTTGTTCAAAATCAAGAGAGATTTATTAACAAAGTAAATATATATAGATATACAAGGATAGTCTTGGTCTACAGCCGAGCAGATAGACAGACTTCATCTAGAAAGAAGAGCAAGACAAATGGATGAGGGTGTTCATAGAGGACGATTTCAACACAGGTTGTTAATGCCAACACCTTCTGTTTAACCAATGCATTAAAATATTTTGAAATGTTTTGTTTCAGAGTAATGCCAATGGAAGCAATCGATGTTTGGATACATTTGCAAAAGAGATGACATTGGTACATGTTTTGTTTTCTTCAGTTGCACAAAGTTGTTGATTTGCAAGTGCCAGCAATAATGCTTTGTCTGTGATTAGTGCACAGTTTCAATTATTTCTTCTTGTTGTGTGGGCTGTCTCTCTCGTTTGCCACAAACTATGCAATGAGTTGCTATTGTGGTTGGTGGCATCATTGACTGGTGTTGGAGTTACAAGAGGAATTGAGACCAATTTTGTGGATAGATTAGAGGTGCTGAAATCACACAATATGCAAGGGAGTTCTTTAGGATTTGAAATACCTTACCAAATAACTTGTCAATTTGGTTCAAATTTCTATGTGGTTTAGAGATGGTTTCATGTTGGTATCTATTTATTATGGCCTAAGTGTCAGGTGTAAGTGAAGAGATTTTAAAGAACTTTTTTAAAGAAATTTAGTATTATGGCAAAGGCAAAAGGATTTATAAGCACCCAATTAGTGATTTTTTTTTTTTTTTTTTTTTTTTTTTTTCTCTCTTATTAGTGTATTATAGAATTTAAATTTTTTGATCATTTTTTGATCATTTTTTGATTTATAGAACAAAAGATTATAGGTTTGCAAGAATTTCTATTGTTGTTGATAACCTTTTGAATCTCTATTTTGAATAAAGATTAATGGCCTCAATGACTTTCTAAAGATATTTGTCTATTGTGTCTTAGATGGGATATTATAGGAATACAAATTGGCTCAAGCCAAAATCTTGGCATGACTAGTTATCATATGTTTATTTCCTATTTAAATAGATAATTTAGGTAAATAAGCAAAGTGTTGACAAAATTAGTCTAGTAATTTGAAAATCAATGTGTCACATGAATATTGCTAGAGAATGATAAGTGAAAGAAGCACAACAATTGAACAATACCAACCACAATAAATTTGTGACATTGCTTGAAAGCCTTAAGGCTAATTCAAAGCAATTAAGAAGACTACATGTAAAAGCAGTACTCCAACTTACTAATCTTGAAGAATTCAAATACATCAATCTACATCTTAGAGCACTTGCAACAAAATCAAGGAGTTACAAATAAATGGTGTCATTGAGTCTTAAGGACCTACATTGATCTTCATATAAATCAATATAATGATTCTAGCCTTAGAATAGTACAACCATCCCACCTTCAAGGAATATAAATCATTGTGGATAGAAATTTAGCATCTATGACTAATAGACTTGAGAAGCTACATGTTTCATGCATCGTAGATGACAGACTCTTATAGTAAGAATTTTTAACTACTTAAGATTTTTCTACCATTATCAAAGCTTTAGCTCTTACATCATTTAGAGAAACATTGGATGAAGAATAAGCCACAACATTTGGAGATGATGCATCATATATTTGCTTCCTAATTACAAATCTACTAAAGAGAGCCATCTTGAATATAATCTTCAAAAAAAGAGTCCAATTTCTATATCCAGACACACCTCTAGTTTCCATCTCCACCTCTATACAATAGCTCAATACATTTTTTACGTCAAATATTATCGTAATTCATGTCTTTATCATGAATATTTTTTAGAATATTCTATATAAATATTAGGAAGTAGGTTCAATCCATACAAGGCCATACACATATGAGTCACAAAATTCCTATCAATTCCTTTATGTTATACATAATCAATAATAACAAGTTGGGCGACAACCTTGGCATTTATTTTTTGTAATTCATCACCAATGCCAAACTTGCAAGAAATGATAATAGCGAGTTTATAAAGAAAATTACTTAGGCATATTTTATTTGATTATTGCTTCTTCATTTCATGCATGAAGTCAAAGTAAATCAATTCATCAATAATGATGATGTGCTTAACAACTTCAATTTTTGCATAGCCTTTTCTTACCATGATGATACATCTCACATAACTTTGTATATCAAAGCCTTTATAATACTAGCTTTGGTAGCCACTTTGATTGAATTATTAAAAAATATTATTGAAGATAAAAAATTGAAACAATACTTGCTAATATTATCAAATAACTTTAAATATTTAGAACTACTAGTAATTGGCTACCAAAAACTAACAACAAGCCTATGGATGGATCCAAGCAAACTTCCTTCTTTTACTGACATCTACAATGTAACATATGAAATTAAATTGGACTCAATATTAGGAGCAATCCTATGTGTTTTGTTTATGCTCAAAATGCTATCAAAATTTTATTGACTCCTTGCAAATCAAATCATGACATCAACTTTAAACTAATCAATACATCTACAAACTACTATGGCCTAAGTATGTTACTTTCTAAAATTCCATAACATACTACTCTTATATTAATTATTATCACACACTCAACTATATCATATTATCTCATAGGTTCATCATTATTAGATCATGAATAGTTCTGTAATATATCAATTATGTTAATCAATAGTACATTATTGATATGGGATGCAATATCACTGCCATCTCTCATGCATTTGTTTGACTACTAGACCTCAAGATCCAATATTAAATATATAAGTCATAATCACAAATGATACTACCTACTACCTTCTTAGATTCATTGCAAACCACATCATAGTTATTGGATGTAGTGCCTTGATTAAAGTTATTATTATTATCAAAGATAAAATTTTAGTAAGAACAGAGTGATTTACATAGACATCATGCATATGTCAAGGACATGAACTAGAAGAAGATGCATAAACTTAGAAAATCTGTGTTAAAAGAAAAGTGGCAAAATAGTAATTAAGTAGTATGCATATTAAAAAGAAACTGGAATGGCTATTGCCAAAAGACAAGGAAATTAGAGACTCTTAAATCTAAAATAGAAGAAAAAAAAGAGTTAACAAGAATGAAGAGGGCTTTATTCTTGCGTCTATATATACTATCTAACTACGAGCTATGTCACAATGTTCTATAGAACCTCTAATATGTGTTGACTTTGTAGGACACATGCCTTAACTTACAAGGCAAGTTTTCTATGTGTGAACCATATAGTTAGCTTGTTCTTCAAGCTACCAACATGTGTGGCACTTGGCCAATTTGTTGACCACATTTCTAACATAAAAAGTCAATTAAAGACACCTATAAAGTCAAAGTAGCATCTATAAAGCTTCTAAGAAGTCTTTATAGAAGATATTATGGAATTAATCTATTTTTATCTAAATCATATAGATAATTATTGATTTACATGTGTATGTCCTTGACAATATATTAGATGTTTTATAATACAAGCTAATAATAAATGTACCTAAAGTAAAACTACAAGACATATCTTTGGCAGTAATCACAATGCGGCCAACACAACACACCTTCTCAATGTCTCTATACTACAACTATTATAATCAAAACAACAACACAATTAGGTAATTTTCTTTAAATTCAAGTCTATAATAGATTGCCTCCATACTTAGATAATACTACTACCAAGCAATAAGGATGAAGCTCTCATTGTTATATTACGTGTGTTCTTGCTTAAAAATACACCAAGCACCTAGTTGTAGAAGATAATTAGAAATACAACAACAATCCTACCAAATCTAATAGAAACTTAAATAAACTTTAAGTAATTCTTAATAATCCTGATCAAACTTTAACCAATTCAAAATAAATTTAAAAGAAATTATAAAAGAAACACAAAGACTTAAATTTTTATTTAGATTAATTTAAGACTTTTCAAAGATTTTTTTTGTCTTTAATTTAGAAGTCTTAAATTAATCTAAAAAAAAAAAAAAAAAAAAAAAAAATCTTTAAAAAATATAAAAATAAATAATCAAATAAATAGTAATAATTTAAAAAAATATTAGAAATAATAAATTTTAAAGAAATAATAAATAATTCTAAAAATATATTAAAAATAAAAATCTAAATAAATCAAAAAAAATATTAATCAAATCTTAATTTAATCTTAATTAAAATCTGAATTAAAATCTTAATAAATCTTAATTAAATCTTAAATCAAATCTTAATTGAAATATTAGATTAATAGAAGTTGATTAAGGATTAATTATGATTTATCTAGAATTTAGGGCTTGATTAAAAATTGGTTAAGATTTAAGATTTTTTTTTAAAGTTTTGGTTAAAATTTAGGATTTTGTTTGAATTTGATTAGGATTTGACTAGAGTTTGATTAAAATTTGAATATGATTTGATTAGGATTTTATTAGAATTTGATTAAAGTTTTATTAAGATATATTGAAGTTGATTTAAGATTTATTAAAGTTGATTTAAGATTTAGGACTTTATTAGGATTTGACCTAAGATTTTATTAAGATTCATTAGGATTCTAATTAGGAAATCTAACATGAAATTAATAATTATGTAAAATTATTTATTTTTATATTTTTTAATCTAACATAAAAATAATAATTAAAAATATTTTTTCAAGTTTGCTCTCAAATCTCACTTTTCAATTTGCAAAAGAAATTTAGAGTCATTGTAGATGCATGGTTTTGTGCCTTGGGATTGATTTTAATTTAGGTTGACAACTAGTCTTCTTTAAGTATCAATTTTTAGTAATTTGAGGTAATTTTTACTTTAATGTATTGTTAATTCTCTCTTAAACATGTCTATACCAAATTCTTATCTCATTTATTTTGATTTGGCTCATCTATTGAGTAATTTGGCTCATTTATTTAGTAATTTGAGGCTACAAAGTAAATAGAAGTCTCTTCTACAAAAGGCAGCATTAAGACTAAATCTTTTACTACCTTTCTATCATTTATCCTTATTTTTTTACTATATCTTTTTTCTAGGCTCTTCTATAATAACATCCATATTTTTATTTTTTACTACACAACATTGTAGCCTTGACACAAAACACCAAGCTCATACAAGCCCTTGTTACTATAACCATTCCACCTTATTCACACATGTTGCTTGCCTTCAGCCTTGCTGCAATCTGCCATGACAAATACTTTCTAAAAATTGAACCTTGGCATAGATTCACACAATACAATCTAGGCATGATTGCACATGGTGTGAATGACCACCAATACCGTGGCAAGATTAAATTCTTCGTTGCAAACCCGACACTAGTCTTTCTATGCATCACACAACATCAAATCTTTGCAAAGCTGGCTACGATTGAAACCTCTCGTCACTTGTCTTTCTTTCATACCCAAGGCAAGGCTCAACATCAAAAGGGAAGTTGCCTTGTCTCCCACCATGCAACAACTACCTCACATCAGCAAGGATCCAGCACTCACCTTCCACTCCAAACCAACAAAAAAAAGTTACAAACCTTGATAAATGCTATTACACTTGACAACAATCTCTCCGATGATTAAAAAATTGGAAATTTTCTACCTCATTCATTGTGACCTAGACATATTCAGCATAGGTGACTCTGACCTTGGCAGAACAAACATCCTTACCTACAACATCGTAACTGAAGCGCCTCCTATAAGTCAAGTCGGCTACCGTGAATCACCTAAGAAACAAGCTGCTATCAAACAAGAAATCAAACACCTATTCCAAACCAGAGTTGCAAGCCCATCACTCTCTCCTTGGACCAGTCCCGTAGTATTGGTAGAAAAAAAAAGATGGCTCCACCAGCTTCTGCATTGACTACCGAAAGCTCAACGGTATCACGAAGAAAGACACCTAGACTCTTTCGCGTATTGACGACATTCTTCAGTAGCTAAAAGGGGCGTCAATCTTCTCATCCATAGATCTCGCAGCCGGATTCTTGCAAGTTCCATTAGCTGAATCAGCCAAAGAAAATACCGCGCTTATTTGCCGAAAAGGCTTATTCCAATTCAATACAATGCCAATGGGCCTTTGTGATATAGCTCACACCTTTCAACGGATCATGGACATGGTATTAGGCCGCTTACAATGGAAGTGCACTCTTGTATATGTCGATGACGTCAACATTCATTTGCACGACTTTTCTATGCATCTTTTCAATCTTCAACGGATTTTATCGGCTCTGTACAGCAAGATTGAAGCTAAAGGCCTGCAAGTGTGTAATCAGGCTCCCCGAGCTAGTCTACCTCAGCCATGTTATCTCATTAGCTGGCATCCAATCCAATCTAGAGAAACTCCGTGCCGTACTAGAATTCCCTCGGCCTTTGAACCTCAAATGCATGCAATCCTTTATTGGGCTCATAAATCACCATAGTCGCTTTGTATATAGCTTTGCAACATTAGCCGCACCACTATATAGGCTCATGAAAAAGTGGGTTGCCTTCATGTTGGGGAACAACAAAGAAGCGACATTTGATCATCTGAAGACCCCACTAAGCATGGCACTCTTACTGATCTATTTGCATTTCAACCGTCCCTTCTTGCTACATATAGAAGGTTTGCAGGACGCAATTGGTGCCTCAGTCAAGCCCTCGACGGCCAAGAACGTGTAGTAGCGTACGCCTTATGCAGGCTATTTAAAGCTGAAAAAAACTACGACATCAGCGACAATGATGGTCTTGCTGTAATCTTTGGTATAAAATACTATTGTTTTTACCTCCACAGTTCCAAATTCACCGTTGAAATTGATCATGCATTGCTCCTTGTGCTCACAACATCCCACGACTTCACTGGCCGATTAGCTCAATGGACCTTGTTACTCCAGTCTTACGAATGCAATATCGTCTACAAGCTGGGCAGAGCGCACAACATGGGTGTGCTTACCTGCACTGAACACATGACTCTAGAGCCAAATTCTACTTTTTCTAACCTACCAATACAATTGTTCTCCAAAGACTCTAGGGGATTCCCGACACCTCGTCATGCCAAAAGTGAACAACCACACATAGAACAATTGGGCGACCAGATTGCCCACGTAACAATAGGACTGATTTTCCATTTCGATTTATAAATGATCATATATTAACCTTAGTCTAACCTTCGAAATTGCCTTTATGTAGATACCCCGACAATATTAGCCAACCCATTTACAATAGACGCACTCAGGCACAAGGTTCATTAACTGTCCGCTCTCGCTAGCCATGATAAGCATATGACCATGCATCACGATGTTTCCGCAAATTCAACACAAAAATGTCGCAAAATTGCACAGCAACGACACATAACCAAGGAAAGCCAACACTACAACCTTGCAGAATGTGGTCAGACTCGAGAAACACATAACTGCTTGCTAAATATTTTTGAGTAAACCTATGTGGATTCCCTGTTGTAACAATTAGGCGAGGCATTTTAAACGGAGATTCTTTGGGGCAGCCACTCCGTATCCTACCTTCGCAAAGCTAACTGCTCTATCTACAACTTGTGGAATGCCATGGACGCCGAGATATACGAAGCTCTACTAGCGGCTTGCTTGACTGTCTCAACACTAGCAAATATAAGCATTCCGATGAAGAAATGCATATGGTATCTCCTTCTCCAATAGCTTACTAGAGGTGATATTTTTTTATCAGAAGAACATTCAAGATGGCACAGGTAGCATCTAGGTACCAAGACGGTTTATGTTAAACACATACTAGAATTCTTCTACGCCTCCCAACTGGCTGGACATTCTGGACTCAAGTGCACCATGTCCAGGTTACAAGAGGTCTACCACTGGACAAAGATGGTAGCAAATGTCACAAACTTTATAAACCGCTCTGAAATCTGCAAAGTGAGGCGCAACTACCTGAAAACCGTCACCCTTTGACTATTAAGTCCAATCTCAATCTCAGAATCCTTGGCCCGGGTGGACACGGACCTGATAGGGCCACTCATTCTCACAACCAAAAGTCATCGGTATGTGATAGTGGCAACTGATTAATTTACTGTAAGGGTGGAAGTCAAGCCTTTGCTCTTGAAGGACTGTAACTTGGTGGCGCAATTCTTCTTCAACAAGATCATGATTGTACATGTCAATCTTGTCAAAATCCTCACCAACAACGCATCAAAATTTTGCAATGCGTTGATGGATGTACTAGCAATAAACATGTGTGTGAAACACAAAACCATAACATTGTATCATCCGTAACGGGTTGACAAAGTGCTTCAATTGCATGCTTTGTATATTGATTAAGAAAAACTGTAGTTACAATAAGTCTTGGCATATGTCACTCCTTACTATCATTTTTGCTTATCAAACCAGTGCACATGCAAGCACACATTATTCACCATTTGAGCTTTTATATGGACATAAGCCTTGACTGGCAATGGCTCCTCATGATAGCAATATTTAAGTTGGAGAACTCATGGATTTGGAGGGATACGTAGACTTGCTAATCAATCAGAGGCAACACCTTAGTCAATCTGTACATCACAATATAGTAAAAGCTAAACTTTGGCAGAAAGAAAGACAGAATAAAAGAGTGCTGTACAGAGATTTCTTCCATATTGGAAACCAAGTAGTATTTTACATCAAAAAAAATGCAAACACAAAGGCAAATGTAGAGCTTGCTATATTAGACCCTATATCATATCATTTCAAGGCTTGATACATTTCACCACAAGTTTTATTTAAAATCCAAGAGGGACAATGTATCACTTGTAACATATCTAGTCCTTGTCTTTGATTTTGTCCATTACAAATTAGATTCTAATCTCACACACATTAACTTGCTTAGACAAGAGATTTCATAGAAGCCCTCAATTGCAATACAAACTCACAATTAGGTGGCCTTGCATATTACAACATATATTACATCTATAACTAACCAAACAATTGTCCACTCAGAAGTTCAAATCAAGAAAAAGAGGGAAAGAGGTAGTTCTACATAAGTAGGAATAAAAATTAACTTGAGTAATAATCTTGGCTTAATTAATTAACATTTTTCTCTCTCCTAAATAGATAAATAATACAATTCAAATATTGTACTATTTTTCAATAAATAAACAAACAAATAACATGTAGGATATATATTTAGGAATTACATTATGAATTATGTGCATTTAAGATAAGCATTGTCTAATGGCTGCTTACTTTATCTTGGATCTATTATAAGGCTGATCAAGTAACTTTGACCAAATTCTATAATTACTTTATATAGATTTCTAATTACTAAGATCACAAATTTTGGCCCATGGTTAGCAATTTTGTGTAATTTTGATAAGATGGATGGATTGAGGCTTAATTCTATAAATAAAATTAACTTAGATGCTTTCATTTTGATATTTTTTTAGATATAAACATGATGTAATTCAATGTGATAGATATGATAATATATTATAAGTTTTTTTTACTAACTTGATACTACTTATATTGTTGCATAATAGTAGAATAGATTTATCTTATATGAATTATAATTCTTTTAGTAGTCTTCTATAATATGTAATGTTTTTGGCTACTTTAGAGAGTATATAATACTATGCTTTAATAGAAGAAAAAACAATTGTATATTGTAGCTTGTTTAATAAGGCTATTGAAAAATAGTCCAATTTGTATAATATATTAGATATGGATTTTTTAGAGTCTAAATCAAATGCCTAGTTTGCATCTGCAAAGATAAGTAGTCTTCTTATGTCTTTAGTGAAGTAAAAGATTCCAAACTCTTTAGTTTCTTTCAAATATCAAAATATTTTTTTGGCTTCTACCATATAGATTATTATCATGGATATATATATATATATATATATATATATATATATATTCTAATATTTATCTATATGATTAAATAGAAATAAATAAAAATAGATTTATTTCATAATATTTTTTAGAGAAGCTTCTTAAAAGCTTCATAGACATTGCTTTGACTTACAAGTATTTGTAGTTGATTGGTAAGTTAGAAACTTGGTCAACTAGTTTATCATGTATTGATAGCTTGCAAAAAAAGCTAACTATATAGTACATATATAAAAAACTTATCTTGCTAGTTAAAATATATGTCTTGCAAAGTCAACATGTTTTGGAAGTTCTATAAGACACCACTATGTAACTCCTATTTAAAAGTATATATAGAGGTAAGAATGAAGCCTTCTTTACTCTTGTCAATGCCTTTTTAGTCGTCAATCTTATTTCAAGACTTTTTAATCTTTTTGTCTTTGGCAATAGCCATTCTAATTTAATAGTATGTGATTTTTGAGTGATTTTTTAGTTTTTTGAGTAACACAAGAGTATATTGAGAATTCCTTTCTTCAAGCTTCATCTCCTTGATAATTTGATAAGAGTGCTATTTTTTTTTATTTTAGAAGTAAGTGGATTATCCCACTTTTATTATTATATTTTGGAAGATTATAGATTATTCATCTTTAAAAAAAATATTTTATTTTCTAATTCCAATTTTTTTCTTTAAAAAGAATGGATTATCTTTCTTTGTAGAAATTTTCATTTGATATTAAAGATTGCAAATTATTTTCTTTTAATTTGACTTGTGGATTTGTTGAGTTGTTTGAAAGAAAAAGAAACATCATGGATGTTTATACTTGATAGAAGTGAGAATAGATTTGTAACTATTTCTGATCTTCAAGAATTTGTCAATACTCTTGGGATAAAAATTTCATGTATCACAAGTGTCAACTATGGAAATACTAATCCTACTCCAATAGAAGATGTTCAAAATCTATATGAAGAAGTTGTATAATTGAAGGAAGAAAGTAAATCAACCTCATAACTAAATCTAAGAAGTTTTACTTCTACAAGTATGATAAGGATAAAGATTAGTATGCCTGAAAAGATTGATAGAACAAGATCAAAATTTTAGAGATTATTGCAACAAGTCAAGCTCTATCTAAGATTTCATTCCTTCCAATACCTTGATGGATTTACTCAAGTTGGATTTATAGGTGCACTTCTATTTGGAAGTACTCTCTCTTGATTTGTACCTTTGATGGAAAAAGATTCACAACTCTTTTATTATTTGAATTCATTCTTAAAAGTGTTTATGGCCAAATTTGAAGAAAATTATTGAAAAAAAAATAGCAAAGATGAAGCTCTTATCTTTACAATAAGGATCACAATCAACCACCATATATGCTACTAAATTCCAAAATCTTACTTGCGATGTGGATTTGAATGACAAAGCCTTCATCAATCAATTTTAATATGCATTGAAAGATAACGTTAAAAAAAATTTATTAACAATATCAAAAAAAAATCTTTAAAATAATTTATTGCTCAAGGCATTATATATGATAATCAATTATTTGAAAGGCGTTAAGAATAAAGACTTGATTGGAGAAGAATAAGCCAAATAATGACAGCAACTCCTAAGTTTTTAGAAACTTATTTATGAAGGCCAAAACTAATGCAAAATGATATGATATATTTTAAATCAGTCATTAAGCAAGAAAAAACTCAATATTATTAAGAGAATATGTGCTTGTATTGTAGAAAAGCTAAACATAGTGCTTAATATTTTCTAAACAAGCAACTCAATCACAAAATGAGGAGCATAATTACTAAAGAAGACAATGTATTAAAAACATGAGTTTTTCTAACTATACTAGGAATTGTGTGGCTAGAATCTTGTACAATACCTACTTAAGATCGTATTCTCTCTTCAAATCTTTCATCTTATTTTAAAATAGATATATATTTAGGACCTAAAAATCACAAAGTTTTTATATTATTAGATTCAAGAGCCTCAGCTTATTTTATAGACAAAGAGTTTGTCAAAAAAAAATATATCTTTAGACAAAAAAACTAAATCCATATATGTAGAAGTCATAGATAGTTGTTTGTTGTCTTTTAAAGACGTCACTCATGAGACTATTCTTTTAGATGTAATAAATAAAGATCATAATAGTGTAGTAATATGTAATGTGATAAGATTTTCTCTCAATCCAATTATTTTAGGATTATTATGGTTAGAGAAATGTAATCCTCAAATAGATTGAATTTCTTATAACCTTAAAATTTTTGTAGTTTAATTTAAAATTTTGATAATGAAATAGAAATAGATAAGTGTAATGCATCCAAACTCTTATATAGATGCAAGAGCTTTCATGCATGTGGCAAAAAAGGGCCATCTTTTATTATATATGCCACATCTATTTTTGATGGTGAAAAGACGTCAAGTGATATTCTTAGCTAATATGAAGATATTCAAGACTTTTTTGAAAAAAAAAATGTAGATATTCCTCTAAAGCATTGATTCTATAATTATTATTGAACTCAAGAGCTATCACTTGCTGACTTATTAGATGATACATTACGACTTTTACAACCTATAAGATGATATAATCAAGATAAAGATTCTTAAGACTGACACATTTTTCTTTAAACAACCAATATGATACAATATATTTGATATCATGATCTTGGAAGAGACTCCCAATATTTGATATTTTTATCAGAAGTTGAAATAATTGTTGATGATATTTTAAATATTTTATTTGAAAGAAGTTATAAAAATCTCAAAAATAATAAAATAATAGGATAGCCTTCTTACCCTAATATGAGACACTATCAATGACTAAGAAAACTTATCAACTATCTTCAAAGAGAACAAAGATGAGAATATGTAGCAAATACAATTTGCCACATCTTAGATTTTTTCAACATATGATGACCCTTCTTATGAAATTTGTTTCTAAAAGGAGGGATAATATCATAGATATCCATATTTGTATTAATATTTATCTATATAATTAAATAAAAATAAATAAAAATAGATTTATTTTATAATATTTTCTAAAAAAGCTTCTTATAAGCTTTATAGACATTACTTTGACTTTACATATATTTTTAATTGATTAATAGGCTAGAAACTTGATCAATAAGTTAATCATGTGTTAGTAGCTTGTTGAATAAGCTGACTATATGGTGCAAATATAAAAAATTTGCCGTACAAGTTAAAATATATGTCTTGCAAAGTCAACACATTTTGAAAGTCTAATAGAATACTGCCATATAGCTCCTAGTTATGAATAAATATGGAGGTAAGATTGAAGCCTTCTTCACTCTTGCCAATACCTTTCTAGTCTTTATTCTTATTTTAAGACTTTTTAATCTTCTTGTCTTTGGCAATAGCCATTTTAATTTAATATTATACCATCTTAGATTGGTTTTCTAGTTCTTTTGACTGACACAAGAGTATATTGAGGATTGCTTTATTCAAGCTTCATATCCTTAATAGTTAGTTGTTTGTTGTATATAAAACTTATAATATATTCAATGGAAAATTATTTATTCTATTAATTAATATTGGCACATGATAACCATTCTATTATACTTTCATATATAGTAGAACCAACAAAAGATGTTTTAATTTCCTTTTGAAGTTTTGTCTTTAAAATTATGAATATCTTTGATGATTTATAATACATAAGATTGAATCTTTACAAAAATCATCTATGTATTATTTTTGATGAAAGTAGTTTTTAGTTTTTTAATAGTATAATACTACTTCAATATAATTCTAGAATTTTTAAGGTTTTTCATATAAAATGTATTCGTCATTTTTTATTTGAATTTTGTGACATAATCTAGGTTTTTTTTGGTGACTATAATATCATCATATATAAAAAGACTATAGCATATGGTCTGATTTTTATAATGAATTATAGGTTTGGATCTTCTTTACTTTGCTAAAAGACATGTTTCTTTAATAAGTTGTCTATTTTGTCATTCTAAATTCAATGTGTGTCTTGTAATTCATACAAGGCTTAATATAATTTATGTACATTTATATTGTTGTTTTTGTTATCGAATCTAGGAAGTATAATCATATATACATCTTTGGTTATGCATCCATTTACAAAAGCTATTTTAACAATTAAGTGTAGTAGTTGCTATTGGTTTTATACAACAAGTGCAGTAATGTTCTAGATTATTGTTTAGCAGACAAGCTGGCAAAATTTTTTGAAGTAATTAATGCCTTTTTATGTTTAAAACCTTTGACCATTATATGTGCTTTTAATTTATCAAGTTTATTATTAAAACTTGATTTGATTTTAAAGCTCTATTTGAGATAGATTGATATTTTTTTCTACAAGTAAGTCTATTAGTATACACATTTTGTTTTTATAATAAAATATATTTCTTATTAAATTATCTCTCTCTATTCTTAATAATGTATGGCTTTTTAATAAGATCTAAGCTCTATTTTATATTTAATACTGAGCATAAAGCTATCTTTGTATTTAGTATTAAATTATCTTGTTTTGATTAGATATTTGGAATTTATTTTTTAAAGTAAAAGGATGCTTAGATACTAGGTTATTAAATATAAATGAAAAAAAGATATAAGATTGTTATTGCAATGTGATATTTCAAGGTGTTGGATTTATTATTTAAATGATTTTTGTAGCTATATTGTCTCTATTTCTTTGTTTGTGAATATATTTAGTATTGGAAAAATCTTTGATCTATTAAAGATTGTAGTAGTAGATTATATTAGATCAAAGACAATGTTTTTTTTTGTCAAATATTATATTCTAACTTAGATAGATCAGATATGTAAACAAGTCAAATACTTGTTAAAGTTTGTTTTTATTGTTGTAGCTTAGAAAGAAGCAACAAGTAATTTTACTTTGTAATTTTAAATATTCTTTTTTTAATATATATAAGTAAGCTACTCGTCTAAGAATACAAAGGTTTTCTACTAAAGGTCTTTGATTTGAGTATTTTTGTTCCAAGATTGCATTCCAATTTGCCCTTTTAGAACTAAGATTAATTAAATAATTTTTCATATTGATTAATGGAAGTTGAAACACTTGGTCATAGCTTGCAGTCTTTAAGGTCTTTTTATAATTTTTCTATTATTTCATTTAGTTATTTCATTTTGTTGTGAAATTTAAATCATATTTAGTTCTTATCTTACTAAGTGATGAATGAATGTAATAGAAAAATCTTCTGTCCTCTATCTATTTTGAGGCAATAAATCTTCTTTCTAATTTCTTATTTTATTTTTATTTGAAACTTCTTAAATTTATATAATATCTTACTTTAAATTTCATGTAGTTAATTTGGTTTTTTCTAGGATAGACATTCATAAAGGCAATGTAGTACCTAAAATCACTCAATGATGGATTTTTTATCGAATCAACAAAATCAAAATGGATTAGTTAAAGTATCTCATTTGTCTAGTATTTTGATTCCTTTAAAAATCTTTTCGAATGTTATCTCTCTACTAAGCAATTGCCACATGTATGATTTGCAAAAGAAAGTAATAAAAGTTCCATTATTTTTTGTATTTGAAATAGGTATTATAATCATATATAGTATAAGTGGAAAAATAATATATATATATATATATATATATATATGTATATATATATATTCTTTAGTAGAAATTAAATTTATTATATCCATCAAGTTGTTGTTGATTTTGTATAATCAATTATATAATCAATTATTTGTTTTTTTGTCCCAAAGACCAATATTTTCTATCTTAAAGGCCTAATATTTTTCAATCTTACATGTTATTTAGAATCAAATACTATTATTTATCTATCAATTATTAATCATCCAACTGAAATTTTTAAAAATTATAATGCAAATATGTAAAAAATTCTTTAAAGTTTTATTGATTTCAAACTAGTTTGTAATCTAGAAGATCCAATAACATCTACTTTGTGGAACTTTTTTTATTATTATTTTTATGTTTTTATTAGAAGGTTGTCCATCTACAAATTTTAGTATTAATCTTTTTCTTGTGAAGTATTTTGAAACTTATAAGTTTATATATCAACTTTGATGTTGAAAAATCTACAAAATTTGCTTCTACTGATGTGTTTGCAAGTTCTACAAAGTTACATTCTACAACTTAGTGTATCAAGAAGTCATTGTAGGATCATATATTGCAATCATTAACAAAGTGATTATGGCAGCCATAGTTATAACAATATGTTGTTTGCATATTTTTGAACTCTCTTATATTAGAGTATATAAGTGAAGTTGAGTAACTTCTACCTTCTTAATTAATATTTCTAAAGTTTGATATATTGTATATTAGTAGTGGTCATCTATAGTATAGAAGTGATGTCCAAAAATAATTATGTTGTCTTGGGCCTTTATTATTAGAATTTTTCTTCTTCCTTGCTAAATTGGATATTGTCTTTTAAAGCCAAATATTAACTATTGTAATTGAATGGCTGGAGCCTCTTTGTGGAAAAAATTTTGGTCTCAAATATGTATCTTGTGAGTTGTTGTCAATAGTCTTTTTATTACTTTTTTAAATGATGGATTTGATATATGGATTATATCTTAGGTGATCATTTTATAGCTTTATAGAAGGCTATTGAGCATTGTATTATTAAGAATCTTATTTGAAATTATCACTTCAAATCCTTTAAGTTGGTTTTGTATATCCATTACTTTGATAAGATACATGTTAATGTTGTTTCCTTTATTTATAGTCATAGTATTGAGTTTGTCAAAAAAAAAGGTATAATTTGTTGTTGACGTCTAAATTAAAACTTCATTTTTAGCATCTCCCAAAAGTTGGCTAAATTATCATGTTGAAATATATATATATATATATATATATATATATATATATATATATATATAAAAGATGTATTAGATAGAGAATAAATGTTGGTAGATTTGATATTATCTTGTGGCATAGCTTTTTAGAAGCTTTATAAATACAAACTTGACTTTAGATATATTTGTAGTTGATTGTTGGATTAGAAACTTAGCCAACAAGTTAGCTCCGTATTGCACATATTAGTAGCTTGTGATACAAGCTAATCATGTGGTGCACATATAAGAAAAATTTTCTTGTAAATTAAACCTATATCTTATGAATTGGACATGTGTCAAAGGTCTTATAGAACATCACCATGTAACTTGTAATTAGATAGTATGTATGGATACAAGAGTAAAACCTTTTTCACTCTTTTCAACGACTTTTTTTGTTTTTAGTCTTGTTTCAAAAGACTCTAGTTTTCTTGTCTTTAGAAATAGTCATTCTAGTTTAATAATATATTATCTTTGAGTGATTATCTACTCTTTTTGAATGACATAAGAGTGTATTAATCTTTTGATTTTTTTAAGATTCATGTATTTGACACATATTGCATCCAATAGGCTATTTTTAAAAATTAATATATTCATAATTTGGACTTGCTATTTTTTCTTTCATAATTAAACTTCAATGTAAGCTTTGTCTTCTATTGTAATTAAAAATTCTTTTAAATTACTCTTTTTTCTAATAATGATTATATATTCTTTATTTTTTTAATATTGATATTATCATATGTTTTTAGACATTGAAGTTTTAAAGTCCTATTAGCTTGTTGTTGTTGCCAACATCACAACTTGAAGTTTTTTCTTTGATGTATGTCATTTTACTCTATCTAATAAAGAATTTTTTTTTTACTATTACTTGTAAATTATTAATTAAAAAAAAAATTTCTTTTGTTATTCCAAATCTAGTATTGCAACCCTAAATTCTAAGCATAAGCTCTAATATTATCTTACTAAACTCATACAAAGTTCTTCAAAATCAAAAGAGATTTAATAATAAAGTAAATTAAAATATATAAATGAATAGTCTTAATTTATAGCTATAGTGGAGCAAATTGATAGACTTGATCTATAAAAAAGATCAAAAAAAATATATATATGAAGGTGTTTATAGAGGATGATGCCAATACGTATTAATAATACCAATAATTACATAGCAATTTTTTAACCACAATAAGATTATATTAATTTGAGGAAAGCCTAAACATTGCAAAGATAGTTGTATTAGACTTAATGTCATTTTTATTTCTATAATGGTATTTGATAATTCCATCTTTTGATGTATTTTGGTAATATTTGTCTATATAACAACTACATTTGAAGATGGTTAATACATGCATTTGTTGCAAGTGTAAAGTTCTAAGTATCAATTTTTATAAAAAATATCACTACATTATAGATCATTAGTGTAGCAATTGGTGTAGATCGCATAAAACTTTGTACTTCACTATTGAAATAATTTATTAAATAAACTTTATTTGCTAATTGCAACAAATACAAACTATGTATACAAAACGTCTTTTGACCTAATGTTAAATTAGTTTTTTGCCACTTATAGTCTTATGTAATAAATATCTACAATATAAGTATAAGCTCAGTATTCTTAAAGTTTGATGATATTGATAATGATGTATTACAAAATATTAGTAATACAACAAAAGATACTTGTGAATATTATTAAAATAAATGTATAAAATATTTAATTATTTATTTAACTAACATATCAATATTAATTATTTCAAGTCATGAATAAATTAGTCTTTACTTTAGGATACTAATTTTTTGATTTTCAAGAATAAAAAATCAATCTTAATACAAATCAAACTTTTGGAATTTATAGATGTATAAAAAAATTTGCGTAGAAACACAATTGTGTTTAAAGGAGTATGTGCAAAGAAAAAAGAAGAAAGAGTTCAAAGTTCACTCAAGTAAGTAATGAAAGGCAATCAACTTTCTTGCTTATGTATTCAAATAAGAATTAGATTGCAAATGAATTAAATATTCTTTACCACAAATTTTAAAAATAAATATATAATTATGTAGGTATAGAATTTTATCTACTATAATAATTAGATTTTATTATATTAAAAATTCATACTTGAATGTGAGGAATAAAATCATTGATTTTATTAATAATATGGATATTTTTTTATATACTAATTAGCTTAGATTAATTAATTTCTTTGTATTTAAAACTTTATGCTAATTTTTTTATTTAATTAAGAATTAATTTTTTCTATTTATATATAAATATCAAATTTTAGATTATTTTAGAATATATATTATTAATTTATTTATTTATACCTATTTTTTTATTTTTTAAAATTTCATATTTTTTTAAAATTATTATATTACTAAAATTTTAATAATTTTATTATTTTTTATTATTTTATTTTTATTATATTTTATTACTAAATTTCTTTGCTTTATTTTTTTATTTATGCATATGCAATTATAAAAAAAATTAACAACCACTACATTACTTGCAATGAACATGTATTTCAACCAACTCACAATTAAAAAATTTTCAAGTTTAAGTTATAATATTGTCATAAGGCAATGATTGTTAGCTTATCAAAACGATCTTAGCTCCATTAGTATTAAAAATAAAAACTTAAAGAATGCAATTGAATATGTAAGATATATCTCAAAGAAGGATGATATAAAGGGAATGAAAAAGTATGTATAATCAAGAAGAAAATGGAATAGCTATTGCTAAAGAAAAGAAAGCTATAGACTCTTGAAACTAAATTAGAAGCAAAAAAGGAATTGATAAGAGTGAAGAAGGCCTCACTCTTGCTTCTATATATACTATCAAAATTAAAGAACTAAGTAGTAACATTTTATAGGTCATCCAACATGTGTCCAACGTACAAAATACATGCCTAACTTGCAAAGTAAGTTTTTAATATGTACATCACATTGCCAACTTGTACAATAAGTAGTCAACTTGCACAATACATGGCCAACTTGTCAATTAATTTTTTAACCTATTAATTAACTACAAATACTTAAAAAGTCAAATCTACATCTATAAATATATTCTACAAGATACAATTAAATTTACCCATCTCTACTTCATTCTTCTTATTTAAGTAATTACTAATGTTAATATGTATGTGGCTAAATTTGACTAACAAAATAAAGGCAAGGGCTCTTTAAAGATCTAATTGGCCATTAACAAATAAAAAATTGCTTTAATTCTTTCCAATCCTAGCAAGGTTATTATGCTAAAAATTAGATTTATGCTCTTATTTCTAAGATGACGTTAAAGACTTGCAGACCAATACAAGGAATTGCCAATGACACTCAATGGCCAAGAAATGGATTAGTTTGTGAGTAGTCTTAACCAAAATTCTTTATCTAAACATCATTATAAACCATCTCTTGATTGATGATAAGGTTGCCTAATAATAAAAGAAAATTTGTAGGTAGAATTATTATAATATAACCAACTTTAGATAGTATGGTGAAGATTTTAGATAATATGATTAAGATTTTAGATATAGTAGTAAAGATTTAATTAACATGGCTAGTATTTAGATTTTGTAGATAAAAATTGGATAACATGGCTAAAATTAAATAAGATGGTTAAAGACTACATAACACAACTAAGATTAAGACAATTTTTTTACTACTTAATCCATTGTAAAAGAAACTTAAAAAATCTCATTTAAAATTTTTAAAAAAACTCCCTCTCATATTATTAGACTTCAGTAGTATTGCACTCTTAAGTGGTTAGATAAACATATACCATTTAAAATCCAAAGCTATTTGGATAATACAAATAAAATCCAATTTTTTGAGCCTTTAGCTATGTCTATTCAATTAAACTTTTTGTTAATATAATTTGCACGTGGATTAAAAAAAAATGAGCATTTTCAAGTCTTTACATATGTAATAATAGGTAGATTTGTAAGAAAATTTGCTTAATATCAATTACAATCACTTTAGAATATTTTATCAAAATTAAATATTATGAATTAAAAATAGATATATATATATATATATATATATATATATGTATGTATATATATATTTATATATGAATATGAATAATAATTCTTATGAGTGAA
Organism: Physcomitrium patens; assembly: GCF_059467195.1. Lineage (NCBI taxonomy): Eukaryota > Viridiplantae > Streptophyta > Bryopsida > Funariales > Funariaceae > Physcomitrium > Physcomitrium patens. The sequence continues at coordinate 18,844,902 of NC_143415.1, read as the reverse complement.
AAATTAATACTAATATATTTAAATAGAAAATTTTATACTTTTATATTTTAAAATTTTATATATTTATTTTAAAATAAATTCATACTTTTACACTTTAAATTTTAAATATAAAATTTAAACATTTATAATAATATTTTAAAAATAAATTCATATTAAAAAATATGTCTAAATGTTTTAATGAATTATACTAAAAAGTATCTTTAAAAATTTTAATAAATTATATTAGTAATTAAAATATAAGAATAAAAATAATAAAAATATTTTATATATTTTTATCAATAAAAATAAACATGGTTAAGTATTGTAAAATAATTTTTTAATTATAAAAAAATTAGAAATTATACTTTTTAAAAGTATACAAAGTAAATAATATAAAATAATTAATTTATCAAATATAACCTCATAATATTTATGGATATGTAATAAAAAATAATTTATACGAGACTATAAATAGAAATATTAAAAATAATTATTATAAAATATTAAATAATATCCTATATATATATATTATGAAGATAAAATTAATCTTTTTACTCAAATTACAAAATGGCCTCAATGAAGAGTTGTTTTTAATTGGTGGTATAAAGTAGAAGAAGCAAATGACAAAAAAGAAAAATAAATATAAAATAAGTAAAAAAATACAATCAATCAATTACATATTATAATAATAGTCACTATCTATTTATTAGATTTTTTTGGGTATATATATACTTAATTTTTTTAATCTTTAAAAAATTTTAAAAAATAAAAATTCAAAATACTAAGAATAAGTACATTGAGAAGTACTCCAACTACTATTTAGTCAAAATACTTCAAACACAAATTATAGGCACTCTAATATTTGTTTCTTGGACATTGTTGTCTTTGAATTTGATCTAAGTACATTGGGAGTAACAATATATTTTCTTATCATGCATATCAAATCTTTGTATTCCTGTTTTATTCTTAAAATTTAATAATTTATGTTCCTAAAAAAAATTGCCTTTTACTTATTGCTTCCAAATTTGAGGGACATCCAACTAAGCAAGAAACAAAACCCCTTTGACTAAACTCAACTTTATGAAAAATAATCCGTAAATGATATATCTCTGAGTCTTTAAATTTGAGATAAATTTGGTGGATGTATACCTACTTTAAATCACTTTAATTATTACTTAAAACTTTCCAATAGCTCTCTTTCAATCTATCAATTTTTCAGAAAGCAAGATGACACCAAGATATCTGGACTTTATCTGGACTTTATTTCCCTCTCATATTTATTTTTCCTTTACTTGCTATCCACTTTGACACAAAAATAATTCCTCATAACTTGGAGCAGATGGGATTGAGATGTAAAAGTGCAAGTGACTAAGAGAAATACGCTTCTCATTAATTCAGCGCCCATGAAAACGCACAACGGATGACCGCGTCAGTAGGACCAACCTTGCTTTGACAATGTCAGAGAAATCTTGTCCAGTGGAAGCCAATTAACGAACAACGCTTGAAGAAGCCTTCATGAACTTTGTTTGTGGCTTGGGAGTGGAAACGGGGGAAGGAAGGGCCCTCGGGAGTCACGCCCATGTGCGGCGAGGGGTCCAGGGACGCATTCAGCCATAAGCTCCATGAAGAAGAATAGAAGAGGAAGAAGACCATTTAGAGAGAAGAAGAAGAAGGGCTTTACACTTTGCATGACAGCCGCTCATTCCACGTCCCGACGCTGCGATCAAATGAGCGCGAGGCAATTCAAACCAAACTGGGCCACGCAGAAATGGGCCGTGGCCGTGACCCCCTCTGGAACACTTCAATGCTCCATCGATCGATCATGTGTCCTATCCCGGCCTTCTTACGGAATCCATCGTGATTCGAGGACCCCCAATCGGACTGACTCCATTTAGTGTAGCTGGAATTAGTTATCCGAGATCCGATTGAGCCTCAGCAGGACGGGCGCTTACGCATTGCCAGAGAGAGAGGGAGCCGCCGCAGCAGCGTTGTAGCAGCGGGCAGGGAGGGACTCGGTTGTGGTCGGTAGTTGCTCCACCAACCAGCGCTGTTGCTTTGCTTGATGATCTTCTTGTGGTGGTGGCTCTAACTGCTGCTGGCTACCTGATGTTGTTGCATCTCTTCAATACTGGGAGCTTCAGACATGTTGGAATTGGGGGAGTTGGGGGCGCGCTGGAGGTTAGGGTTTGGGAGGGCCATGGTGTGTTTGTGGTATGCTCGGAATGTGGTCATTGAGTAATCTAGAGTTTAGAGTTTGAGATGTCATTGAGGTGGTCGTGATGAAGGGGGGTAGCATTACGGGAGTTGGAAATGGAGCACCGTCTGTGACGCCGTTTATGTTGCACAATTTGACGAAGTCGTTGCATGAGGGCAAGGAGCGGGAGGAGAGCGGGGTTAGTGGGAGTGGGAGGAGGGCGTTGAGTGAGGGAAGGAGGGAGAGGGAGAGGGAGAGACAAGCGGGGGCGGCGGCAGCTGAGAGAGCGTATGAGTTGAACAGGGAGAAGGAGAGAGAGAGGGTGCGGGAGCAGCAGCTGCGGTTTGAGGCGGAGAGAGAGCGTCGTGATGGCGTGGTGCTGTGCAAGGAGCGGTCTGATGGAGTGCAATGGAAGTATGTTAGTAAGGATGGGAGATCTGGAGAGAAACCGATGCAGGTCATGCATGCTCAACAGCACCGTGACCCTGTGGCTGTAAGTCTTATTCCTAATTTGATTGTTGAATGGGCATTGAAAAGCCTGACTTCTTGAAATCTGTGTTATAAATAGCATCTATCCAATGGAAGAATGGTCTTACGAGATGCCTTTTTGAGTTTAGTTCGTCTTTTACTGCCAACTACAATTCTGTGCCTAGATGTCGGAATTGGAAGGGGCAGTTTCTTGCTGATTTTGTTGAATGGCGCGGTACATTTTTGAAGATAGATGTCTAGGGAGGAAAATTAATTGAGAGCTAAATGGATTTCCATGTTCTAAAGGGGACGTGGTTAGAAATAGTTGAATGTGAAGGGCTGATACTTATCACCAGCTGTAAGGTTTTTGGTTTAGATCTAAGATTCTGATGAACTGGTGCTCTTGTTGCAGGAATTAGTTTCATTTGTGAAATCATACATTGTACCGGAAAATTATCCCGACAGTGTCGCGCCTTCCTACACACCGTACATGCAATGGCGTGCTGTGCAGGTTTGTACAGGCTTGCACGTTGCACCACAATGATTTTTATTTGTTTATTTATTTATTTATTTTTCCTTCTCTCTCCTCAATTAGTGCATGTCTTCTGGTAATGATTATGATTGGCTTTCATCTTCAGTGTTTCTGGAAGACGTTGGACTAATATTAAGTAATTCATTAGTTGCTACTTTAGCGAGTGTTTTAGAAGCACTTCTTTGGAAAGTGAATCAGGATTCACCTCATCAATATGAGGCGTTACTTTGGCAGATTCTCCCGTGTTTTGGCTTGTGTTACGGGTGCCGTTTCCATCTTTATCTTTGGAGCATTGCATTACCTTGACGGAATTTATCTGAGTGGAAATCGTGCAGTATCTTTTTGGCGGTGCAATGAGCGTGTTTACTACGCGGTCGCTGATGCACGCGTTAGGCGTATCTAGAGGCGCTTCTGCATCTTCTGCTGTGGCTGTTAACTGGGTCATCAAGGTCAGTATTGTTGTTAAAGTTCTGGCGTTGTAGTCTTTTTCTGCTGGCGACCAGGATTAGCTTTGTTATGTGTTGTCACATTTTCAATCTTACAGATTTTGTTCATACACCGTTTTGGTGCACGGGTAAGATCATGTGGTGATGTATCGGCTTTCAATCAATACCGTTGAGCAGGACGGAGCAGGACGTATAGGGAAAATGATTTTCGCTCGACATGGCAAGAAATTCGATGTGGACCTGAAGCAGGTGCTGTTACCTGCCCTTGTCTCTGTCGAACAATTTCATATAGTCAGGCACGTTTGTGCCAAGCAGTGTTCGTCCTATGTTTGAGCAAGTATTACTGCTGTGTATGAAGCTTAAGGGGGTTTTTTATTCGACAGTTGCGATTCAAAGGAGCAATGTTGATGCAATTAGGCGCAGGCGTTGAGCTTGCTACCATGGCTGTGCCTCATCTTTTCTTGCCATTGGCATGTGCTGCCAATGTAGCCAAGGTATGTCCCGGGCTTTAGATTTGCGTAGAGAATACCTCTAGATATGAAAGTCAAAGGTTCGGGTTTTATTGGGAACTCAGAAAAATAAAAGAACCTACCTTGGTTCGTGTGTTACCTTTTTCTTTTTTGTACCTCAACTTATTTTACTCATAACATTTTAACACATAATCCATTGTGAACTTCGTTATCAGATCTTTATCCACAGCTCAACACGGTTTTGAAGTGTAATTGTGGCTGTGTGTTCTATTAGAATGTGGCGGCTGTGACTTCGTCGTCAACCAGGGCTCCCATATACAAAGCCTTTGCTCGGCGGGAAAATATCGGAGATGTAACAGCTAAAGGAGAATGTATCAGTAATATTGCTGATCTGGTAAATACTTTTTTGGCCTTTTCAGGGTCGTTGTGTTTATTTCAAGGGATAACTGCTGAGGGAATCCTATTTTCTGGTTCATACTTCTGCTACTTCTTCAAATTGTAAAGGGACCATAGGGTATTACCGATTATCAAGCGTGGTAAATTTGTGTCAACCTTACCTCTGACGTAGTACCCCGGTTGTTTTATTGCCTGATTAGTGATGTTTAAGTGCTCCTATTTGATGTGGAATGCACTCTGAAACGTGCAGATGGGGACTGGACTAGGAATTTTCATTTCAAAGAAAAGTCCTTCTTTAGTCGCCACTTTCTGTGTGTTGTCGTGCGGATATATGATCTCATCTTTCAACGAGGTGAGTCCATCTCTAAGAACGCATGAATTGGTTGCCCTCAACTATTGCAGAATTCCGTTTAACAAGAAGTTGGGTATATTCATATTAGCTTCATATTCATATCTCATAATAATATCCACTCTTACGGTTGTGTAAAACTGCTGCTTAATATTTACATCACTGGTCTGGTTACCACATGTAAGTAAATGATTATCTGTACCCATCGTTCTTCAGATTCTTGTGGTTCGTGATTTCAAACTTTTTTTGTCCACTTTTCCAGATCAAGTCGGTTCGTCTGGCCACTCTGAATCGGGCTAGATTTGGAGTAGTAGTACAATCATTCCTCGAAACTGGTATGGCTGTTCTCCATCGTTCCGTTTTGCTGGGTTTTCCTATATCTGAGTTGTGAAAGTGAAAGTCGTAAAATTGTAATGAATTGAAGGGTGTGGCGTAGGTTTCAGATGCTTATATTCTAGTTAATTCGAAACTTGGTCTAACGAGTACATTGGTTTGTACTTGTCAGGGAAAGTACCCTCGGTTGAGGATGCGAACAGAAGGGAGAGTGTTATAACACTTCCTTGGCAAGAAAAGCCACTGGAGCTTGGTATAGTGCATGTTGTACTCTTTTCTTGTTGAATGTTAACGAGTGAATCAACACAGCATTAGTGTTTGTCACTTGTTATGCCTTGCTTGGATGTGCTTAGGCTTGTATTGTGGACCAGGGGTTGGAGGCACTTAATTCACAATGAATTTATTTATTTACTTATTTATTTTATCAAGGGTATGTTAAAAAAGGGTTGGTGGCATAGTTGATGCCATGCAAGTGTGTAGAATTTGATTGGATTCAGTAACTTTCTCTTGCTAAGGTAATATGCCTCTCACCATACATCTTTTCCAGGCTCCCGAGTTGCACAGGCGTACTCTAACCCAAAGGAATTTCTAAGAGCACGAGAACAATTTCAGAAAGAGAAGTATCTCGTCACATACAGTCTAAAGAAAAAGCGTGCATATGTTGTGATTAAGGAATCTGCTTCCTCTGATGATGTCGTTCGGGCTACCTTCCAGGTGAATTTCTATCTCTTCGACATGTTCATTATTTGAATGAATATTTCTGTAACATTCCGAGCCTAAAAAAAGATTTTCCTATACGTTATGTTCACAGATTGTTTTGACTACTTTTTTATCCTTTTCTTTTCTCTCCCTCACCCACAAGCAGCAGTAATTTTCACGTTCGAAACTCACTTAATTTCTTCTAACTGGACTTGAAGGCACATGTAATGCTGCATATTTTACGAGGATTAAGAAGCACACTTATTACCAGCAACGTTGGGGCTATCGTGGAAGAGAGCACTAAGCTCACTCATGATTTGTACGACTCCTTCAAAGAAGAGGCGAAGTCCCAGGTGAGCTATTGCGCTTGATGATCTGAAGCTAGTTTTACTAATGTCTAAACATTTTCATTGTTATACTTATCTAAAACAACGCTCTTCATGGTGCACATTGTTCAATGACTGTTAGTTTTGTTCTAGCACTCAAAGCTTTCTTTGTTTTACAGGGTTGGATGATGGGAGAAACTCTGCTTAGTCCCGGAGATTCAAGACTTTGTGATTGACAATTTTGTAGAACAGTACTTTTTACCTCATTGATTCACAGCTTTCCTCATAAATTTAGATATATCAACGAGTAACTGCTTCGTCCCTGCTTGTAACATTAACGGAAATGCTTCGTCATTTTGTAGAGTATTCATTTGATGTTTTGGGTGTGCCACTAAGTCGAAGCATGCATTTTAGTAAGGAGTTTTTGAGGTGCAAATAAGGCTTGCAGACGAGATTGGACATCCCTCTGCTGGACTTCTGTAACAAGTGTTAACATGAAATATATATTTTACCTTGCTATTGTGTTCAATAGTTTGTGCATTTTACTTGTCAACATTTGTGTACATGCCGTGATGTCCGAATTCTGTATGACCAGACGAACGTGTCCCGACATTAGTTGAGCGCGAGTACGTTAGAGTTGAAATAATTGATGTTTATAACGATGGTACATGCAACATAAGCACGGACAAGTGCCTTGTTAGAAAGAATGACACGTATTTCTTATAAACTAATAACTTATATAATAATATATTTATACCTTTATAATTGTAGACTCTAAAAACAAAGGGATAGACGAAGTCAAATTTAAAATTTATAATTGCAGACTCTAAAAACAAAGGGATAGACGAAGTCAAATTTAAAAATATAAGGAGGTCAAAAAATTGAAGACATCAATGTAATTTTCTACTCTTAGTCCTAAATCTTAAATTTTAAAAATATATTTAAAAAAAATGTCAACACATTTAGCAATAAGTTTAATATTATATACTTAATAAATTTTAAAATTCTATATTTTAGAAACTACAAACTTTCTAAAAATTCTAAAAACACCACAAGAATCAAGAGCATTGAAACTAGAGAGGATGTCTTGAGACACCTTTGTAATCTTATATTTTAAATCCTAAATCCTAATGGAGAAGTGCTTAAGCATGTGCCATGGATATAATTGACAGTAAAAATTACTTAAATAAGAAGAATTAAGTAGAAGGAAGTAAAAGTATGTAAATTACATAATATCTTATAGAGAAACTTCTTAGAATTTTCATAGACATGGATTTGATTTTTTATGTGTCTATAGATGATTGGTAGGTTAAAAACTTAGCCAATAAGTTAGTCATGTGTTGCATATGTTGGCCACTTGTGATACAAGTTGGCTATATGGCATATATATAGAAAACTTGCCTCCCAAATTAGACATGTGTCTTATAAGTTAGACATATGTTAGAGGTCCTATAGAATGTTGCCACATAGTTCTTAATTAGATAGTATTTATAGAGACAAGAATGAAACCTTTCTCACTCTCGTCAATTCTTTTCTTGCTTCTAGTTTAGTTTCAAAAGTTTCTTATTTTTTAATCTTTGGCTATAGCCATTCTAGTTTCTTCTTGAATATAAATACTTTCTTATTTCTTTTTTGTCATTTTCTTTGGTATATGTTTCACTTATTTATGTATATTTTTTGAATTCTTATACTTAAAAAATTCATAAGAATATGCTTAAAATATCAAAGCTTTGTCTTTTTTGGATTTAGAACAGATTATTCTTTTCTCTTGATAAGATATTAATATATTAGAAGTTGTGGATTATCCACTTTTAAATTGACATCTTTTTCAATTTTTTCTTTTTTCTTAAGTTGTCTTTGTTATTTGTCTAAAATAATATAAAACATCTTCTTTTCTATTGTTTTCTTATAGTAAAACTTGTTAAAATAAAGAATGCAATAGCACAAATACAAGAACAAATGAGAGAGTTAATGTTTGCAATACATCAATTCAATTCACCACTACTTGTCACGGACATACGCATGTAAGTCAGTAATTACATATATAAAGAAGTAGAAGTAAATAAAAGTAGGTAAAAATAAGTTAATTCTATAATATTTGCTATAGAAGCTTCCTAGAAGCTTTATAGATACTACTTTGACTTTATAGGTGTCTTTAATTGACTTTTTGGATTAGAAATATAGTCAACAAGTTGGCCATGTGCCACACATGTTGTTAGCTTGAAGACCAAGCTAACTATGTGGCCACACGCAAAAAAACTTGTCTTATAAGTCAAGGCATGTATCTGTCACGGCCATAATCATGTAAGCTAATAATTACATATAGAAATAGGTAGAAGTAATTAAAAGTAGATAAAAGTAAGTTAATTCTATAATATTTAATATAGAAACTTCCTAGAAACTTCCTAGACGCTGCTTTGACTTCATAGGTGTCTTTAATTGACTTTTTGGATTAGAAACGTGGTCAACAAGTTGGCCATGTGCCACACATGTTGTTAGCTTGAATATCAAGCTAACTATGTGGCCCACACGTAGAAAAACTTGCCTTGTAAGTCAAGGCATGTGCCCTACAAAGTCAACACCTATTGGAGGTCCTATAGAACGTCGCCACGTAGCTCTTAGTTAGATAGTATATATAGAGACAAGAGTGAAGGCTTCTTCACTCTTGTCAACTCCTTTCTTGCTTCTAGTCTAGTTTCAAGGGTCTCTAGTTTTCTTGTCTTTTGGCAATAGCCATTCCAGTTTCTCTTTCAATATATATATTTGTTTATTTACCTCTCTTTGAGTGAAGGCTCACTTGTCTGAATTGTTTTTCATCGAGTTCTTGTCCTTGACAGTATCTTATAAAGTCAACACATATTGGAGGTCCTATAGAATATTGCCACATAGCCTCTAGTTAGATAGTATATATAGAGATAAGAGTGAAGCCTTCTTCACTCTTGTCAACTCCTTTCTTGCTTCTAGTCTAGTTTCAAGGGTCTTTAGTTTTCTTGGCTTTTGGCAATAGCCATTCCAGTTTCTTTCTTAATATACATATGAAGTTATTTTTATTTTGTCATCTTTTTTTGAGAGAAATTTCACTTGTTTATTTATTTTTATCACGTTCTTGTCTTTGACAGATTCACAAGATTACTTTTACAATATCAGAGCTTTGTCTAATCTTGATTAAGAGTGGATTATTCCTTTCTCTTGATAAGACATAAGCATAATAGAAGTTGCGGATTACCCTCTTCTAAACTAATATTGTCCTTAGTATTTTCTTTGTTCTCAAGTCCTATCTTCTATTTATCTTGAGCGATATTAGACATCTTCTCTTTTTTGAGTGTTATCATGGCAGAACTTGTTGAAATGAAGAGTGCAATGGCACAAATGCAAGAGCAATTGAGGGAGTTAATGCTTGTAATGGATCAACTCAATTTACCACCATAAAGAGCAACAAGATTAGCAGGAAGTGAAGATATAGAAATAATTGGAGCTACTTCAACATCTATACCATATCATGTCTCTTCTCTTATGGTAGAACACCCTTCCAATGTTAGAGAACCAAGAATTGTCCTACCCGAGAAGTTTGATGGCACCAGATCAAGGTTTATAGGATTTATCAATCAAGTACAACTTGTGATTGAACTTCAACCCCAAAGCTATCCAACTCCAAGATTGCAAGTAAGATTCATTGATATGCTTCTTTCAGATTCAGCATTATCATGGTTTTCATCTTTTCTTGAACGACAAGATCCAATATTGGATAATCTAGAGACTTTTTTGGTAGAGTTTCGATCCATGTATGGAGAACATGATGTAATTTCTGTTGCAACCAATAAAATCCATATTTTACGACAAGATAATCGATCAGTAACGTTGTATGCTTCACAATTTTGACAACTTGCAACTGATATCAAGTGGAATGATGTTGCACTTATTAGCCAATTTCTCTATGGATTACAATATGAGGTAAAAAAAATAATATTCAACTTACGTGATCCTCAAACATTGAGTCAATGAATTGATTTTGTTGTAAAGTACGACAATCATCTTTTTGAATTTCGATTTAAGAACCGTATAAGTGGACCTCAATATTACTATAATTTAATGGCAACACCAACATTTCTTCAATACATACATTTGGAAGTAGAGGATATGTAAATTGATGTGGTACGTTTCAAACCTCTTACTGAGAAAGAAAAGACTTATCATCATCAGGAAGGATTGTGCTTATATTATAGAGAACCTAAGCACAGTGCTCAACATTGCTCAAAGAAGTGACGCAACCATAAAATAAAGAGTACAGCGATTAAAGAAGATAGCATATCAAAAAACGAATTTATCCAGCTACAATAGGGATTGTATGGCTGGAACCTTGTACAATGCCTAGTGAAGGTCCTATCCTCTCCTCAGAACCCTCTCTATGTTTTACGATAAATATTTTTCTAGGACCTAAACATCACAAAGCCTCTACCTTGCTAAATTCAAGAGCCTCAGCATATTTTTTAGATGAAGAATTTGCTAAAAGACATAGCATATTTTTAGTGAAGAAAAATAAACCTTTTCATGTAGAAGTTAGAGATGGTCGTCCACTGTTTTCATGAGATGTTACTCATGAAATCCTTCCTATAGAAATAGCAACTAATAGTCATAGTAGCTTTGTCATATTTAATATCATTAGATTTTCTAATCCAGTTATTTTAGGTTTATTTTGGCTAAAAAAATATAATCTTAAAATAGATTGGACTTCTCATAGTCTTGACTTTTTTAAAAGTATAACTAAAAGCATAGTTAATCAAGTAGAAAGTCATAAGTCTAGTATAATTAAAGTTATATTTGTAGGTGCAAGAACTTTCTTGCATGCTGCAAAAGAAGGATCACCTTGTGTCATTTATGCCACACCTATTTCTACTGGTGGAAAGACTTCAAGTGGTATTTCAAGCCAATATCAAGATTTTCAAGATGTATTTGAGAAGAAGATTGTGGTATCGTACTGTAAAAGCTTACAGTATGTAAAAATTAGTTAAAACATATTATATGTTAATAAATCTAGATGTATGTTAGAATGGCTAATAGATTAATTTAAAGAGAGTGGATTTAAGAAACTTCATTTTGAGTTTTATCTTTTTATATTATAGCATTTAAAATAATTGTAAGACCTAAATATTTAGTATAAAGACTTGAGAGGAGATTAGAGCCTTAAGAAGAAAATCTTAATTAATTAGAGGCTTATTGGAAGGGATGAAAGCAAGGCATGGTTGGATGAAGGCAAGGAATGGAAAACTTCATTCCTATTAGTCGAAGGCCATACCCAATGGGCTTCAAGGAGGCTACCCGAGGCCTTATTATGGATTAGGATTTCTCTTTCGAAGTCACTTGAGCTTTGGAGAATAGGATCAGCAAGTTCAAGATTTTGGGTATAATTTGAGTAAAAAATTTGTGTGATTTTGAGTTTTTGTGAAGGAGATATAGGTGTTCAAAGTTAAGGTGTCAAATTTGTACCTACTATCACTCATTGAAGCATAACATATGTGTATAGAGAGCAATAAAAGATTGGTGACTAGAGTTGGAAAGAAAAAAAATTTCACTGTACTTTACATATACTCTTTGACAAATTTCAAGTCTAGATGAAGGAGTTATATGGCATTGAAGATAGCACATGAAATTCAAAGGCAGTAGGTGAGTCATTTTGTTAATAGTAATGGTTGGAGCCATGTCTTGAGTTTCTAGATGAATTTTTGGCTCAAAATTTTCAAAAGTGTGAATTATTAAGTTAAAAAGCTATATATTAAAATTTCATGGTATTTGAGTACTTATTTTGTGAGATATGAAGAAATTAGCATGTGGGTGTATGTAAGCTAGGGTTTAAATTTACTGTTAGGATTTTGGCAATATCTCAAGATCCGTAATGAATTTGTAGTTAAATTTATTTGTGTAAGTTTTTGAAAGTATATCAATACTTCATATAAAATTTAGAGTTTTTTGGATAGTTCAATCGTGAGATATGAGCTGTTGAAGTTTGGGAAACATTCCTCATAAGGATATATAAGATTTTAAGATACTTTATCATATATTTGGGTATTTTCTTGGTACTTGGACTTATGTTTTGATGTAATTGCCCAAATAGGAAAAATAATATATATATAAACTTGGTATTTTTATATCTTAAACTTGATTGAGTATTTAGTGGCAGCGAGAACTCCAACACTTTCTTGAGGCAAACTCTCTCTATCCCGACAGCAGATACTCTTTTGAAACATCGCTCCTATGATTGTTCAATTGATCTTCAAGAAGGAGCACAATTACCATTTGGACCAATCTATAATTTATCACAAAATGAGTTGGCTAAACTCAAGGAGTATATTGAAGAGAATTTGGTGAAGAACTTCATAGGCCATTCCAAATCTCCAACAGGAACTCGAATTTTATTTGTGAAGAAAAAAGTGGATCATTGTGGATATGTGTCAATTATCAACGACTCAACAAAATCACTATTAAAAATATGTATCCACTACCTTTGATATCTGGATTCCTTGATCAGTTGAATCAAGCTAAGATCTATACAAAAATAGATCTATGAGGAGCATACAATTTGGTATGCTTCAAAGAAGGAGATGAATGGAAGACTGTGTTTCGAACAAGGTATAGACATTTCGAATACAATGTCATGCCTTTTGGACTTACAAATGCACCAGCAGCATTCCAACATCTAATGAATGATGTCTTTTACAAGTTTTTAAATGATTTTGTTGTTTGTTACCTAGACGACATCTTAATCTATTCTAAGAATATAGAAGAACATGAACTTCATGTTCGTCATGTATTACAAAAACTAAGAGATGCAAGAGTCTATGCCAAGATAGAAAAGTGTATATTTCATACTACTGAAGTCGACTTCTTAGGATACATCATTTCAAATAATAGACTTATAATGAATCTTAAGAAAATTCAAACTATTATGGATTGAAAGATTCCAAAAACGGTAAGAGATGTCCAATGCTATTTGGGATTTGTCAACTACTATCGGATCTTTATCAAAGACTTCTTTCAAGTTGCAGCTCCACTTACACGTTTGACTTGTAAAGACAAACTTCAATGGAATCAAGAAGTTGAAGTAATATTTGAAGCTTTAAAGACAACTTTTGTTTCTGCACCAATCTTGTATTGCGTCGATTTTTCTAAACCATTTTTTATGGAAATAGATGCATCAGACTTTGCTTTGGATGTCGTGTTGTTTTAAATGGAAATAGATGATAAACTTCATCTAATAGCTTTTCATTCCAAAAAAATTTCAGCAACCGAGATCAACTATGAGATCCATGACAAAGAACTTCTTGCAATCATGGATTTGTTTCAAGAATGGTGCCATTATATAGAATGTGCTTCTAGTCCAGTTAAAATGTATACAAATCACAAGAACCTTGAATATTTTATGTCAACACATGTTTTGAATCATCGCCAAGCTTGTTGGAATATGTCTTTGTCAAGATTCAAATTCAAGATCACTCATTGATCAGAAAAATAATAAGGTTTGTCAGATGCACTTTCTAGACAATCTTACATTGCACCAAAGGAAAGAGATGGTCCTTTAGATCAACAACGGAAAATTCTCTTGAAGCTAGAGCATCTTTATCTTTGAGCAATGAAATCAACACTAACTGTTGATTCAACTTTCATTAAGCAAGTTCAATCAAGTATGTCTTCTGATCCTCTTATTCATGATATTAAGGGAAATCCTTCAAAGTCTCATGATACTTCCAAGTTTGAATTCAAGAAGAATCTACTATATTTTGAGGGACGCCTATATGTTCTAAAAAGTAAAGCTTGATTACGTGTTCTTCAAGCTCGTCATGACTTTCCAGCAGCATGACATTTTGGATACAATAAAACTTTAGAACTAATATCTAAGGACTTTTGGTGGCCCCAAATGTGAAAAGCAGTCAAAGATTTTGTACAATCTTGTGATATTTGCTCAAGATCAAAAATTCCTCGTCATCGACCTTACGGACTTCTTCACCCATGACCCATTCCAAAACAACCATGGTCTTTTGTTTCTATGGATTTCATCACAAATCTTCCAATCTCAGGTTCTTATGATTCTATATTCGTGATAGTAGATCGTTTTATCAAGATGGCTCATTTTGTACCATGTACAAAATCTATCGCACGTGAAGAAATAACTAAGCTATTTCTTGACAATATCTATCGCTATTGTGGATTATCCAAGGATATTATATCAGATAGGGGAATTCAATTTGTATCAAGATTTTGGTGGACTCTTTTTAAGATTCTAAAAGTAGATATAAAACTATCTTTGTCATTCCATCCTCAAAGTGATGGACAAACGGAGTGTGTTAATCAAGTCTTGGAGCAGTATTTAAGATATACCATTAACTACCAACAAGATGATTGGACAATTCTTTTACCATTGGCAGAGTTTGTTTACAATAACACTATACATTTTTCTACAAAACAAACACTTTTTTTTGCCAATTATGGTTATCATCCACGACTTGATATTTTTGACTTTTCAAAAGTTGATAATCCTGCTACAAAAGATTTGGCAATTCATTTATCAGAGCTACATGCAACAATGAAGGCATAGTTAAAAGAAGCTCAAGAACAACAAAAGGTCAATGCGGATGTCTATCGAAAGGAACAACCACCATTCCATATGGGTGATAAGGTATGATTATTTTGTCGCAATATCAAGACCACTTCTCCTTGTGACAAATTGTACTATCGAAGGCTTGGACCATTTTCTATTTCTGCTCAAATCAATCTAGTTACATATCGTTTACATCCAACGAAGTCAATAAAAATGCATCCAATATTCCACGTGTCTCTTCTTGAACCATACAAGATAGTAGATATACCAAGTAAAAGCTAAACTCCACCTCCTCCCATAGAAATAGATAATAATGAAGAGTTTGAAGTAGAAGAAGTCTTAGATTCAAGGCAGCATCGAAATAAATTACAATATCTTGTCCATTGGCACAGATATGATATTAGTGAATGTACATGGGAGCCAGTAAAGAATCTTGTAATAGCAACAAAGGCGGTGGAGGCTTTTCATCGACAACATCCATCAAAATCAAGATGAAATCCTTCTTTATAAAAGAAACAAGATCTAAGTAAGATAACATTCTACTTTCAATCCTTGTTTGTAGCGTCTTTGTAGTTGTGAGGTTGAGGAGATGGAGAACCAACAACCGACAGATTTGACTCAAGAACCTTTTTTTGCTGACTTGCCGAATGAGATATTATGATTGTCATAACCTTTAAGTTGACGCAATCGAGATGAAGATCTTCTAGAACGACATGTTCTTCCTCAAATAGATGGCAACTAATGATGCATTTGATATCACGACCTTGGAAGGGACTGTCGATGTTTGGTGATTTACTAGAGGTAGAAACAACTCCTAACGGTGTTACAAATATTTTATTCGAAAGAAGTTATGAAGGCCTCAACAATGATCAAATAACTAGGTTGTCTTCCCTCCTTGGTATGGGATACTACCGATGGTTGAGAGGCCCTATCAATCATCTTCAAAGAGAACAAAGTTCAGAGTATGTGGCAAATATAATTTGTCACATCATAGATTTCTTCAAAATATGATGACCGCTCCTCATGGAACTCGTCTCTAGAAGGGAGGGTAATGTCACGGACATACATGTGTAAGCCAGTAATTACATGTATAAAGAAATAGAAGTAAATAAAAATAGGTAAAAATAAGTTAATTCTATAATATTTGATATGGTAGCTTCTTAGAAGCTTTATAGATATTTCTTTGACTTTATAGGTATCTTTAATTGACTTTTTGGATTAGAAACGTGGTCAACAAGTTGGCCATGTGCCACACATGTTGTTAGCTTGAAGACCAAGCTAATAATGTAGCCCACACGTAGAAAAACTTGCCTTATAAGTCAAGGCATGTGTCCTACAAAGTCAACACATATTGGAGGTCCTATAGAACATCGCCACATAGCTCCTAGTTAGATAGTATATATAGAGACAAGAGTGAAGCCTTCTTCACTCTTGTCAACTCATTTCTTACTTCTAGTCTAGTTTCAAGGCTCTATAATTTTCTTGGCTTTTGGCAATAGCCATTCCAGTTTCTTTCTTAATATACATAAGAAGTTATTTCTATTTTGTCATCTTTCTTTGAGAGAAGTCTCATTTGTTTATTTGTTTTTATCATGTTCTTATCCTTGACACTACTAGGAGCAACAAGACTAATTAAAAATAAAGATATAGAAATTATTGAAGCAGCTTTAACATCCATATTAAATCATATTCTTTTTTATAAGGAGGAATATTATTCAACCATCAAAGAACCAAAAATTGCCTTACTTGAGAAATTAAATGGCATAAAATCAAAGTTTTAAAGATTCATTAATCAAATACAAGTGATTGAACTTCATCTCAAAGTTATCCAACTCAAGGATTACAAGTCAAGTTTATTGGAACACTATTTTCAAGTTCTCTTTTATCATGATTTTATATCTTTTCTTAAATAACATAATCCAATTTATATAATTTAAAAGTTTTTTTTGGTAGAATTTTAATCCATGTATAAAAAATATGATGCAATTTGTGTTGTAATCAATAAGACTTGTATTTTTTTCTTAAGAAAATTAATTAATAATATTATATGGTTCAAAATTTTGAAAACTTATAATTAATACTAAATAGAATAATTATGCATTCATCAACCAATTTCTATATGGATTATAATATAAAGTAAAAAAATTATTACTGAAATTATTTGATTTTTAAATATTGAGTCAAGGAATTGATTCTATTATATATGAGAATTGACTATTTGAACTTTAATCTCAAAAGTACACAAGTAGGTCTCAACAATTCATAATTCAATGGCAACACCAATAGCTTTTCAAGACATACATTTACAAATAAAGGACATATAAATTGACATCATATGTTCTAAATCCTTCATTGAAAAAGAAAATATTTGACATTATCAAAAGAAATTATGCTTATATTATAGAGAACTTAAATACATTACTAAATATTATCCAAAAAAATGACATAATTACAAAATAAGAAAGATGAAAATTAAAAATGATCATATGTTGGAAAACAAATTTGTCCACCTACAATAGGTACTAAGCATCTGAAATCTTATACAACACCTATTAAAGGTTCTATTTTCCCTTCAAAACCCTCTCTTTGATTTATAATAGATGTTTATTTAGGATCTAAAAAACATAAAGCCTATGCCTTATTAGATTCAAGAGCTCCAACTTATTTTTTTGATGAAGATTTTATTAAAAGGTATAGATTTTTTTTAGTAAGAAAAATTTAATATATACAATGAGAATTTATAAATGGTCATCCTTTATCTTTAGAAAATATTACTTATAAAAATATGCTAATAAATATATCAATAAATAAAAATATTAAATTAGTGATATTTAATATTATTAGATCTTTTTTTAATCTAATTTTTTTAGATTTATCATGGCTAAAATTCTTAGATAGATTGAATTTCTTATGGTCTTGATTTTTTTCCAAGTAGAACTAAGATTTTTACTAACCAAATAGAAAGGCATAAGTTTAGTACAACCAAATCTTTATTTATAAGTGCAAGAGCTTTTATGAATGTTATACAAGATGGATTAACTTTGTCATTTATTCAACATCCATTTCTAAAGATGAAAAGACTTTAAGTGGTACCCCTAATTACTATCAAGATTATCAAAATACTTTTGTGAAGAAGAATATAAATATTTTTTTTTAGAGTATTGTCTTTATGATTGTTCAATTGACCTTAAAAAAGAATTAAACTACTATTTGAATTAATCTATAGTTTATTACAAAATGAATTGGCTAAATGCAAAAAATATATTGATAAAAATCTAAGTAAGAACTTTATATGCCATTCAAAATCTCTACTAAGTACTTTTATCTTATTTGTAAAGAAAAAAATAGATTACTGCAAATATGTTTAGACTATTGAAAGTTCAACAAGATTACTATAAAGAATAATTATCTTCTACCTTTATATCAAGAATTTTTAATTAATTAAATAAAAAAAAAAAAAAAAAAAAAAAAAAATCTATAATTTATACAACTTAAGTTGATTTTTTGAAGTATATCATTTCAAACGATGGCTTTATGATAGATCCTAAGAAAGTCCAAATTATCATAGATAGAAAGGTTCCAAAAACAATAAGAGATGTTTAATTTTTTTTGGAATTTATAAGTTATTATTAAATTTTTAAATACAAGTTGTATTATAACAAGGCAAATGAATAAAATTATATATAACAACTTGTTATATATAATTATTATTATTATTAAACAATTTTAAGTCACTTTTTAGGACCATAAAAAAGAAAAAACAATATAGGTTGAAAAAATTAATATCATAAAAAATTTAAAGTAAAAATAAATAATATCTTCTATCAAAAATTACTTAGAAAATCTAGTTATTGATGCCTATAGAGGACGAATTCTAAACTTGACTCAAAATTAAATCTTGAGGTATAAAATTAAGTCTTTAAATTGAATTAGAGATTATTTTATTAATTAAATATATAAATTTAAGAGAAATAAGATAAAGATTTTTTAGACTTTGATTTTGATTGATTTAAGTTTCAAAAGACTTTGTAAGAGCTTTTTCAAATTAAGGTCATTTTGGAGTGACTTTGGTTTTTAGGAAATAAAAAAAATTAAAAATAAATAAATAAATAAATAAATAAATAATTATACTTTGAAATATTTTGTGAAATGTATAATAGATCTATAAGTGAATTTTTTTGGATTTGTGATTATAGTTATCTTGAATATTTTTTATAAGTTTAAATTTGATCAAATAATCAATTAAAGGTTGTTAAAATTCAAATAGGTTGGGGACTTAAAAATTAGAGTTTGAAAGGCCAACAAGGGTTTTCGAGATTATTAATAATCCACTAATTGGAGTAAGATAAAAATTGGTATACTAGTAAGAGACTTGATTTCTAGCAATTGTACAAAATTTGACAAGAATTGCACAATAAAAACAAGAGACATTGGTACTATGAGATTATAAGCTCTTCAAGCTCATTATAACTTTTCAATTATATGACATTTTAGATACAACAAGACCTTAGAATCAATCTTAAGAGATTTTAGATAGTCTCAAAGGTAAAGGACACTTAAAGATTTTATACAATCATATGATATTTGTTCAAAATCAAAATATCCTTATCATCAATTTTATGGACTTTTCTAATCACTACTTATATAAGCACAACTACAATCTTTTTAATTTCAAGTTTTTGTAACTCTATATTTGTGATAGGAGATTTTTTTACTAAGATGATACATTTTGTATTATATACAAATTTTATCATATATAAAGAAATAGCTAAACTTTTCTTTGATAATATTTATTACAATCATGGATCTTCAAGAGATATTATGTTAAATAGAATGACTCAATATGTATCAAGATTTAAGAAAATTATTTTTAAGATATTTATAGTAGATAGAGAAACATCTTTGATTGTCTTTCTTTAAATTAATGGACAAACCAAACAAATAAATTAAGTATTGGAGCAATATTTGATAAGTATTATCAACTACTATTAAAATGATTAAACAAATCTTTTGTTATTAACAAAATTTATCTACAATAATATAATAAATCCTTTCACACAAATTAAAAACTATGTTTTAGGAAATTGGTACCTTAGAAAGTATTTTTTAACCACAAGAAATTTATTTAGATAAAACCTTAATAAAGTTGTAAAGATTTGGAATAATTTAGTTCTTGTTTAAAATTTTGTTTATTAGCTACATAGGCCTAATTAAATGCTTCTATTATTCATATTTTTTTGAAGGAAAAATAGAACAATTAACATACATAAAAACTATTTTTGTCCAATTTTATAGAATATGAGCAAATAATGTGTAAGTTATACAATACAAAATGGAAAAACTACCAAAATAAATATAAAATCTTTCTTTAGAGATAAAAACAAATATGTAGTAGATGTTAAACTGTAAATAATAATATGATGGAATTCCAATATTCTATTAATTTTTATGAATAGCATTTACTATAATTAAGTTTAAAATGATATTTTAGAATAATTTTTTGATTGTAAAAAGTTCTTATAAAATTGGCTTGAAAATTGCATATTTCATAATATAGAATATATAAACTAAATTTTAAGCTCAAACACACTTAAGGATCTAGTTAATCTTCAAAATAATACTTTTCAAACTTGCATTGAGTATAATAAAAGTAATTATTTGTAAATAGGTAAAACTAATGGATTCAAACTTTGTCATTGATGGTAAGAGATAGATTTTTTGGCAATAATATAAAAGAACGTATTTTCATATAAAACAATTACAGAAATTTGGCTATTGATACTAAAACATGATGTAATCATTTTCATTAATGAATACCTTATTATTATTTAATTATATAAATACATACATACATACATACATACATACACACACTTGCATTTAAAGGTATCTTCTATCAAATTTATCAAATTATTAACATTGTTAATTCTCTATAACAATAATCACCAACAACACTTAGCATAGATAAATATATGTGTTACTTATTTATGTAGAAGATGATGCAAAAAAGCACTTGGCACAATCATTACAATGCAACCTTAATGCATGAGAACATTTATTATTTGAAAAAAACCAAGTCTATGAACCTAGTTTTTTGGAATCCGACATGGAATCATTACTGAATTGACATCTATTGCATTCACTTAGTTCCACTATCTCAAGAGATCCTTCGGATTTCACCACAACATAGTACGAAACTGTCACAATACCTTGGGTTTGGAGGGACAGCACCGCATTGCAATTCTTGAAAGTTCAAACTCTGAAAAACTACCTCGTAGAGAGGTCATGAGATTACAGAAGGACTACCATAACCAATTTGAAACGAGGAGAACGAAAAATTATGTATGACAAATACCTCAACAAGAGCTTTCATTAGAAAAGCTACGTAAACTGAAGATTTACGAAAGTTACATGAATTTAAGAAACTGTCGAATCTACGGTGCTGATACAAGCAGCGGCTGGGGCTCCTAATTTTGAGAATCCAGGAAAATACGGTTAACGGGTGCTGGCGTCGGGAAACTTGTTGGTGATACGAGTAATATACTTTACAATTGTCGGATCCGTAAATTTTTTTAGCTTCATCAACACCTTAAAAAGTTCGGGTGATCGTAAATGTTGCCGGCATGGCGCGTGAATACACATGTTTCCCAAAGAAAACAGAGAGATTTTAAGGGGCGATTCACTGCTTAACTCTCGCTTCTCATTGTTGGGGGCGGCTGCACACACAGAAATCACTTGACACAAAGCCTGCACGCAGAGACCATATGGAACACAATAAGCACATGAAATTTGCTAGAGCGCCAGCATCGAACGAACCTAACGATGGTGCGGCTAAATCGTGACTAGTAAGCGACAATAGCGTTTAGATGGAGAATTTCTAACACTGAGGCACAACGAGGATAGGTATTGTTCAGCTACGGACAGGATATAAGTCAAATTCAACTTTAAATATTCAGGTCAATAAGAGCGAAAGAGACTTAAGACCTGAATTGCTCCTTTTGAAATGATGTCATCACAGAGCCTGCTGGAGTTCCTCACAAGGTTACTGAGGGCACCAGCTGCGTTTGCTTTAGTCTTGTCTTCCTCATCCTCTAGCAATAACCGAGTCAAGTAAGGAATACAACGTTGCAGTTGATCATAGAGCCGATCATCATGGTAAGCAGCATTACCAACCTGCACATCGTCATGACTTTGGTCATTTATTCGAGAGCTCCATCAGAGAAAGTAGAGCAAGTCAATCATGACATTCAAATTACACCATTGTAAGAGAGTGTGTAGACGTGGCGAACATAGTTCTAAGCTTCCAAAATGAATAAACTTATATAATTTTGAAACGGAGGAAACTGAGGACAGCATACCGCAAAGCAGGCAAACTTTCTTGTGTGCCTATCCGGGTCTACACACCGGTCAATGAGAATATTGATAATATCATGCTCAATCTGTTTAGAATATACACATCCAAAATGCTTTATATCAGATTTGTGTAGAAGCACAAACACAACACAAAACAAAATCGAAGGAAAATTTAGCGGCCAATTAGAAATCAGAAGACCACAACCGTTGCAGACTTTGGGCAACTTGATAAGACCAGAGCGACATACCAGAGCATCGTAGAAGTAAGGCGTGTGACGACACATGTTTCCTAACGCACTGCAAACCTTGGAACGAATCCCAGGATCAGTGTGGTTGAGACAGGCTTTTAAAGCACCCCATATATTGGCCTGTCCGATAGGCTCATAAAAATCCTGTGGATAATTCCAGATCCGTGGTTAGCAACTTATAAGTCCAGGTCCCGAAACCCAGGAAAAATCAATCGGATATCAAATCATGGGTTGAGCCCTGTTACCTTGTTCATGCGAGAGAGATTAGATAAGGTCATAAGAACATCCCGCACAACTTCTTTGGGAGAGGCAGGCCCCAAGAGTTTGGCCATTAAGGCAGCTCCGAGAAAGCCCTCTGAAACCACTTCTCCTGCCAAAACTCTTGAACTTTGCACCATTCGGGCAATTAGCCCAACTGGCCTGCCTAAATCATTCGTATGTAGTAACTCCAAGCATCTTACAAGTGGAGCTGCAGCATGTACCTAAACAAGCAGGTGCAAGAATTATACTAAAATATATAGAACTAAATTAACTGTATTAAAAATTCGATATGGAAACCTTTGAGGTACACCCTTCACATAAATCTGATCTATTTTGTCCAGTCTGCTAATGCCGATGACTTCACAATATCAAAGGTAAACCAATTGTGAAGAGTAGCGCTCCTCGTTCTACTTGGCAATGTGGACTATTCCGTTACAAAATTCTCAGCTGCATAATTCCCTGATGTAAATACATCTTATGTTCATGATGTTGTACAGATCATCGCATGTATAATTAAAGCAACATAGAGTTGATGAATTGCTTAATATCATCACCTTAACGACACCTTACCTCTTGCAGGAGTTGCCAGTAATGAGGCATGTTTGCTGACATAGCCCTGGTTAATTCAGTTCCCGAGTCAGACGCCGTTCTCCCACCAGGTGAGGGAGAAGCTGCACTATTTGGAACTGAGGCAGGAATACTCTGTGCTTGCGCAAAAGGAAATTCTAAAACTCCAACAATCTCATGTACCAAAGCCCGCAATCCATCACGACCACCACCATTTCCTTCCCACAACTGTAAATGAGAGAGATGAACTCGATCCATTAAGTCCAGTATGGACAGCAAAGATTCACGGCGAAATAAGACATCACGATAACCTCCACCCCGAAGGGTATATGCTAAGGCAGAGACGGTCCAGGTGACACCTACAGGTGACAACCCTATAATATCATCTCCTAAGCCATTAGGGTCATCACAATCATCCCTTTGTTTTGAGCCGCCAGCTAATAAGGTCACCAAGGCAGCAGGGAAACCCAATGAACAACATTGTTCAGCAACACTTGCACCTCCCCATCGAAGGCGAGCCTCAAGCAGTCCAACACATCCATCTCGGATCCCGTGCCAGCTTGTGAGCATACCAGAATTACGACCTTGTGCATCTTGGGTTGGAAGAGCACTCTGGGGAGATATTTGAATAAGATTACGAAGGGTAGATAGAGAGGGAAAGGACGGCAATGATAGCGAAGTCTCAGCAGTCCAAGGTGGAACTCCACTTTTCTGTTCAAGACCTTGTTCAAGTGCAAGAATTGATGCCAAGGCCAGCATAGCTGCAGCACAACGTGCTGGTAAAGAACCACCTGAAATGAAAATGATAAAACTAATTAAAACAGAGGTCCAACCTTGAAGACTCCAATACAGAACTGCGGTTAAGCCTCACAAGCATGACAGATAATGAAGTGTGCAATCACGAAAGAATTGAGAACAGCTCCATTCTCGAGAGTAGTCTTGGTGTAAAACTTATCGAACAATAAATTGAAATTAAAAACTACACTGCATTGAAAAGAGATAGACATGGGCAAGTTCAGGTACACGTACAAGCTCGGATATATACGTGGAGTTACCTTTAGAAACACTCTCGATTGAGGCTTGGTGAGCCAGAGCGGCCAATCTTGCACGCTGCTTTGGCTGAGAAGTGGTGAGTATGCAGCTAGCTCCACGTCTCCCTCTTGAAGCCAACCCTTGCGCAACAGCAGCAAGAGCTAAACAAGCATGGGTGATGAGATCTCCCGTTGTGTTTGTCATACCTCCGTCAGCTTCATTTGGCCCATTTGAAGCTGCCACACCTGGAGCTCCATGCAAGGACAGGACTCTATAAACTGCCCCAACTGCTGTGCCGTCCCCACCTCCACTAATTGTGTTATACGATGGTGGTTCATGTGTTGGAATTCCTGTTAGAACATCACATACCAACTGCGAAAGGTTGCAACATCCGAGTAGCACCTGAAAATACCACTTGAGAATTAGTTGATTCACCTCCAGCACAACAGGAAACGGTGCAAGAGTTCAGAACGATATCCTTTAATTTTCTTGGCTGTCTGCAA
Source organism: Physcomitrium patens (assembly GCF_059467195.1). Taxonomy (NCBI): domain Eukaryota; kingdom Viridiplantae; phylum Streptophyta; class Bryopsida; order Funariales; family Funariaceae; genus Physcomitrium; species Physcomitrium patens. The sequence continues at coordinate 18,820,156 of NC_143415.1, read as the reverse complement.
AGTCTAGCAATAATGAAAAGAAATCTCTTTCTCATCTGACTCCGAAAACAGGTACATAAAATTAAATAATGCAATATTGGCATTAATTACTCGCTCTATTTCTCAACTAAACAAAGAAAACAGAAAGAGACGGCGAATTTCGACTTTACTAGCACATTAACATCAGGATTGAGATTGGTAGACAGATTTCAATCTTCGCTCCTAAAAATTTCAGAAAGCTCAACCTACGATGTGGTCCTATGTAAGCAGTGTGTACAAACCTGGATAGTTGCAGAGAGTGCAGCATCAGATCCATGTAGGAGGGCATAAGATCCTGCAACCTGGACACCCTTCGACTTAGCTATACAGTCCGTCACAGTCTCGATCACCCCAGAAGCTCCATCGTCACTTCTAGAGCCTTCTTGCTCTCCCTTCTTGTCGTCGGCCCAATTTTCAGAGAAACCTCGCAAAGCTGCTAAAGGAAAGCCCTGCTTTTGTTCTCCCTTCCCTGATGCTAGCTTCATACTGGTCATAAGAGCCCATAAAGCCTTGTATGCTTCACCGGCAACTGGCGCAGATGTGCTTGCACCGGAAATGAGATTGGATCCTGAAACAAGACAAAGAACCTGATTAAGAAGTGTATCTTTCACTCCGCACTACTTGATTAGAAGAGAGTTTAGTAAACTGCACCTTTCACATGTTACCAAAAATTTAGTACAGGAAGACAAGGGGAATGAAATGAACAATTGGTCCAATTGTGCAAAGCAATGCAAAAGACTCCAGACCTGCAGCAAAGAACAGATGCGAATGTCTAGTCTACGGGAAATTATACTACCTGTTGCTCCCAAGCAAGAGCAGAGATGATCAGCAATGTTGTGCACTTTGGCTTGGGTGATAATCTGAGTCATTGTTTGCCCTTCCACTGTAGCTGCACCACCGACATTCTCAGTTCCATCTGCACCTGACGCCACCAATGTTGCAAGCCCTGTTGCGATTCTTGTAAGCAAGACTGCTACACAAGACGTCGACTCATATAAAACGCGACCAGATGAATCGTGAGCGTATGCCACAGCCTGTTAAATATGACCATCAATATCTCCAACGTATAAGATTACATACGCAGCATGAACCAATCACCAACACATAATGATGATAGATCATTCATGAAACACAACTCGTTGACAAATAAAAAGCTTTAGTAAATCCAACAGATAGGTGTTAATAGCCGAAAAACTGGCATCGTTCCCGATGATGAAAATGTTCAAGCACGAAACATTCTGGAAGCCCAACCTGAGGATAGAGGCGTAAAAGTGCAACACTAGGGTGAGCGAAAGATTCATTTATCTTCCCCGCTCCAACTTCGATAAGCTTGCGCAGAACACCTAGTCCCTGAATCAAAGAACAAAATTTATCAACTCTAAACATATACGTAAAATACCATATTAGTTGAACGAGATTAGGATACTCTTTTTACCTAAAAAAAGGCTCCAACTACCTTGATGAGGAGGTGAACATGTTGACCATTTGGAGCAGTCAACGTAGCCTTCAACAAAAGTATTACAGTCGGGATGACGTCCTCGACAGCTACAATCTGACTGATAGCGTTTCCAACAAGCAGGTTTGATAAAATGCGCAGCGATTGAGTAACTGCTGAGCTTGCCTGTTCACTGTCAACCAAATAATGAGAATCTTTACCTAACAAGAGCTGTGGGGTACATAGAACATTGTCACTGTTACGGATAAAACAGTGATAAGTGCGCTACCACGATGGTTTTAACATGTGAACGCTGAGTAGTTTGGGAAGAAGCCAACCAAGGAATTTGAGATATACTAGATCATTACCTAACAAGACCTGCAGTGTCCTTGGAAAGAAGATTGCGGAAAGGATGCAAGATGTGGGCTAGAGCACCCCTATCCTGCCCAACAGACTGAGCTCCTTTAACTGTCCTTGATGTGCTTTCTATTTTATCTAAAGTTGATGTCGCCTCCACACCTGCACATGAGAACTTCAGTTATGTATAGAGAAACCAGTTACGCATCAAAACCTTGAGATTACCTACATGGCAATTAAGAGCATACAATAAAATCAAGCTGCAACAACATAGATGAAGTTGATCCGTGCATACGAACCAGTTGTTCTGTTCCTACTTAACATTCCGCAGGACATAAAATTTCGATGACACAACAAAATGTTCGAGGGCACACTAAAACCAAAAACGATCATTGATTAGAAAATTTCTAAGATTAGTAGGAAACAACACTTGATGCCTCACAAGCGCAATTTGAGATCCTTTGCACCTGAAATAGATCATTGAACAAAAGCGACGACAGCAGGGAGGCTCACAGCAGTCGACAAAAAGACTTGAGTTTATTGCAAATATGAAGAGTGGGTAAACCCATAGTGTACCAGATGTAGTAGGCGTGGGAGTAGTTGGATTTGCAGAAACACCAGCACCCTGAGGAGTATGATTCCCATCGGTAACCAGGGAAGCTACTGCAGTACGGTCATTAGGAGCTGGGCTTTCTGATATAGTTCTCGTTCTTCCTAGAAGGACGCCAAATGAGTTCCATGTTAAAGCAACACAATTACAGAATCCATGTGACTAGCTAATGCATGCAAAGCCCATCAAACCCACAAGGACACGGTCCTGAGCTATGTTTATTCTGTACTTTCTCATGGATCTTAAACTATTTTACTGCAACTAATACATTTACAGTGTGACTCGTACTTTTCAATTTTTTTTTAAAAAGTCGGAGAGTTATTTCTCTCTATACTGCTGATTAATCCACTGGAAAATCTACTTTCACACTTGAAACGAAGGAATTTCACAACCATCACTTAGACCGGACATGATTAAATCCAAGTTCATGATAACTTAACATGTGAGAGCTTGGTGTTCAGACTTCATTACAACAACCTGACAAAGATTACACTAAGCAGACAAAGGGAAAAAAGACAAACCAACGGCAGGACTGGCAGCAGCGCTGCGACTAGATGGCATTGGCGAAGCCAAAGTGATATTCACTTCTCCTCTCCACGCTGCATCACAGCCTCTAGCTGCAGCGGTCGCTGCCCGAGCATCCTGCAAATCATTCAGTGATGAACATGAGAGCTATTATTTACAACAACGACCCAAGCCTTCATGCTGAAGATAAAATATCAGAAAAAATTCTGAATCTCCTCAAAGAAGACATTAACGTGCTTATTTAAACTCATAAACGTACCCTTGCAGCCACTTCATCAGCTGTCTCTCGAACAAAGGGGTGCTCCAACAGACCAGGCCAAGTGAGGCGGTTTTGAGAAACCTGTGAAATCACAGCCTTGAGACTTAAGCTAATTGTTTTGATAGGTCAAATTTATGAGAAAATATATTATTCTTAATCAAAAGATCAAGTGTTATTGTTCTACAATTTTGCAGACTAATGTCACAAACATATTTTATTAGTTTTTTTCATTTTTGCATGGAAAATAACAATATTCTAGCTATTGTAAATTTTACTGAGCAAATAGCTAACCCTACTCTAACTTGAATATTAGGGATTTTTATCTATATGCACCTCGCTAATTGCCTTAGTGCGAGTACCACTTATTAAAGAGGCTCGCTGAAAGTAAAATAAATGATTTACTGCTGCTAACTGCGGACTACCTATGAAGCACTCCTCGTTCGTTTTATGAATCTTACCGAACTTTCCGAGTAATCAAAAATAACAATATCATAAAACAAAGACTCGAAGTCAAGATATTAAGCATCAAATTTTTAAAAGGTACCTTGTTCAAAAGACCTTTCAAGAAACTTTTAAAATTCGGGCTGATGCTATCAGGATACTTTACAGGGTCCTGCATATTAGCACAACATATGATTTAAAAAGATGCATCCACTACTTGCGGTAAAGAGCATAGCGTATGGGCCATGACGAAAGTACAGAATTTCGGTATAATTAACACTAATCACACGAGAACAATATGGAAACTCTAAGGATGTATCACTGTTGAATTCATTGACCTCAAGTATTCATCGCCCCTGCTCCTCGTCAACACAGACCAGCACTACATACAGGAGGAAGTAGTATCTGGATATCTTCGAAATTAGATTAAGAACACTAGATGTATGGAAAGCACACGATATCTTGAATAGAGAAGTACCTTCACGATATGTCTTATAAGTGTGTATACTGAGTTTGTGTAGAAAGGTGGCTGACCAACATAAAGCTCATACCTGTTCCAGATATCCATAAAACCATCAGAGAATTACTCTGTCTTCAGACATACACAAACACCACAATCTAGATAACAAAATTGCACAAAAGTGAATTACTAGTCACCACAATACTGGACTAACAATTTCACACAAACATAAAGACAAAAATAATTTAGATGTGCTAGGGATCCAAACTAAGGACAAGATTTTGGCCACCAAAAACTGAATGAGTCACTGAAGCTGCAAACAAAAAAACTTACAGAATGACACCAAGGGACCAAAGATCAGCTGTGTGGTTGTAAGGTTGCTCTCGAACTAGCTCAGGAGCCATGTACAGCGGCGTCCCTATGTGCGTAAATCATATCAATAACAAGCTGAGTAAGCTGAGTAAACCGAAGTCCTAAGTGATAGAGTTGAAGTGATACAGATGAAGTGTTCAGCAGTAGGAAACCATGAGAAGAAGACATGATTCTATATGTACGTAAATATGTGTGTGAGCGTGTGTGTACCTTTTATAGACCGCAAAACCATTGTGTTGCAAGACATCGCCCTCGCAAAACCAAAGTCACAAAGCTGAAATGGCAAGAGAACAAATTTTTGTATTAAAGCTTGCAGGGCATACTATAGTAAAGAAATCTTTAAGGACGTCAATTCATATTTTGACGAAAACGTGTACCACTGCGACGACTTATTCGAAAGAAGTTCAAATCATAAGAAACGCAGAATTCCAATTGTAATTTATAATCTAAATAGAAAACTCGTTTCGAAAGCCAAAATCAAGAAACCTTTCAGCAACAGGAAAGGCTCATTAGCAGCATAAGCTGGAAAATGAAAACCAACACATGAATGTTTGTAAGTAACTACCTTCACTATCCCTCCAGCACCAATCAAAATGTTTTGTGGTTTCATATCCCTGTGAATGATCCGGTGAGAGTGAAGATAATGCAGCGCCTTGACCTGTAGCTCACGAGACCAAAAATCTTCAGAGTATAACTGCAGCATCTAACTGATAATGAACTTTCATAGGTGCAATGACAAAATTAACGTTGACATTTTCAGAAGGTAAACTAAGCTTACCAATTGTTTTGCTATTGCTTGTACTTGAGCCTCTGGAAGATTCTTGTCATCTTCCAGGATTTCAAACAGTTCACCCTATTTCCAATCCAGGACAATAAATTAGATATCAGCAACTTAAACATTCAAGTGCTTTATCCATTTGAGATAACAGGAATGTGATACGATAGCGACAAACAGATCAGTTCGAAAAGCATGTCATTAAATATTATCCTTCCATATGATATGACATCAAAAATTCACTGCACCCACGTTGAAAATGAAATCCTGTTTTATTCATCTTAAATCCTGTCTCTGTTATCAAGGGACTAGGAAGGCCTTCCTTCCGCAATGAATTGTAAGACTTTTGTAAATAAATTGCACTCCGATGAAGAGATGCAATGAGATGCACTTGCAGAAGGACATACCTGAGCAAACTCAGTCACAACACAGAACTCCTGGGGGCTTTCAAAGGCATCAAGCATTTCAATGATATTCTCATGCTTTAATTGCCGCAATATCTGGAGAGACATGGTACTTAACGAATTGCAAGTATTACAAATCCCGTCTTTTGATTATTTCTTTAACACATAAAAACTACATGATTACATAATCGTGAAAACATGAAGAAGAAATTCCAAAAAAAGATGTTCACCTGATCAAGGACTATATATTGTAAGGAACAAATACAGACTTAAATGTGAACGGATTATCTATTTACTATTTAAACAACCTACTACATTTATTCTCATGGGAACCCATGGAAACACACCTCAATCTCCTGTCTGAGATTATCAATATCCTTGTCGCTCTTGCCATGCTTGAGTATAAACTTCATTGCAACCGTCTGCAATCAATGTGGAGTTATCGCAAGTCAATAGATCGACGAAATATTCGAAGCAAAACCCGGATGTAAAAGAGTAACCGCGTGAACCATTGAGGATCTCTGCTTAAGTGACATGCTCACATGATACAAGTGGTAGAAGGTACTAACCTGACCCGTGTACTTCCGACGGCCTTTATAAACTTTACCAAATGAACCCTCCCCCACTAATTCTATCACATGATAATTTTCCACGCCCATCCTGCAAATAAATCATGAAAGGATGAGCTACTCCGGCTAATGAGAATGAAATGAGAATGAACGATCATGCCAAAAATGACATCATTGTCATAATTACACTAATGCAATGCAATATCAGGGAAAAAGGTATCCACATAATTTGTCACCCATTCAGGTGTATGCACACCATTATACTTCATTCTAACCAAGAGGCAGACAGTCTAAATCAATAAGAATTGCGTTCGCATTCCTCGAAATCCACAATCCAGGTTGATTCCGTCCATGACAGTAATCAACTCCTCGACCGGCAATGTCGACCAAATTAGGTGTTTTCGGGCCACAATCACAAGTAGACTACAATCGGCTGACTCCACATCACAAATCTACAGCTGCAGACAAGTTCATGGCCTCTAAAAGTCTGCGACATTCTAAAAATAATAAAGCGAGGTCAATGGCCACGGCCAAGAAAAGATGCATGGCAGATCCTTTAAAAAAACCTTTAAGGCTTGTACAAAGCTCTAGATAAGTACCATAAATAAGAATTTAGCGGAACAACAATGTACGTATCTACCTATCTGAGGTTGCTGAGCAGTTCGCACGCACAGATAAACTACCTCCACCTCCTCCCCTTGTTCGTAGTCGTCTACACCCGCCCGTCTCTGTTCTCGAGCCCCTTTGCGAACCCAAACCTCAAACACCGAGTAAAAGGCGCAACGGAGAAGCCTTCTAAATGGATCGGGGTAGTAAGCTAGCGAGGAAAGTCATCGCGACCTAAGTCCGTCCTGTGCCAGCTAAGTCGACGAGCACATGGCTAGACCAGGGTGCTGATTCTGATATGCACAGAGAAAATGTGGCCACAACCTAATTCCGAGCAGCTGAACCAAGGAAAACCACCAAACCAACTCTTCACAACCACAACCTGGCATAATTCTCAACCTACTCCCCTAAACACTCCCGAATCCGTAACCCTAACAAGGATAATCACCGCATGACGCCAGATGTCTGAAGCAAGCAAGCAAGCAAGCAAGCACAAAAGCTTCAGCAACACCATAGGGTCGGGGGTTTCATCTTCCAGGGTCCTCCTGATCACCGTACCCTCCCTGCCAGTGACAATCTCCTTCCTCTCTTGCCCTACGTAGGATACAAATCTGTAAGACTTTCTTCCACTCGCCCCAAGCTCAACGCAAATCCTTTCCTGGACAGTGTTTCTCAAGAGATGCAAGTGTACATAGCTAAATCCTAGAGCGATAAGGTAAGAAAAACAATGGCGTCGATGGTGGCAAGCGCTAGGTGCTAGCTAGAGTTCGACAACAGCTCTCGCAAAACTGCTGCAACGGAGTCTCACTACTTTTCAAAACCAGCGGAGGGCGGGAAGTCTGGTCGAGGCCCTTTTTGAATAGAGCGAGGCTTTTTTCATTGGGTACCCATTGTTCCCCTTTGCGTGCACCGGTTGTACCCGGTTACTCGCTGCGTGATTCAAAGCACAGAAGACAACCGTCTTGCTTTTCTGCCCCCTGTTTACCGTCAATTGGCGGTGGATCCCAAGACTCTCCCCTTCGTATTGATATGTCCACAACTGTAGCTTTATTATAAAGATAATCCATAAATATTTTTGGGCTTATACTTACATTGGACGTTTTTTTGATGAGTATTAAATATCAATAATTTTGAAGTATTATCTATGATAAGCAGAAATATATTTTAGTTTGATATGTTGTAAAGTTGATGAACATGATTCTTCTAAACTAATGCTTTAAATGTGGTAAAGCATTTGAGTATTCATTCAATATATTTTGGTATAGTAATCAACTAATTCTCATGTGGTAAATTCATCATAGATGTTATTTTTTAAATATCATTGTATGTATTACCTTTGGTGTTGTATGGCTGTATTTTTGCGTTTAATATTTAATAGATTAAATAAAAACTTGTATATTTAAGCACACAATACGTATAAAAACATACTACTTAATACACCAGATTTACATGCCAGGGTATATTCATTAAATTTCAATTAAAATTCTCAATCAATGAGATGGCTTTATAATTTTTACAGATAAAAATTTAATAGACTTATAATACCAAACAACCAAAATATAATATTTTAATGTAATTGTATCTATAATATCACCATGTTTATAACTATGTCTATATATTATGTGTCTGAAGTCTCACTTTAATATATATATATATATATATATATATACATATGAACGTTTAATTTTATTAATTTGTCTATTGGCTTATTATACTCATGCAACTTTATAGCTTTTGTATTTTTTGATAAAAATATTCTAAAATTAAATGTTTTCATCTCTTTGATATAAATAGAGCGTGGTAGTTTGCTTGCCATTTAGAACCACCTCTGTAGATGTTTCAATGGAAGATTTAAGCAACTTTTTATTCCTATTTTAGCAAAGAGAGCATGGGTGTTGTATCTATATTATGATGCAAATCTTATTTGGCAAACACTTAAGATACTATAAAGGAAGTCTTTAGAAAAGTTAGTAACTTAATGTTTGGCATAAAAATTTGAGATTGTATATATGTTTAAATAAATACAAGTAAATAAATTTGTAATATGTATTTCTCTATAAGTGCTTGATATTGTAGTTGACAACTCAACAATTGATTTAAAAGTTTGGTTTAGGTGACATGATAATATTGCAGACTCTAAATGTAAGATTTAAAGTAAGGTAATTTAATGATAAGAAACAATTTAAATTATGGCATTTTAATGTAAAAAATTGTTTAAAAATTTAATAAACTAAGAGATAAGGTTAAAAAAGTGTAGAAAAAAATTAGAGTAAGAGTTATAGATGCAATTTTATCAAGTATTGTTTGTGAAATCTTGTACAATGTTGTAAAGAAAATTCAACATCCAAGCTATTACTAAAAATATAAAATTTATATTTGACAAAATTATTGACATATCTACTACTCTAAAAGCAATGATTTTGTATATTACATGGAAGAAGAATATTAGTGTGTTGGATCACTTAAATACATTTAATAAGATCATGTGTAAGTAAAAAAGTATTGATGTCAAAAAGAAAATGAAGAAAAAACTTTTGTTTTTTTATCTTGATGTTGTTGTCTCTATCACCTCAACATTTGATCACTATTTTGTTGTATAAGAGAGTAAAATAAGTCACTGTTATTCTCTTATTTAGTAAGATGAGAGGAAAATCAAATAATAAAGCTTTATATTTTAAAATACTATTTATAAGAAGTAGATTTCTTTAAAAATCTATAATTAAAAAAAATAGTTTAAAACATAAGATTCAATTTGATAAATCAAAGATGAAGTGCTATCAATATGTAAAATTAGGATATTTTAAAAAAAATTTACAAACAATTTACAAAACAATTAAAAAAAGATTGGAGTCAAGATAAATTGAGTCATTTAAAGAATGCTAATTTTTTTGGTTAAAAAAAAAAGATTAAAAATATCTTTAATATTACCACTTCAAGTGACAAATTTTGGAATGTATGGTTTATTTTATTTTATTTTAATTGCTTGTATGACATGAATATTTGACAAGACTAGTTTTTGTATAGTCTACATACAAATAGAAGTATGTTAATTTTTATTTTTATAAAAGTATACTGAATTATATATTCAAATATATAGAGGTTTATCTTATTTATTTTTTAAACTAAAGTATTGTAATTTATTTATTTTATGAATAAATAATTAAAAAAAAACATGCACACACACACACACACACACATATATATATATATATATATATATATATACTCTAAAAACCTAAAGTAGACAATATCTTGAAAAAAAATTTAAAAAATAAAAATACAACAATAAAAACTAACAAAAAAATGAATAAAGAGTATAAAATGTTTAAGCTTTGACAATTAAAGAGAATAAAAATTGAAATAATTTGATCTGTTTTGAAAAAGAAAAATAATTATTTAATACTTTAATATTTTAGAACTTTTTTGTAGTAAAATAGATTAGTAGAAAGGCTGAATCAAACATTGTTGGAAAAGACAAAAGTAAGATAAGCTGTTCTAGGCTAAATAATGAACTCTTAGATGTAAATTTTAATATTTTTAGTATTTAAAATCTACATTTTTATACATTTATATTAAACTTAAGTTAATTGAGTAAATATCGAGTGGTAGTTCTAGAAATTAATTTATACTTAAGCTTTTTGAATGCTTGGCACAAGCAAATTCTTACCAAGATAAACAAATAAATAGTTATTTCAATTAAATTTGGATTTTAAAGCTAGAAAACATATCTCATTTGATTATAAAATATTAGTGGAAAATATATAACACATGTTACAAGTTTAATTTAGATTATTGTGAGTAAAGATGTAAAGTTTTTGATGAAACAATTATATTTAAAAAATAATTATCCACACAATAAGATGGATAATAAGACTGTATCTAATATTCTTGAGGTAGAGGTTGACGTTTTTTTGAAAACAATTCCATAGTTTTGAAAAGATCATAGCTTGAAATAAACTAAGAATATTCATGATAAATATTGCCCAAGTCTAAAATTACAAAAATCTAAAAAAAAAGCTATTCAGGTACAATAACATCTCTTCTAACTACAAAATATAATTAGCCTTCTACAATTTACAAAGCTTTGCTAGATAAAAATCAATGCTCATGAAAGACATCAAAAGACAAAGCAAAAGGATATCTTCGTAAAAACTACACAAAGGATTTATACAGTTACTTGAAGAAAAAATGACAATTGGCTGTAAGGGGATACATACATATATATATATATATATATATATAAAACAAAACGAAAATTTTTCAAATTGGTGGAAGACGTTGTATTGCTAAATTAGTAAAAATGTAGGTTCCCAACTGATAAATAAAATCATTTGTTTTATAAGTCATTGTCTTAGTTAACATAACAAATTAAAAATTTCTATCCAATGTAGATGATGCATATTTTATGATTAAATAATAATAATAAATATCTGTAAACATTATATTAAAAAATTGTAAAGATGTTGAATAAAAACTTGTCTAAGTTAAATCTGCTTGCTTTTTGATATATTTCAATTGCTTCAACTTACCTTTTGTAAAAGTTTTTAATCACAAGTTAATTTTATAAACATATGTATTTGTTTATTGTGTGTGTGTGTAAATACATGATATATAAATTATAAATATTATATTATAAATAATAAATATTATATTATAAATAATATATATAATTTTAGTATTCAAAATTTTAAAATCAATAATAAGGAAAATAATTTAAAAATTATAGATTAGTAAATTAAGAAATTTAAATAATCTTGAAACGATTTATTATTATAAAAATTTAAAAACTTCTTACAACATATATATATATATATATATATATACAGGTCCTTATAAATCATATAATTAATATTAATTCTCAAAAGAAGTAGGCTACATTTATAAGGTTATTTTAAAAAAATTAAAGTAACAAATAATATGACTCTGATTTAGATTATGTCATACTTTGAAAGTTCTTTAATATTGGCTTCAAAAAGTATGCACATGATAATGGCCTGAATTTTAAAAATTAAAAATTTTATTTTAAATTAAATTATTATAAAAAGCTAGAAATACTTATTTCAATAAAATTCAATATTATCTTATGAAGATAGTTTGTTAATTGGAAATTTCAAATAATTGGTAGTGAAATTATCTTATGAAGATAGTTTGTTATTTGGTAATTTTATTGAAATATTTGGTATGTTAATTGTTAATTTTGGTTTGTATTTCTGATGCATATTATTATAAATTTTGAAATTAAGTTATATATATATATATATTTCTTTTTATTACTATTATTTTGATTTCAATAATTTATTTCTACCAATTAAAAAGAAATATTTGTATTTTCTTTTTAAAATAATATTAATAAGGAAATTAAAAGTAAAATTAAAGTTTATAAATATTTTAAAGCAAGAAAACAAAAAATTATGTTATTAACAAATACATGTAAATTATAGATCAAATTATTTAAAACTTCTCAATGTAAATTTATATTTTATTAAAAATAGTAAACTCATTATGTAATAAAATGTTATACCTCCTTAATAATGCCAAGTTTTGATAGATATTTTAATTTTTAGAAATGCTAAAAAAACAATTAGAACTAAAATAATTAAGTAACCAATTTACATTTAAATAAATAATTTTATTTAATTAAGAATATTGATGATTATACCAAAAAATAAATATAAAAATAAAATATACAACTCTTATTTTTGTATATATATATATATATAAATTAAAATTTATAAAATATATTTAAATACCTAAAATATAAAAAATTATTAAAAATTATAAAAATCATTTATATAGTCATATATATATATATATATATATATATATGAAGTTAATATAGATTAGTTAAATAGAATGACTTAACTTTTAAACTAATTTATATTTTATACATTTATAAAATATTTTTAAAATTATTTCTTTGCACACTTTAATTGTATATTTTAAAAAATATCTACAACTTTTATGAAATTTATAAAATCTTTGTAATAAAAAATGTCATTCAAAAGTATGGATCAATGCTTATAGAACTTAAGATTTTTTTTTTCTTTATAAAGATAAAATAAAAAGATCAGATATTAGAGATGTATGTTAAAAAATGATAATAATAAAATCGTGATTATGACAAATTTTCTAAAAACATATAAGAATTACAAAGTTAATATGATTTTCATCAGTAATTTAAATATTTGAAATAAATATAATTCAATTGCTTTGTGGTTTTTTTTATGATGGTTTAGAAATAATATTGAGATTTTAGTTTTTGTATGTAAGTAAATATTTTTAATTTATGTATATAAATATTTATCACTTTTTCCATGAACCATTATCAAACTTCCTTTCTTTCACAAAATTATTATAAAGATTTATATTTTGTCTTTGATCACTCTTATTACTCTCTTTTTTTTTCTATTATATTATATTTTCTTTTATTTTTTGGATGCATCAAGCTTTCTTTCTTTTGATTCTTTCCTAATTTTTTATTACACAAAATTGCTTGAACATTGTCACATGATTAATATATATATATATATATATATATATATATATATATATTTATATGTTTTTGGTGTTCAATAAGAAGAACACAACCTCAAAATTTGGAGAAGATAAAAAGAAGAAGAATATATATTATAAAATATGAAAATGTAAGAATTAGTAAAATATTTCATTACAAAGAAGATTTAAAAATTATTTGACTTTAATGGTTTAGACTTGTTTTATTAAATCACACTATTGTTCCTGGTATATTTTGACTTTCTAATTTCATTAGATGGAAAGTTTTACATGATTTTTTCAGAACATTTAAAACATTGTTGAACTTTTTCCAGTTCTTTTATTTATTTATTTATTTGCAATGGGATTACAAAAAAAGTGTACAACATTTTCTAATTTTTGTTTCCTCCTTGGGAAGTAATATACTCAAAATAATTACATATTTCAATATTGTATAATGTGATTTTTGTTCTATATAAGAAAATAAAACAATCAGAAGCAGTTTCACTAACGTAAATAAATGAAAAACTCTAATCCGGCAAAGTTTTATTTACAAATGCATCAACGTTGCATATCAGTGACCTTTTACATCTTATAACATGCATTTTCTGACATGTGTTTCTTGTTTCAAGTTTACAATAAAATAATCTGAACCTGTTCATGTCCACACAAGTTATTTCTCCATGTTATTTCACACTGTGCTTTATGTAATACCCTTAATGAGACTTGATTGCCGTTGGCGGTAAAATCATGTAGAAAATGTATTAAAAAAAAGGGAGAAATAGAAGAAAGTAACAAAAAACTGAAGGCTCCACCATGTGTGAGGAAGGGATGGAGATGGGGGCTTCAGTTGCAGCAGCACCCACTTGGGTCCGAGCACTGGGCCAGTTGCATAGATCGATGGCATGGGCTGCTGCAAAGCTTTGCTCTGTCAACGGTGCAATGGTACACAAGGAGACCAAGCAAGCTCTTTCTAGTTCCGACAACAAACTACCGCAAGTTTTTGTGTGCTCAGCAGCAGACTCACCCTCTGATCAGCAGCATGTAAGGAGATGAGACAGCCAATGCTGCTGCAGCAGCAGCAGCAGGGCTGAGGGACTCGAGGAGTAAAGGAGGTACTGGCATTGTACGCTCTGTACAGAGCAGCCTCAGGAGGAGGAGGGAGGGAGAAGGAGTAGGGGAAAAACAGAGTTTTGATGAAGGTATGGAGGTCCCCAATTATTTTATTAAAGCTTCCCACGCGGGGGATATTCAGAAATGATGAAGCCATATTTAAATTTCGTGTCAGCCGTCTGGTCACGGACAAGATGGCCCCTGCAGACACACATGCTTAGTGCTCAACTCATAGAAAAATGGAAGAAAAAGGGGCTGCAGTCTGTTTCTGCTCATTCCTTTTGTGTATTCCTTTTGTGTACCCCGCTCGCGAAAAAGAACTTTACCACGTTCGAATCCAATATGGTGACTTACCTCGATAGAGATGTTCGATTGAGTTCCATTATGGTGCAATCTTTTGTGTACGAGGGCTAGTTGTTGCCAGTTGCTGGAACTAGGAGGGGTGAGCTTTTCCAAGGGCTTAAGTTGTGTGGTCGTGCTGAGAAGAAACTTTATTGATTATTGCGGATTCTGCTATCCAACACAACAGTGGGCAGCATCGACATGTCCACAAGAGCTTAAAGAAGATTTTCCATGTCCACCTGAGTCAGTCGTTATCACCTGGACACTGATGGTTGCTGCAGCAGAGCAACTGGAGCTGCAGGAAAAACAATTGCTGACGTTGTGTACCCATACATTCTCAGATTCAAGTAAACAGGGCTCAGGTATTTAAAAGCATGGAATAGACGGACAAACTTGTACCTCGCCCTCAGAGGGTGCAGAGAAACAACAATGTGAGGAGACAACAAATCACTGCGAAGAAACAAAATGGCAAACGTCGTTGACTCTGCGTTAGGTCAACTTTGTCATTATTGAATTTTACATGAAGCAGCACCTTACATCCCGCACCTGGTGATGTAGGAAGAGTCCATTGAAGAATTCACTGGCAATATGAGTGAATTCCTCGTTTTTGAGCACTAGAAAGGATTTCAAACATCAAGTTAGGCCACCTCTCAGCAGCTCAGAACATTCTGGAACCCATGTAACAGTGCACACTTGAGAGACTCCTCCCTCACAATCATCTTCTACTTCTAGGTGGTGTCGAAAGGTGACCTACTGGTTTAAGATATTGTGTCTCCATATATCTTGCTAAGTGAACAGCTGTGATGATACTCTTGCGAAAAAAATTGGTAGTTCACTGCATGTTATAGCTTTAGATACTTATTCAAATCTAATTTGATACTCAACATACAGGTAGAAAACTATGTGAAGGATCGTTTGTTGCAGCATTGCTACTCACCAATTACTCTCGATTATGCATTCACTGCTATTTGGAAAATTTCAAGCCTGAATCAGGCGAGCTCATAGGATCGCACGAACATTTGTGCTTTGCCATAAGAATGGATGTAAGAAAATTTGATGCTCTGTCCGGGCAGAAGGGTCTCAGACCAGTTGGGAAGAACGTAGACGTTGCCACTTTCGTGCACTTTAGATAGCCCCCTCAACGGACCATATAACTTGTGCACAACCAACTCTGCACTCTTCAATGGCCGGTTGGACTTATTCACGACTTTGCCAGAGAATTTGAACGACTGTTTGCCGTTGTGCACAAACTGGTCCACCAACATATGGATCACCATCACCACCTGAGCTCCCTTCCTGGTATTGCGATGGTTCGCTTGCATTCTCCGGTTGCTGTAAATCCCAAGGCCTCCATCAAGATGGCGCTGGCCGTTTACTTTTCATACATGACCAAAAAACAACATCAATATTCGTGACGTATGCACAAGATGTTTGTTTACTTATTCAATAACAACAACAACAAAAATAGTTTTAGTAAGTGAGTTAAAAGTCTGCAATACTGCGAAAATTGCTTGCTCCGAAAGGCTGAATTGATCAGTTTAAGTCCTACCTTGGAGAATGCCTGCAACTCCGTGGTTAACTCCATCGTCATTGTAGCCTTCGATCAAGTACGCCAATAAACCAACCAGGGGAGCTGTATTATAAAGGGCCGGTTCAGCCATGGCAAAATTTTGCCGAACATCTTGGTATAAATCATTCTGGTCGGGGCCGCCCACGATGCCGCCTTCCAGAACGAATGGATTAGGATCTGGGACCAAGTAAAATTTACCATATCCTTTCCTGCAACCCACAGGGCCATCAATGGAGGCACCTCGGTGGTGCACGCGTAACGGAAAATTGGAACCGAAGCCTATCATGTAGCTTTTGCCTCTGCTGTTCTTACCCAGAATGTAATCTACTTGCTGCTTGGCTGCCGCGAGCATCTCCCTCGTTGTGACAGAGGATATGCAGTGCTGAGGATTCTGACCAGCCGCTGCATAGTAATTTGAAGCAACGGACAGCAAGAAAGCAGCACTGGTCACATACTGCATATTGTTCCAATATTGCGTCCAAAACATTCCATCTGCATTCAAAGCCATCCACTGTAGTTGTCACCAAGAATTTATTGACAGCATTACGCAAAGAATTAACTGATTCCATGTACTGAGAGGTGTGCCATATCTGCTAAAATAATTTACCAGGACTCTTGGTAAGTTGTTTCCCATGGTTCTTCTGCAACGCTGCACACAGGAAGTACTCAGCTTTGGCCTGATATTGCTGAAGAATCTCAGTATAAGGCCCTGCATTGCCATCTAACAGTACCTGCCATCAGCACGGCAACCTACGTTAGGAAATGAGTTGGTGTTTCAACAAGTTTCAGTAGATATGCAATTGGAAAGCTTCCAAGTGGTTCTGCTGGGTAGATAGTGCTTCGTATCCAAACCTTCGTCGCCTTGACCTGGACACCAACAAACTTGTTATCCCAACTGAACAGATCAAGGGCCCATCCTACTCCTCCCAACGTGTCGGCATTATCCACAACGTATCTCAGATATCGAGTCTCGTTTGTGGCGTCATAGAGCCACAGAGCTGCCCACAGCAGTTCATCCTGGATTGGAATCATACAAACCATTATGTCAATACAGATCCTATCACTCATACTTTGAGGATCCATATCATAAAAACTCTTTTATGGATCTATCTTTGTCTTGGCATCAAGAGACATCAAGACTTACGTAGTATCCACTCCATGATTTGTAGTAGTTTTGGGCTATTGGAATGCTCAAGTCATATGCACCTCGATAGGTGTCCGCAAATGCAAAGAGCTGCAAAGAAAGAAACAACACAGAAATTGAGTTCAGTGAAATGTTAATTGCTTGCATCGCAATTGGTTTCTATTCGAACTTGTACAGGTATGTTTCCCGATTCAAAGGGCTCTAACATCCGCAATCTCCAGGGAGTCTCTGACAAAGGACTTGTACCCTCCAGTTTCGCATCATTATTTGAAGGGTGAGGATCTTCCATTACCTGGCGAGCATGGATTAGAAGCGTGGCGGAGTAACGAGAATTTGATGGCTTGAAGACGATCGATGCAGCAGCCATAGCAGCTGCTGTCTCTCCCGCTAGGTCGGATCCCGGATGCTCGGCGTCGATCTTGTAAGCCTTGCGTGAGGTTGTCATATGCTCTGGTTTCATCCAGCAGTAGTGGTCGGAATCTCCGTCTCCCACCTTGTCCACCAAAATTGCAAATGAAACCTTTAATTACTACTCTGAAAACTAGAATGGTTGGATTGTACTGCCTTTAAGAAGCACGTCAGGAGAATGGATGGGACTGTAGCAGTACCTCGCCCCAGAGAACATTTTCCTCAGGATGGCATTTGATAAAGTAATCAGTACCCCATTTGATTGCCTCCAGTGCATGATCGAGCTCACCAGCAGTCTGCAGCTCTTCTCTGAACTGAATGACATTCCAGGAGAGCATGGTGATGGTGAATGCCATGGGAAGTCCGTACTTCACATTGTCGCCAGCATCATAATACCCGCCCGTAAGGTCAATCTGCCAACGAAGGATAACACGGCTGATGCATACTGATAAAAAAAAAATTAACACAAAATAATCGCACAATATATTAGCAGAGGCATTCTAACAACCGATCGATCATCGGAATAAAATCTATTTTCTCCGAGAACACGCCATTTTACCTCGTGGGAGAGGGGCGCATGAATACATAGCACTTGTAATCAAATAGAAGGTCGGTCCATGAACCAAAGATTACAGCGAAGTAGGAGCTCACGGTTAAGAGATTAACTGGAGAGTGCATTACTCATACTTGCAACAAAAAATGCTGCAGTTCATTGTACCATGTGTTGATGGAAACTTACGACGATCTACTTGGGACACATCTGTGTAGAAAGAGGAGCTTCTCTTTACCACGATAGGACAACCCCTTCCTCGAAGAACAAATTCCTAACCCGCTCCCTCAACAAGTCTACCGGTCGGTAAAATTATTGTATCATTCTGAAGAACAAGAACTTACATCTTGCTCTAGACCGTCGCTCATGCCGGAATCTCCTCGCCATGTGACGCGCTGCGTGGGCGGCAATTTCCCAGACCTCTGAGCTTCAAAGAATTTCAGCGACTTCTCTAAAGCATTCCTATAGTCCAGCCTCCCCCCGTTGGCTTGCACTACTTGTCCAAGCACAGCTCCACAAGTACAGAAATGCAATACTACTGCAACCACATAAAGCCATCCCAAAAAATTTACTCTCAACTCCTCCATGACCCTCTTCTCTTCACAACGAGTCACCAATACGGGCAACACCATGACGCTGGGTGTCAAAGGCCCATGCTTGTCTGCAAGGTGACCTCCCCTCCCTACACTAGCCACCTCCCTAACAAATCCATAAAGATGGTCCTCCGATTTGAAATACTGATCGCCAGAACAAAATTGTACCACTCAAGCCTAAAGACTGCAAACAGTTACATGAGTAGATTTCCGAAGTCGATTGCCATGCCGCCTATTACCAACGCACTTCCGCGTTCCCCACAATCAACGCACAATGCGATGATTCCAGGTCATCTGACCGCTCCAGAGCTCGAGTCAACGTCCGCAAGTAGCATACGGTCTATACCACACCCAGCTCCACACCGTCAAAAATGTAACCCAGTTACCACACATACCCCTCGAGCTCATACAACTTGCTTGCGCAGTGTATATCATCAAGACACCAGTCGAAACTGCGCCAAAGTCGACTATGCCTTGGATACGAGCTGATAAGCCTCGAGAGTGGCTGTTAATTGCACGTCATTCCAACGCAAGCACACACTCACGACTCCGTCAGGTAACCCGAGATCGGGCGCAGCACCAAGAATATGCAGACGCTAGCGAGAACTGTCCTTTCACACAACCCGTATGGCAGGCGCAAGCGGGAATGTACAGCCTTTAGTGATGAATGTCAATGGTATGGGAGAGTTGTGCAGCAACAGATGGAGCAGCACAAAAACATCGCCTCCTGTTTGATCGACTCTGGTCCCTTCTCACCACACTCGCGCAGGTGAGGAGGGGCGAGAGCGATTTCAAGGTCATTTAGCTGAACACGACGATTCTGGCCAGTTTTGAGGTTTCTTGGAGTGGCAAAAGGATGAAAAGAAGCAGAAGCAAATTAAAAAACATGCCCCCTGCGAATGGGGTGTAGCGTGACTGTCGCCGCCGCGTGATCGTAACCCTCTGGAATGAGGTGTAGCGTGATGGTCGCTGCCGCCGACGCGGACGATGGGGAGTTACCAGACTGCGCCGATGTTCACGACCAGCTTATTAGTCTACCCTTTCGAGGTGGTGCGTCAACAAATCAGTCCAGAACCAATTCATTCAAACGTGTGGGGTTAATGAATGTCTGATCTGCGGCCGGCGAGTGTATTACTCCAGTTTTGGAGCGCTCCAGAATGAACTCCATTATGAACGCATCTCCTACAGTCTGAATATGTGGCCTCAAATCGTTTGTAAATCTTGGCGCCTAGCAACTACTTTGTGATAATCCAGACCAAATCATATTCAACTCTTGTGCTGATGTTGAACGGGCACTGTGTTGTCCCAATAGTAAATTTGTTTGTACGCCGTGAGTGCAGAACAGATGAGTGTGTTATTACAAAAACATGCAAGCCACGTGGATTGCTGGAGTTATGATAACTTCATCATATGGTGGGGATGTAAACATTCCATGACAGACTGAAAAGTAACTTTGCACCACCTGGTCTGTTAAACCTGGGCAGAGCGGTTCCCCAAGCAGGAGAAAATATTTCGACATTTCCAAAGACCAAAAAATGTCGCTGCATCTTCTTGCCTTCTGGCTAGTCTATTCACCAGCGTCTCAACCAACCACTTCCATTGCTGTGTATGAACTCACAGATAATTGCGCCACTGCCTTTTTAAAAGGGAAAAAAAAAAAAAAAAAAAAAAAAAAAAAACACCTCATCTGGAAAAACACAATAGCCAGAATCATAAGCCATGCCCCACAAATGTGTGCGAGTGTGTACTCATGACCACGAATGAAACCCATAATTAATTCCCGCATCACTCCAACTCCATGACACTGGGGCACGCCAACAACAAACTCCCCTCGCTACCTATATAGTCAGAAGTAGAACCACCTCAGTCGCAAACATCACTGAAAAGCTCTTCTTCTTCTCTCTTACCGACCTAACAAATCCCAATGCGAGAAAAAACATATCCGCAAATGGAACTAGGCTAATCAAATCAAAGCATCATTCTCCGCTAGGGTTTTAAGAACGACCACAACAGCTTCCAGTAACGAACTCTAAAAGAAACCATAGCATGGTCAACATCATCATCCTTATCATCATCATCATCATCAGAAACGAAATAACACCAAAAGAACATGAACCCAGCACGGATAATTGAAGAGGAGCTAAACAGAGCCCCACGAGTAGGACAGGCAAGTACACTTGGCTGCAATACGTGTACGATACCTACATGACAAAGAAGGAGTAGGAGGAAACGGGAGTCCTGATCCCGATCCCGATCACGAACGACGACGGTACAACAAGTGGTATTAAGGAGGCGAGGTGGGGTGGTGGTGGTGAGGCCTACGAATGGCCATGCTCGTAGGAGCGGGGAAGCTTTTCACCGCGCTGCCTGAATGGACGGGAGCGGGGGCTATGGTGGTGGGTGTGTCCATTGACGGCACACACACAAGCGAGTACAGGGGATGATGAAGCAGACTCAACGCAGGAGGAGGAGGGGGATCTTGTGTCCCGTGCTGCGAAGAGGAGGAGGCGCAAAGAGTGGAGGACATCAAACAAGCAAGAGGTATAGGTATATCATCTAGTGCCTCTCTCAAGAACCGCTATCACCATTGATGGTCACTACCTCCTTTTCATCCCACTTGAGGCTGACTTTGATAGGGTTTTGGTGCTGTTGAGATGATTAAATGTAGCCGGCACTCTTTGTAATATTTATTGCAGACTACAGTAAATATCATAGTTATAGTATTTAGAGTCTAGTGGAGAAGTACTGTTTATCCTGCTTGCTCCCTACTGCGCCCCGTGCCTGCCGCCAAACAGACGTCGAAGTGCCGTCGAACAGCCGCCAAATCCACCGCTGCCACCCTGTCGCGGCTGACGCTGCCGCCTGCCGCCGTCGCTGCTGCCCGCCGCCGTTGCCACCCTGCCGCACCTACTGCTGCCTGCTGCTGCCAATTTATTGCTGTCTTGCTGCCTTAATCTACAACTCATGGCAACAAGGTCTTAATCTTGTGAAAACATAGGAATGTGAAGTAAGTCATAAAAATTTATGTATTTTTGTTTTTTTCAAGTTCAAGTTTATCATTTTATTTGACTTTATATTTTAAGGTACGTTTTACTCAACTTTTCTACTTGATCTTGTATTTTCTTTACAGATTTATTTATAATGAGTGCTTCAACATCTTCAACTGCTTCTACTATGGTTTCAACTATTACCAGTGCATCCCAATATTTTCAAGCTCTTTTATTTCGACCATTGACTATGGATGGAAACAATTATCTATTTTGGGTAAAAATGGCAAAAGCAAATTAATTTACAGAACAACTCTTGGATGCCATTATGTTTGAAGAATCTCCTACAACAAGTATTTCTATATTTCCTGCTATTTGTTGGAAAGCACTTCTTCTCCTTCGTTGTCATCTTGTACCCGCATTACAACATCAATATTTGGAAATGAAAGATCCTGCAGAATTTTGGAAGAATCTTAAATCTAGGTTTGATCATCAAAAGACCATTTTTCTTCCATGTGCACGTCATAATTGGACACATTTAAAAGTCTTGGATTTTTCAAATTTAAATGCTTTCAATAGTGAAATGTATAGTATTGTCTTTTAATTATGATTATGTGGACAAAATATTTCTGAAGAAGAAATGATTGAGAAAACTCTCTCTACATTTCCTCCTATATCTGATGTGCTTACACAACAATACAGGAACATGAAATTTCAGAGTCATTCTGATCTCATGTCCTATCTACTTCTTGCGGAGAAGCAAAATGAGCTACTCTTGCACAATGCAGAAGCTCGTCCTATTGGAACTACATTTCTAGAATCTCATGCACTTAATATTTCAAAGTCTAAAAAGAAATTATATAAACATGGAAAACGTGCTCATAAGTATCAGGGTAGTCATAGTCAAGATCATTTCTATCCATATAGAAAGAATAAATGTTCTACTATTAATTATAATAGAAAATAAAAATCAGAGATGCATTCTTGCCATAAGTGCAAAATGATTGGACATTTAGTACATGCGTACCGTACTTCAGAATATTTTATTAAAATGTTCTAAGAAAATAAGAAATTACGAGCTGAGGCTCGTGAAGTTCATACCATGGATGCGTCCATGGATTCAATTGGTGTTGATGACTTAGAGGCTTATATGAATGATAGAACCTCTAATGATGAATCAAATGATGGGCTCATTGATTCTGCAACAACACATACTATCTTGCGAGATAAATGATTTTTTATTGAAAAATCCTCAACTTGGCAAACTAAAAATATGATGACCATGGCTGGAGCAAATGCGTTTTGTTTCCAAGAGGGCACAGTGATGGTAAAATTACCCGCGGGTTCTATCATAAAATGTAAATATGTGATGTTTGCGCCCTCAGCACCTCGGAGTCTGATCAACTATCGAGATGTGCGTATTAATGGTTATCACCCCTCGACTGCCACTTTAAATAGAAAAGAGGTTTTGGTTCTTGCGAAGAACCATAAAGTTATTGAAAAAGCTTTTGCTATAGAAAATAGTTTATACTGAATTGTGATTCGGCCTCCCATTATATTTAATTTTGCATCATCTATCTTAGAGAGTCATGTTTCTCTCTGACATGGACGATTGGGATATCCAAGATCCACATTATTTAGAAAGATCATTCCATGTATAACTGGGCACAATTTGAAGCCTGCAGATGTAGACTCTATGGAATTATGTCATGCATGCGTACAAGGTAAAATGATTACTCGGCCTTCAATTTGGAAACTTCCATAAGAATTACCACCAATGCTTGAAAGATTGTATGGTGATATTTGTGGTCCTATTAATCCAATATCAAGACCATTTTGTTATTTTTTGGTCCTTGTTGATGCATCAGGTAAACAATCACATATTTTATTATTATCAACTCAAAACATGGTATTTGCCAATCTTATATCTATGCTTATTCACTTTTGGGCACATTTTCTTGATTATCCTATAAAAATATTGCGTATGGATAATGTAAAAGAATTTGCATCAAAGTCTTTTGAAGACTATTATACTGCAACAAGAATCGAGTTGACATATTGTGTTCCATATGAACATGTTCAAAATGGACTTGCAGAGTCATTTATAAAGCATATACAACTCACTACCTAGCCACTCTTCCTTCACCCAAATCTACCTACATCTATGTGGCATCATGCAGTTTTACATGTTGCACCATTAATATGCCTCCGCCCTTCTTCTCTTGAAATTATTTCACCACATGAGCTTATTTCGGGTCGTGTTCCAAATGTATCTCACTTACGAGTATTTGGTTGCCGTGCTTGGATTCCTGTACCAGAACCTCAACGGCGTACTATTGGAGCTCATTGACAAGAAGGCATATATGTTGGTTTTGATTCACCAAGCATTATTCATATTGTTGATCCATCAACTAACACATTATTATGTGTATGTTTATAAAATTGCCATTTTGAAGAAAATGTATTCCCATCTCTTCGAAGAGAAATATCCAATCAACAAAGAAATAAAGTACTGATATTTGAAGCACCAAAAACATTTACAATGAATCTCGATCCTAGGACATCTTTGGCAGAAACTGAAGTTGCTAAGATTTTGCATTTAAAACAGATCGCGGATGAAACATCTGATGGCTTCAATAATGCACCTAAAATTACAAGAGTTCCTATTAATGAGGCTGAGAATGCACCTACTCAGATTGCAGTGCCATTGGTTACAATACCTCAAGTTATAACAACAACTAAAAGAACTCGTGGACCAGATAAGCAACCACGTAAGAAGAAAATTATAAAATTAACTAATCCTAGTATTATTTCTCAAGAAATTGCCACTCATCTTGTAGGACTATCAATTCATGATGATATATCCATGCATAATGTACTTTCAATTCCTATGAAAAACAATCTTTGAATTGGAAGGAATAAGAATAAGTTGAGTAAAGAATTATCTATTCTGTATTATGCTATAGATGATATTTGCAACAGACTATCTATTACGATAGATGAATCATTTACATATATGATTATAAAAGCCCTTTCTTGCGAGGAAGACGATCCTAAACCTCAAACCATCGAAGAGGCAATGCGTCGCTCTGATTGGTCAAAATAAAAAACTGATATTTAGGAGGAATATGCCTCTTTGTGTAAGAAGAAAGTCTTTGGTCCAATTGTAGACACTCTTACATCTCGCCTTATGGGATATAAAATGGTATTAATATGCAAGCGAGATACTCAAGGCCAAATAACCCGATATAAAGCTCGTCTTGTTGTTCAAAGATTTACTCAACGATTTGGCATTGATTATAAATCTACATATTCTCTAGTCATGGATTCAATTACATTTAGATATATTATTGGAATGACAGTTCATGCCACCCTTGAGATGCATCTGATGGATGTAGTTACTGCATATCTATATGATTCTCTTGATGCAAATATTTATATGAAAGTTCCATCTGGCTTAGAAACAGGAACTCCAAATCAACCTGCTTTAGGAAAATATCATGGTATTAAATTATGTAATGCCTTGTATGGTTTAAAACAGTCCAGACGAATGTGGTATCAACGTCTTCAAGATTATTTAATTACAAATAATTTTATAAGTGATCCACTAATCCCTTGTTTGTTTATCAAACGAGATAAAACTGGTTTTGTGATCATCGCTATATATGTTGATGATCTTAACCTAGTAGGTACTACATCTGCATGTGTTACAGCTACAAACCTACTTATATGTGAATTTGAGATAAAAATACTAGGAAAAACAACTTTTTGTATTCATCTTCAGATTATGTATCTTACAGATGGTAGCATTTTTCTCTACCAACTTACGTATATTAGATGAATCTTGCAAAGATTTAATATGATTGATGCTTATCCATTATCCACACCAATGGTTGGACATGGTCGTGGTGGTCATGATCTATACCGTCTATGCGAGGAGGAAGAAGAAATATTGAGAGACTAATATCCATACCTCGCAACAGTTGGAACACTTTTGTATTTAGCTACATCTACAAGATCAGATATTGCATTTGTAGTTGGTGTTCTTGCAAGACATAGTGCATGTCCAACACTACAACATTGGAATGACATCAAATATTTATTACGTTATTTAAAAGGTACTGAAGACTTGGGATTATACTACACAAAATTTGTAAATCCAAAATTGGTTGGATATTATGATGCAGGATATAAATCTGATATTGCAACAGCTAAATCTCAAACATGATATGTATTTTCAAGACATGGAGCTGCAATATCATGGAAATCATTGAAACAAACAATAACTGCAACTTCATCCAACCATGCAAAAATTATTGCCTTACATGAAGCATCTCGAGAATGTATTTGGTTACGATCAATTGATAAATTCATTTAAACAACTTATGGATTTTCATATGATGATTCTCCAACTATCTTGTATGAAGATAATAGTGCTTATATTGTACAGATGCAAGTTGGTTTCATTAAAGGCGATAAGATAAAGCATATTAATCCAAAGTATTTTAGTTATACTCATGACTTGATTACTAATCAAGCACTTATAATTAAGAAAATTGAATCTACAAATAACCTTGCTGATCTCTTCACCAAAGCTCTCCCATTAAGCAACTATCATTGACTTACTTATGGCATTGATATACGATGACTTTCTTTTCTTGAATATGAAAGTTAATGAGCTCTTTAAATAATTAAAGAAAATGATGTTGTATTCTTTTTTCTTTATCTATGGTTTTTTACTTAAATAAAATAATATTTTTCTAGATAAGGTTTTAATGAGGCAACAATTCTTGATCTTACAAGATCATAGAAAAATATAGATTATGATTCTATACAAATTTTATATTATGTAAATATTATGATGAGTGAAGAGGAGTGTTGAGATCATTAAATATAGCCGGCGCTCTCTATAATATTTATTGTAGACTATAATAAATACCATAGCTACAATATTTAGAGTCTAGTAGAGAAGTACTATTTATCCTCTCTTCTTTTTTCTTCTTATATATGAGACACAACCATATTAATAGATTTTTGTGTGTGAAGCTCTCTCTCGTTAGAACCCCTCTTGTGTGTATGACTTATTATTACTCTTGTATCTTTCTAAACATTCTCAACAGGTGCATTGTCCAATTTTATTGCAACAATGATGTTTGTCAATTCCATTAGACAAGATTAGCAATAGGCAATTTCTTTGGTAGAGATGTTTGATAAACTCTGGGTATTGGAAGCAAGATACTTAATATCATGAAGTATATACTAATTCCATGATGCATGAGGATGAATTTAGAGCCATCTCTTGTATGAAGCATCTTTTTTTAGAAGAATGATTTGTATGGAAGATTTAGTGCTTGGACAATCCAAAATCTATAGAAAGATTCTTTACACCTCTTGAGAGTCCTAAATCCACTACATGCTTTGTCAACAATTACCACACTAAATGTTAAGATTTAGAAACAGAAAGAGCATATGAATATTTTAGGCATAGCTTAGAAACTTTAGATTGATATAATCCTTGCTGACCATAATTCGTCGATACCAATAAAGCTCAACTATACTCTATCAACGTAGTGACAAAACCAAGATCAAATCAATTGTTCATTACATAAACTAGATAAAATCTTATTCAATAATTCAATTTTGCTACTAGATATCTATTTACACCCAACACCACTTTTATTGAGATACTTGAGTAATATAAGTTTGGCGTGTGAAGTTGTCTACGTAGTAGAAACAATATTTTGCACTTCATTATGATGCTTCTATATTATTACTTTATTCAATTGTATAAGAACTTGAACATGTACATCAAGTTTGTTTGAGAATACATTGGGCAACTTGTTATGGATGATAAAATAGAACTTATAATAGGATGATCTTAATAACTTCAATAAAATCCTAAACAAGCTCTAATTAAGTTATAACAATCTTAATTAATTTTTAATTAAACTTCAAAAGAAGTCTCAAAAACTTACTTAACAAATATAAAGAAATCATAAATTAATCTTAAAAAATTATATATAATAAAAAGATCTTAAAGAAATATCATTTTTTTTAATTGAATCTTAATCAAATCCTAGTATAATTTTTAATAAATCCTAATGAAATCCTAAACCATTTATAATCAAACCTTAAACCAAATCCTAATGAAATCTTAAATCAATCCTATCCAAATCCTAAACATACTTTAAATCCTAATTAAATCTTAAATAAAACTCTAATAAAATTCTAATCAAACCTTAGACCAAATCCTAATAGAATTTCTAAACTTTCATCAAATCCTAGACCAAATTCTAACCAAATTTTAATAAAATTCTAATCGAATCTTAAATTCTAGCCTTATACCAAATCTTAATAAAATCCCAAATCCTAATTTTAGACTTAATCCTAATAAATTCTTAAATCCTAGACTAAACTTAATCAAATCCTAAATCTTAAATTGAAATCCTAATAAAATTCTAAAACTTAAACAAACTCTTAAAAATCCCTTAAACACTTTGAAATCTCAATAGTTAATGATTGAATGATTAATATCAACTTTAAATGCGTAAAATTTTCTATAATTCAATTTGAAATAAGTATAAGAAAAATGAGATCAATTGTACTTACTAATTGAAAGAAATGTAAGATAATCTATTTGGATATTGAACAACTTCTTTCTTCAATCTTGATACTAAGCTCCCATTGCTAATATCTCCTTTTTAAACTATTAAATTCTTCTAAAATTCATGTAAATATTAAAAAAATCAAGTCTACTGTCAATAAAATGATTTTCAATTCAATTTAATTGGTAGATTACTGAAGATCTTAGAAACTCTCATTGACATTCAAACTCCAATTTTTGAGACCTCAATCTACTTGAACTTCAATAACCTTCAATCTAACTATTAGATTAAGCTTAAATTCATAATATATATTAAGTACAATTATTCTCACAAACTTACAAATTTCCACTTGTAGATTTGTTACAAAACTCACGAAATTGTCCAAAATATCAATCCTATTTTATTTCACAAAACCTTAAGTCACCTAAAACAATCTTGATTTTACAAAGCTCTTACAAAGGCATTAAAAATTCAAATCCTTCAAAATTAACATTCAAAGAATCTCAATTTATTTTGTTTTCAAATTCTATTATTTGATTTATAAAATAATTCCAAAAATAACATTAGTTCTTGGTTTTGTGCCTCAAGGTCTAATTTTGATCCTAGTTAGTAACTAGTCTTCTACAAGTATTAATTCTTATTTTTTTGAGGTAATTTTACTAAAATCAATTTCTAATTTCTTTTTATACATGCATATATCATCTATTATTTTAATTTATCTTATTTTATTTTATTTATGGCCATATAAAATAAGTAGAATCTATTTTTATAAAAAGTAATTTTAATACTATAAGATTCTACTATTTGCATATTTTTTTATCTATATTTTTCTACTATATCTTTTTAATTAGGTTCTTCTATGATAAATACTTTCTTTTTTCTTTCATCTAATAGCCATATTATTGTACAACATCCACCCTCTTGAAATTATGTATCTTTTGGCATATATCAATAATTCTTTAATATGTTGATGTAGGATGCTCTTTATCTTGGTCAAATTCTTGGTCTTTAATTTGTTCTTCTATTTCTATTTTAATGTCACTTAATAGATTTTATTCTTTATCAATATATATATTCACCTCTTTATTTAAATAATTTGATTTGCTTCTTTGTTATTGGTATCTTCAATTTTTTTCCATGAAGTTTTTGTAACATATATGTACCATTCTCATAGACTTCTATTACAACAAATGGTCTAAACCAACACTTATAAAACTTTTGTAATATATTATGTTGGTTATTCAAACTATTATCATAGATTAAATTCAATCACCTTCTCCAATTGGTTTAGACTTCAAATTTCATGGTTCATGTAGAATTATGAAAATAATCATAAGTGCTATAATATTTAGATCAATGCACCCTATTTTATGTGATTCAAATGCAAATGCATTACTATGTCATGAAAACATTTCTTTGAAACATCTTTCTTCATTTCTTATAATTTTTTTATTTTATTTATTTTTATTTCAACTATTTAATATCAATTCATATTTGAATTCATGACTTATTTTCTTCAGATCACTTAAATTAGGTTGCTTAGAAGTCTTTTCAATTATTTCCTTAAAATTTGATGGTAGTGACAATGCTATTAATTTGACTTTCTTTGCAATAGTCTTATATTTTGTGTTCACTCTTATTTTATACTTATCTACATATTCTTTCATGACATTATAAAATTATTTAAAATGCACATTTATTATCTTATCACTACCTTTAAAATCTATAAGTAATAATATTTATAAATTATTCATAGTGTCACTAAAGCAAGATTCTTTAAACATCTTTGATATATAATCATCTTCATCAATCATTCCATATTTCTTCAACTCATGTTCCATAATTTTTTCATCTTTTTTTCTATCTTTCTAAAATTATTTATATTTTTGAATGAAATATATTCATCTCATGATAATTCTATACTAGCTTCATTTCTTCTATTAGGTAAGAAACCATCAATTCTTCTATCATTGCAACCTGTCATTGACATATATATTTATTATAATATTTAATTATATAATTAAATAGAAGTAGGTAAAAATAGATGTATTTCATAGTATTTTCCTAATTATAATAAAAAAGTTTTCCTAACTTTAATAGAGACTGTGAACTTGGAATTATGTACAACATATAATAAAGATCTTATTTTTTCTTCAAATCCTTCACCTTATTTTACAATAGATGTGTCTTTAGGATCTAAAAATCACAAAGACTTTACATTATTAGATTCAAGAGTCTCAGCCTATTTTATAGATGAAGTCTTCTTTAATAAACAAGAAATATCTTTAGTTAAGAAAATTAAATCTATACATATAGAAGTCATAGATGATTTTTTTTTATCTTTTAAAGATTTTATTTATAAAATTATTCCTTTAGATGTAGCAATTAAAGATCATAATAGTATAATAATATTTAATATAATAATATCTCCTTTTAATCCAATTATTTTAGGATTATTGTAATTAAAAAATATAACTCTCAAATAAATTGGATTTCTCATAACCTTAACTTTTTTTGTAGTATAATCTAAAATTTTGATAGTGAAGTAGAAATAGGTAAGCCTAGTACATCCAAATCTTTACTGGTAGATGCAAGAGCTTCTATACATATAGCAAAAGAAGGGCTATTTTTTACTATATATGCTACATCCATTTCTGATGGTGAAAAGACGTCAAGTAGTATTTCTAGGCAATATCAAGATTTATAAGATGTTTTTGAAAAATAAATTCAGATATTCTTCCAAAGCATTGACCTTATGATTGTATAATTGATCTACAAGAAAGAGCTCAACTACCATTTGGATCGATCTACAGCTTATTGAAAAATGACTTAAATGTACTTAAAGAATATATTAATGAAAACTTGATTAAGAAGTTCATACACCACTTAAAATCTCCAACATGCACTTCTATCTTGTTTGTGAAGAAAAAAGATGGATCTTTGCAGATGTGCATAGACTATTAAGGATTTAAGAAGATCGCTATCAAAAATAGGTATTTACTATTTTTAATTTTAAGACTTATTGATCAATTCAATCAAATAAAGATCTATATAAAAATAGATCTACAAGGAGCATACAACCTAGTTTTTATTAAAGAAGGAGATGAATGAAAGATTACTTTTTGAACTAGGTATTGATATTTTAAATATAATATTATGCTTTTTGGACTCACAAATGCACCAACTACTTTTCAACATCTCATGAATAATGTCTTTCTTGAATTTTTTGATGATTTTGTTATCTATTATTTAGAAAACATTCTAATCTACTCTAAAAATTTAAAAGAACATAAACTTCATATTCATTGTATCTTACAAAAACTTAAAGATGTAGGATTATATACAAAGATGAAAAAGAATATATTCTATACTACTTAGGTTGATTTTTTAGAATACATCATTTCTAATAAAGGATTAATGATGGATCTTAAGAAGATCTAGACTATCATGGATTAAAAGGTTCTAAAAATAGTCAAAGATGTGTAATATTTTTTGAGATTTCATAATTATTATCAAATCTTCATCAAGAACTTTTTTCAAGTTGTAGCTCTTCTCACATGTTTGATATGTAAAGACAAACTTAAGTGAAACCAAGAAGGAAAAATATCTTTTGAAGCCTGAAGATAATATTTATTTTAGTATTAATTTTATATTACATTAAATTTTTTAAGATATTTTTTTTATAAAAACAAATGTATTGGATTTTGCTATAGGTACTATATTATTACAAATGCGAGTATATGATAAGCTCTATCCTATTACTTTTCATTTTAAGAAATTTTTAGTACATGAGATTAACTATAAGATCCAAAATAAAGATCTTTTTGTAATTATGGATTAATTTCAAGAATGACATCATTATTTAGAAGGCATGTATATATGGATCATAAGAACCTCAAATATTTCGTGTTGGCACATATTTTGAATTGTTGCTAAGCTCGTTGGAATATGTCTTTATTAAAATTTGATTTCAAGATCACATATAGACCTAAAAAATAATATGGTTTATTAGATGTTCTTTTTAAAGATTCTTATTTTACACCAGAAGAAAAAAAGTATAATTTTTGATTAATAAAAAACTATTCTCTTGATGCTTGAGTATATTTACCTTTGAGCAATAAAATCAATATTAATTTTTGATTCAATCTTTATTAAGAAAATTCAATTAAATATATCTTTTGATCTTTTTATTCATGATATCAAAAATAATTCTTCTAAGTCTCATAATACTTCTAAGTTCAAGTTTTAAAATAATCTATTCTACTTCAAGGGATGATTATACATTCTAGAATACAATAAGATTTTGAAGCTAATATCTAAAGATTTTTAGTGGCTTCAAATGTGAAAGGTAGTTAAAGACTTTGTACAATCATGTGATATTTATTTAAGATCCAAAACTCCTTGTCATCAACCTTATAGACTTCTTCAACCATAACCTATTTTAGAACAACCATGGTCTTTTGTTTTTATGGATTTTATTATAGATCTTTCAATCTCACATTTGTATGATTCTATATTTATGATAGTAGGTCATTTTACCAAGACGGCACATTTTTTATCATGTACAAAACCTAACATAGGTGTAGAAATAGTTGAGTTTTTTTTCAATAATATTTATCACTATCATGGATTTTCCAAGGATATTATATCGGACAGGAAGACTTAATTTATATCAATATTTTAAAAAATCCTTCTTAAGTTTTTAAAGGTAGATATAAAAATCTCTTTGGCTTTTCATCCTAAAATTAATAGGTAAATAAAATATATAAATTAAGTTTTGAAGTGGTATTTGAGGTGTACCATTAATTATCATGAAGATGATTAAATAACTCTTTTGTCACAAGTAAATTTTGTATGCAATAATTTGATATATTTTTCTATTCAATAAATACCTTTCGTTGTGAATTATGGTTATTATCCATGACTTGATTCTTTTGACTTTTTAAAAGTTGATAATCCTATAATAGAAGATCTGAAAAATCATTTGTTAGAACCACATGCAACAATGAAGGTACAATTAAAGAAAGCTCAAGAATGATAAAATAATCAATGCAAATGTCTATTGCAAGGAACAACCACAATTCAATGTATGTGATAAAGTATGGCTACTTTGTTGCAATATCAAGATTACTTGGTCTTGTAATAAGTTAAACTATTATAGGCTTGGACCTTTTTTTATTAGTAGATAAGTCAATCTTGTTGCTTATCGATTATATCTATCAAAGTCTATAAAGATCCATCTCATATTTCATGTAACCCTCCTTGAGCCATATAAGACAATGAATATCTCAAGAAGAAGACAAATGCCACCTCTTCTTATAGAAGTGGATAATAATGAAGAATTTGAGATAGAAGAAGTTTTAGATTCAAGGCAATGCCAAAATAGATTAAAATATCTTATTCATTGGTGCAAATATGATATATATATATATAACAAAGAATCTTGTAAATGCAACAAAGCCATGTTCTTCATCTTTCTTTCTTCTACATTTGGATTGAATCTTTGGTAAAAATGGCCCATTGAAGTACCAAAGAATTATAGTATTTTTATTTCTTATAAACTTATGTTATAAGTTGTTTATTTTATATTCTTGTTGGTCTTCTTAGAATTCACTATTAGTGGGGTTGTTTTTTAATAAGACATATTTATTGTATAGGAGAGAGAAAATTAGTAAAGTTAGATGAAAGAATCATCAAATTTGAAGTTGAATTAAAAAAATTATAAAGATTTGAAATTGAAATGTTTTTTAAATAATCCTCTTCCAATCCTTCATAATCCATTCTTTATACTTCAAAGTAAAATTCAAGCACTATTTTTGATGGTGAATAGATAGTAGTAGTAGTATTTTTTTTTTTTTTTTTTTTTTTTTTTTTTTTTTTTTTCTTTTCTTTACCATAGCTTTCATATTCCATTTCTTGAGAATATTTTGAATGATTTGGATTGACATAGAAAAATTGATAATATTGTTAAGATTTTTAGCAGTCTCAACAATATTTTAAGCCTTTGTAGTGTTGATTTGGCAAATGATTGTCTTTTCATCTACTATAATGAGTTTCTTTGATTTTCCTAATTTAAGGTTTTTTCTATTCAAAGTTATCTTTTTTGCTAGTCTAGAGATAGTAGCTTTACTGCAGCCAAGTTCAAAAGTAATTTGACTATAAGATTTTTGAGAATGAAGAAGAGCAAATGTAATGTTGTCTTAGAGAGAGCGGAAAGTGGATCTCATAGTTGTTGAAGAAATTGTCAAGGATATAAGAATTTGACAAAGAAATATATCAAGATTAAAGACAAAGAATGAGATTGATAGAAAAAGTGATTCTAGAAGGTCCTAGAATTTAGTAATTTGGAATATGTTTGTGCTAGGAATTGTGATTAAGAATGATACTTTAATATGTACTAATAAATTTTAATGATATCATTATATTAGTAATAATATTGTGATAGTAAATCTGATGATGATAGAATGTTATAATGTTGAGTAATTGATAGAATCCAAAAATTAGACACCACTCTCAAAAAATTATTTTAATACTATTTCAAATTAGATTGATCATAGTTCTATAATTATTTAATAATTTTTTTCCAACTTGGGCTTATTTCATAGCTATAAAGGAGTATTTTATTTGCTATACAAATCACATATCATTATTTACTATAATTTATTTTTAATATATTATTCTTTCTAAAATATGTCAATATTGAAACAATTTTTTGAGTCACTATATATACGAGCAAGAACTTATGCAACATCATCTTCACAAGGATGAAATTCTTTACTCACAAGATGGAAGAGAGTGAAGACTTCATAGCTCATATAAATAAGATGTCACAAATATACATATAAACTCTAGTAAATATCTATAGGATTACATAGAAATATGTAAAATTAAATAAAAATGGATTAATTTCATAATACCTTCTAGAAAAGCTTCTTAGAAGCTTTATAGATATTACTTTGAGTTTACATGTGTTTATAATTTATTGCTAAGTTAGAAACTTGGTCAAAAAATTAATCTTATGTTCATAGCTTGCAAAATAAACTAACTATGTTGTACACATATAAAAAACTTTCTTTGAAATTTAAGATATATATCTTGTAAAGTCAACATATTTTAGAGATTCTATAAGACATCGCCATGTAGCTCCTAATTTAGAGTATATATGGAGGCAAGAATGAAGCCTTCTTCACTCTTATCAATGCCTTTCTAGTCTTTAGTCTTGTTTCATGACTTTTTAGTTTTCTTGTATTTAGCAATAGCCATTCTAATTTAATACAATATCATCTTTAAATGATTTTTTAATTCTTTTGTGTGAGATAAGAATTTATTGAGGATCCTTTTTTTTGAACTTCATGTCTTTAATAATTTGACAAGAGTACTAGTTTATTGTTTCTATCTTGTTTTTGAAGTGAATAAATTATCTCACTTCTATTATTGTATTTTGAATATTGCAAGCTATCCACCTTTAAATAAATAATCTTGATTTTTAATATTAAATTTTTCTTTAAAAAAAATAGATTACTCCACTTTATGGAAATTTTTATTTGATATTAGAGGTACTATTCCTATGCTTAAAAAAAAAAAATCAAAGTCTGTATCAAAAAATTATGTAGTTGAAAGAAGTAAGTAGATCAACCTTATGACTAAATCTAAAGAATTTTTCTTCTATAAATATGATGAAAAAAAGGATTAGTATGCCTAAAAAGTTTAATGGAATAAGATCAAAATTTTAGAGATTTTTGCAATAAGTCAAGTTCTATTTAAGGTTGTATCTCTTCCAATATCCTGATGGATTTACTCAAATCAGATTCATAGGTGCACTTCTATCTAGAAGTGCTCTCTCTTGGTTTATAACTTCAATAGAAAAACATTTGCAACTCTTTTATATTTTGAATTCATTCCTAGAAGTATTTACAGCCACATTTGAAGAAAGTAATTGAAAAAGAGTAGCAAAGATTAAGCTTTTATCTTTACAATAAGGATCACAATTAGCTACCTTATATACAATTGAATTTCAAAACCTTACTTATGACTTGGACTAGAATGACAAAGCCTTTATCAATCAATTTTGATATGGATTGAAGAATAATATTAAAGATTTG
Source organism: Physcomitrium patens (assembly GCF_059467195.1). Taxonomy (NCBI): domain Eukaryota; kingdom Viridiplantae; phylum Streptophyta; class Bryopsida; order Funariales; family Funariaceae; genus Physcomitrium; species Physcomitrium patens. The sequence continues at coordinate 18,783,419 of NC_143415.1, read as the reverse complement.
TTATTGATAATACCAAAGATAAAATCTTTGGAATAATTTGTTACATAAGCCATTGTATGTAATAATCAATTATTTAGAAAATATCAAGAATAAAGACTTGACTTAAGAAGAACAAGTCAAATAATAACGGCAATTCTAAAGTTTTTAAAAACTTATTCATCAAAGCCATAACTAATGCAAAATTGATACGATATGTTTTGAATTCTTCATGGAGTAAAAAAATACTCAATAATATTAAGAGGGCTTATATTTATATTATGGAGAAGCTAAATACACTGCTCAATATTATCCAAAGAAACAATGTAACTACAAAATGAGAAGCATGGTTGCCAAAAAAGATGATGTGTCAAAAAATAATTTTTTTCAGCTACAATACGGACCATGTAGCTAGAATCTTGGATAATTCTTAATAAAGGTCGTATTCTCTCTTCAAATTTCTTACCTTGTTTTATAATAGAAGTTTATTTAGGACCAAAAAATCACAAAGTCTTAACTTTATTAGATTCAAGAGCTTCAATTTGTTTTATAGACAAAGATTTTGTCAAAAAATAAGAAATATTATTAATTAAGAAAATTTAATCCATACATATAGAAGTCATAGATGGTTGTTTACTATCTTTTGGAGATGTTAGGTATAAAATTATTCCTTTAAATATAGAAATTAAAGTTCATAATAGCATAGTAATATTTAATGTAATAAGATCTCTATTTAATTTGATTAATTTAGAATTATCTTGATTAAAAAGATATAATCTTCAAATAGATTAGATTTCTTATAACCTTAATTTTTTAGTAGTTTAATCGAAAATCTTGTTAGTTAAGTAAAAATACATAAAACTAGTATATCCAAACTTTTATTAATAAATATAAGAACTTTCATGCATGCTACAAAAAAAGGATCATCTTTTGTTGTATATGCCACCTCTATTTTTGATAGTAGAAAGACATCAAGTAATATTCTTCATCAATATCAAGATTTTTAGGACGTTTTTGAAAAGAAGAAAGTAGATATTCTTCCAAAGCATGACATATATGATTGTTCTATTGATCTTTATAAAAGAGCTTAACTACCATTTGGATTAATCTATAATCTACTATACAATGAATTGATTACACTCAAAGAATACATTGATGAAAACTTAGCTAAGAATTTCATGCGCCATTCTAAATTTTCAACCATGGCTCCTATTTTATTTGTGAAGAAAAAAAATGGATCTCTAAGGACGTGTATTAATTATTGAAGATTCAATAAGATTACCATTAAGATTATGTATCTTCTACCTTTGATTTGAAGATTTTTTAATTAATTCAATCAAGTAAAGAGATACTAAAAAATAGATCCACAAAAAGCATAAAATGTGGTATGCATTAAAAAAAGAAATGAATAGAAAATTACATTTTGAACCAGGTATGGACATTTTAAATATAATGACATGCCTTTTGGACTCACAAATATACCAATTGCTTTTCAACATCTCATAAATAATGTTTTTTTTGAGTTCTTTAATGATTTTATTATCTGTTATTTAAACAACAACTTAATCTACTCTAAAAACATAAAAGAGTATGAAGTTCATATTTGTTGTGTATTAAAAAAACTTAAAGATATAAGATTACATGCTAAATTAGAAAAATGTGTGTTCTACACTACTCAAGTTGATTTCTTAAGATACATTATTTCCAATAAAAGACTAATAATGGATCCAAAGAAGGTTCAAACTATCATAGATTTGAAGATTTTAAAAATAGTAAAAAATATAGAATATTTTTTGAGCTTTGCTAATTATTATTGGATCTTTGTTATAAAAAAAATTTAAATTTTAGCTCCACTTATACGTTTGACTTGTAAAAATAAACTTGAGTGGAGTAAATAAGCCAAAGTATCATTTGATGCTTTAAAAAAAGAATTTATTTTTGCACCAATTTTATATTATATTGACTTTTTGAAGATATTTTTCATACAAACAAATGCATTAGACTTTGTCTTGACTATAGTATTATTACAAATAGAAGCAAATGACAAATTCCATATAATATCTTTTCATTCCAAAACATTTTTAGCACCTAAGATTAATTATGAGATCTACAACAAAGAGCTCTTTGCAATCATGGATTCATTTCAAGAATAGCATCATTATTTAGAAGGTGCCTTGAGTCTAATCATTGTATATATAAATTACAAGAACCTCAAGTACTTCATGTCAATACATGTTTTAACTCATTGCCAAGCTCTTTAGAGCATGTCTTTATCAAGATTTGATTTTAAGATCACTTGTCAATCCAAAAATAATAAGATTTGTTGAATGTCTTTTTTAGACATTCTTATCTTATACCAAAAGAAGAAGATTTATCTTTTGATCAACAAAGAATAATTTTCTTGAAGTCGAAGTATTTTCATTTTTGAGTAATAAAATCAATATTGATTATTGATTCAATCTTTGTCAAGAAAACTCAATCAAGTATATCATGTGATCTTCTTATCTATGAAATCAAAAATAATCCTTTTAGATTTTATCATACTTCCATGGTTGACTTCAAAAATAACTAACTATATTTCAAGTAATGATTATATATTTGAAAAGATAGGGCATAATTACGTATTCTTTAAACTCGTCATGACTTTTTAGTAGTCAAATATTTTAGATACAATAAGATCTTAGAACTAATATCAAAAGATTTTTGGTGGCTTCAAATATGGAAGACAACCAAAAACTTTATACAATCATGTAATATTTATTCAAGTTCCAAACCTCTTTGCCATCGATCTTATGGACTTCTTCAACCATTATTTATTTCAAAACAACTATGGTCTTATATTTCTATAGATTTTATTATAGATCTTTTAGTTTGAGATTCGTATGATTTTATATTTGTGGTAGTAGATTGTTTCATGAAGATGGAACATTTTGTATCATGTATAAAATCTATCACAAGTATAAAAATAATTAATTTTTTTTAACATCTATTGCCATCACAGATTATCTAAAGATATTATATTAGATAAGAGGATTCAATTAATATCAAGATTTTAGAGAATCCTTTTTAAGATTTTAAAGGTAGATATAAAGCTCTCTTTGGCTTTTCATCCTTAAATAGATGGGCAAAAAAAATGGATGAATCAAGTTTTGGAGTAGTATTTGAGGTATAACATCTACTATCATTAAGATGATTGGACAAATTTTTTATCATTGACAAAGTTTCCATATAATAATTTGGTACATTCTTCTATTCAATAAACACCTTTCTTTGTCAATTATAGTTATCATCTATAACTCGATATTTTTGACTTTTTAAATTTTGATAATTCTATGGCAAAAGATTTGACAATTTTTTTATCAAAATTATATGCAACAATGAAGGTACGGTTAAAAGAAGCTCAAGAATGAAAAAAGATTAATGCAGATGCCTATTGCAAAGAACAACTATAATTCAGTGTGAGTGATAAGATATAGTTAGTTCATAGCAATATCTAGACTACATATCATTATAACAAGTTGGACTATGATAGGCTTGGACTTTTTCTTATTAATAAAAAAGTCAATTCTATTGCTTATCAATTATATCTATCAAAGTCTATAAAGATCCATCTCAAATTTCATGTATCTCTTTTTTTAGCCATATAAGATACTAAATATCTTAAAAAAAGATAAATATCACCTATTCCTAAAGAATCTGATATTAATTAAGAATTTAAGGTAGAAGAAGTTTTAGATTCAATGCAATGCCAAAATAGATTGGAATATTTTGGACATTGGCATAGATATGATATTAATGAATGCACATGGGAGCTAATAAAAAATCTTTCAAATGTAGTAAAGGGAGTTGAGACTTTGATTGATGACATCTATCAAAATCAAGATGAAGAATAACAAATCTTTGTTATAAAAGAAACAAGTTCTAAGAAAAATAGCTACGAAGGCTTTAACAATGATTAATAATAAGGTGGTCTTTCGGCTTTGATATAGGATACTATCAATGGCTAAGAGGACATATGAACCAACTTCAAAGAGAATAAAGATTAGAGTATGTCACAAATATAATTTGTTGCATCTTAAATTTCATTAATACATGATGACCACTCTTCATGGAACTTATCTCTTGAAGGGAAGAAGGAGGTAATTTCATGAATACATATATGTATTCTAGTAAATACAGATATAATTAAATATAAATAGATTAAAGTGGATAAATATAAATTAATTTCATAATACCTTCTAGAAAAACTTCTTAAAAGCTTTATAGATGCTGCTTTGACTTTACATGTATTTGTAATTGATTGATAAGTTAGAAACTTATTTAACAAGTTAACCACATATTAGTAGCTTGAAGAATAAGCTAATTATGTGGTACACATATAAAAAAATTATCTTGAAAGTTAAGATATGTATCTTGCAAAGTCAACATATTTTGGAAATTCTATAAGACATTGCCACATAGCTCCTAGTTAAGAGTATATATGGAATTAAGAGTAAAGCCTTCTTCACTCTTATCAATGCCTTTCTAGTCTTTAGTCTTATTTCAAGTCTTTTTAGTTTTCTTGTTTTTGGCAATAGCCATTTTAGTTTAATACTATATCATTCTTAGAGTGACTTTCTAATTCTTTTGAATGAGACAAGAGTATATTGAAGATTTCTTACTTTAAGTTTTGTTTCCTTGACATAAAACAAAGGTTCTTGCAAATCAACTAGTAATTATTGAAAAGCCTTTACAAGAGGGTGATATTGTTATGACCTTACTTATGAGCCTTCTAAAGTCCTATAACTACTTCATTGTGGCATTGAAGTCTATCAAGTTAAAGGAACTTACAATAGACTACATGAGGGCAAGACTTACCCATGAAGTGACCAAGAAGAAAGAAAAAAAATATCAAAGTAAAGATTCAGCTCTTCCTTTAAGAAAAGGCAAAAGGAGAAATTCTAATCAACCAGGCATTGTAAGAATTTGCTCTATTTGTAGAAAATCAGATTATTTATAAAAATTGCAAGAAAGAAAAAAAAGAAAAAGAAAAAAGAAAAAATACCAATATGTATATGAACAATTTGGAGGAGATGATTTTGTATTTATAACAAATGAAAGCACTTCTATAGCTACCATATTTAAGTAGATTTTTTATTTGGATGCTACCAAGCACATAACTCCATACAAGTGTTTATTTGATATTTAAGAAGAAATTTCGACAACAAATATTTTTATGAAAAATAATTACATAGTACAAGCTATTGGAATGGATTTCATTGTAATAGAAATTGTTATGAAAAGACAAATTAAGAAGATCAAATTTAAAGATGTCTTGCATATATCAAAGATAAAAAATAAAAATAAAAAAACCTTTTTTGATAAATAAATTAATTTCATATATTTATAAGATATAATTTGATAAAAATAGATACTTTATAAAGACACTGAGAAGAGATGATGTTACTAAAGGCTTTAGATATGGCGACCTATACTTCATCAAGTATAAAAAGGTGAATGAAATTGAAGTAGTTTTATTTTCTAAATTTTTATATAATTAAGACAAATTTGACATTTGGCATTAAAGCCTTAGTCATTTGAATGCCAAGAGCATAAAGAAACTCCAATCTATAATAAGTGGCTTTGATCTTCAATCAAAACTAAGAATAAATATTTTTTAAGGTTTAAGGAATTTAAGGCACTTGTAAAAATGCAATGTGAGTATAAGATTAAGGTGTTACATATAGATAATGGAAATAAGTATTTATTAAAGCATTTTGATGGTTTCTTGAAGATTCAAGGTATTGAAAGATAAACTTCTATTCTTTACATTCTACAATAAAATAGAATTACTAAACAAAAAAATCAAACCATTGTAGAGATGGCAAGAAGTATATTACATGCTTAATACTTAAGTCATGAGTTTTGGATAGAAGCCATGGAAAATGCAATTTATATAAAGAATAGATGTCTTATAAATACATTCACATCAATGACTTCAAAAGAAGCATGGAGTGGGAGGAAACCTTGTGTTTTACACATAAGGACTTTTGAATGCATTGCTTATGCAAATATATCAAATTTTATGACGTCCAAATTTGATGCAAAAGGTACAAAATATATATTTGTTGGATATAATGAAGATATCAAGGTACAAAAGCTAATATGTTTGCATACCAATAAGATCATTAAAAGTTATGATGTTAAGTTTTGTGAGAGAGCATAAGAGAGCTTGTGAGTATTTAGAAATATATTTAAGTAGAAATAATAGTATATTTATAGATACATCTTTAATTCTAGAAAAAATAGAAGAACAAAATAATAACAATAAAGATAGTAGAGATGTGAATGAAGGTGAAGAGGCAAAGAAGATGAAAAAAAAGGCCTCTATAATTCCTTGGACCAACAATAAAGATATTAAAGATGATGATGATGATGATGATGATAACGAAGAGTTTTAACCTTTGAATGAAAAAAGAGAAGCTTTAAGAAAGAAGAAGCTTAGAAGAGATCATTGAATGCAATAAGATAAATCTTCTTCAATAAAAAGAGATATCCTTTGAAAGAAAATAGACCATGTAGCAAATAGTGGAAGAATCATATCTTTTCTTAAATAAATAAAGAACATATAAATAGTACACTTTTTACTGATGCATTTAATTTATGTAATGTAATGAAGTCTACAAATGCTATGAAAAGAGAAGGCCATGGAAGAAAAATACATATCACTCATAGATAATAGAATATGAAATTTAACTCAACTTCCACCAAATTAATCTTCAATTGGTTGTAAATAAGTATTTAGAATCAAAAGAGATGCAATAGACAAAGTTATGAGATATAAGGTAAGATTAATTGTCAAAGACTATTCATAAGTTTTTAGTATTGATTTCATTAAGACATTTGCTTGTATAGCGAAATTCACCACCCTTAAAGTCATTGTGGCAATTAGAGTAGCAATAGACTTTGAGATATTTCAAATAGAAGTAAAGTCATCTTTTTTAAATAAAAAGTTAGAAAAAGACATCTATGTGAATCAATCTTAAGGATTTGTTGAAGAATGCAAATAATACTTTATTTGTAAGTTGAAGAAATCCTTATATGGACTAAAACAATTACCAAGGGCATTGTACCAATGTATTGACATATTTTTTGTAAATGAAGAGTTTGTAAGGAGTAAGGCTGATCATTCTTAAAATATAATGCAATCAAATAAGTTCATATTAATTTTTATCTTCTATATTGATGATTTAATCATATTAAATAAAGCTATGAAGAAGATAGATTGATTTAAGATAAAGTTAGAGAATGTTAAGGATATGAATTAAAAGATGATGCATAAATTAATAAAATCTATGTTAAAGAAAGAATGACAATAGAAATAAGGAAGTACGTATATTAAAAGAAACTAGAATGACTTATTGCCAAAAGACAAGAAAACTAGAGATCCTTGAAACTACACTAGAAGCAAGAAAGGAATTGACAAGAGTGAAGAAAACTTCACTCTTGTCTCTATATATACTACCTAACTAAGGGCTACGTGGCAATGTTCTATAGGACCTCTAATATGTGTTGACTTTGTAGGACACATGCCTTCACTTATAATTCAAGTTTTTCTATGTGTGGACTACATAGTTAGTTTGATCTTCAAGCTAACATGTGTGGTACATGGCCAACTTATTGACCACGTTTTTAATCCAAAAAGTCAATTAAAGACACCTATAAAGTCAAAGCAGAGTCTATTAAGCTTCTAAGAAGCTTCTATAGAAGATATTATAGAATTCTTACTTTTATCTACTTCTACTTACTTCTACCTATTTATATAGGTAATTATTGGCTTACATGCATATATCCATGATAGAGAAGGAGTATGAGATGAATGATTTTAAAAAAATTTAGTATTGTTTGGAAATGGAGTTTATAAGAGATTGTGATAATAAAACCATTACAATGAGCCAAAACAAGTACATTGAAGAAATGTTGAAACGATTCAATATGAAAGAATATAAGGCCATTAAAATACCTTTGGATGCCAATTAGAAGTTGATAAAATTTACAAATGAAGAGTTTGCTAATATTGAAGATGAAATGAAAGATGTTCCATATAAGGTAGCAATATGTTCAATTATGTATACAATGATTGGCATAAAGATGGATCTTACGTATATAATGAATATTATAAGCCAAAACATATCAAAGAGTGAATCAATCGATTGGGCAACCATCAAGAAGAAGATTATGAGGTAATTGAAAGCGATTTTGAACTTCAAATTGTATCTTAGAAGAGATAATATTATATTGTATGATTATTATAATATAAATTGGATTGAAGATACAAATGATAGAAGGTCAATAATAAGATATGTGTTCTTTGTTAAAATGGGAGCAATTCTATGAAATTGTAAGAGACAACCAATAATTATAAGGTCTATAATGGAGGCAAAATATATGGCTATAAGCCATGGTGTAATAGAAGCAATTTGACTTAGACAAGTTTTAAAAGATATTGAACTTATATAATTGAAAGCAACTCCAATGAAGTGTAATAACCAAAGATATCTTACTTTTACAAAGCATCCAAAGTATCTTTCAAGAACCAAATACATTAACATTCAAAATCACTTTATAAGTGAAAAGATTGAAATGGGAGTGATTGACATAAAGTATTGTACAATAGAAGACAGACTTGTTGATTATCTAACAAATGCATTAATAAAGAATAAGCATCAAAAGTTGAAAAAGGTATTAGGTTTAAAAGCCTTTGACTAATAAAAAAGTAGGAGTGTTAAAGTAAAAATAAGATATTATTATCTTAAATAAATTATTAACAATCAAAGAATAGTAAAAGAATGAAATTAAGTTACTAATGTGGCAGCTAAGATTTTAAGTGGTAGTTAGGTTAAAAAGAATGTAGGATTTAGTTGGATAGAGTAAAGATATATGAAGATGATTATAAATGAAGTTCAATAATAATAGATGTAAATCTCTCTTATAAGTAAAAGATATTGGAAGTAAGAGGCATTTCATTCCACACTTCTCTTTTATATAACATTTCTAATTTCTACTTATTTATATCATGCTTATTATATTCTTTTAATAAAAATTATGTTGGAAAAAAGTACAAGATCATGATTAATATACATGGTTGGAACATAGCATTTTTATATAATAATACTGACTTGTATATGAAGAAGGAGCATACTATCAAATTCTAAAAATATACATAGCTTTAGTTAATAACAAAGTAGGATGCCTTGTTTGATGATGTTGTCATCTTATTTTGAAACTTGATGAGGTTTCACTTTGTATTTGAAGCTCTAGTCAAATATAAAATTATCTTTAATATTATCAAAGGCATTGTTAAAGTCATTCTTGATGATATGATGTATTCAACAAAAGATAAAGCCAGCTACAATAATAGTAATCTAGAACAAAATGAAGAAGTATTTATATTTAGCAATGATGCCAAATATGTCATTATGATTGGTAATTGTTATGTAATTACTATAAAGATGAAGGAGTAAGTAATTTCATTTTTTATGCACAAAAAATCAATAAATAATGAGAAGAAGACATTATATTCTTATACTATTATAATCTTGAAGATTAACACTGAACTATTGAATGTAATTATTTAGTATGTTATTTGAAAAGCATCATTTTGTATAAAAACAAATATAATTAATAATTCATATAATTTTTTTTTTATTTTATTATTATATTCTTGTACTTATATAATGTAAGCAACTTTGTCAAGGTTATTTGTATCATTAACTTTCAATAAATACTCAAATTGCTGCAAAATATGTAGACATTCTTATTAGCACTTGACTCTATAGCCTACTAAAGTACTTCATATCTTAATATATGTTTTAATATATATATGGAGCAAAAAAAAATTATTGTCAACTTGCATGGATATACTCTATTAATTTTCAAGTGATATATTAATCAAGTCATATTTAACATGGTTGCTTAGTTCTTTCATATATTTTTTTTTTAATAGAAGGTACACCTTCTTAGTATGTTAATAGATGGAGCTCAAAACATAATTCGCTATGTTTCCAACAGCATGACTTGACTTCTAAAAGCTCTTCATGATGATTATGAATAAATTTATATTTGGTATAGAATATATTAGCTTAATCTAATCATAGAATACATCATGAATGTAGCAGTAAATGATTGTTTCTTTTTTATAATGATAGACTTCATTTTAGACTTCATGCAATGATAATACTTGATTGTAGAAATAGACACAACATGTCCTTATGTTGTAAACTATTGACTCACTATAAAGAAGATTATTACTTGGTTCAAGAAATACTACCTTAAGCTTCTTACTTATATTCAATTGAAAAAGCCTATAAATACTTCATCTTCACTTTGGTGGATTTATGTCAAGGATAACAACATGATAAAGACAAATAAACAACTGAGACTTCTCTCAAAGAAAGATGACAAAATAGAAATAACTTCATATGTATATTAAGAAAGAAACTGAAATGGCTATTACCAAAAGACAAGAAAAGTAGAGACCCTTGAAACTAGATTGGAAGCAAGAAAGGAATTGATAAGAGTGAAGAAGGCTTCACTTTTGTCTCTATATATACTATCTAACTAGGAGCTACGTGGTGACATTCTATAGGACCTCCAATATGTGTTGACTTTGTAGGACACATGCCTTGACTTACAAGACAAGTTTTTCTACGTGTGGGCTACATAGTTAGCTTGGTCTTCAAGCTAACAACATGTGTGGCACATGGCCAACTTGTTGACCATGTTTCTAATCCCAAAAAGTCAATAAAAGTTACCTATAAAGTCAAAGCAGCGTCTATAAAGCTTCTACGAAGCTTCATACCAAATACTATAGAATTAACTTACTTTTACCTACTTTTACTTACTTCTACATATTTATACATGTAATTATTGGCTTACATGTGTATATCCGTGACAATTTATCTACTTGCAATGAATACCTTCATGGGATATAATGCTAAGATATTTTGTGAGATTCAAGGCCTAATAGTTCTAATCTTATAATAGAAGATAAAATCTAATACTCTTAATAGCATCTTTATCAAATAGCTTGAAACAACTAACTTCCTTACCAACAAAATGATCTTGAACTTAAATATAATGATGTATGTCATTACTAATCACTATATTATTATTTTTTTAAATGTACACAAATTTGTTGTCAACTTCACAACTTGGATTGAAGATAATCTCAATGATGTTGAAGAAATTGAATACAACAATTTATTCCAAGACATAGGTTTTATCTTTTTTGTAGCATGTGATTGCATTAAGGACATATTTATGTAGTGTAACATAGTCAACAATCCACATTAGCTACTACTTGTTTTATTGCATAAGCTTGTTATATTTTCAGCTATCAACTTCATTCTTAAGGCTTGCATGTAGAACTTTCAATTATAGAACTATTACTCTATGGTGCACATTAATCTAACTGTAGATAAGCACAAAGCTCTTCTTTGCACCTATTACAATGAAGATGTTTTGTAAGCAAGCATCAATGCTTGGAACAAAAAGACATTGTTTGACAATGCTTAGTTCTTGCTTATTACTCGTTTCTCAAACTTAGTTGAGTTTTGTAGTAGCATTGCAACTTTCTTCTATAGCATGGATAACATAGAGATTGACTTCTCTATCTTGAGGTGGGAAAAATATGATTATTGCAAGAGTTTGTCAAACTTTGGACTTTGACTTGAAGGCATGTTGTAGGCAAAGCAATACATCCAAATTGAGGCACTTATTCATTATGAGTGATCTGCATTGCCTTGAATAAACAAATTCAATAATGCTTGTTTATTGGCATTGAACCTTGCTTAAATTTGCCTACTGCCTATATTCACTTTCGAGAGGTGCCTAAATCAAGCTATTTTAGATAATTTAATCAGGCGCTATTATAATCAGACCTGATTATACTTCATGATTTATATTGTGTAAGCATGGCAAGTAAATAAGCTTGGGAATTGTTTACAAAGTGTTGTAAAACAGACATTATTTTGTGTGTTAATGAACCTGCAAATTACAGGTCTCTATTGAAACTCATAATTCTTTAACCTGTCACAACTGAAAAAACAAAAAACGAAAATAAAAATAAAAATAAATAAGAAGTCAAAGGACTGAACATACTTTTTGATAAAATTGGTGTACTAGAATCATTTTTAACACATTATAATAGACAAAATAGTATACAATTGACCAAACACTTAAAACACTGTCTAAAAACGTATTGATATTAACCACTACTAAATCTAGGATAATAGTAGACATGATAAGTAAAACAGTTGAAAGATCAATATTTCAAGAGGGGCTTCAAAAACAGATACTCTATTGAAAATATTTTCAACAGATACTCTGTTGAAAATTGATAGAAAATTTATGAAGTTGTTAAAATATTCATAATAAAAATAAAAATAAAAAATCTTTGAAGATTAAAAATATTTTTTTTGCAACGACTAACATCAAATAATTGATATTAAATTTCAATCCATTAATTAATGAAACCTTCAATTTTACCAATTACAATTTAGTGCTGATATTTTTAAAATACATGTATACTACTTCAACAACGAGTTTTGGATGGAAGTAATGGTAAATAAAATATTTAAACACTATTGATACTACAAAAAAAATATTTAACAGTAACACTTGAAAACTTTGTAGTAATATAAAAGTTTATTACGAATGTATAAGTTTTAGACCATTGGATTTGATAAAGAATAAGCTTAATATACATGGTACTTAAGTATTATTAATACATATTTTTGAATTTCAATTTTTCAAAAATATGTATTAATAATTGCATCCTAAGATATTAATTTAAAATTGCAATTGGTAAAATTGATTAGATTAATTCTAGTAATCAGTAATGTTATGTTATACACAATACAACTTTAAAATCTTTGATATCACAGTAAGGAGCATTACAATGGCCAAATTAAATAAAGTATTGCCAAAAGAGAAAGTTTGAAATATTTTGTAGAGATTAATTACAAAAAAATACATATTTAGAGAGTGCGAAGAGAACCATGTCATTTCAAATAAATAAAAAGAAACATAAACCTATGGTATTTTTTGATAAACTATTAATATTTATTGAGGTAAAAAAAATCAAAACTTATGATAACAAAGAAAAAAAAATAATTTTTTTCTTTTTTCTTCAAGATTAAACTTCTAAATTTAACTTTAAAATTTTAGATATAAAATCAAGATTAAAATTTTAAACAGGTTTTTATTTATGAAAAAATAAATATATATATATATATATATATATATATATTTATAATATATTATTGCCAATACAAGAAGTGTATAAAAATATCCATTCAATATATTTATTAGAAATATTTTCTATTTAAATTTTTGTAGTAGTAGCAATCATAAGAAGATGCCTATTGATTGTTTTAGGGATTTCACAACAATGTAATAAGTATTGATGTCTTTGCTTTTAGGAAGGTTTTGTCTATATACAATATACAAACATTGGTAATAATTTTTTTAATTAAGGCTAGAGTAAATCAAATAATATTATATTATTTTCATACTATCATTTATAGACAACGTGATACCAACCTATATTATTCTTCAAAACAACAATACAAACTAAGAACTTCTATTAAGTATTAAAAAAAATTATATTTTATAATATTAATAAATGTTATAAATAAATAAAAATTATTTGTCTTTTTATTTTTGTTAACTTTAATATAAGATACAGAATCTGCCATTTTGGTGGGACAATCTACCAAAATAAAAATAGAGTTAAAAAATTTAAGATTAGACGATTTCTAAAAAATAAAAAATAAAAAATATAATTATGGTTGTTTTTTTATCATAACTATATTGAAACAACTTTTTTTATTTGAGACTAAAAAAAAACTCTTAAATTAGATTGTCAAAAAATTGTAATTAAAAAATCTTTTCTAGTTAGATGTCACAATGTACTTGATAGATATATAATTGTACTTAATCTTTTGGAATATATGAATATTTTTTATTACAAAAAAATCATTTTAAAAATATCATTTACTAAAATAAATTTGAAGGTTATTTTGAATACTTAGAATAAGATGGTATATTAAGGTATCTAAACTAATTATACTAAAAGAAATGAATTTAAATTAAAATCTTTGACTTTAGAGCTTAAAGATGCAAAAGCTCTAATTTCAAAATATTTTTTTATTGTTGATTATGTATAATATTATTTCTTTTTTTATATATAAGAAAGTAAACATCTTGAAAATCCATCTAACAAGAATTTATTTTCTAAATAATATGAAATTTCAAATACAAATTGTAACACAAGAACATGTCTTAATAGGCTTGGCAACAAATATGACTTCTTTTTTTAAAATAAAACTATATAAGCATGTAATTTCTATATTGTAACTATTATAATTAATCATAGTTGATGAAAATTTTAATAAATAAAAAGTATTAGTGTATAGTCTATTATTTACATCTAATTTTGATAAAACTACATCTAATTAAAGATTTGATGCAAATGTGTCTTTATAAATAATTGCTTTGAAAAACTCAAACAGCATGAATTGTGAATTGTGAATTGTGAATTATGATAAAAGAAAATTTTAAACATTGAAATTTTTTTTTAATAATTATTTTAATCTAATTTGTCTTTGCAAGTTAATTGAATTAGTCGATTAGTAGTTTTAAAGAATTTTTTGTTGATATTTATTAATAATTAATTTTATTTATTAATTGTTAAATATCTTATGTAAGATTTGTATTACAATATAAATATATTATTTATCTTTTTCTATAATCTTATGATACATTAGAATATTATTTAAGAATATTCAAAAAAAAAACACAAAATATATCATTTTTTAAATATCATAAAGTAAGCGGAACATTTGTAAATCCAAAAGACATAATATCATATTTAAGATGGTTACACCTAGCTCAAGATACAAATTTTACTTTATTCTCTGATTTAATATATATTAAATTATAGGTTCTTTTTTAATTTACTTGAAATTACTTTTATTTAGTAGTTTTAGATAGCCTTAATATTAAATTTAACAAATTGATCATCAATTTGTTGAAGTTTGGATTATCTTTATATATTTGCGAGGATCTGGTTTTATTCTTTATAAGAAAGGTTAGTGCACTTGCAAGAGATTTTGCATGTCAAATAAAATCCATTGTAAGATTTTTATAAACATAATTTTTTGAAGTTGGTTTGTTCTACCAAAAGTTGTAAATCAATCAAATGGTGATTGAATGCATTCTTAAACATCAATGGTGCAAATATAAAATCAATGTTCTAGCACTATATTCACAATTTCAATCTGAAACATAAATAGCTTGCACAATTGTAACTTAAACCATTTAAAAGAGGATAGTATTAAAAACCAAAAACATTACAAAAATGAAGTAACTATATTAGTAAGAGGAACATCATCATTGTAGCTCCACCACACCTCCAATGAATCTACACAAACATCATTCTCACACTCAAAAATTAGTATACTTTATTGTAGTTGTTGCTACCAATGGTATCAACATTTAACTACTAACACTCTACTTGGGGTTAAAGATCAATGTTCTAGACACTCACTGAATATCCAAATTCTTAAATCAAAATTTGTAATTTTGTTTTACATCTTTTAATTGAGTTGATTTGGGATCCAATTACAACTATTTTGACAATAAACAGATCTTAAAGAATTAAACAATTTATAAGATATTGTCAATACCAACAAAAAGGACATATGATGTTGAAAGAAATTTTCTTAGCTAAAACAAGAAATTCCAATGAGAAAAATTGTTAATTAGAAGAAGAATGACACATATTACAAAAATAAAGGGCTTGAAAAGAAACTTATAGAATATGAAATCAACCTTTTTCCAAACTTGCAATAGACTAGCAGGATTGTTTCTAGTGACTAGGCTAAAGCCTTCTGGTTAAGATGATCTTTGAAAAGATATAAACTAGTTAACCTTGCTGAGTAATGTCTCTATTTAGATATGACCAATGTTCAGAAAAACCCCAATTGTAAATCCAAGCCTAGCACTCACATATCACATCGACAGTAAATCAATATGTAGAGATCTTCCAAAATTCTTTCCTAATTTGTAACTACCCATGCAAGAGGACATTGGAAAACTCAGTTTTTTTATCAACAATAATTACACTAAAAATATCTTGCGTGTGGACTTCAAATTCAGAATTGAATAACCCTTGCAACAACCAAATATATGAAACATAGCCGGAAAAATGTAGCAATGACTTCCTTCATTTAGCTTTGTTTGAAGAGATGATATTCTGCGGCATCACATGCCTTTTCTTCCAGCAGGAGATAAATATATATTCTTCACTAAGCCTTCACCTAGAGCAGCAACATCCTTTAAAAATGTATCCAAATCGAGAATAGGTGTATCGTTTTCAATTCGCTTACGTTTGGCACTCTTTACCTGCACAATACGAAGGTGATCTCTCAGATTACACCAGCCACGTAAATGAATGCATGTAATAATGGTGTTGGTACTAGCCGAAACGAAGCGCACATGGAATCTAAAGAGTGCCAAAAAAGATCACTCAAGTCCACTGCACAGGAGGTGAGGTTGCACCTGTTTGCTAAAGGCCGAGTTGGATAACGTTAAGCCAATTAAGCTACTCCCCACCGGATCATACCATACAGTACAGGCATCACCATACTTGACCTGTAAACCATCGGAAGGCAAAAAACTCAGGAAAACTCCACAACTCCGCCCTCGCAGCATGCATAACGACGGATACTAGATGAGGTGCTCAAATCACCCTTCGCAATTACAGTGGAGATCCTATTCCCAAAGCCTAATGTTGCTGATGGTGTTGGTTGGGGGTGAAGTTGTGTCTAGAAACACTAATTAGTATCTTTCTAATGAACACTGGAAGGTGACTAAATAGAATATATAGATGGCATTCCTTGTGTGGAGCATAACAAAGAAGCAAGTCTCATCCAATGGAGAAGGTTACGACCACATCAATATATACGAGTGCTAAAGCGTCAAACTTACCTGAAGATCCTGAACAAACTCCTCCACAGGATTAAGTCCAATGATTAAATGGTCCCTTGCAGCCTTGATACCCATATTCAGAATGGCGGGTGGCAACAATGGTGAAATTGACTTTGGAGCTGCCTTGCTCAGAATGCTTTCACCTAATCCTTCAGGTGGAAAGAGTACTCGGTTTGGGTGAGGTAGACAATCAAGATGGAGCTCAACAAGAGCATCATAGCTTGAAGTTGGTGTTCTGAAGATCGACTGCAGAGGATGGCAAACGGGACATTATTAAAATCATTTACTACAAACTTCAAGAACCGTGGTACTGAGTCAGTTCCACATAAATCACCACCTAACTTCAGGGAGATTAATTTCTATACTAGAAGCTCATTTAACTTCGGTGAAAATCACCCAATTATCTAAAAATCCAAAAGGGAAACTAAGATTATTGACTACTCAGATCAAGGACCACTTCAAACTCCATACAAAAAACATAGATGTGGATATTGGCTTTGGAGGATTAATACAATGAGTCGAGAAATGCTGGGCAAGTCCTACCAGCCATTTTCTGTCGTCCTCCCTGCCCTTAATGAGTTCTGTGAGCAAATTTGCTGAGCTTCTGGCATAGGCAATAAGCCGCTTTAGCACCTGCAATATTAATAGACAACTCAATAATCAATACAGGTAGCCACATAAACAAAATTCCAAGTGCCAAATATAAGAACCAGAACAGAAACCATAAGATATGACACCGTTAGATGTTACCTGCTGAGATGGAGAATCATGTGTCCACGTCTTGCAGCCAAAGTCGTAAGACGTTGCAATGTACATGGAAGGACCTCGTATATCATCTGGACCAGCTCCATTAATTTGTGGTCCATGCCTTACTGCATCAAATTTAGCCTGTTGCATGATAACCATTTGTACTAAACTTAGACGAACACAATCCTTAAAGAAACTCAAAAACGGATACAAAGGTTACATCAAGACACTTCAAAAGTTGATTTTTCATGATTTAGCATCATGTGCATGCAAGTCACTAATACAAAATAAAGAAAGCATTCAGGTTGCCTTTTCTTAAAAGCTCAAGTGGATTATTCTGCAAGATTGACTTACAGTAATTTTACTGTAGTCGTTCGGAGTAAGATCACCATTTACATCCACTACAAGAGGCTCAAGGGCCCATTCATGGTTGACAAGCAGCTGAAGAAACCTGCGCGATAGAGTGGTGATGTGTTAAATCGTCAAACATCATTCTTTCGATCTATGTGAAACCGAACGGAAACTCATAAATGTTGTGACTCACTCACGACATTTTACAAAGACAGACAGAAAACGCATTACAACTATTGATCGGAATAGATTGACTCCACATTAGTTAACTTCCACCGTTCAGACAATCCAAACACCATTATCCTTCAGAGTTAGACCTGAACATAATTAAACATTTAAAGAAAATCAAAAACTTTGGGAGAAAAAATTACATACCTTAAAAACCCGGTGACCCGAGATGCAGGAGGGAGATACGGAGAGGGACGAACAAACACATAAGCCACCAGTAGTTCAATGACTTCCTCAGACAAAGCGCCTGAAAAGAAGTGCGACCATGTCCATCGCTTGGCAAGCCGAACAGTCGGTCCAAATGCCGGATACACACCATGCAAGCCTTGTATTAAACTTGCGTGTGAACTTTGAAGCAACAAGTCATGAGCGGGAGAAACTGTACCCAGCTGCTCATCATCCTTGGAAGTCATGGCTCTAGTGGGATCTTTGTCATACATGAGTAAAAGCCTAAAGACGTAACCTTCCACTATGATATCGATGGCATCTTCGGCGGCAACACATCCAACATTCCATTTCTTCTGCAAACTGTAAAACGACATTGAAAATCTTTCATTAGAGCTCTTGACTATTTGAATCTGAAATCTGAAGGTAACACGAGAACTGTGAAAAATAAGATCTGCCAAGTGATATTTTCACCTTTGAGCGATCTGTAGGCAAAAAGCAGCCTTGGTTTTCCGTATAGCGACTGGAGCTTCAGGCCAATTCCCAGACCCCTCCAGCTTCAACCACCAAGTTAACCAACATATATGTCAGAAAAAAAAAAATCTTAGACTAACTTTGACAACCAAGGAAACTCAGCCAACGTGACAACATTTGGTTCGACTCTTGCACCGAATACTAAAAGAGAGTGTCTTTGAAGTTTGAACCTTCTATGAATAAAATGACGCGTAAGAATATACTACAGCAAAAAGATGTACCCCTACAAAGCAATAAATGTATCATTACCTGCAACATAATTTTAAGAGGATCCATATATACAGGAGCTGCATTAGGAATCTTCTGAGAACTTGCATCTTGAGCCAATGGATGCGGCTGAGGAGGAAACACATCTGCATGACTGAATGCTGCGACCCCATAGCAGTAAGCATTAGAAACTCAGATGTTAGATACATGAAGCTTCAGTAAACAAAAAGTGTATAATTCAACACGGCACTAAACCACTGAGGACATACTGAATGAGGCATGAACATAAACATGAAAGAATACAATAAATTATTACCAGGACTAATAGGTTGCACACTGACAACTTTAAGGGGTAGATCCTCAATGTCCCTCAACCTTTTCGAAAGAGTCCCCAAGACCTCCATGAGTTTGGAAAATCCTGACGTCGGATCTGTGCACCCAAACGACGATTATTTAGCTTCACGAATTAACAGAGGAAAGTTGTAGCAAAGGAGACGACTGAAGTCCTTACAGAATAGCGAGAATGAAACGATGCTATTAAAGAAGTCTATTCTGCTAATTTCAGACAGTGATGATGAACGTGAAAATACCTATCCCTTTCTCAAGGAGAGCAAAATCAAGCTGTCCAGCAACAACATGAAGGGACTTTGAAGGTAATGATAAATGTCGATGAAGAACATGCTCAATAATACGTTGAATGATCAAGTGTCTCTGCCAACCCTCACACTCCCACACTGCTCTACCATTTCAGTTAAAACACTATATACAAAACATGAACTCACATACTCTTAAGTAACATCACTCCCCATTTTTCGATTCAAAGTTAATCACGATGAAAAAGTCAAATATTTCATAGCTTCTCAATTCTATGAGAGTCGGATGTCAAGCTCAGTCAACGTTTTTGCAAATAGAAAATGAACTGCTTAATACCATACCTGCAGTTTCTGTGATTTTTCCGTCTTTAAACCTTCGAAGTTCTGCCCTTTCGCCCCAAAATGCTCGAAACTTTTTGGCCTGGGAAATTGACACGCAGCCAAGCAGAACATAAAATGCGAGGATCACAAAAACAGAAAAAACTAAAAAAAAATACATCTGACAAGATACGAAGGGAGGTGAAAAAGATGTCCAAGACTAATCAGCTGAAATATCAGGCCAGAAGACAGATTGTGCCAATGAGTTGATTCTGCTAGAAGATTGACAACCATTAGTCATCGCTACTCTAAGTTATAGCAGCTTCTCAGAATAAAGCATGTACCAACATAATGACATAATATTCCTCTTGAGTAACAACACTGGGTTTTCGTCACAATTTCACGGTATCAAGTACATTCAAATCCAAGAGAATGGCAGCCTCACCTCTTCTTTATTATCAGCACTTGGCCCAACGTCAGCCATTCGCAGAGCAGTATCCAAGTTAACTAAAGAAATGCCTACCCACACGTCATCCCTCCCAACTTTCGATAGACCTTCCTTGGGCACCCATTCTGAGCTACAGCTCCGTCTGACGACTCGAACTAGCTGTGCTCGATCACCGAGCCCCCTAATCAGAAGAGATTCGAGTTGCTGTTCATATAGCCTGTAACTGTCTTCATCTGAACACCGTGTAGAAGTTGATACCGCAGAACTAGGTTCATCCTCTTTTTGACTTAGTCTGCAGTGGGAAACACAATATTACAATATGACACATAGTCTCACAGTGTATTACAGACGCCTAAAAAAAATAAAAATAAGATAAAATAAAATAAAAAACATGATTTATCTGAAATAAAGACCATGAATAGTGCACTAACACGTGAGCTTGAGTTGCATTTCCAACAAGAGGAGAGTGGAAGGCAGCTGTAAAAGTTGCATTCAGCAACGACGTCTCCTAACTAAATTGCTTCCACTTCGTCGCTTTTACCAGATATCAGAATATCCCCTAGGAAACCTGCTACGCAATGCAGTTCTTCACCCACAATTTTACTAAAATACTCAGGACACAAACAAACCTGACATGGTAATCAAACTTCGCAGAAAAATCTATCTTGGTCATGAACAAAGCGTTAAAGCCTTCGTCCTTGGTGTTCTTCATCGCTGCTAAGGTACGCAAAGCTTCGCCTTTCAACTGAGACAAAAGCATGTTCAAAAAGCATGAATAATAAAATGCCAGTTTAGACAACAAGGTAGTAACATCATCATACTTGAGCAAGAAAACTGTACAAAACAATAATCATAAATCCCAAAATCTAACACAGTGCATGACTGAAGTGAGATGGATCCTTAACACTCATCCACTTTTGCGGCTCAGTCCGTAATCGGATTAACATTATCATGCGTTGAACATTACCCTCAAATTTTAAAAAAAGTTATGAGGTATTAGCAAACAAAGTGTAGAGAGACATACCTCTGCTAATGCACTAGCAGACATTCGAGATGCAAAATTGACCCACACCAGTGAACCAGATATCACAACTTTGAATGCTTGAAGAAGATCCTTTTTCATCTACAAGCGTCCGATTCCTCCATTGATGAGTGACAATGTAAAACTCATCGAACACGGCAATAATTATACAACTAGCACAAACGACTTACGTGTACAACTAAGTGCTGAACCGAAAGAAGTCTAATATACAACGAGCTAAAAAGAGATCAGCCCCATAGAAGTAACCGTCTTGAAGTTCCAATACAATACCCATCTTATCACATGCTTTGAAAAGTTGCAATAGTGAGTTTACATACCTCTGCCCCAACACTCCCCGACCCAGCGGCCTGCATGAAAATACCCTTCTCTAACACATTTCCATTTGCAATGGATTCCATAGTAAGACGAAAAATTTGAAGAGCAGTCAAATGCTCATTGATACGTTTTCCTCCCGCTGGAGAAGCAAGGTAAGCAACGAGTATCGTGATAAGAGAGCCATTCAAAGAATCCACCGCATCATAAATGCCTCGCTGCCTGCACCACACCTGCGAAAATATGAAGATTCAGCAACGTAGCTAAATGCCCCAAACAAATGAAAATCCTAGCAATGTCCGGAATTGACTAGGTGAAACAACTCAAAATCCAACCCTATACAGATACAAGTTGACTGGTTAGATCTAAATGATGAACATATCCCCTAAGAGCCATGTAATGGTAGCAATACAAAATAAATTGTCTTAAAATATGACTCAGCTATCTGGTAATCCCTTTGCAGAAAGCCTCAACCGGATTCCCGTCAACAATCTCTCCACAGTTCAAGTATTTCAATTGATTTCAGGCTTTATTCATTACGTCAGACTAGCGAGTACCTTGAGCAGCAACACGGCATCTCTCGTCGATTCATGGCCTGTAAAGGACTCTTTCAGAACTGCGGCAGTGGATTCTACTGCCATATCTTCAAGTATACTGCTATTGTAATGAGGCGTAGGTTGAATCACTCCATCTAGAGAAGCAATAAACACCTCTGTCAATACAACTAAGCCCTCAATGGACATCACAAGTCTAGGCACGGTAACAAATGCTTAAACAGTCAAGCCCTCTACATAACTACTATGCGCTTCGCAACACAAACAACACGAGATAACCAAAACGTTCAATTAAGTGTGCCTTAACTTCATCTAGCATCTTCTAATATTCTGATATTTAATCCAAAACAATCGAAATATATTTATCAGTGAAATGACATAGAGACGTGAGGAATTATTAAGATTTAACTCAGTAGATTTAAGACTGGTAAGGAACAAGCCTCGACTGCCCAATAGTTGAAGAGTGCACAACCTAACCTCTAGCAAAACTGTCCAGACGAGCTTAAACAATTATTTCTCAATCGATGGTTACGAAGAGTAGCCAACACAGATCGATCACAAGTGAGACCCATAAATTGAACACATTTAGTCCTCTAAGAAGTCCTCATTTACAAAATTAGCTTGAGGATGAAGACAAAGCTATCATGTAAATTATCTGATCTCTCCATGACTAAACATTATGCTGCGTAGTAGTCACTGAACATCAAACCACTTGCATGTGCCGCAAAAGCGCTAAGAATGATGAACTATGAACACTCAATTTTGCCACCTACCGACGCAGGAAAATCGTTGACAAACTTGGCTAATACAAACTTGGTTTGGAGGCGGACATTGAACCTCCAGACAGAGGCTACCAGCATGAGAAGTAGAAGCTAAACTCACGCATACAATGGCTACATGACAGCTACTAGCACTGATAAACTTAAGCACATATACTTGGACTCGAATACTAAATCATGTTATTAAAATACGATTCTACTTAAACTCAGCTTAAAAGCTTCAAATATTTTAATAAGAAACAAAGACCGTAAATTCAGTAAGAGTGTAACCTTTAGAAATGAAACTCCGCAAATTATTCTTCGAGGGTGCAAGCTTGTTCACACTGAAAGTTTCGGAACTTATGGTAGGTATAATACGTATGACGAACTTGGTGGTTGCGCCCTTCGCATCAGGAGCAGGAAACAAAAGCAGCACTGGCTTCCGCGCATCGTCGCAAATTAGACTCCATTTTGTAGAGCTAATACAATCACACTTGGTGATGGCTTTCTTCAAAACAGCTAAGTACAGGGCTCGCTTGACATGATAACGGTGATTCAAAAAGTCTTTCTCAAGGAAGCAACACTGCCAAGAAAAAATCAAATTTCAAAAAAATATTAATTGTGTAATCTACTCGTAGAAATTATATTTAACCACAGATAGACAAAAACCACAGAATCCAACGTCGCGAGCTTACATACTAACGGTTTAAGGTTTAAAGCTTAGGTGGTTAAGACCACTCGACACAATATAAGAGATTCATTTGAGGGCTCGAGTCACAAATACAAGTTACTTCGAGTTACTATCATCGGAGAGTGATTAGGGTAAAGCTAAATTAGCGTAGAGACCATATCTAATCACAAGCCCAGAAAAAAATCGCCTTACCTTAGGCAATCTGACGGCGAGATCAACTGTCTGAAAAGGTTTTGCAACAGTCTGTACAGCATAACTTCCCACAATCTCCACTCCATCGGGTTTCTGGAACTTGAGCTGAGCTTTGTCCTCCGGCACTCCGAGATCTTTTGCAAATGCGGAGACCAGAGAGGCAGAAACCTGCAACCATGAGACGCGAGAGGGGAATTTCGATACGGTCGAATTGGATACCACAACTTTTGAAGACCTTCACCAGAACTACAATTCAAAGATTAAAACCAACCTGACGAAAAATGACAAACAGCGAAACTCTTTGGATAACTCCATTTCTGTGAAAAATCCATAAGAATGCGAACTAACCTTCTTTTCCGGAAGGCTGAGAAGCCTTTCCTTCACAGCAGCTACAGCCGAATCGACAATGCGACACCGGGTGTAATCTACGCGCACTTCTTTCAGAAGCTCTTGGACCTTAATTTGTGCAAGCGGCGAGTCAGCCATGGTGCTACTCCTTTCAAAACCGCGACGAAACTATTCACATTCTTCCTGCTTCAAGCAATGAGAGCTGCCATTCTGTGATTCTAACGCAACAATCACAAAGCCTACACACCCTCTCCGTCAAATTGACGACCTCCGCTAAACCCCTAAACCCTAAAACCCGTGCTCAACTTCTGTGCCCTAAACGTTCGGTAGTCGAACGGAAAAAGGTGTCCCCACCCCAAAAACGTAAAAGCTTTTCAAAAGTATAGAAGCTTTATTATTTCAAAAGTATAGAAGTACCACGCATTTTGTGAATAATAGGGTATCCTAGAATGCCCCAAAATGATAATCATACACAACCAAAGTATGATGAATGTAACAGTTTTGGCAAATGATGGGAGAAAATGGTTGGAGTGTGTATTTTGAACGACATTTTATCATCAATCTCATTAAAAACACAATGAGCCAACACATGGTTTAATTGGTAAAAATAAAGCAAATGAATAGTAGTTGATCAAATGAAGTGTTTGTTGTTTAAAGAAAAAGAATAAAATAGCAAAAGCATTAAAAATATATATATTGACTATTAGATTGATATTAAATATGTCGTCATTTATGATGAAAAAATTCAATCAATTCAGATGTTCTTAGCTCCATCTGAACGCATTTATGCAAATTTTCATGTTGTGAATGAATTCAAATATAACTCTTGTTTAAAGCAATAAAAACATGTAACAACAAACAAACAAATCAAATAATATAAAATGAAATCACAAACAAGAACATTGATTATCATGAAATATAATTTTTTATATTGACACAAAAGAAAAAGAAAAATAATAAAAATAAAAGATGACAGCTAATTTGAAAATTGGAACAATACAATCATTCAGAAGTTGAAATAAAAATGTAACTTATTATGAACAGCTTTTAAATTTGAATAAAAAAATAAAATTAAAATTAAAATTAAAAACTTAAAAAATACTACTCTAAGACAACAATGTATGTGGAGCAATTGGCAAGATTTTGTTTTATATAGAGGTGAACTAAATGCATGAATATATATATATATATATATATATATAAAAACTTAAAAAAAAAAACAGCAATCAATCATTGGTATCAATCCAAAAATATTATTAAATCAAATTACAAAAATATTCAATATCAAACTTATGTCCAATATTATATTCTTAATCATTTTTGTATATAAAAAATATTTAATTCATTAGGTAATTTTAATATAAGATAAAGAAATAAATAAGCCTTCTTATTTGTCAAATATAGATGAATATAGATGAATAAAAGAATGGATGAATGTTAGCACTAGAAATTGCAGTGTTCAACAACACAAGGTTCTATTAGTATCAAATAATGTAATAAGAATCCATTTTTTGGATTTTTTTGTATAATTCTTTTTATTTTGAAACAATTAAAGTAAAAAATAAGCAAGACAATATTACTATATCAAGGACATGAATTACAAACAATCAAAATATCAATACATTCTTATATCACTCAAAAAAAGTAGATATTCAATCAAATATTTACAGTATAGAAATTAGAATGACTATTGCAAAAGACAAGAAGACTAGAAACTCTTTAAATAAGAATAAGAATAAGAAAGGCATTGACAAGTGTAAAGATGAAGGCTTCACTCTTCCGTTTATGTATACTATCTAAGTAGAAGTTACGTAAAAACATTCTATATGTCTTTTGATACATTATTATAGATATACATGTTAATCAAATAATTATTTAAATAATATAAGCATATAGAAGTAGATAAATGTAGATAAACTTGTCAATATCTTTTAGAGAAGCTTCTTACAAGCTTTGAAGTTGCTTTTTTCTTCATATGTGTCTCTAAAAGACTAATAGGTTTAAAACTTGGCCAACAAGTTAGTCACATGTTGCACATGTTGGTAGCTTGTGGTACAAGTTGGACATATAATGCACATATAGAAAGTTTTTTTTACAAATTACATATGTGTCTTGTAAGTTAGACTTATGTCAAAGGTCATGTAAAACATCACCATATATCTTGTAGTTAAATAATATCTATAGAAGTAAGAATGAAGCCATCTTCATTCTTGTCAATTTCTTTCTTATTTTTAGTCTATTTTCAAGAGTCTATAGATTTAAATTGGCTATTTATTTCTTTTTTGTCATCTTATTTTAAGAAATAATTCTCTTATTTTTTTATTTTTTTGAATTTTTGTCTCCAATAAATTGACAAGAATATATTAATAATATTAGATTTTTTTTAATTGAGAATAGATTATTCCTTGATTTTATAAGATATAAGCATATTATAAGTTTTAGATTATCTACTTCTAAAATAATATTATTTCAAATAATTATTTTTATTTTCAAGTCTTATCTTTTTTTAATCTTGCATGATATTAAATATTATATTTTTTTTATTATGTTTATTATTACAAATATTATTAAAATAAAGAGTTCAAAAATAAAAATACAAGAGAAAATTAAGAAGTTAATGCTTGTAATGCATCAATTCAATTTATTATTACAAAGAGCAATAATATTGGTAAGAAGTAAAGATATAGCAAAGATTAGAGCTCCTTTAACATCTACATCAAATTATATTACTATCGAAGATAAGAATTCAATGAATGTAAATAAATAAGTGAAACATATCATAAAAATATATATATATATATATATATATATATATATATATATATATATAATGAAATTAAAATAGCTATTGCCAAAAGACAAGAAAATTAAAGGCTCTTAAAACTAAACTAGAAGCAAGACAAGAATTGACTAGAGTGAAGAAAGCTTTGTTCTTGCTTCTATATATACTATCTAATTAGGAGATATATGTTAACATTCTATAGGACATTCAATATGTGTCCAACTCATAAAACATATACTTAACTTATAAGACAAGTTTCTTATATGTATGCCAAATATCCAACTTATACTACAAGCCACCAATATGTGCAAAATGTGGCCAACTTGTTAGTCAAGTTTTCAACCTACCAATCACTTATAAACACCTATAAAGACAAAAGTCACATCTATGAAACTTTTCTATAAAACATTATTAAATTTATTTATATTTATATATTTCTACTTATTTATATTATTTAAATGATTAATAGAGTAAATATGGATGACCATCATATTATTTCTTCTTTTTAATGACAAATTCTATAAAGAGCAATGATCACATGTTAAAAAAGTCTAAGATGTATAGAACTATATTTGCTATATACTTGGATCTTTATTTTTTTTAAAGAAAATTGATAAGATCTCTTAGTTATTAATAATATTTTATATTAGAATATAAAAACCATCTTGATATTTAATCATTATTGAGACCTACATAACTTCTTTCAAATAAATATTTGGAACACCATTATAAGTAGTTTCTATTTTTAATAAGATTATCAAACATTGAAAGTTTCTTCTAAAATTGTGATATCAAAATCATTGAATCTTGCTATTTATTTGAAAAATAAGTATTGTTCTTAAAGATTTTTATCTTTATTATATTATTTTGCAAGGTTGTGATAATTATAATCTTCATTAAACCTCATTTTCTTTATAACAAGGAATTATTTGGCTTTTCATCTTGGTTTTGATGGATGACATTAATGAAAAGAATTAACCTCTTTCTTATATTTACAAGATTATTAATTGGTTTTTTTGTATATTCCTTAATATCATATCTATATTAATGAATAATATATTCCAACCTAAGCCAACATTTTCTTAAATCTAAAACTTCTTGAATTTTAAACTTTTGATTATTATCCACTTTTATATGCCAAAATAACATTTATCTTCTTTTCAAGGTATCCAATAAACTTATATGGCTCAAAAAGTGACATATAGAATATAAAATACATCTTCATAGACTTTGATAGGTATAATTAATAAGTAACTACATTGATTTATTTAAAAATAAGAAATGGTCAAAGTCTCTAGTAATCCAATTTGTTATAAGAGCAATTAGTTCTAATATTATAATAAAATAATTATACCTTATCACCAACATGGAATAAAGATTGTTTCTTATTATAGACATCCACATTAATTTTATGTTGTTCTTGAGCTTCTTTTACTTGTGCTTTTATTATTACATATAGGTGTAATAGATAATTTGTTAGTTTTTTTATTGTAGGATTATTAATTTTTGAGAAAATAAAAATATTAAATTATAAATAATAAATTATCAAGAAGACGATTAGAAAACCCTCTTGTCATTGGTAGAGTTTGCTTATAATAATACAATGCATTCTTCTACACAATAAATATATATATATATATTTTTTATCAATTATGGTTACCATCCACGATTTGATGCTTTTGACTTTTCAAAAGTTGATAATCATATGGCAGAAGGTTTGGCAAATTGTTTGTTAGAGCTATATACAACAATGAAGGTGCAATTAAAGGAAGCTCAAGAATGACAAAAAATCAACGTAGATGTCTATCAAAAGGAACAACCACAATTCAATGTAGGTGACAAGGTATGGTTGTTTCATCATAATATTAAGACTACTCGTCCTTGTGATAAGTTAGATTAGTGAAGGCTTAAACCTTTTCTTCTTTGTGGACAAATCAATCCAATTGCTTATTGATTACATCTATTGGAGGAAATGAAGATCCATCTTATCTTTTACGTATCTCTTCTTAAACCATACAAGACTATGAACATATCAAGAAGAAAACAAGCTCCACTTTTTCTTATAGAAGTCGATGATAATGAAGAGTTTGAATTAGAAGAAATTTTAGACTCAAGGTGGTACCAAATAAATTAGAATATCTTTTTCATTGGCGCGGATATGATATTAGTAAACTCACATGGGAGTTAATAAAGAATCTTGCAAATAAAACAAAGGCAATGGAGGCTTTTCATCAACAACATCCATTTAAATCAAGAGGAAGAATAATAAGTCTTTGCTTTAAAAGAAAGAAGGTCCAGAAAAGATTACATTCTATCTTGTATATTTTTTTGTAGCTTTTATATATTTGTAACGTTAAAAAGATGAAAAATCAACAAGCAATAAATTTAATTGAAGAACTTTCATTTGCAGACTTATCAGATGAGACATTGCGATTGTGACAACTTTTAAGATGACAAATTTGAAATGAAGATCCTCAAGGACAACATGTCTTTTCTTAAATAGATGACAAAATACAATGTGTCTGATATCACGACCTTGAAAGAGACTTCCAATGTTTGGTGTTTTATTAGAAGTAGAAACAATTCCTGATGATGTTTCAAATATTTTATTTGAAGGAAGTTACAAAGGCCTCAACAATGACTAAATAAGAGAGTGGTCTTCTTACACTGATATGGGACACTATCGATGGCTGAGAAGGTCTATCAACTATCTTCAAAGAAAATAAAGATCGAAAGATGTAGCAGATACAATTCACCATATCTTAAATTTCTTCAACATATGAAGACCGCTCTTCATGGAACTCGTCTCTAGAAGAGAGGGCAATGTCATGGACATATACATGTAAAGCAATAATTACCTATATGATTTAGATAATAATAGATAAAAGTAGGCTAATTCCATAATATCTTCTATAAAAACTTTCTAAAAGCTCTATAGATATTGCTTTGACTTTATAGGTATTTTTAATTGACTTTTTAGATTAGAAACGTGGTCGACAAGTTGGCCATGTGCCACACATGTTAGTAGCTTAAAGAACAAGCTAATTATATGACCCACATGTAGAAAACTTGCCTTATAAGCTAAGGCATGTGTCTTGTAAAGCCAACACATATTAGAAGTCCTTAGAACATCACCATGTAGCTCCTAGTTAGATAGTATATATAGAGACAAGAGTGAAGCTCTCTTCACTCTTATCAATTCTTTTCTTGCTTTTAGTCTAGATTAAGAGTTTTTAATTTTTTAGTTTTTTTTTTTTTTTTTTTTTTTTTTTTTTTTTTTTGGAAATAGCCATTCTAATTTCTTTTTAATATATATACGACTTTATTGCTATTTTATCACTTTTCTTTTGACACAAATTTTTCAAGTTTATGCATCTTCTTCCAAATTATGTCCTTGACACATAAAAGTTATTTTTAAAGCTTCAAATGATGCTTTTGTTACTTTAATCCACTCAAGTTTGTCATTACAAGTCAAATATGTAAGTGGAGCTATAACTTAAGAAAAATTTGTGATGAAGATTTAATAGTAATTGACAAATCTCAAAAAATATTAAATAACTTTTATTATTTTTAGAATCTTTTAATTTATGATAGATTGAATATTTTTAAAATCCATCATAAGATTACCATTTATAATGATATATCTTAAGAAGTCAACTTAAATAGTGTGAAATACAATTTTTTTTATTTTTTATTTTTTTATTTTTTATCTTGGAATAGAATCCTACATCTTTTAATTTTTATAATATATAACAAACATGAAGTTCAAATTCTTTTATATTCATAGACTAGAAAAATATTACAAAAAAAATAATAGATAATAAAATCATCTAAAATCTCTCAAAAGATATCATTCATAAGATGTTGAAAAGCAATTTATAGAATTGTGAGTAAAAAATGCATGACATTATATTTAAAATGTATATTCCTAGTTTGAAATGATGTCATCTATTCATCTCATTTTTTGATGCATATTAGGTTGTATATTCTTTGTAGATTTATTTTTGTATAGATCTTAGTTTATTTCAATTTATTGAAAAATCCAAATATTAAAGGTAGATGATACCTATTCTTTAAGATAATCTTATTGAGTATTTGATAATTTACATACATCCAAAATGATCAATCTTTTTTTTTACAAATAAGATAGAAGCTCATGCTAGAGATTTTAAATGACATATAAAATTCTTGGCTAAGTTCTCATTAATGTACTCCTTGAATTCAACCAATTTATTTTGTGATAAATCATAGATTGGTCCAAATAGCAATTGATATTTTTTTTTGAAGATAAATTAAACAATCATAGAGAAAATAATCTAAAAAAATATTTACATTTTTTTTTCAAAAATATCTTGATAATCTTAATACTTGCTTAGAATTCCACTTGAAGTATTTTCACCATTAGAATTAGGTGTGGTATAAATAACATAAGATGATTATTCTTTTGCACTATGCAAAATAGTTCTTATATCTACAAATAAAGATTTGGTTGCATTAAACTTATAACCTTTTACTTGATTAATAAAACTCTAAATTATACACTAGAAATAATCAAGAATATATAAATTCTAATTATAAGTCTTATTAATAGGTCTTAATTGGTATAACTACCAAAAATATAATTTTTAGTTATTTACTATTCTAAATTAGCTAAATTTGGCAACATTGATAGAAGACTAAAGATATAGATATTATCTTGCGAGATGGAGAATACAAAAGAGAATTGAACACAATTTTACTTTAGATTTGTGAGCACATGTTTAACATCACATGTAAATATGTTTATAGTTGATTGAATGAAAAGAAAAATAATGAAGTATTATACTTGATTGTTTTTATCTATTCAGTGCTCATCATTAGTATTGTCAATCGAATTAAGATCATGCAAGAAAGTCCCATTGGTAATAATATTTTGAAAAATACACACAAACATGTACATGTAGATATGTATGTATGTATATATATATATATATATATATATATATATTACATTGGCCATATTTATTTTGATTAGTGGTGGAAGCAAAATGTTGTATTCTATCATTAGACGTCAAATTGGCATCAGATGACAGAGTTTTCAGGTTTTTCCAACTATGCAGTAGAAATTATGGAAATGATATCCGATCGCTATGTAGCATGCCAATTTCAGAGCTTATACGCAACTTCAGTATCTGCCGCTGATCACAGAAACAACTGGTGGTGAGCAGTTGTGTTGTAGTGAATTGTCCCTAAACATATGTGGACCAAGAGCTCTTTGTACATAACTGTTCTATCAACAATGTGTGCAGCACACAACTTGCCAGAATGTCAGAAGTAGTAGATGTCGAGAGTCGTTCCCAGAGAATTCTGAACATTTTCAGCGGATCAAACCAGCGTGGGTAGACGCAGAATGTTAAATATACTGAGCTAACAGGATCAATATATCTATACATTATTGCAAGAGATTACTTTCCTCAATGAAGCCCATAGCTTCAGTTGTTAAATACTCCTCATCTCTGAATCTAGATAAGAACTGCAGAAGTCTGTACACGTCGGAGAAATTCGAAACAGCTCCAAATGAAGCTCTCACAGCCATAAACCCCCAATTCCCCTCAAAGATGCCGACATCCTTCGGCCTTTCATTCGGTTTGTCTCCCAACAGATACGATAATCCGGGGTTGTTGAAGTTGCCAATGGCTAGTTTAATGTTACACCTCGCAGCAAGTTTGAGAACGATGTGGGGTGGAAGAGTTGTACCTGAGAGGTCAATAACGTTGAACGTAACAATGCTTCCTTGGCCCTCGTTAGCATGAGAGCCATAAACTCGTAGGAGGTAGCGAGAGTCATCATTTTTGTGCCTAAGGGTGCACAACCGCTGCACCAGCCATTGCATCAATGAACTCACACGCTTCTGGATAGCGGATAAACCGATCCGTTCGAGCTGGATGAATCCGAGGTTCAAAGCTGCAAACTGGAGGAGGTTCATGGTGTTATCGGTTGGGCACAAGATGTGACAGTGTTCGCCTTCATCCGCTGCCATGTTTCGGATGAACTGGACCGCTTCTGAGGGTAATGCTCGAACACAAAAAGACTCCCTTCGAACAAGGAGAAAGCCCATTCCGGAGGGGTAGCCGAATATGTGTTGAAAGGAGCCCACAATGAAGTCTGGCTGATAGGTAGATAGATCTAAATGATTCGACGGAAGGTTTGTTGTGACATCTAGGCAAACGTTCCATTTGTTTTGCTGTGCCTCTGCTATCCATTTCAGAGAATGCTTTATTCCAGAGACGTTCGATTGAGCGGGGTAGATGAAGAGGCCAACATTGCTCGCATTTCGCTTTGTTTGGCGGCGCAAGAGTTTGTGAAGTTCGTCGCTTTGAATACAGAGCTCCTCCGTGACTGGCGACAGGACAGACCTTCCACCGGCTCTGTGTGCTGATTGCATTACCTAGAACAGAGGAAGTATACGTACAGGTCGATCAGTGTGAAGATTCTTTTTAGAGTTCCACTGTCGACAAGATGTGAATTACCAATTGAATGAAGACTACAAAAATATACAAAAGAAAAGTTTTCGAAGTTAATGTAATTTCGCTTACTTGACGGACGGCAACATGATTATCTTGACAGACAAGAAGAGGAGTGCCTTTTCGAAAAGGGAAGGACTCCGCAAGAACCCGGAAGCTCTGTTGAAACCCGGCTGTAAATATGATAGAATAGTTACTTGAAGTGGTGTTAAGCATACTAAGAAGCCGGTGCTGGGTTTCAGAAACGTGGGAGAAGAGAGGATTGTCTAAAGATGACGACACGGATGTGTAACTAAGGCAAGGTCCTTCTGCCAAAATGATCCTTGAATGTTCTTCGACCTGATAATAAAATGAATTAGGACATAAGCGCTACATTTCTAGAAACTCAACAATGTTCAACAGCAAGGACAAGCAAATTGTATCAGAACTTTCTACAATTGCAGACATGAACAGTTTCAGTGATGAATGCACCTGAAACTTGGAGAACAGGGGACAACTTGCATAATCGAGATACACAAGATTTTGAAGCTGCAACTTAGGGTACTGGTCCTGTCGCACATTGTCGACGTGCAGATTATCGAAGTATCCTTCAAACTCCTCTAAAAATTCATCCTCAGCATCGTCGTAAGGGGGCAACACGGCTGAGCCGACGTCGATCTCTTCCTCCAGCATCGATGACGCCGTCCAGCTCCTCGCCCCTTTATCCAATTCCTTCGGGTCCCTGTCTCGCTTAGAACTTGCCTCCCAGGTTCCGTGTTCCTCAATATTGAAGCTTACTCTTTCACCGATCGGTAAGATGCTGAAATTGTCCACATGTAGAGAGCCCCCTAACTTTTTATTTCCCATATCGACGCTCCTTCTCCCATTCTCAATCTGTTTACTGAAACCATGAACTAAGGGAGATTTCTTCGACCCGCGAGAATCAGTGAGAGGAGAGTAGTCACTATCGCTCATGAAGTAGCTCTCAGTTGACCTTCGACCGAGACAATGTGCACTGAAAACTGGGGGAGAAATGGGAAATAGGCTTTCTGCAAAGGACACATTGTCATCGATGTCGGAGTCGGAATTCACGTACAGAGGTGTAACACATGGGATTTCATAATTTTCTGAAGCCAATGAAAGTGATTTTTGGTGAATACAAGCATCGGGCGGAGATCTTGACGCCCGTAGAGAATTCCGCGATGGAAGTTTGCCAAAACTGCGATTGTAGCTGCCATTCTCATTATCGTCATGACTGTCGTGATCTCCCTGTCCAAATTAAAACTCCAAGGCATGAGAACACACGACACAGTCCCCTGAGTAAAAACAGCCCTCTCTGTTCTCACGAAGCCTTTAGAATGAGTGTACTAGAATTCATGAATCTACGGCAGGGTAATACGAGGTTGAGAGTCAAATACCTGAGGAGAGAGTCGAGAGGAATTTCTAGAACCCTCATGTGGCCGGGATTTCGACAGCCTCGTAAACATTGCGCTCGTCATAAAAAACCTCCGTGGTCCTGTTTTCTTACATCTAGAACTTTCGTCTAACAGCTTAGACTCTGGGGATTGCTTCTGAAAAGTAGCAAACTAGATACACCGTACGCTCAATTCCTAGTAGAATGTAATTCATATTTTCAGCTGAGCGTGCAGAGTGCGCCTCTTCTGATTTCTCAAGCAGACGACTTATTAAAACAGGATGTCCAACGTTTCGAACATTTGCACTAAAAGTTCGCAAACGCTTTTAAAAAATAAAAATATACAGCATTTACAGTCTACTGTGAAGTTTCTGCCACTTCGAACAGAACAAAATGTGCTACCTAAACCACCTCCATTCCTCGACGACAGGTACACATCACAACAGACACAGCCGCAGCCATTCCCCAAACCGACATTGAGCAGTTACTAGGCCGAGCCTAGAACAAGCAATATTGCAACCATCGCTACGTAGCCCACAGAAACACCATGACATTCAATATATGCGTGAATGTGCCATACGGCCAAGTATGATGAAAGATCTAAAGTACTTCGAAGCGAAACCATACAGAGATTCTTCAAGACCCGCGCCAACCCAGGCTCGAAAACCACTTCTCAAGCTAACATGCCACCACCACAGCAATGCTCTATAAGCAGCAATCATTCCTCGATCTCCCAGTGATTTCAAGTAAAAAAAAAGGTTATGGCACTCCAGTCCAGCTTATGCGATTGAAGGTGCCGACAGGAGGAGAAAGCAGCACAACCTTGTCGTCTTTACCAACTCGCCAGATGCGTGGCCCTCGTCACTCTTGCCACTTTTATCACTAAAATTAAGAGCCCGCAGCGGCTAGACTCAACAGCCACAACTGGCTACTGCGACGCAGGAATGTAGCCATGGATGAAATAATCAGGAGAAAGGCCTGGGGTGTATTCCGCCGCCAGCATTCATCTCAATACCAGTCGTTTATGCGCAAAATGAGGATACGCGCGAAGCGCGAGGCATGGGTGCGGAGGAGAATGGCCAACAAGCAAGATTATAGTGCTTCAGCGTGGACGTGCGTTATGTGGATTAGGTCGCAAGGAGTGCGATGGGATTTGCGTCTCAGCGTGGGCCCCGATCATTGGCTTCCTCTGCTACTTGGCCGGGGATGGCGAGAACAGGTCGCCGGAAACCACCCACGGTTCTAGCCGACCCACGAGTGTTCAAAGGTGATTTTTCTATTTTATCATTTGTTTTTGTAAACTTTATATTGAGTCATAAGTAGTCATGAAAACAACAAAATAGAAAGCAAACAAGAGTGGTATGAAATCCCACGTGGCAACAATATTTATAATGTTTTTTTTGATGATAATAAAGAGTTGTAATGTAATGGTTATGTGGATAAGAAAAATTTACTAATTATTGCATCATTTTCAATAGGAAGAATTTCATATGTATTCCTCAAATATCCTAAAATATTAAGAATATCCTTGTATTCTTAATAATAGCAAATATATCCCTCACATTTTACATAATAGCAAATGAATTCTTTAAGGTGATACCCTATCATATACAAGGGATATATTTGCTATTATAAAAAACGAAAAGATATTCTTAATATTAATTATTTAAGATTGAACCTTTTAGAGCCTATCCTTCTTATTGAAAAAACATGACATGGTTGTCAATTCTCTTGCTAGTAGAGTGCATGTGAATTATGTAGAAGAAGAATGTTCAAAAGTGGAGGATTTGTCAAGGACAAAGACTCGATGAAGAAAAATATACACCAAAAGGCTATCTCGATATAATAAGTCAAAATATAAACAAGTAGGTATATTAAAAGGAAACTGGAATGGCTATTGCCGCAAGACAAGAAACTAAAGACTCTTGAACCTGGACTAGAAGCAAGAAAGGAGTTGACAAGAGTGAAGAGGGCTTCACTCTTGCCTCTATATATACTATCTAACTAGAAGCCACGTGGCGACGTTCTATAGGACCTCCAATATGTGTTGACTTTGTAGGACACATGCCTTGACTTACAAGGCAAGTTTTTCTACGTGTGGGCCACATAGTTAGCTTGATCTTCAAGCTAACAACATGTGTGGCACATGGCCAACTTGTTGACCACGTTTGTAATCCAAAAAGTCAATTAAAGGCACCTATGAAGTCAAAGCAGCGTCTAGGAAGTTTCTAGGAAGCTTCTATATTAAATATTATACAATTAACTTATTTTTATCTACTTTTACTTACTTCTACCTATTTCTATATGTAATTATTAGCTTACATGATTATGGCCGTGACATTACCCCCCCTTCTAGAGACGTGTTCCACGAGGAGCGGTCATCATATGTTGAGGAAATCTATGATGCGACGAATTATATTCGTCA
Organism: Physcomitrium patens; assembly: GCF_059467195.1. Classification (NCBI taxonomy): domain Eukaryota; kingdom Viridiplantae; phylum Streptophyta; class Bryopsida; order Funariales; family Funariaceae; genus Physcomitrium; species Physcomitrium patens. The sequence continues at coordinate 18,745,818 of NC_143415.1, read as the reverse complement.
CATACTCTGATCTCTGTTCTCTTCGAAGATGATTGATAGGGCCTCTCAACCATCGGTAGTGTCCCATACCAGGGCGGGAAGACCACCCAGTTATTTGATCATTATTGAGGCCTTCATAACTTCCTTCGAATAGAATATTTGGAACACCATCAGGAGTTGTTCCTACCTCTAGCAAAATCACCAAACATCGGGAGTCCCTTCCCAAATCGTGATACCAAACGCGTTGTATCTCACCATCTGTTCGAGGAAGAACATGTCGTTCTTGAAGATCTTCATCTCGATTGCGTCGTCTTGAAGGTTGTGACAATCGTAATGTCTCGTTCGGTAGGTCAGCAAACGAAGGTTCTTGAGTTGAATCCGTTGGTTGTTGGCTCTCCATCTAATTAGCGTCACAAATGTAAAGAAGTTACAAACAAGGATAGGAAATTGAATGTTATCTTGCCTCAATCTTGTCTCTTTTATAAGAGAGGTTTTCATCTTGGTTTTGATGGATGTCGTTGATGAAAAAATTTGACTTTAGCTGATGCATTTGCTAGATTCCTGGATGGCTCCCATGTGCGTTCACTAATATCATATCCGCGCCAATGAACAAGATATTCCAGCTTATTTCGGCGCCGCCTTGAGTCTAATATCTCTTCCACCTCAAATTCTTCATTATTATCTACTTCTATAGGAGGCGATGGCATTTGTCTTCTTCCTTGTATATCCACTGTCTTATATGGTTCAAGAAGAGATACGTGGAATACAAGATGGATCTTCATTGACTCCGGTAGATGTAACCGATATGCAACTGGGTTGATCTGTTCAGAAACAGAAAAGGGGCCAAGCCTACGATAGTCCAACTTGTCACAAGGTCGAGTAGTCTTGATATTGCGACGAAGTAGCCATACCTTATCACCCACGTTGATTTGTGGTTGCTCCTTACGATATAGATCTGCGTTTATCTTTTGTCGTTCTTGAGCTTCCTTCAATTGTGTCTTCATTATTGCATGTAACTCTGACAACCGATTTGCCATATCTTCTGCTGCAGGATTATCAACTTTTGAAAAATCAAAAGTATCAAGTCGTGGATGATAGCCATAATTGGCAAAGAAAGGTGTTTGTTGCGTGGAAGAATGTACCGTATTATTATAAGCAAACTCTGCCAATGGCAGAAGGGTTGTCCAATCATCTTGTTGGTAGTTGATAGTACAGCTTAAATATTGCTCCAAGACTTGGTTTACGCGCTCTGTTTGTCCATCAGTTTGAGGATGGAAAGCCGAAGATAGCTTTATGTCCACTTTTAAAATCTTGAAAAGGGTCCTCCAAAATCTTGACACAAATTGAGTTCCCCTATCCGATATGATATCTTTAGGTAATCCATGATAGCGATAGATATTATCAATGAAAAGCTTAGCTGTTTCTTCACCTGTGATAGATTTTGTACATGGCACAAAATGTGCCATCTTGGTAAAACGATCTACTATCACAAATATAGAATCATAAGATCTTGAGCTTGGAAGATCTGTGATGAAATCCATAGAAACAGAAGACCATGGTTGTTCTAGTATAGGTAATGGCTGAAGAAGTCCGTAAGGTCGATGACGAGGAATTTTTGATCTTGAACAAATATCACATGATTGTACAAAGTCTTTGACTGAATTCCACATTTTTGGCCACCAAAAATCTCTTGATATGAGTTCCAAAGTCTTATTATATCTAAAGTGCCCTGCTGCTGGAAAGTCATGACGTGCTTGAAGAACACGTAAACGTGCTTCTCCTTCTGGAACATATAGGCGTCCTTCAAAATATAATAGATTATTCTTGAACTCAAACTTAGAAGGATCATGAGACTTGGAAGAATTATTCTCGATATCATAAACAAGAGGATCTGAGGACATACTGGACTGGATTTGCTTGAGAAAAGTTGAATCAACAGTCAATGTTGATTTCATTGCTCGGAGATGAAATTGCTCCGGTTTCAAGAGGACCATTCTTTGTTGCTCAAAAGCTGCATCTCCTTCTTTTGGTGCAAAATAAGAACGTCTAGATAGGGCATCGGACAAACCTTGTTGTTTTCCTGGCCGATAAGTGATAATGAACTCGAATCTTGACAAAGACATACTCCAACGAGCTTGACGACGATTCAACACGTGTGCTGACATGAAATACTCGAGGTTCTTGTGATCTGTATACACAGTGACTGGACTAGAAGCGCCTTCTAGATAATGACGCCATTCTTGAAAGGAATCCACGATCGCAAGAAGTTCTTTATCGTGGATCTCATAATTGATCTCGGCTGCTGAGAATTTTCTTGAATGAAAAGCTATCGAATGGAGTTTGTCATCTGTTCCCATTTGTGATAAAACTGCACCCAAGGCAAAATCTGATGCATCTGTTTCCATAAAAAATGCCTTGGAAAAGTCAACACGATATAAGACTGGTGCAGAGACAAACGATGTCTTCAAGGCTTCAAATGCTGCTTCCGCTTCTTGATTCCATTGAAATTTATCTTTACTAGTCAAGCGTGTAAGTGGAGCTGCAACTCGTGAGAAATCTTTGATGAAGATCCGATAGTAATTGGCAAATCCCAAGAAACATTGGACATCTCTTACCGTCCTTGGAATCTTCCAATCCACGATTGTTTGGACTTTCTTAGAATCCATCATGAGACCATCATTTGAAATGATGTATCCTAAAAAGTCAACTTGAGTAGTGCGAAATACACACTTTTCCATCTTGGCGTACAATCCTGCATCTCTAAGTTTTTGTAATACTTGACGAACATGTATTTCATGTTCTTCGACGTTCTTGGAATAGATCAGGATATCGTCTAGATAGCAGACGACAAAATTGTCTAAGAATTCACGAAATACATCATTCATGAGATGTTGGAAAGCAGCTGGTGCATTCGTGAGTCCAAAGGGCATGACATTATATTCGAAATGTCCATACCTGGTTCGAAACGCAGTCTTCCATTCATCTCCTTCTTTGATCCGTACTAGATTATATGCTCCTCTTAGATCTATTTTTGTATAGATCTTAGCTTGATTCAACTGATCAAGGAGTCCTGATATCAAAGGTAATGGATACCTGTTCTTGATTGTGATCTTGTTGAGTCCTCGATAATCAACACACATTCGTAAAGATCCATCTTTTTTCTTTACGAATAGAATTGGAGCTCCTGCTGGAGATTTTGAATAGCGTATGAAATTCTTCGCTAAATTCTCGTCAATATATGTCTTGAGTTCAGCCATCTCATCTAGCGATAAACTGTAAATTGGTCCAAATGGTGGCTGAGTTCCTTCCTTGAGGTCGATTGAACAATCATATGGACGATGCTCAGGAAGAATATCTGCATTCTTTTTCTCAAAAACGTCTTGATACTCCTGATATTGACTTGGAATGCCACTTGAAGTCTTTACGTTTTCAGAAATAGGTGCAGCATAAATAGCAAAAGTTGATCCTTCTTTTGCTGCATGTATAAATGCTTTTGCACCTATCAGTACGGGTTTTACTGTACTAGACTTATAATTTTTTACTTGGTTCGTAGAACTATTAATAACGCTTTTGGAAAAGTCAAGTTTACGCGAATTCCAATCTATTCGAGGGTTATATTTTTCTAGCCAGGATAAACCTAAAATAACTGGATTGGATGGGGATTTAATTATGTTAAAAGCTATGTAGCTATCATGACCGTCTATTGTTACTTTTATAGGATGAGTTTCATGAATGACATCTCCAGAAGACAAGGGACGACCATCTATGACTTCTACATGTATTGGTTTAGGTTTCTGTACAAAGGGTATTTTACGACTTTTAACAAATTGTTCATCTAAAAAACATGCTGAGGCTCCCGAATCTAATAAAGCAGAGGCTTTGTAATTCTTAGGTCCTAAATATAAGTCTATTATAAAACAAGGAGAGGGTTTTGAGGAGAGGATAGGACCTTTATTAGGAATTGTACAAGGTTCCAGCTGCACGGTCCCTATTGTAGCTGGATGAATCCGTTTTCCGACATGTTGTCTTCTTTGACCGTCGTACCCCTCATTTTATAGTTGCGTCGTTTCTTTGGACAATGTTGAGCAGTGTGCTTAGGTTCTCCGCAATATAAACATAATCCTTCTTGACGACGACGAATCTTTTCTTGCTCAGTTAGAGGTTTAAAACGTACCGCGTCAATTTGCATGTCTTCTACTTTCGAATGTACGTTTGGCAAAGATGTTGATGTTGCCATTGAGTAATAACATTGAGGTTCCCGTGAATGATTCTCAGATCGAAATTCAAAAAGTCGATTATCACATTTTACCGCAAAATCGATTGCTTGACTCAAAGTTTGAGGATCAGGTAAGTTGAGCATCAATTTCTTTACTTCGTATTGCAATCCATAAAGAAATTGACTGATGAGTGCAGCATCATCCCACTTGATGTCAATTGCAAATTGTCGAAATTGTGAAGCATATACTGTTACTGAGCAATTTCTTTATCGCAGAATTCGGATCTTATTTGTTGCAACACGAGTTGCATCGTGTTCACCATACATAGATCGAAACTCCGCCAAAAATGCTTCCAAATTGTCCAATATTGGATTTCGTTGTTCAAGAAAAGACAAAAACCACGATAATGCAGAACCAGAATGTAGAGTGCCAATAAACCTGACTTGTGATCCTGGAGTTGGATAGCTTTGCGGTTGAAGTTCAATTGCCAATTGTACTTGATTGATGAACCCTCGAAACTTTGATCTCGTACCATCAAATTTCTCAGGTAAGGTAATTCTTGGTTCTCTAGTGCTTATAGGGTGTTGTACAATTGGAGAAGGAACGTGATTTGTTGTAGATGTTGAAGCAGCTCCGATCATCTCTATATCTCCACTTTCTGCTATTCTTGTTCTTTCCTGTGTTGGTGAATTGAGTTGATGCATCGCAAGCATTAACTCCCTTATTTGCTCTTGCATTTGTGCCATTGCACTCTTCATTTCAACAAGCTCTGCCATAATGACACTAAGAAGAAAAATTTGTTTGATATTGCTCAAGACAAAAGAAAAGAAAGACTTGATAACAAAGAAGATACTAAGAACAATATCAGTTTAGAAGTAGGTAATCCGCAAACTTCTAATACGCTTATGTCTTGTCAAGAGAAAGGGGTAATCCACTCTTACTCAAGAAAAAACAAAGCTCTGATATTGTAAATGTACTCTTGTCAATCTGTCAAGGACAAAGACTCGATGAAGAAAAATATACACCAAAAGGCTATCTCGATATAATAAGTCAAAATATAAACAAGTAGGTATATTAAAAGGAAACTGGAATGGCTATTGCCGCAAGACAAGAAACTAAAGACTCTTGAACCTGGACTAGAAGCAAGAAAGGAGTTGACAAGAGTGAAGAGGGCTTCACTCTTGCCTCTATATATACTATCTAACTAGAAGCCACGTGGCGACGTTCTATAGGACCTTCAATATGTGTTGACTTTGTAGGACACATGCCTTGACTTACAAGGCAAGTTTTTCTATGTGTGGGCCACATAGTTAGCTTGATCTTCAAGCTAACAACATGTGTGGCACATGGCCAACTTGTTGACCACGTTTCTAATCCAAAAAGTCAATTAAAGACACTTATGAAGTCAAAGCAGCGTCTAGGAAGTTTCTAGGAAGCTTCTATATTAAATATTATACAATTAACTTACTTTTATCTACTTTTACTTACTTCTACCTATTTCTATATGTAATTATTAGCTTACATGATTATGGCCGTGACAGGATTTTGCTAGGCAAACTAACTACAAGTTGAAAATTATACTACAAAGAACACACAATGGAAGAAACCATACAATCAACATTAGCTATGGAGAGTATTGGAATACATATTAGTTGAAAAATTATCTAGAAAAAAAAGAAAATGAAACAATTCTTCAAAACATTATTGTCTTAGCATCAAAGTACATAGAATATGCTGCAAGTCTTGTTACATTAAGTGCCATAGTGCCAACACTAATAATCCCAGTGAAAAAGAAAGCATATGTGATTGGCTTAGACACTATCTAAGAGGAAACCATGCAATATGTCAAATACCTTGTATTTAAAGTTGCCAATGTGATTCTAAGACCAATGTTGAGAATACTATTGTTAAAGACATGAATCTCGAAGAAAGAGAATCCTCAATACATTCTTCTATCATTGAAGAGAACTAGAAAGTCACTCAAAAGATGATGTAATATTAACTAGAATGGCTATTGCCAAAAACAAAGACTAGAAAATCTTGAAATAAGACTAAGACTAGAATGGCATTGACAAGAGTGAAGAAGGCTTCACTCTTACCTCCATATATACTATCTAAGTAAGAGTTACATGGTGGTGTCTTATAGGACCTCCAACATGTGTTGACTTTGCTAGCCACATGTCTTAGCTTGCAAGGCAAGTTATCTATATATGCGCCATGTAGTTGGCTTGTTCCATAAGCTACTACACGGAGATAACTTGTTTTATAAGTTATCAATACATGGTTAGCTTTTTGGCCAAATTTCTAACCTACAAACACATCTAAAGTCAAAACCGCATCTATGAAGCTTCTTTAAAAGATTTTATGAAATTATTCTATATTTATCTAGTTCTACTTAATCATATAAGTAAGTATTGAGGTAAATGTATATGTTCGTAACATTATCCTCTCTTCTAGGAACAACTTCCACAAGGAGCGGTCTTCATATATTGAGAAAGTTCAAGATGTAGTGAATTATATTTGCTAGATACTTTGATCTTTGTTCTCTTTGAAGATGGTTGATAGGTCCTCTCAACCATCTATAGTGTCCTATACTAAGGCGAGAAGACCACCCTATTATTTGGTCATTGTAGAGGCCTTCGTAACTTCCTTCAAATAAAACATTTGGAACACCGTCAGGAGTTGTTTCTACTTCTAATAAAATCACTAAACATTAGGAGTCTCTTCAAAGGTCGTGATACCAAACACGTTGTATCTTGCCATCTATTTGAAGAAAGTCATGTTGTTCTTGAGGATCTTCATCTCGATTCCGTCGTCTTGAAGGTTGTGACAATTGCAATGTCTCATCTGGTAAGTCTGCAAATGAAAGCTCTTGACTTGAATCTATTAGTTGTTGGTGCTTGATCTCATCACAAATACACAGAAGCTACAATGAAAGATAGAAGGTAAAATGTTATTTTCCTTTGATCTTGTTTCTTTTATAGTAAAGGTTTGCTATTCTTCATCTTAGTTTTGATTGATGTCGTTGATGAAAGACTTCAACTTTCTTTATTGCATTTGCAAGATTCTTTGATGGCTCCCATGTGCATTCACTAATATCATATCTGTGCCAATGCACAAGATATTTCAACCTATTTTGGTGCCACCTTGAGTCTAAGACTTCTTCCACCTCAAACTCTTGGTTATTATCTACTTCTACAGGAGGAGGTGGTATTTATCTTCTTCCAAAGATATTCACTATCTTATATGGCTCCAAAAGAGACACATGAAATATAGGGTGGATCTTCATAGACTCTAGTGTCATGTTGTCATTTGGCTACTATGTAAAAATAATGTGATTATGTATTTAATGTACAATTTACTTAACAACATGGTGAGAGCCATGTTACTAGATTTTAATTAGTTGTAGAATGTGGTTAAATTACTACTTTAAAAGGAGGTTGTTTAAAAGGATTACTATTAGAATTTATTTAACTTTATTTTCTTTTGATAGTAGCTTTTGACATTGATTTTTGTTGGTAGTAACTTTAAATATTTAGAGTCACCTTTACTAGACATTGGTGATCCTTGAAGTCTTATTTTGGTTCTTTAATTTGGTGTTTAGAGCATAAATTATGTAAATCTTATAAGAAAAAAAGTTAAAGAAGGATTTTAGTAGCAAAGGGAGTAATTAGGGCACCAATGTAAATGAATGGAGATGGATGATGAAAATCTCCATTCCTATTGGTCAAAAATCATGACCAATGGACTTCAAGGAGGCTGCCCGAGGCTATATTAGAGATTAGGGTTAGTTTTTCAGAGCCATTCGAACTTTGAAGGCTAGGATCAACAAGTTTAGGTTTTTGGCTATGGTTTTGATACAAATCTTATATGATTTGGACTTTATATGAAGGAGATATAGGTGCTCAAAGTTAAGGTGTTGATTTGGGAGCTACTGTCACTATTTTTGACATAATACATACGTACAAAGGGCAATTGAGGATCGGCAATTGCGACTAGAGAGAGCACTTTTGTGGCTACACTTTTTACATACTCTTTGCTAGATTCTAAGTTGAAATAAAGGAGTTATTGGATTTTGAAGTCAATACATGCAATCTAACGATAGTAAGTGACCCGATTTACTAGTGGTTATGTCTTGAGCTATATCTTGAGCAATTTGACAAGGTTTTAGCTCAAAATATCAAAGAATGTGTAAATTCATATTAATAAACTTTGTAAATAAATTTGATGACATTTGAGTATTAGATTCTTGAGATATTAAGAAAATAGTGCTCAGGTGCTTATAAATTAGGATTTAGAGCATCTCCTAGGATTTCTTAGATGCTAGAAGATCGGTAGTAAATTTGCAATTGTTTTTTTTTTTTTTTTTTTTTTTTTTTTTTTTTTTTGTGGTAAAAATTAAGGGTGAATTCTAACTACCTTATAAATTTGAGACAAATTGAATGGTTAGATTAAGAGTTATGAATTTCTAAAGTTTAAGAAGAGAAAATCTTTTGTGAGAAAAATATGTTTTGAAGGGATTTTGTTATATTTTTGAGTTTTATGCAAATGAAAGGAGTTTTGGATGCTAAGACAAGATTCATATGAAAGTTTAAGCTAAAATCTCTACAATTAGATACCTAATATATTTTTAGATAGCAAATCATACTATACAATACTAGTAGATGTAATCGATAGGTAACAGGATTGATTTGTTGACAAATAAGAAAAGATCCTAGCCTACAATAATCTAATTTATCACAAAGACGAGTAGTCTTGATATTATGATGAAGTAACCATACCTTGTCATCCATATTATATTGTGGTTAGACCTTGTGATAGGCATCTGTGTTGGTCATTTGTCATTCTTGAGCTTCCTTTAATTGTATATTCATTGTTGTATGTAGTTCTGACAAGCGATTTGCTAAATCTTCTACCAGAAGATTATTAACTTTTCAAAAGTCAAAAATATCAAAATATGGATGATAACCATAATTGGCAAAGAAAGGTATTTATTGAGTGAAAGAATATACTAAATTATTATATGCAAATTCTACCAATGATAAAAGAGTTGTCCAATCATCTTGATGATAGTTGATGATACATCTCAAATACTACTCCAAAACTTGATTTACTTATTCCGTTTGTCTTGGAGATTACAAAACATCACAAGATTGTACAAAATCTTTGACTGCCTTCCACATTTGTGGCCATCAAAAATCCCTAAATATTAGTTCCAAAGTTTTATTGTACTTAAAATGTCTTTGTATTGGAAAGTCATGACGAGCTTGAAGAACATGTAATCGAGCTTCACCTTCTGGAGTATATAGGCATCCTTCGAAATATAATAGATTATTCTTGAATTCAAACTTGGAAGTATCATGGGACTTAGAGGAAGTATCCTTGATATCCTGAATAAGAGGATCAGAGGACATATTTGATTGAATTTGTTTGACAAATGTTGAATCAACAGTCAATGAAGATTTTATAGCTCGAAGATGAAAATACTCGGGCTTCAAGAAAATTGATCTTTCTTAATCAAAAGATGCATCACCTTCTTTTGGTACAAGATAAGAACATCTAGAAAGAGAGTCCGATAGACCTTGTTATTTTTCAAGTCGTTAAGTGAATCTGAAATTGAATCTAGATAAAAATATGCTTTAATAGGCTAAATGACGATTCAAGATACATACTGACATGAAATACTCGAGGTTCTTATGATTTGTATACATGGTAACTAGACTTGATGTGCCTTCTAGACAATAATGCCATTCTTGAATTGAATCCATGATTGCAAGGAGCTCTTTATCATGGATCTCATAATTAATTTCGATTGTTGAAAATTTTCTCAAATAGAAAGTTATTGAGTGGAATTTATCATCTATTTCTATTTGTGATAATATAGCACTTATAAAAAAATCTGACGCACCTGTTTTCATAAAAAATGCCTTGGAAAAGTCAACGCAATATAAGATTGGTGAAAAAATAAACATATTTTTTAAAGTATCAAATGATGCTTCTGTTTCTTTATTCCACTCAAGTTTGTCTTTACAAGTCAAATGTGTAAGTGGAATTGCAACTTGAAAAAAAAATCTTGATGAAGATTCGATAGTAATTAACAAAGCTCAAAAAGTATTGTACATCTTGTATTCTTCTTGAAATCTTCCAATCTATGATAGTTTGAACCTTCTTGGGATCCATCATAAGACCTTCGTTAGAAATGATGTACCTTAAAAAGTCAACTTGAGTAGTGACAAATACATACTTTTCTAAATTGGGATATAATCCTTCATTTCTAAGTTTTTGTAATACGCAACAAATATGAAGCTGATGTACTTCTATATTCTTAGAATAGATTAGAATGTTGTCTAAATAACAAACAACAAAATCATCTAAAAATTCACAAAAAATATCATTCATAAGATGTTGAAAAGTGGCCAATGCATTCGTGAGTCCAAAAGGCATGATATTATATTCAAAATATCCATATCTAATTTGAAAAGTAGTCTTCCATTCATCTCTTTCTTTGATAGAAATTAAGTTGTATACTCCTCGTAGATCTATTTTGGTATAGATCTTTGCTTGATTGAGTTGGTCAAGAAGTCTTGAAATTAAAGGCAAAGGATACCTATGATGGTGATCTTGTTGAGTCCTCAATAATCCACACACATTCGTAGAGATCTATCTTTTTTCTTTACAAATAAGATAGTAGCCCATGCTAGAGATTTGGAATGGCATATGAAGTTCTTTGCCAAATTCTCATCAATGTACTCTTTTAATGCAGTCCACTCATTCTACTATAAGCTATAGATTGGTCCAAATCGTGATTGAGCTCCTTCTTGTAAATCAATTGAACAATCATAAGGTCGATGCTCGAAAAGAATATCTACATTCTTCTTTTCAAAAATATCTTGGAATTCTTGATATTGATTAGGAATACCACTCGACGTTGTTTCACCATTAGAAATAAGTGTAGCATATATAGCAAAAGATGATCATTCTTTTGCAGCATGCATGAAAGCTTTAGCACCTACTAGTAAAGGTTTGGACGTACTAGAGTTACGTACTTTTACTTTACAAATGCGATCTTTGATTATACTATTAGGAAAGTTAAGGTCATGAGAAATCTAATCTATTTGAAGATTATATTTTTCTAGCCATGATAATCCTAAAATAGCCAGATTAGAGGGAGATTTTATTACATTAAATACCACTATGCTAATATGATCTTTAATTGCTATATCTAAAGGAATAGTTTCATGGATAATATTTCCAAAAGACAACGAACGACCATCTATGACTTCTATATGTACGGATTTAACTTTCTTCACTAAAGGTATTTTTTGATTTTTTGGCAAAATCTTCATGTATAAAACATAGTGAGGCTCTTGAATCTAACAAGGCAAAGACTTTGTGATTATTAGGTCCTAAATATACTTCTATTATAAAACAAGGTGAGGGGTCTTAAGAGAGGACAAGACCTTTACTAGGTATTGCACATGATTCTAGTCACACAGTCTCTATTGTAGCTGGAGAAACTCGTTTTGTCGACACATTATCTTCTTTGGTAATTGTGTTCCTCATTTTGTAATTGTATTGCTTCTTTGGACAATGTTGAGTAGTATGCTTAGCTTCTCTATAATATAAACACAACCCCTCTTAGTAACATCAAGTCTTTTCTTATTTCGTGAGAGGTTTAAAACGTATCATATCAATTTGTATTGATTTCGGCTTTGATGAATACATTTCAGAAAACTTGAGAGCTGTCGCCATTACTTGACTTGTTCTTCTCTACTCAAATCTTTATTCTTGACATCTTTCAAATAAACGATTGTCGCATGTAATGGCTTGAGTAATAAATTGTTATAAAGATTCTACTTTTAGCATTGTTAATAACAAATCTTTGATGCTATCTTTCAACCCATATCAAAATTGGTTGATAAGTGCTTTGTTGTTCCAGTCCACATCGCAAGCGAGGTTTTGGAATTTGGCAACATATATAGTAGCTGATTGTAATCCTTGCTGTAAGGATAAAAGCTTGATCTGTGCTACTTGTTCTCGATAACTTTCTCTAAATGTGGCCATAAACACTTTTAGGAATGAATTCAAATCATAAAGGAATTGTGAATCTTTTTCTATTAAAGATGCAAACCAAGAGAGCACTTCTTCATAGTAGTGCACCTATGAATTCATCTTGAATAAATCCATCAAATATTGGAAAGGATGCAATCTTAGATAGAGCTTGACTTATTGTAAAAATCCTCAAAATTTCGATCTTGTTCTATCAAACTTCTCAGGCATATTAATCCTTGTCCATATCACACTTATAGAAGCAAAACTCCTTGGATTTGGTTATGAGGTTGATCTACTTACTTCTTTCAGCTGCACAACTTCTTGCTGCAGACTATGAATTTCTTTCATAGGCGTAGGCATAGTACTTCCATGATTCACGTTGGAAATACGTAAAATTTCTACTCTTAGAGTATTGACAAGCTCATGAAGATCTACCATAATTGCAAATCTATTCTCGCTTCCATTGAAAGTAGCATTCATAAACTTTCCTTCTATAGACAATTCAAATGAATTCAAAAGTTAAATTAAAGGAGGGTAATCCGCAACCTCTAAAAACAAATCCAACAAAGAAGGACAATCCACTGTCTTTAAGGAAAAGATCAGTGTTAAAAAATAAGATTTTTTGTTTAAAGGTAGATATTTTGCAACCTTCAAAATACAACAATAGAAGTGGAGTAATCCACTCACTTCTAAAACAAGAAAAAAATAATATATTAGGACTCTTATCAAACTATCAAGGATATGAATCTTGAACAAAGAGAATCCTCAATACACTCTTTTATCACTAAAGAGAACTAAAAAGTCACTCAAAAGATGATGTAATATTAACTAGAATGGCTATTGCCAAAAACAAGAAGATTAGAAAGTCTTGAAACAAGACTAATACTAAAAAGGCATTGATAAGAGTGAAGAAGGCTTCACTCTTGCCTCCATATATACTATCTAAGTAAGAACTATATGGCGATGTCCTATAGGACTTCTAACATGTGTTTTGACTTTGTTAGCCACATGTCTTATGTTGCAAGGCAAGTTATCTATGTATGCACCACGTAGTTGGCTTGTTCCACAAGCTACTATATAGAGATAACTTGTTCCACAAGCTACCAATACATGGTTAGCTTTTTGGCCAAGTTTCTAACCTACGAACACATCTAAAATCAAAACCACATTTATGAAGCTTCTAGGAAGCTGTTTTAGAAGATTTTATGAAATTATTCTATATTTATCTACTTCTATTTAATCATATAAGCAACTATTGAGATAAATGTATATGTCAATGACAACAACCTTGGAAAAGCATCTCCAAGCAATTTTGTATCTCTTCCAAGTAATACCATTAATTAAAATCTATTCTTTAAGATGAATTGTCAATAATATGTGAATATTCTTAGTGTAGCTTGAATTGATTTAATATCAAACATAATTAGCTCTAATTTTTGACAACTAAGAAAACATACTTGAATTTGAGTGTTAAACAAGAGCTTTTAAAATTGATAATAAAAAAAATTAAAAGTGCCATGTATTTTGAGGTGAATGAGAATCAAATTATTTGAAGCATTTGTTGTAGGCATAAAATTATAGAATCTAGAAAAAAATTCAAATATATCCCTTAAGTACCTTAAAATATTTTTGATAATAGTAAAAGTACCCATTGTATATGATAGGATATTACAATGAGGAACACATTTGCTATTATCAAGAATGTAGGAATATTTGTAATATTTTAGGATATTTCAGGGATATATATAATTTTTTTCATTTTCAATATTGCATGTTGCATCCAAAATGTCCATATTTTGAAATATGGTTTCTAGATTGATATTTATTCTATAATTCATCAAAATATAAGATCCTTACTAAAAAGTTGCAATAAACTTCTCACCCTATTGTCTATTTGTTTGTTTGTTTGTTTGTGTCTATATCTATATATACATATGTATAATTTTTTATTCTATGTCTTTTTATCTTTTGTTTTTTTTTAATATTTTTAATAAAAGTAAAAATATAAAAAAATAATTTTAATTCAAAAAAATAAAAATAAAATATAAAATAATGGAATAAGAATAAATATAATAAATAAATTTTATTTCATGAAGCATTTTATGTTAGTTTAGAAACAATCATCAACTATTTTATATTATGCTTCTAAAAAGATAATAATTCTTAAAATAGTTAAAAAATAAAAATATAATCTTTATAAAGATTATAGATTTAAAACATATTTTTTTTATAGATATTATTTTTTTGAATGTTGTTAAAATTTGTAAAATCAATTGATTAAATTATTACATTAACGCATCTATATACTCCAACTATCTTAAAATCAATTTTGTACATGATAGGAATTCATAGACATGTATATTTAACATAAAATATAAATTTTAAAATATTTATATAATTATTTATATAATTATCTACTAAAAATAGATATAATAATATATTTATTATATTTGTTACTTAGATAATATTAATAGGTAGAAGTAAGTAAAAGTAGATTAATTTTATAATATCTTTTAGAAAACCTTTTTAGAAGCTTTATAGAGATTGCTTTGACTTTATATGTGTTTATAATTGATTGATAGGTTAGAAACTTATTCAACAAGTTTATCACGTACAATACATGTTGGTAGCTTGTGGAACAAGTTAAATATGTGCTACTCATACAAAAAACTTGCTTTGCAAGTTAAAATATGTATTGTACAAAGTCAATATGTTTTGGAGGTGCTATAAAACATCATGACATAGTTCTTAAGTAGATAGTATATATAGAGGCAAGAATGAAGTCTTTTTCATGCTTCTTTCAACTTCTTTTTTGTTTCTAGTCTAGTTTCAAGAGTCTATAGTTTTCTTGTGTTTTGGCAATAGCCATTTCAGCCTTTTTTTTAATATACATACTTCCTTATTTCTATTTTGTCATACTTCTTTGAAAAAGTCTCTTTTATTTATTTATTTTTATTAAGTTTTTAATTTTGACACAATCAACTTTTTAAGAATATTTTTTTATTTATTTATATAATTTTGTATAATACATGTTATATAGATTAAAAAAAATAAAATATATTGATTATAATTCAAAATTGACTTTATAAAATTAAAATAATTGATAATAAAATTTTAAAGAAGTAATATATTCTTATGATATTTAAATAGAAAAAGTAAAATATCCTTGAGTATTCCATGATAGTGATAGATGTTATTAATAAAAAGCTTAATTATTTCTTTACTTGTGATAAATTTTATAGATGGTATAAAATGTATCACTTTAATAAAATGATCTACTAACAAAAGGATAGAATCATAAGAACCTCAGATTAGAAGATCTATGATAAAATCAATAGAAACAAAAGACCGTGATTGTTTTGGGATTGGTAATGGTTGAAAAAATTGATAAGATCAATAATGAAGAATTTTTGATCTTGACAAACATCACATGTTTATTTAAAATCTTTGACTACCTTGTATATTTGATGCCACCAAAAATCTCTAGATATTAACTTCAAAGTCTTATTGTATCCAAAATGTATGGTTACTGAAAAGTCATTAGAAGCTTAAAGAATACATAATTGTGCTTTGTCTTTTGGAATATATAATTTTTTCTTCAAATAAAATAGATTATTTTGAAACTTACATTAAAAATTATTATGGACTAAAAAATTATTTTTAATATAATAAATAAGAAGATCAAAGGACATATACAATTAAACTTCCTTGAAAAAAGTTTAATCAATAATCAATATTGATTTCATTACTTGAAGATGAAAATGCTTCAACATCAAGAAAATCATTTTTTATTGATAAAAAATTATATATCTTATTTTGGTTGCAAGATAAGAACGTTTGATAAATCTTTTTGTTTTTTAGATCAATAAGTGATTTTGAAATCAAATCTTAATAATGACATACTCTAACAAGCTCAACAAAAATTCAAAATATATATTGCTATAAAATACTTAAGATTCTTGTGATTTGTATATAGGGTGATTAAATTGAAAGTACCTTCTAAATAATGATACCATTCTTAAAATGAATCAATAATAGTAAGAAGTTTTTTATTGTAGATCTTGTACTTGATAAAATAAATATTAGACAAATAAAAGATATTATCTAATATAAGTTGCTAATAATTAAAAGACAGAAAAAAGTAATAGGAAAGTTACTAAGGTGGTGGATAGGATTTACAGTAGTAGCTAGATTAAGTGGTAGCTAGGATTTGGAGTGGTAGCTAAGATTTATAGTGGTAGCTAGGATTTGGAGTGGCAGCTAGGATTTATAGTCGTAGCTAGGTTAAGTAGTAGCTAGGGTTTGGAGTGGCGGCTAGGATAAGTAGAATCTAGGATTCAATTAGATGAATTAAAGATGAATGAAAATAAAATTGAGCCACAATGGATGTAAATTCTACCTATAAATAAAAGATGTTGGAAGTGAGAGGTATCTCATTCCACACTTCTCTTATGTCTAATCTTATTGATTTTTACTTACTTGTGTCATGCTTATTGTGTTTCTTCAATAAGTTATGGGTCCAAATATACTTGATTATGCTTCTCAAGTAAGTTGAAGTTATTTGTTGATTTTTATTCTTGTGTGAAATAGTTCTTATGGTGTTTACTGATGTTAGGGTTTGTATGATCTAATCTTATCTTTTGGCTTGTAGAAGTTTTGATTTGGGCCTTATAAATCCTTAAGATCTGTTTGAAGGTTTTTAATTCTTAGGAATGAGTGATTAAGACCTTATACTAAGACCTTGATAGTGTCTTTGGTGTTGTGGAAGTTTTAGTAAGAAAGTGAGTTTTATGAGTTAAAAAATACTTGATGGTGAAGCTAATTGGAGTTCGTATATTTATTAAAAGCTTTAAAAGTTGAGTTGGGAGTGTTTGGAATGAAGAAACACTCATTTATTCACAAGTGGGCATTCTGAGATTTTATTAGTGTAAAATTGTTTTTGTAATTTTAAGCACATAGAAACTCCTTTTTTTGATATTTTTTGATAGATATATTCTTAGATATGGCTTCTAGTGAGGGTGAAGGTTTGAAAGTGATTGAAAAGTTTAAAGGTGATAATTTCTACTATTCAAAGGTAATAATAAAACTTTTATTGGCATCTTTGGACCTTTGGGACATTATAGATGAAAGTGAAGAGCCTCCAAGCATGCATGCTAATGCTAAGGAGAAGAAGGACTTTACAAGACATAAAAAAAAGGCTTTTGGTAAGATTTCTACCAATTTGGATAAAGCCAATTTTTCTCACATCATCTCTTGCAAAGGACCAGTAAAAATATGGAAGATCATTTGTAATATATATGAGAGCAAGAACTTATCCAATATTATCTTCACAAGAAAGAAATTCTTCACTTGCAAGATGAAAGAAGGTGATGACCTTATGGCTCATGTCAATAAGGTAAAGGCCCTTGCTAATCAACTTGCAATTATTGAGAAGCCTTTAAAAGATAGTATTGAAGATCAACAAGTACTTGCTTAATTACAACCACATAGAGATTACGTATAATATGTTACTAATAATAAAAAGATAGCAAAGAGTTAAAGTAAGTTATTGTAGTGGCATCAAAGGTTTAATTGGATGAGGTAGAAATGGATGTAATATCAAAAAGATGGAAGTTGCCTCATTGGTGAGAAAACCACCACCTATAAATAAAGAGTATTGGAAGTAAGAATTATCTTTCTCCACATTTCTCTTAGACTATAATCCTTGCTGATGCTAAGTGTTTGTAGCTTTTAGACTTCTTTTCTTTAATAGATAGTGATATTATCATGACCTTGCTTATGAGCCTTTCTAAGTCATACAACTATCTTATTGTGGCATTCGAGTCCATCAAACTAAAAGAGCTTATAATAGATTATGTGACAACAAGACTTATTCATGAAGTGACCAAGAGGAAAGAAAAAGAGCCTCAAAGTGAAGATTTGGCTTTCTTTTCAAGACAAGGCAAGGGAAGTTATTCTAACCAATGTGGCAATGCAAGAACTTGCTTCATTTGTTGAAAATCAGGTCATTTTCCTAGAAATTATTACAAAGCTAAGAAAAGAGATTGAGAAAGTACAAACAATATTCGTGATGAATATGGAGGTGATGATTATGCATTCATGGCAAGTGAAGGTACTTCCATGGCTACCATGTCTAAGTGAATTGTTGATTCAGGTGCCACGAAGCACATGACTCTATACAAGTGTTTATTTGACACTTATGAAGAAATTTTAGCAACAAATATATTCATGGGAGACAATGGCTTAGTATAAGCTATTGAAATGGATTCTATTTTAATAGAGATTGTTGTGAAAGACCAAACTAAGAGGATCAGATTGAACGATATCTTACATGCACCAAAGATGAAAAAAAAACCTCGTCTCAATGTGTAAACTTATTTCACATGGTTGTAAAGTATAATTTAATAAGAATGGATGTTTTGTGAAGACATTGGAAGGAGATGATGTTACAAACGGCTTTAGAAATGGCAACCTCTACTTCATTAAGTGTAATAAGATGAATGGAATTGAAGTGGCGATATTTGCTGAATTTCTTCAAGATCAAGATAAGTTTGGTATTTGGCATCGATGCCTTAGTCATTTGAATGCCAAGATCATGAAAGAGCTCCAATCCATAGGAAGTAGCTTAAATCTTGGTCATATAAGCCACAATGCTATGACACTTGCTTGTAAAGGTTGTATTCAAGGTAAACAACAAAGGGCTTCATTTTTAAGTGGAGTTATAATATGTGTAACCAAATTATTGGAGATAGTCCATTCTAATGTTTGTAGACCTATGAGGATACCATCAATAGGAGGTACAAGGTACTTTGTCACATTCATTGATGATTTTTCAAGAAAGGTGTGGATTTTCATCCTCAAAGCAAAGAGAGAGTGTTTGACAAGGTTTAAGGAATTGAAGGCACTTATAGAAAAGTAATGTGAGTGCAAAATCAAGATATTGCATACAAACAATGGAGGTGAGTATATATCAAAGCAATTCAATGATTTCTTGAAGATGCATGATATTGCAAGACAAACCTCTACTCCTTACATCCCACAATAAAATAGAGTTGCCGAAAGAGGCAATCAAACTATTATGGAGATGGCAAGGAGTATGCTTCATATCCAATACTTTAAACCTGAGTTTTGGACAGAAGTAGTGATAAATGCAGTGTACTTAAGAATTAGGTGTCCTACAAGTGTACTTACATCAATGACTCCAAAAGAAGCTTGGAGTGGCAGAAAACCTTGTATTTTTCACATAAAGACCTTTAGATGCATAGCATATGTAAAGTCACTAGATTGTATGAGATCAAAATTTGATGCAAAAGGTACAAAATGTATATTTGTTGGATATTGTATAGGTACAAAGACTTATAGGCTCATATATTTGGACACCAAAAAGATCATCAAAAACCATGATGTTGAGTTTTTGGAGCAGAAGAATACTTGTGAGCACTTAGAAATGTGTCCAAGTGGGAGTAATAGTGTGTTCATGGATATATCTTCAAATTCAACAAAGAGTGAAGAAGATGAAGACAATGTTAGTTGTAAAAGTGGAAATGAAGATGAAGAGGCAAAGAAGGTGGAGAACAAGGCCTTTAAAAATGCTAAGACCAGTAATGAAGAGCATGAAGATGTTGATGATGATGGTGATGAGGATTAGCAACCTTTGAGTGAGAAAAGACTATCTACAAAAGAAAAGAAGGTTGGAAGAGACCATAGAATACAACAAGTTGAGTCTTCTTCAAATGAAAAGAGATATCTTTTGAGAGATAGAAAATAACGTAGCAAATAGTAGAAGAATCACATCTTTACTCAAGTAAGTGAAGAACATATTAATACTGATTTTTTTTGTTGATCCGTTGAGTTTGTGTGATGCAATGAAGTCCACAGATGCTTTGAAGTGGGAAAAAGCCATGGAAGAAGGGTATCAATCACTCATGGATAATAGAACATGGAAATTGACTCAACTTCCACCAAATTGAGCTTCAATTGGTTGTAAGTCGGTGTTTAGAATAAAGAGGGATGGAATGGGTAATATTATGAGATATAAGGCAAGATTGGTTATCCACCTTTAAATATATATATATATATATATATATATTTTTAACACTGATCTTTTTCTTAAAAAGAGTGAATTACTCTTCTTTGTGTAACTTTTTATTAGAGATTGTAGATTACTATCCTATAACTTAACTTTTTGAATTTGTTTAAATTGTCTATAGAAGGAAAGATTATGGATGCTATTCCTAGCAAAAGTGAGAATAGATTTTCAACTATTGTAGATTTTTATGACCTTGTCAATACTTTAAGAATAAAAATCCTACATATTTCTAACATGAATCATAGAGGTACTATGCCTACACCTATAGAGAGAGTTTAGAATCTATGATGTCATGATGTAAATACATTCATGTATGAAAACTTTGCTTGACTTACTTTTTTTTGAAATTTTATTATTTATTTTTATTCTAAAATTTTGGCTTAATTTTATTTTATCTTTGTTCTTAATTCTATCTTTGATTTAGCCTTAAAAACTTCTTTTATTCTTTTTACTTTCTTTCTAATCTTTGGTTTTAGTGGATTTAAAATTATATTTGTAGATGTAAGAAGAACTTTGATTTTGAGATTATATTTAGATTTTTATTAAAGATAAATGGGAGTTTTGATAGTATTAGTTGGCTGCTATTAATAGTGTTAACTTAGAAGATTAGATTTGGTATTTATTTAACTTTAAACTATTAGTTTTTGACTTGGACTTTGAAGACCTTGGTTGTAACTTCTTTGGCAAGTTCGAAAGCAAGGAAGAGGGATTTTTTTTGTAAGTTGAAAAGAAGTATTAAAAAAGAAGAGCTTTATGGCATGAGTTTAAGTAGAAAAAACACATGAATTAGAGCTCAACTGAGAGAGATATGCTTGTTTTAATCTTAGGCTACTAATTTGATACCTACTATCTTTTTTCCATGTATATTAGGAGTTTTAAGATATTAGCAAGAAATTGGGGAGTTGGATTAAAAACTAGACTTTAAATTGAATATTTTATATCCAAGGATGAGTAGAATTGAGTCTAAAATAAGTAAAATGGCTGGTTAAAACTATCAAATTAAAACTAGAGTTTTAAAGAAATTAGAAAAATTAAAGGTTTTAGTTTTAAGCCACAACTTGAGCTTTAAGATGAATTTGAAGATTTTTTTTTGTGTACATGTCACTTAAAATATAAAGAGCCTATGTCTAAAATTTCATGTTAATTGAGACTTTGACTTGGATGAAATGGCAAAATTTATTCTCATGTGTCTAGGGTTTTGACTTTCAAAAGTATCTGATAAGGATTTAAAGAAATTAGTTGATTGGCAACGAATTTGGTGTTGAATTTTTTGTAATGATGATCAAAGGTATAGTTTCTTTACTCCTAAATTTTGAGCTTATTTGAATGATTAGATCCTAAGATATGAATTTTTAAGTTTCCAGTTTGATTTTGACTTTCAAAAGTACATGTCAAGGATTTGGTGATATTTGACGATTGGTAATGAATTTGTAATTAAAAATTTGTATAATGATGTTCAAAGGTATAATTTTGATACTTCCAAATTTTAAACTTATTTAAATGATTGAATCTTGGAATATGAATTTTTAAGTTTCTACTTTGGTTTTGGCTTTCAAAAGCATATGTTAAGGATTTGATGATATCTAACAATCGGTAATAAATTTCTAGTTAAAAATTTGTATGAAAATGATCAAAGATATAAATTTTTTATTTCTAAATTTTGAGCTTATTTGAATGACTAGATCTTAGAATATGAATTTTTAAACTTCAAGTTTGTTGCTTTATTACAAATATAGTTTTATAAATACTCAAAGGAAAATTTAAAAAGGTTTTGTGCATATTGGACCCAACTTGAATGCAAAGAGGGACCTTATGTCTATCCAAAGTGGTCTCTTGCTATGACAGTGGTAAGAAGTTATATAGTTGAAGGAAGTAAGTAGACTGACATCTTAACCAACTCCAAGAAATTTTGCTTTTACAAGTATGACGAGAATAAGGATTAGTATGCTTGAGAAGTTTGATTAAATAAGATGAAAATTTTGAAGATTTTTGTAACAAGTGAAGTTCTATGTAAGGTTGCATCCTTTCCAATATCTCAATGGATTTATTCAAGTTGGATTCTTAAATACAATTTTATCAAGAAGTGCTTTCTTTTGATTTGTACCTTTAATGAAAAAAGATTTGTAATTTTTTTATGATTTGAATTCATTCCTAGAAGTGTTTACGATCACATTTGAAAAAAAAGATATAAAAAGGATAGTAGAGATTAAGTTCTTATCTTTACTACAAGGATCATGGTCAACCACTATATATGTAGATGAATTCCAAAATCTTACTTATAACATTGACATGAATGACAAAGCCCTTATTAATAAATTTTAGTATGGATTGAAGGATAGTGTGAAAGACTTATTACTGACAATGCCACAAGCAAAATCTTTAGAAAAATTCATTAGTCAAGCTATTGCATGTAATAATTGATTATTTGAAAGATTTCAAGAACAAAGATATGGCTGGAGAGGAACACATCAAATAATAACAGCAACTCTTAAATTTTTAGAAACCTATTGATCAAGACTAGAACTAATGCAAATTGATACGATACATTTTAAATTCCTCACAAGGCAAGAAAAGAGTCGATGATATAAGGAGGGCTTATACTTATATTAAGGAGAAGTTAAACATACTGCTCAATATTGTTCAAAGAAACAATGCAATTATAAAATGAGAAGCACAATTGCCAAAGAAGATAATATATCAAAAAATGAGTTGTTCCAAGTATAATAAAAATCTTGCGACAAGAATCATGTGTAACATCTAGTAATGGTTCTACTCTCTTTTCAAATCTCTCATCTTATTTTACAATAGAAGTCTGTTTAAAACCAAAAAATCACAAAGTCTTAGCCTTATTGGATTCAACAACCTCAGTCTATTTTATAAATGAAGACTTTGTCAAAAAATAAGATATATTCTTAGTTGAGAAAATCAAACTTGTGTATTTTGAAGTAATAGATAGATATTCATTATCTTTTCAGGATGTTATATTTGAAATTAATCTTGTAGAAGTAAAAACTAGAAGTCACAATAATTTAGTAATATTTAATATGATTAAATCTCCTTCTAATTCAATTATTTTAGGATTATTGTGGTTAGAAAGATATAATCCTTAGATAGAATGGATTTCTTGCAATCTTGATTTTTTCCATAGTTTAGCTCAAGGTCTTCGTAGGCAAGTAGAAATCCATAAGTTTAGTACATCCAAACTATTATTGGTAGGTATAAGAGCTATTATGCATGCTGCAAATGAAAGGGCATCTTTTGATATATATGCCATTTTCATTGCTAATAGTGAGAAGATATCAAATAGTATTTTTTATAATAGGTAAATAAATTTTGTTGTAAATTACTAGTTGGTTATTGATAACGTTGTCGTGTTGTAACACGAGTATACCGTGAAAATATAAAGAAAGGGGACATTTATTAATGTTCAGTTACCTCGCATATTGGGAGCAATGACCAACTCCAGTGCAAATACTGAGTGGCCAGATTCAGTCACCCCGTCATAGTCAGCCGGGACATACTGAAATGCTCCATTCGATTCCAATAATGGGAGTCAGTAGGAAGAGAAAGGACCAATTCACACGACGGGTGAGCCTAGTTCGAAGAGCCAATTGGATCCAATTTCAAGAATCCAATCTGGGTCCTCTTACCCAATATGAGACCTGCATTGGTCGGGCAACCCAATGCAGTCTAATTACGGAAAAATCCAGGTCTTACTACGGGCCTCAGCCAGTCTGATGCGAAGGACCAATTTGATCCAAGTACGGGAACATCTAGGTCTTACTACGGGCCTCTTAGCCAATCTGATGCGAGGACCAATTTGACCCAATTACGTGAACATCCAGGTTACTACGGGCATCTTATCCAATATGAGACCTGAATTGATCGGGCGACTCAATGTGGACCCGAGTACGGGGTTTCGATTAGATTTCAGGCTGTCATATTCTCTGTGCCGTTTTAGGGAACGTTGTTTTTGATAAATGGATCTCTTAAAGGTAAAAATGGAGGAAAAAGCTCTGACGGCAGGAGCCAATTTTGGATCTAAGCTCTGACGGTGGGAGCCAATTCCGGATCCAAGACGGAAGATTGAAGAAATTCAGAGGATAAGGTTAGGGGGAGAATAAGTTTTTGGGAAGTTTTTTGAAGATCGGAGAGAGCGAGCTTCACGCTTCGGGCGGGGAAAGAAGAAAGAGAATTGGGTTTTTTTTCTTCATAGGATTTTGGGAAGACTGAGGCAATCGTTGCTAAAGTCAGTGTTGTAATGGTGAATCGAGATTTTTAATGAAGTGAGTTTGATTACTCTTGACTGTTTTGTGAAATCGAGTTACGTCTGTGATTAAAGAATTAAAAGGGTGTCTATAGGATTGAGTATGTAGAGTGAATGAAATTTATTGAGTTAATCTAACAAGACAGTCAGTGGATACAAGATTGTAAGTACAAAGCGGTATCGAAGATTAACAGTTTGGGTTGTTTGGGGTTCTCTGTAACGTTCAGAGACCTACCGGCCGAGACAAAAAGGACTTCAGCAACGAGTCGAAGGGCATTCATATAGATTTACGGTGTATTCTTGCAGTCGTTTATATTCTAACAGTCAAAAACTGATAGACTGCTTGACTATTGGCGAATCTCTATACTACCTTCTACAACCAGACGCCCAGTGCGTTCTCCAGCAGGAAAGTACGTAATACGACATAAGTGGTGAACCCGACGTGAAAGCTTGAGGTAGAAGGTATTGGATTTCGGTTGATTTTATCTTTATTTTATGGAAAATGAAAATAAAAATTTTAAAAGATTTTTGGGAGAAGTTTCTAGTGGGGACTCTTCTAAAGGACAAGGTATGCACATGGATCCGTCTATTGCTAGTATGTTTCAAGCCTTCTCATTATCAATGCAGCAACAGCAAAGCAATGATTGAAAGGAAGCTTTGGCAACCAAAGCATTGCAAGCAGTGGTCAATAAAATTGATCAATTTGATGGGAGAAATATTTCAAGGTATTTAAGATATAATGTTCGTGAAATGGAATTAAATCGGGTTTCTAAGAAGAAAATGGTTGAACTATTTGGACTTGCCACGATACCGAAGATAAGAGACCACATTACATCGATTATGGATCATTATGGGAATTCATGGGAGGTTTTTTCACATGCATTGAAAGACGAATATTTCTTGAAAGATGCTGATTGCGTTACTAAGAAGCTGTTTCCGGAATGGATTGAACGGCCCAATAAGAATTTGCAAGCAACAGAGCTACTAAGGGAATTTGAGAGGCAATACTTTCAATTGTCGAAGGTAGAAAAATTGACATTGGAGCCGAACAAAGTTGATCTATTTCTTCAAGGTGCTGATGGAGAATTGCAAGGAAAAGTAGAACTCCTTCTTGAAGACAAAGAAGAAGATGAAGGATTGACAACGAAGTGGAAGAACGTTGAAGATGCAGTGGAGTTGCTTACAAAAAGAGAAAGGAGGAAGGATAAGAGCAATATTCCAAAAACAGTACAAGCACCCAAAGCTCCAGTACGTACAACACCACCAACAATGCCTACAGTTCAACCTTCGACATCCTTATCAAAGAAAGCAGATATGGGAATGGAAGAAATTATACGAGGAATGCGAGATCTTCAAATCAAATTGGCAAGACTTGAAGAGAATACTTCTACAAACAATTCGAAGAATGTTTCAAAACAAGGATATGTACAATGATGCATTTGGTGTGATGATGCTTCACACACTAGAAAAGATTGCAATGAATTTAATAATATGATACGGGAGGGAATTATTTGCTGGAAAGATGGGAAGATAGCATTGAAAGATAGGGAGGATCTTCTTCAAACCAATTTTGGCAAGGGAGGAATGAGAGCATTGGTTCAATATTACCTAAAAGAGCATGAAATAGCAGCACGAGAAAGTGCAAGTTATGGTGCTAGAGTAGATGATGAAATTGGTGGAAGTGCAAAAACTAGTGAGTTTTGGGCTTCTACCGTTTCTACAATGCAAGAAGGGAAATTACCTCGAGAAGCATTATTGAGAACTACAACTACAATACGAGGTAGAACAAGTTGGGAGGATCCTGTTGAGTCTCTTTCAGTTCATGCATATATTGCTAAGAGCCAACATGAAGCTTTGATGGAAGAAAAGAGACGAGGAAATTTTGATGATACTAGAGAAGGAAATTCTTCTAAGAGGCAAACTCGAGGAGACAAGGCTCGGGAGGCAGCTTCACAAGAATTGCCTGTAAATGATACCTCAGCATCATTGGGAGAAAAAACAAAAGAGACAAAAGATAAAGGCAAATCAATTGCTTATAAGCTACTTTCTGACATTGAAGCAGCAACAAATTTGAAAGGGGTGTTGGAAGAATGTATATTAAATGCTAAGGTGGAATTCACATTGAAAGAAGTCTTAAAAATTGTAAAGAAGGAGTTTCATGAAGTTATCATTGACAGCATTAAGCGAAAGAGGCAATTAATGGGTGAAACTGGAATGAGTCATGCTATTGATGCAAGAATATATAGAGATGAAGAAGAGGTTGATATTGGTTACAAGCAACCAATAAATGAAAAGAATGGGTATAATCAACGAGTACGTTTCGAAGATTCTAGTGACATGGAAATAGAAACTTTAAGTCATTATACTCGAAAGCATTGGGCAAGGGCAAATACTGAGGTATTGGTGAAAGTAGGAGATATAGAAGAACCAATAGTTGCTTTAGTCGACCATGGTTTTGAAATAAATCTCATGTCTAAAGATCTTTATAAGAAGCAAAAAAGGCCAATTGATATGGAACATGGATGGGCAATTCGAGCAGCTAATAACACACAGGGCGAATTATATGGAGCTTGTGCAGATGTCAAAATTCAGATTGGGGATGTTGCGATGGAGCAACATTTCTTTGTTCAAGATACAATGTCTTATCCGTTGATTTTAGGACAACCTTATATTACGGCAACATGGATGGAAACAAAAGTACTTGACGATGGTTTTGCTTATGGGAAGATACGTAGCGAGGATGGGAGGAAAGCTGTACAATTTCTAACAGTACCTCCTAACCATGAACGGAATCGAGATAGGTTGAGGGAGAAACCATTGCCAAAGATTGTTGAAGGAATTAAGGATTTTGGGGAGGTACCACTATAAAGCGAGATTATGGAGGTACAAAAGAGGAGGTACTCTCGCAAGATGAAGGTGCCTTTGATGCGAGTTTTATTGGTATATTGGAGAATGGAAATATTATGTATAAGAAAGTTGATGATTTTAAAAGAAAAGAAAGAAAAAGATTATATGATATTGAAGGATAATTATGCAAGTTAGGTACATTGCAAGATAATGAGAGGATTTTAGATGTTTATGAAGAAAATGGACTGGAAGATTCATTGGAATTGATTACATCTATTGGGTTAGGGGATAATGATAAGATTGTTGAGATTCATTCAAGAGAGGTTTATACCATACTTGAATCTTTTCAAGCACCAGAAGTCACTGTAGAGACAAGATATAAAACGGCAGATAAGAACGTAAAGCCTGTTGCCGGACCATTACCAAAAGATTCTAAAGAACAAATGGGAGATGCATCAAAAGAAGCAAGTTTAAGAGATCCAATGAGTATTGGACACCAGTTTACTAAAGAGACTTTTGAAGAATTGAAGATTGGTTCTGATGGTTCTTTATTACCAGAGGAAATTACTTGCTTCAAAAAGATGTTGGCTAAACAAGGTAGATCGTTTGCCTTCGAATCTCATGAAATTGGGTGCGTGGATCCAAATATTATAATACCTATGGTTATCTTCACTATACCACATGTACCTTGGAATCTAAGACCAATTCCAATACCGAGGGCACATTTACCTAAATTGGTTGAGCTATTAAAAGAAAAGATAAAGATGAAAATATTAGAACCCTCGTTTACGCCGTAGTTTAGTCGATGGTTTACAGGACTTAAGAAGAATGGGTCACTACAGTTTATTCAAGATATGCAACAGGTGAATGCAGTAACTGTCAGGAATGCAGGAATTGGACCTATTGTGGATGAATTTGCTGAGGCGTTTGTTGGAAGGGCGATCTATTCAATGGGTGATTTGTATTCAGGTTATGATCAATTTCAACTTGCTGAAGGAAGTAGAGATATGATAACGATGAGGACACTGCTTGGATTGGTTAGAATGTGCACTCTTTATCAAGGCGCGACCAACTCAGTTGCGCATATGATGAATGGGATGAATAAGGTATTGAGAGATTTTATTCCGGAAAAGACTATGCCTTTTCTGGATGATGTTCCTATAAAAGGGTGCAAAGAAGGAGACAAGGATGAAACTTTAGATACGAGGGGGTGTCACAAATATGTTGTTGATCATATACAAGATTGTGAAAAGATTTTAACTCGGCTTGGAGAAGTTCATCTTACATTATTGGGTATGAAGTTCGTATTTGGAGTACGAGAAGTTGTGATTGTTGGATATTTATAAGAATCTTATCGAAGAAAACCAGATCCGACTAAAGTTGATGCAATTGGAAGGGTGAAAGAGGATTGTGATTCTTTAACAGAGGTTCGTAGGTTTTTAGGTGCATGTGTATTTTATCGAATCTGGATCCCTTATTATGCTCACATAGCGGATCCATTATATGAACTGTTACGCAAGGGCTACCGATTTAAATGGGAAGAAAGGCATATTAAGGCAATGCAAAGATTGAAGAAATTATTGATGTCACCTCCAATATTGAGGAAGGTTGATTATAAGTGCAATAGACTAGTGATTCTTACTGTAGACGCTAGTCCAATTGCCATTGGATGGGCGGTGGGTCAAGATGATTCGAATGGGAGTAGATTTGCAGTTCAATTTGGGGCTAAAGTTTTAAGTATTCGTCAGCGTGCATATTCGCAAGTCAAAAGAGAACTTTGGAGAGTCGTTTCGGCTATGAAAGCTGAAAAGGACTATTTGATTGGAGTAGTAGTAGTAATTGAAACAGATTGCTTGCCATTGCTTGGAATGATTACTAACTGTTCAACGTCAGATATTGCAATGTTGAGATGGATTGCTTATATTAAGTCACTAAATCCAAAATTTAAGCATATCACTGGAAAGGACAATTTAGTAGGAGACATGCTATCTCGAGCAAGATACGAGAGGGAGGACGAAATGGTTGAAGACATTAATGACGTCGGATTGAAATTCTATTCAATATCAAATCTCAACAGAGAAGACAAGCTATTTCTTGAAGAATCTTATGAAGGAGAATTATTGAAGAATGGTCATTGCTTGAATACCTTGACTAAGCAGGGGAATTGGTCTACAGAAAAATTCAAACAAATAAGAAAAAAAGCATATGGATTTTTACTTCGAGATGGATTCTTATGGAAGAGACCGAAGAAAGGAATTGGGATGCCACGACGAGTAATAGGCAAAAAGAAAGAAAAACTAAAATTATTAAAGGAGTTTCATGATAGGTTATGGGCAGGGCATAGAGGAATCTGGGCTACTTTTGCTAAACTCAAGGAACGATATTGGTGGAAAAATATGTATCGAGATGTGCTCTCATTTGTAGAGTCATGTGAAATCTGTCAATCATATTCTAATATCCGATATTGAGATGGTCTTCATCCTACGTATCCTTTGGCTATTCATTTTAAATGGATTGTTGATTTGGTTACTATGCCAGTTGGGTTATGACAGATGAAATATTCGGTTTGAGCTCGTGAAGATTTATCAAATCTAGTAGAAGGAAGAGCATTGAGGACAAAATCTACAGAGGGGATTTGTAGGTTTTTGCTTGAAGATGTCATTTGCCGCTACGGATGCGGAGGAAAAATTAGTGCACATCGTAGAGAATTAAATGCACAAGAAGCTCGTAAGTTCTTTGAAAGATGTGGAGTTAAACTATCACTGACTACTGCTTATAATCCAGAAGGGAATGCAAAAAGCAAACACGGTCACCCACCGATTGTGAAAGCATTAGTTAAAGCTTGTAATGGGAAAGTTAAAGAGTGGCCACGGCTTTTGTCATTTGCATTTTGGGCTGATCGAACAACACATAATTTGGTGACAAGATATATGCCAGTAGAACTTATGACAGGTCGAAAACCAATTATGCCGATTGAAGAAAAGGTACTTACTTGGAGTATGCTACGATGGGAAGATGGATTGACAAGAGAAGAACTTCTGGCTATTAGGATTCGACAATTGGAGCAAAGAACGGAAGATGTATAGATAGCATTGGAAAGATTAAAAAGAGCAAGGTTACAAAACAAGGCGCGATTCGATAAGCAACATCGATTGAGACCAAAAGCAATCGAGGAAGGTGAGTGGGTACTTATTTATGACAATAGTCTGGATAATCAACATAGTATTGTGCAAAAATTTTCAAAACGTTGGTTTGGACCATATGTGGTAACAACTGTTCTTGATAATGCGACTTACTCGTTACGGGAGTTAGATGGTATAAAATTGAAAATACCAATTGCAGAGAAGCGAGTAAAAATATTTAAACGAAGACATGCGGAGATGAATATGGAAGACCTTAATGAAGGTATAGAGATTCCGCAGTAAGAATATGAAAGTGATTTGGATAATGAAGGTGACGAAGACGAATAGGACAAAGACGTAGAGGATATAATCTAAATCAAACAGCAATTGGATAAATTCGTACATATCGGAGGATGCACAGGTTCAGAGGGGGTGGATGTCGTATTGTAACACGAGTATATCATGAAAATATAAAGAAAGGGGACTTTTTATTAATGTTCAGTTACCTCGCATATTGGGAGCAACGACCAACTCCAGTGCAAATACTGAGTGGCCAGATTCAGTCACCCCGTCATAGTCAGCCGGGACATACTGAAATGCTCCATTCGATTCCAATAATGGGAGTCAGTAGGAAGAGAAAGGACCAATTCACACGACGGGTGAGCCTAGTTCGAAGAGCCAATTGGATCCAATTTCAAGAATCCAATCTGGGTCCTCTTACCCAATATGAGACCTGCATTGGTCGGGCAACCCAATGCAGTCTAATTACGGAAAAATCCAGGTCTTACTACGGGCCTCAGCCAGTCTGATGCGAAGGACCAATTTGATCCAAGTACGGGAACATCTAGGTCTTACTACGGGCCTCTTAGCCAATCTGATGCGAGGACCAATTTGACCCAATTACGTGAACATCCAGGTTACTACGGGCATCTTATCCAATATGAGACCTGAATTGATCGGGCGACTCAATGTGGACCCGAGTACGGGGTTTCGATTAGATTTCAGGCTGTCATATTCTCTGTGCCGTTTTAGGGAACGTTGTTTTTGATAAATGGATCTCTTAAAGGTAAAAATGGAGGAAAAAGCTCTGACGGCAGGAGCCAATTTTGGATCTAAGCTCTGACGGTGGGAGCCAATTCCGGATCCAAGACGGAAGATTGAAGAAATTCAGAGGATAAGGTTAGGGGGAGAATAAGTTTTTGGGAAGTTTTTTGAAGATCGGGGAGAGCGAGCTTCATGCTTCGGGCGGAGAAAGAAGACAGAGAATTGGATTTTTTTTCTTCATAGGGTTTTGGGAAGACTGAGGCAATCGTTGCTGAAGTCAGTGTTGTAATGGTGAATCGGGATTTTTAATGAAGTGGGTTTGATTACTCTTGACTGTTTTGTGAAATCGAGTTACGTCTGAGATTGAAGAATTTAAAGGGTGTCTATAAGATTGAGTATATAGAGTGAATGAAATTTATTGGATTAATCTAACAAGACAGTTATTGGATACAAGATTGTAAGTACAAAGTGGTATCGAAGATTAACA
Organism: Physcomitrium patens; assembly: GCF_059467195.1. Lineage (NCBI taxonomy): Eukaryota > Viridiplantae > Streptophyta > Bryopsida > Funariales > Funariaceae > Physcomitrium > Physcomitrium patens. The sequence goes on along the minus strand of NC_143415.1, from coordinate 18,713,714 downwards.
GTTTTGGTTGTTTGGGGTTCTCTGTAACATTTAGAGACCTACCAACTGGGACTAAAAGGACTTCGGCAAGCAGTCGAAGGGCATCCGTATAGATTTACGGTGTATTCTTGCAGTCGTTTATATTCTAACAGTCAAAAACTGATAGACTGCTTGACTATTGGCGAATCTCTATACTACCTTCTACAGCCAGACTCCAGGCGCGTTCTCGAGCAGGAAAGCACGTAATACGACAACGTTGAGAATTAGACTGATGGTTAGGTACTTTAGTTGATAACTGTAGGTTGTTAGTAGAATAAATGGTTATGAATTCAAAGGATCATAACCTTTGGAATCTGTTGGCCGACGGATCATCTTTTTGGAAGGATAAAGAGGTTGAAAAAAGAGAGATCAGAGCCAGACTGTGGGAGTCGTAAGCCGAGAGCCAAACTGTGAGAGTCGTAAGCTGAGAGCCAAATTGTGAGAGTTGTAAGCCGGGGCAAGCTTGGTGCTACCTCTTTTTGTTTCTTTGTTGTTGACGAGTAATGGATACTTTCTGAATATTGAGAAGTTAGTATAAAGTACTAGATTATAAGAGTCGTAATTCTGTGTGATGAGTTGAGAAACTGAATACAATAGGTAAGCTAGAGATCAGTAATTAAATATATCTAAACTACAAAGAGAGTAAGTGAGAGATGAACGGATAAAAATATGGAAGTATTATTGAATTGATAGTCGTAGAATGGATTATGGATTGAATTAAGATGGAAGTAATAAGTCTTGGTGTTTTGTAGTTTGATAATTGATTTCAGATAGTCAGAGTACAGTCAATTGTGATACTAACAGACCCAATTCATATAACCAGTCTTTTTTCGTATTCAAATCTGCCTCTATTAGTTCAATTGCTTTAGTATATTGAAGCTTGAACACAACAAGAACAATATTTTAGTATCGCTACTGGAGAAATGATAACAATATGAAATGTTAGAAATTGATTGTATGAAAGATGGAATTATATGTTGAATGAGAACGTGAGAAGAATCAATTTTAGGATTACAAATATGTGAGTTATAATTCAAGGCAATATTGATTTTGTAAAGAAGAATGAAATATTATGAGTGATAATCCTGAAGAAGAGGATTATCAAAGAATTAATCGACAAGCAAAAGAAAGACAGGAGTGATTATGCATAAGAAATCTCCTATGGGAATGACAGAAAGGAATTGCAGGTCCAAGAAAAATCAAAGGAAGAAAAATTCAGATTCAAATAGTAAGGAGACCATTGATATTACCAATGGCGACGAGAGTGCTAGAAGTACCAATTGTAATACAAATGGGAGTAGTAGGAGACCGCACCACAAGTGTGGCACCATTACCTACTTTTAGTGGTTGGCCGGGCTCTGATCTTGATCAACATATATCTCAATTCTTAACAGCCTGCGTGACTAATAATGGTAAAACTAAAGACATTTGGTTGAGATGGTTGTGAGTAACTTTAAAAGATATAGCTTTTGAATGATATATTCAGCAATCAGTGGATAGATTTCTTAATAGGGAGGCCCTGAGGAATACCTACGTAATCCATTTTAGACCAATTGGATTAGAAGATTGGCTTAGAGAAATTTTTATGAATAGCAAGATGTTTGCGAGGAAATCAATAGAGTCCTATTATAGCCGAATTTTGGATATACTTCGTAAATGGGCAAATAATCAAATGCCAGATGCATTTATATTGTCGATATTAATCAATGGTTTGCATCCACCAAAATTGAAAATGTTTATAAAAGAGGCTCGATCAGCTACGGTAGAGGCATCATTGGCATGTACAAAGGTGTGGAAAGAATGTCATTCTGACCAATTTTTAACAGTGGGAGCCACGATGATTCCAAGTTTAAGAAGCCAATAAATACAACACGAAAATGTGTCGATGGATAATATCCACAAATGGCTGACTCCAACATGAAGAATGTTATGTTGCAACAACCAATTAATGCTACATCATTCCAAGCAATAGCGCTGTCGTATTACGTGCTTTCCTGCTCGAGAACGCGTCGGGCGTCTGGCTGTAGAAGGTAGTATGGAGATTTGCCGATAGTCAAGCAGTCTATCAGTTTTTACTGCTGGAATATAAACGACTGCAAGAATACACCGTAAATCTTTACTGATGCCCTTCGACTGCTTATCGAAGTCCTTTTTTTTGCCCCAGCCGGTAGGTCTCTAGACGTTATAGAGAACCCTGAACAACCCAAACTGTTAATCTTCAATACCCCTTTGTACTTACGATCTTGTATCCACTGACTGTCCTGTTAGATTAACCCAATAAATTTCATTCACTCCGCATACTCAATCCTATAGACACCCCTTTAATCCTTCAATCACAGACGTAACTCGATTTTACAAAACAGTCAAGAGTATTCAAATCCACTTCATTTAAAAATCCCGATTCACCATTACAACACTGACTTCAGCAGCGATTGCCTCAGTCATCCCAAAACTCTACGAAGAAGAAAAATCCAAATTCTATGTCTTTCTTTCCCCGACCCGAAGCATGAAGCTCCTCTCTCTAATTCCCTTGATCTTCCAAAAACCTCCAATGAAAAAACCGAACTGGTAACCTTGCAAAAGCTTGAAAACTCGCTCCCCCCCTGATTCCCCCCTAACCTTATCCTCTGAATTTCTTCAATCTTCCGTCTTAGATCTGGAATTGGCTCCCACCTCAAGCTTGGATCCGAAATTGGCTCTCGCCGTCAAGCTTTCTCCTCCGTTTTTACCTTTAAGAAATCCATTTACCGAAAACAACGTTCCCTGAAACGGCACAGAGAACAGGACAGCCTGAAACAGAATCGAACCCCGTAGTCGGGACCACATTGAGTCGCCCGACCAATTCAGGTCCTATATTGGGAAAGATGCCCGTAGTAACCTGGATGTTCCCGTAATTGGGTCAAATTGGTCCTCGTGTCAGATTGACTAAGACCCGTAGTAAGACCTGGATTTCCTGTAATTAGACTGCATTGGGTTGACTGGCCAATTCAGGTCTCATATTGGATAAGAGGACCCGGATTGGATTATCGAAATTGGATCCAATTGGCTCCTCGAACCCGTTGTGTGAATTGGTCCTTCTCTTCCTGCTGACTCCCGTTATTGGAATCGAACGGGGCATTTCAGTATGCCCCGGCTGACTGTAATGGAGTCACTCAACCTGACCACTCAGTATTTGTACTGGAGTTGGTCGATGCTCCCAATATTTGAGGTAACTGAATATTAATAAAATTCCCCTTTCTTTTTATTTTCACTGTATACTCGTATTACAACACGACATCCACCCCCTCTGAACCTGTGCATCCTCCGGTATGCACCAATTTACCCAATTGCTGTTTGATTCAGAATATATCTCCTACGTCTTAGTCCAGTTCGTCTTCGTCACCTTCATTATCCATATCACTTTCATCTTCTTGCTGCGGAATCTCTGTACCTTCATTAAGGTCTTCCATATTCATCTTTGCGTGTCTTCGTTTAAATATTTTTACTCTCTTCCCTGCAATTGGTATTTTCAATTTTGTACCATCTAACTCCCGTAATGAGTAAGTCGCATTATCATGAACAGTTGTTATAACATATGGTCAAACCAACGTTTTGAAAATTTCCGCAAAGTACTATGTTGATTATCCAGACTATTGTCATAAACAAGTACCCAGTCACCTTCGTCGATTGCTTTTGGTCTCAATCGATGTTGCTTATCGAATCGCGCCTTGTTTTGTAACCTTGCTCTTTTTAACCTTTCCAATGCTATCTGGACATCTTCCGTTCTTTGCTCCAATTGTCGAATCCTAATAGCCAAAAGTTCTTCTCTTGTCAATCCATCTTCCCATAGTAGCATACTCCAAGTAAGTACCTTTTCTTCAATCGGCATAATTGGTTTTTGACCTGTCATAAGTTCTACTGGCATATATCTTGTCACCGAACTATGTGTTGTTCGATCAGCCCAAAATGCAAATGACAAAAGTCGTGGCCACTCTTTAACCTTCCCATTACAAGCTTTAACCAATGCTTTCACAATCGGCGGGTGACCGCGTTTGCTTTTCGCATTCCCTTCCGGATTATAAGCAGTAGTCAGTGATAGTTTAACTCTACATTTTTCAAAGAACTTACGAGCTTCTTGTGCATTTAATTCTCCACGATCTGCAGTGATTTTTCCTATGCACCCGTAACGGCAAATGACATCTTCAAGCAAAAACCTACAAATCCCCTCTGTAGATTTTGTCCTCAATGCTCTTCCTTCTACTTGATTTGATAAATCTTCACGAGCTAAAACCAAATATCTCATCTGCCATAACCCAACCGGCATAATAACCAAATCAACAACCCATTTAAAATGAATAGCCAGAGGATACGTAGGATGAAGACCATCTCGATGTCGGATATTAGAATACGATTGACAGATTTCACATGACTCTACAAATGAGAGCACATCTCGATACATATTTTTCCACCAATATCGTTCCTTGAGTTTAGCAAAAGTAGCCCAGATTCCTCTATGGCCTGCCCATAAACTATCATGAAACTCCTTTAATAATTTTAGTTTTTCTTTCCTTTTGCCTATCACTCGTTGTGGCATCCCAATTCCTTTCTTCGGTCTCTTCCATAAGAATCCATCTCGAAGTAAAAATCCATATGCTTTTTTTCTTATTTGTTTGAATTTTTCTGTAGACCAATTCCCTTGCTTAGACAAGGTATTCAAATAATGACCAATATCCAATAATTCTCCTTCATAAGATTCTTCAAGAAACAGCTTGTCTTCTCTGTTGAGATTTGATATTGAATAGAATTTCAATCCGACATCATCAATGTCTTCAACCATTTCGTCCTCCCTCTCGTATTTTGCTCGAGATAGCATGTCTGCTACTAAATTGTCCTTTCCAGTGATATGCTTAAATTTTGGATTTAGTGACTTAATATAAGCAATCCATCTCAACATTGCAATATCTGGCGTTGAACAGTTATTAATCATCATTCCAAGCAATGGCAAGCAATCTGTTTCAATTACTACTACTACTCCAATCAAATAGTCCTTTTCAGCTTTCATAGCCGAAACGACTCTCCAAAGTTCTCTTTTGACTTGCGAATATGCACGCTGACGAATACTTAAAACTTTAGCCCCAAATTGAACTGCAAATCTACTCCCATTCGAATCATCTTGACCCACCGTCCATCCAATGGCAATTGGACTAGCGTCTACAGTAAGAATCACTAGTCTATTGCACTTATAATCAACCTTCCTCAATATTGGAGGTGACATCAAAAATTTCTTCAATCTTTGCATTGCCTGAATATGCCTTTCTTTCCATTCAAATCGGTAACCCTTGCGTAACAGTTCATATAATGGATCTGCTATGTGAGCAAAATGAGGGATCCAGATTCGATAAAATACACATGCACTTAAAAACCTGCGAACCTCTGTTAAAGAACCACAATCCTCTTTCATCCTTCCAATTGCATCAACTTTAGTCGGATCTGGTTTTCTTCCGTAAGATCCACATAAATGTCCAACAATAACAACCTCTCGCACTCCAAATACGAGCTTCATACCCGATAATGTAAGATGAATTTCTCCAAGTCGAGTTAAGATCTTTTCACAATCTTGTATAGGATCAACAACATATCTGTGACACCCCCTCGTATCTAAAGTTTCATCCTTGTCTCCTTCTCTGCACCCTTTTATAGGAACATCATCCAGAAAAGGCATAGTCTTTTCCGGAATAAAATCTCTCAATACCTTATTCATCCCATTCATCATATGCGCAACTGAGTTGGTCGCGCCTTGAGGGAGAGTGCACATTCTAACCAATCCAAGCGGTGTCCTCATCGTTGTCATATCTCTACTTCCTTCGGCAAGTTGAAATTGATCATAACCTGAATACAAATCACCCATTGAATAGATCGCCCTTCCAACAAACGCCTCAGCAAATTCATCCACAATAGGTCCAATTCCTGCATTCCTGACAGTTACAGCATTCACCGGCTGCATATCTTGAATAAACCGTAGTGACCCATTCTTCTTAGGTACCGTAAACCATCGACTAGAATACGGCGCAAATGAAGGTTCTAATATTTTCATCTTTATCTTTTCTTTCAATAGTTCGACCAATTTAGGTAAATGTGCCCTCGGTACTGGAATTGGTCTTAGATTCCAAGGTACATGCGGTACAGTGAAGATAACCATAGGTGTTATAATATTTGGATCCACACACCCAATTTCATGAGATTCGAAGGCAAACGATCTACCTTGTTTAGCCAACATCTTTTTGAAGCAAGTAATTTCCTCCGGCAATAAAGAACCATCAGAACCAATCTTCAATTCTTCAAAAGTCTCTTCAGTAAACTGATGTCCAATACTCATTGGATCTCTTAAACTTGCTTCTTTTGATGCTTCTTTCATTTGTTCTTTAGAATCCTCTGGTAATGGTCCGGCAACAGGCTTTACCTTCTTATCTGCCACTTTATATCTCGTCTCTACTGTGACTTCTGGTGCTTGAAAAGATTCAAGCATGGTATAAACCTCTCTCGAATGAATCTCAACAAACTTATCATTATCCCCTAACCCAATAGATGTAATCAATTCCAATGAATCTTCCAGCCCATTTTCTTCATAAACACCCAAAATCCTCTCATCATCTTGCAATGTACCGAACTTACGTAATTGTCCTTCAATATCATATAATCTTTTTCTTTCTTTTCTTTTAAAATCATCAACTTTCTTATACATAATATTTCCATTCTCCAATATACCAATAAAACTCGCATCAAAGGCACCTTCATCTCGCGAGAGTACCTCCTCTTTTGTACCTCCATAATCTCGCTTTACAGTGGTACCTCCCCAAAATCCTTAATTCCTTCAACAATCTTTGGCAATGGTTTCTCCCTCAACCTATCTCGATTCCGTTCATGGTTAGGAGGTACTGTTAGAAATTGTACAGCTTTCCTCCCATCTTCGCTCCGTACCCTTGCATAAGCAGAACCATCATCAAGTACCTTTGTTTCCATCCGTGTTGCCGTGATATAAGGTTGTCCTATAATCAACGGATAAGACGTTGTATCTTGAACGAAGAAATGTTGCTCCGTCGCAACATCCCCAATCCGAATTTTGATATCTGGATAAGCTCCATATAATTCGCCTCGTGTGTTATTAGCTGCTCGTATTGTCCATCTATGTTCCATATCAATTGGCCATTTTTGCTTCTTATAAAGATCTTTAGACATGAGATTTATTTCAGAACCATAGTCCACCAAAGCAACTATTGGTTCTTCTATATCTCCGACCTTCACCAATACCTCAGTATTTGCCCTTGCCCAATGCTTTCGAGTATAATGGCTCAAAGTTTCCATTTCTTGTCACTAGAATCTTCGAAACGTACTCGCTGATTATACCCATTCTTTTCATTTGTTGGTTGTTCGTAACCAATATCAACCTCTTCTTCATCTCTACATATTCTTGCATCAATAGCATGACTCATTCCAGTTTCGCCCATCAATTGCCTCTTTCGCTTAATGCTGTCAATGATGACATCATGAAACTCCTTCTTTGCAATTCCCAAGACTTCTTTCAATGTGAATTCCACCTTAGCGTTTAATATACATTCTTCCAGCACTCCTTTCAAATTTGTTGTCGCTTCAATGTCAGAAAGTAGCTTATAAGCAATTGATTTGCCCTTATCTTTTGTCTCCGTTGTATTTTCTCCCAATGATGCTGAGGTATCCTTTACAGGAAATTCTTGTGAAGCTGCCTCCCGAGCCTTGTCTCCTCGAGTTTGTCTCTTAAAAGAATTTCCTTCTCTAGTATCATCAAAATTTCCTCGTCTCTTTTCTTCCATCAAAGCTTCATGTTGGCTCTTAGCAATATATGCATGAACTGAAAGAGACTCAACAGGATCCTTTCAATCTGTTCTTCCTCGTATTGTAGCTGCAGTTCTCAATAACGCTTCTCGAGGTAATTTCCCTACTTGCATTGTAGAAATGGCAGAAGCCCAAAACTCACTAGTTTCCGTACTTCCACCAATTTCATCATCTACTCTAGCACCATAACTTGCACTTTCTCGTACTACTGTTTCATGCTCTTTTAAGTAATCTTGAACCAATGCTCTCATTCCTCCCTTGCCAAAATTGGTTTGAAGAAGATCCTTCCTATCTTTCAATGCTATCTTCCCATCTTTCCAGCAAATAATTCCCTGCCATATCATATTATTAAATTCATTGCAATCTTTTCTAGTGTGTGAAGCATCATCACACCAAATGCATCTTTGTACATATCCTTGTTTTGAAACATTCTTCGAATTGTTTATAGAAGTATTCTCTTCAAGTCTTGCCAATTTGATTTGAAGATCTCGCATTCCTCGTATAATTTCTTCCATACCCATATCTGCTTTCTTTGACAAGGATGTCGAAGGTTGAACTGTAGGCATTGTCGGTGGTGTTGTACGTACTGGAGCTTTGGGTGCTTGTACTATTTTTGGAATATTACTCCTATCCTTCCTCTTTTCTCTTTTTGTAAGCAACCCCACCGCATCTTCAACGTTCTTCCACTTCGTTGTCAATCCTTCATCTTCTTCTTTGTCTTCAAGAAGGGATTCTAATTTCTCTTGCAATTCTCCATCAGCAGCTTGAAGAAATAAATCAACTTTGTTTGGCTCCAATGTCAATTTTTCTACCTTCGACAATTGAAAGTACTGCCTCTCAAATTCTCTTAGTAGCTCTGTTGCTTGCAAATTCTTATTGGGCCGTTCAATCCATCCCAGAAACAGCTTCTTAGTAACGCGATCAGCATCTTCCAAGAAATATTCGTCTTTCAATGCATGTGAAAAATCCTCCCATGAATTCCGACAACGATTCGTAATCGATGTAATGTGGTCCCTTATCTCCGGTATCGTGGCAAGTCCAAATAGTGCAACCATTTTCTTCTCAGAAACCCGATTTAATTCTATTTCACGAACATAACATCTTAAATACCTTGAAATATTTCTCCCATCAAATTGATCAATTTTATTGACCACTGCTTGCAATGCTTTAGTTGCCAAAGCTTCCTTTCGATCATTGCTTTGCTGTTGCTGCATTGACAATGAGAAGGCTTGAAACAAACTAGCAATAGACGGATCCATGTGTATACCTTGTCCTTTAGAAGACTCCCCACCAGAAACTTCTCCCAAAAATCCTTCAAAATTTTTATTTTCGTTTTCCATAAAAATAAAGATAAAATCAACCGAAATCCAATACCTTCTACCTCAAGCTTTCACGTCGGGTTCACCACTTATGTCGTATTACGTGCTTTCCTGCTCGAGAACGCGTCGGGCGTCTGGCTGTAGAAGGTAGTATGGAGATTTGCCGATAGTCAAGCAGTCTATCAGTTTTTACTGCTGAAATATAAACGACTGCAAGAATACACCGTAAATCTTTACTGATGCCCTTCGACTGCTTATCGAAGTCCTTTTTTTTGCCCCAGCCGGTAGGTCTCTAGACGTTATAGAGAACCCTGAACAACCCAAACTGTTAATCTTCAATACCCCTTTGTACTTACGATCTTGTATCCACTGACTGTCCCGTTAGATTAACCCAATAAATTTCATTCACTCCGCATACTCAATCCTATAGACACCCCTTTAATCCTTCAATCACAGACGTAACTCGATTTTACAAAACAGTCAAGAGTATTCAAACCCACTTCATTTAAAAATCCCAATTCACCATTACAACACTGACTTCAGCAGCGATTGCCTCAGTCGTCCCAAAACTCTACGAAGAAGAAAAATCCAAATTCTATGTCTTTCTTTCCCCGACCCGAAGCATGAAGCTCCTCTCTCTAATTTCCTTGATCTTCCAAAAACCTCCAATGAAAAAACCGAACTGGTAACCTTGCAAAAGCTTGAAAACTCGCTCCCCCCCTGATTCCCCCCTAACCTTATCCTCTGAATTTCTTCAATCTTCCGTCTTAGATCTGGAATTGGCTCCCACCTCAAGCTTGGATCCGAAATTGGCTCTCGCCGTCAAGCTTTCTCCTCCGTTTTTACCTTTAAGAAATCCATTTACCGAAAACAACGTTCCCTGAAACGGCACAGAGAACAGGACAGCCTGAAACAGAATCGAATCCCGTAGTCGGGACCACATTGAGTCGCCCGACCAATTCAGGTCCTATATTGGGAAAGATGCCCGTAGTAACCTGGATGTTCCCGTAATTGGGTCAAATTGGTCCTCGCGTCAGATTGACTAAGACCCGTAGTAAGACCTGGATTTCCCGTAATTAGACTGCATTGGGTTGACTGGCCAATTCAGGTCTCATATTGGATAAGAGGACCCAGATTGGATTATCGAAATTGGATCCAATTGGCTCCTCGAACCCGTTGTGTGAATTGGTCCTTTTCTTCCTGCTGACTCCCGTTATTGGAATCGAATGGAGCATTTCAGTATGGCCCGGCTGACTGTAATGGAGTGACTGAACCTGACCACTCAGTATTTGTACTGGAGTTGGTTGATGCTCCCAATATTCGAGGTAACTGAATATTAATAAAATTCCCCTTTCTTTTTATTTTCACTGTATACTCGTGTTACAACACGACAGCGCCAATAACAATGACATCTTATTTAACATCGCCAACCTATCAACAACCAAAGTTATTCACAAATGCAACTGTTAAAGATCCAAATGAAGCATTGTTATTAAATCTAACAAAGAAGATGGAAGAATTTGTTGTGAATTTGGTTAAAGATAAGAAGAAAGGTCATAAGCCTTCTAATATGAGATCTAATCTATGGTATAATAATTGTAAGTGACAAGGTCATTTTGATACGGAATGTCCATCACCCAGACAAACAGGTGTTTAATGTACATTTTGTATATGAAAGCACCTTATCCAAAACTGTTGGCATTTACAAAAGCAACAAGAATTCAGTAATCAGACCATGATCCCACCGACTCAGTAGGAAGTCAATCAAGTTCAAATGGAAAATACGTATGGATGGAATGGAAATCGATCTAATCAACAAAATCGAACATTCAATAACTTTCAAAGTTCTAATTTTAATCAGAGGTCTGTATCAAATCCTAGAACTACGGGAAGGAGCAGCAAAAGTATTAGTAATATGCTCCACCAACGTCATCGAATCAAGTATCCTCCATACCAACGAGACAACTAGGATCATTTTCTAATCCTACATGGAACAAGCCTAATAAGTATATATCGGTGGAGACATCCATTATGCCAAATGGAGGTGCAAGAAGACTACTTCGTTGTTTTTATTGCAGACAGATTGATCATTATGCCACTGAATGTTTCAATTCCATAGCCAATGATGATTATGCGCCATTGTGTGCAAATTACAAGCAGTCAAGACATACTTATTAGCAATGTAATGCTCTGTTCAATTTCAATAATCGAGATCAACAGATCCAAAGTTAAGGAACAATGGAGGAGATAAATCAAGGTCCTCAAGATTCACCAATTTATTGGATAAAAGTAGTCCAAGCTGTCCTTATGAGAAGTCAGCAAAAGGAGAAAGGATCAATTCAACATTTGGGTGATCGTGAAGCGAAGGACCAATTGGATCCAATTATGGGGACATCTAATCCAGGTCCTAATATGAGCCCCTTACTTTGTATAAGACATGAATCGGTTGTGCACCCCAATGAGGTATTGATTACAGAGGCTTCGGTTCTGTTTCAAGCTGTTTCGTTCTCTACACAGTTTCGAAAGGCGTCCTTTCCGTTGAAAGATCATCTCAAAGGCGTGAATTCTAAGGAACCAATATCAGCTCAATTGTGAGAACAATCTTACCCATTGAAAGAACCAATTTTATAGACTTCGTCAAATTCAATTCGAGTAGCTTTACCAATTTCCAATATAGAAAAAACCAATTTACCTACGTCGGTGTCTAGGACTAGAAAGAAAAAACAAACATTGATAATTACTACTAATATAGAACCATATGATATTCTAAAAGATTTGGGCACCATACAGCCCATGATCTCTATGAAGCAACTATTGGCGGTAGCACCTGAGTGCCGAACTATCTTGAATTCTTCATTAATTTGTCGCAGATCTCGAAATAAAGAAATCTGAGAAATAAATTTGAATCCCGATCAAGGTGCACCAACGATTGATGTCTCAATTGATGGAGTGTTATTATTGGGAGTGCAAGTAGACGGAGGATCTAGTGTAAATCTTATGAATGTCACTACAATAGAGGAGTTGGGTTTGGATCACTTATTGCCTACTATAGTAGTTTTGAGAATGGCTGATTCTAGTCGAGTTAAATCAATGGATATTTTACAGAGTGTTCAAACTGTAATTACCGATTTTACGTATGAAATTGACTACATCATATTTTGGTTACAATGTTTGACTTTATCGTATCCAATTTTATTGGGACAACCATGGCTTTATCAAGCAAAGGCCAAAAATGATTGGGGTCAGGGTACTTTGACAATTAGCAAGGATGGAGATAAAATGATATTATAAATGTACCTAGTACACTATCACAAAGAATCTCAATTGCCAGCATCTGAATTGACAGCAGACGATAAGCTTAGCGCCGATGATGATGTAGTAGCATTGATTATGGAGGCATTCGTGAAAGTAGATCAACAAGTTGGAGTGGTGTATTAATGTGGCGGTCTGGGGGAATACTTGATATACTTGACGGATTTGAAAATCTCTGCTAAAGTTAGTATTGATTGGATGACCAAGTATGATGTGCACCATGTGAGTGCCTTGGATACAAGATTCAATACTTCACACATGTTGAACTTACTGATTGATTTGAAATCCATGTGAGAGTTGAAACAGAACATTGCTGCTACACCTTTATGTCAAATTATCAACTGAGCAACCACAATAGAGCCTCAGACAATTAAGGTATACAAAGGTATTAAGAAATAGGAATTAACCTGCAAGACAAAATTTTTCTTACATCATAAATTAGCTTTTGCTTAGACTTATGTTGATCTAAAAGGTATCCCCGCTGAAGTCTTTGAGCATCATATCATTTTAGAGGAGAACGCTAAACTGGTAAGGCAGAGGCAACATTGCCTTAATTCTAAATATTCCCTCATGGTGAAAGAGGAATTGGACAAGCTTCTTGCGGTGTCGTAATGTGTGAAGTCTTACTTGAGAATGCTCCGGGTACTTGGCTGTAGAAAGAAGAATAGAAATTGCGATAACAAAATCCTAAATAGAATACTAACAATGCTCTAATTAGATTATAATAATGGTAAACAAACGTAATCCAATTCAAAACAACTCAAAGAAATTTCAAACAAACAATAAAATTCTTAAAGAAATATTAGAATGATCACAAATTTTACTCAAATATATGTCAATTCAACCTTAATTTAATTCTAGTTAAAACCCTATTGAATTTCACTCAACTTTAGACCAAACCTAATTAAATCTTAAACCTTAATAATTCCTAAATCCTAAGTCAAATCCTAAACAAATCTTAAATTAAACCCTACTCCAAACCCTAAACCCTAAACCAAACCCTAATCCAATTCTAAACTCTAAACCAAACCTTAAATCAAATCCTAACCAAACCCTAATCTAAATCCTAAATCAAACCCTAACTAAATCCTAAACCCTAATCCAAATCCTAATCCAAACCCTAAATCAAATCCTAACCAAACCCTAAATCCTAATCCAAATCCTAATCCAAACCCTAATCCAATCCTTAACTCTAATCCAAATCCTAAATCCTAAATCAAACCTTAAATCAAACCCTAACCAAACCCTAATCCAAATCCTAATCCAAACCCTAAATAAAACCCTAATCAAATCCTAAACCCTAATCTAAACCCTAATCCAAACCCTAATCCAAACCCTAAACCGAACCCTAGCCAAATCCTAATCCAAATCCTAGTAATTCCTATGACAGATTCAAACCTCAATATCAAATAAATAAACCGTTGATCTCAATTCAAAATTTTTACACTTCTTAAAAATCAAGTTCGAAACAAGCAAATTTTTTTTGAAAAGGATCGGAGTTACCAAATTGACGAAAACCTCAAAAATGTGTTCGGGTGTTAGCCGGCCTCCTTCTCCAATCTTGTTGCCAACCTTCCAGAGCCAATTTCTCTTCTTTGTGCCGTCCGATTGGTTTCAAATTTCTCATGGACATAGGAAAACAAGTCTTATATCCTCTCACATAAGTTTTACTCCAATTCAACTAGTAGATTGCATGAAATCTTAAAAACCCTCACTAGACTTAAAATTCTACTTTCTGAGATCTTGACTCACTTAAACCTCAATATCTCTCAGTTCAACCATTAGATCAAGCTCAAATTCACAACATGTATTCGAAACAACTATAACCATGAACTCAAAAAAATTCACCCATAGATCTATAACAAAACTCTCGAAATCACTCAAAACATAAATCCTATTTTAATTCATAAAACCCAAATCATCCGAAAAAAAACTCAACTTTGCAGAGCTCTTACAAATTTATATCGATTCCAAATCACCCAAAATCAACGCCTATAGAAACTCTATCCAACCTTCTCTCCAACCGCACTCTCCGATTTGCCAAAGATTCCCGGAGTCGTCGTCGAGACTCGGTTTTGTGCCTCAAGGTCTGATTTCGACCCTGGTTCATAACCGGCCCTCTCCGGATATCAATATCTAGTTTTTCTAAGTAATTTTTTCTAGAATTTACTCTTAACTTTCTTCTAAAGATTCCTATATCATTTATTTTCCCAATATACTTTGATTTGCCTTACTTATGGTACTACAAAGTAAGTAGCATTGGTACCTTTTAATTTTTCTATCCCTTTGGCTATTAACTATATTTCTAAGATAATTTATTCTAATACTTTGAACTAAGATCTCTTAAATTATAATAATCTCCTCACTCTTTCACCTATTAATCATGTTACATCATAACAATGGTTGTTTTTATTTACTCGATATCGAATAGTGAGTGGGTTTCTTCAATTGTGATGGTGCCAAAAAAGAACGAGAAAATCCAAATTTGTTAGGATTTCTGAAAACTTAATGCGACCACCAAGAAAGATTACTTCTCATTACCTTTTACAGACAGTATAGGTAACATGTTGTCATTATCACCAAATAATAAAAAAATAAGAGTGGGGCATTAGTTAAAGTCATTCTGTGGTGTTGTTTTGGATTGGCTGGAGTACCATTTTCTTATATTTCTTGTATTTTTGAGAGTAATAGTTCCAGCTAAGAGTTAATAGTGAGGAGTCGATGACAAGTGTCGATTGAAGATGTTTTAGAATGGATGAGTCAGGAGTAGCATCAATTGGAATTTCAAGATGCCTAGATCTTGAAACTAGAGGCTCAAGTCAGTGAATTGGGAGAGTATAATGAAGATCTCTTAAATCAGTTGAGGAAGGAGTCGATGGATGGACTAGAAGAGGAGGAAGAAGATTTGCAATTGGAACCAGATTTGGTGGAACACACATTCGATAATGCAGCAAATGATTAATTGGGTGGACCAGAGGAAATAGTATCTTTGTAGAGTTTTGTTAAGTAGTTTTTAGATAGATAACAATTGTGTATTTGTAAGGATAATTAAGATTGGAGCTATGTAAAATAGGTAAATAAACTTTTTGGTAAGTTACTGGTTGGTTATTGATAACCTTGAGAATTAGACTGATGGTTAGGTAGTTTAATTGGTAACTGTAGATTGATAGTAGAATAAATGGTTATGAATTCAAAGGGTCATAACCTTTGGAATCCGTTGGCTGATGGATCATCTTTTTGGAAGGATAAAGAGGTTGAGAAAAGAGAGATCAGAGCTAGACTGTGAGAGTTGTAAGCCGAGAGCCAAACTATGAGAGTCATAAGCTAGATCAAGCTTGGTGCTACCTCTTTTTGTTTCTTTATTGTTGACGAGTAATGGATAGTTTCTAAATACTGAGAAGTTAGTCTAGAGTGCTAGACTGTAAGAGTCGTAATTCTGTGTGATGAATTGAAAAATTGAATACAACAGATAAGCTGGAGATCAATAATTGAATATATCTAAACTACAAAGAGAGTAAGTGGGAGATGAACGGATAAGAATATAGAAGTATTGTTGAATTGATAGTCGTAGAATGGATTATGGATTGAATTAAGATGGAAGTAGTAAGCCTTGGTGTTTTGTAGTCTGATAATTGATTTCAGATAGTCAGAGTTCAGTCAATTGTGACACTAACAGACCCAATTCATATAACCAATTGCTTTGGTATATTGAAGCTTGAACACAATGAGAACAACATATTTCTAGCCAATATTAAGATTTTTAGGACGTTTTTGAAAAAAAAAATATAAATATTCTTTTAAAGTATCATCATTATGATTGTTGATCTTCAAGAAGAAACTCAACTATCATTTGGACCAATCTATAGCCTATCACAAAATGAGTTGGCTGCACTCAAAGAATACATTAATGAAAATTTGGCTAAGAACTTTATATTCCATTCAAAATCTCCAACCGAGGCTCCTATCTTATTTATGAAGAAAAATGATAGATTTATGTAGATGTAATTAGACTATCGAAGATTTAATAAGATCACCAATAAGAATAGATTTCCTCTATCTTTCATTTCAAGATTTCTTAATTAACTAAATCAAGCAAAGATTTATACAAAAATAGATCTACAAGGAACATATAACCTAATCTGCATTAAAGAAGGAGATGAATAGAGGATTGATTTTTGAACTAGGTATGGATATTTTGAATATAATATCATGCTTTTTGGACTCATAAATATACCAATTGCTTTTCAATATCTGATGAATGATGTTTTTTATGAATTATTTGATGATTTTATTATCTATTATTTGAACAACATTTTAATTTATTCTAAAACTATAAAAGAGTATAAAGTTCATATTTGTCGTATGCTACAAAAACTAAGAGATATAAGATTATACGTGAAAATGAAAATATGTGTATTCCTCACTATTCAAGTTGATTTTTTGAGATATATCATTTCTAATGAAGGTCTTATGATAGATCCAAAGAAGGTCAAAACCATCATAGATTGGAAGATCTTAAGAATGATAAAAGATGTATAATGTTTTTTGAACTTTATTAATTATTATCAAATTTTTATCAAGAACTTTTTTCAACTTGCAATTCTACTTACATGTTTGATTTATAAAGAAAAATTTGAATAGAATAAAGAATCCAAAGCATTATTTGTTATTTTGAAGAAGAAATTTATTTTTTTATCAATTTTGTATCACATTGATTTTTTAAGGTATTTATTATGAAAATAGATGCATCAAATTTTGCCTTAGATGTAGTATTATTATAAATAGAAATATATGACAAGTTCCATCTCGTAGCTTTTTATTCCAAAAAATTTTCAGCAGCCAAGATTAATTATAAAATCCATGACAAAGAACTTATTATGATTATAGATTTATTTCAAGAATAACATCATTAACTAGATAGCACTTAATGTCGAGTCACAATATACACAAATCACAAGAACCTTGAGTATTTCATATTATTATGTATTTTGAATCATCACTAAACTTATTGGAGCATGTCTTTCTCAAGATTTGATTTTAAGATCACCTATTGACTTAAAAGACAAGAAGATTTATTAGATGCTCTTTTTAAATGTATTTATCTTATACCATAAGAAAGCAAGGTAACTTTTAATCAACAAAAAATAATCTTCTTGAAGCCAAAGCATTTTAATCTATGAGTTATGAAATCAACATTAATTGTTGATTTAACCATTGTTAAACAAATTCAATTAAATTTGTCTTCTAATATTTTTATTAATGATATCAAAAATCTTTCTTCTAAGTCTCATGATGCATCAAAGTTTGAGTTTAAGAACAATCTATCCTATTTCAAAGGATGCCTATGTATTCTAGAAAGAAAAGCACGTTTATATATTCTTCAAGTACATTGTGACTTTTAAGCAGTATGACATTTTGGATACAAGAAGACTTTAGAGTTTATACCTAGAGAGTTTTGGTGGCTGCAAATGTAGAAGGGAGTAAAAGAATTTGTCCAATCACGTGACATTTATTCAAGATGAAAAATTACTCGTTATTGATCATATAGACTTCTCCATCCATTGCCTATACTTGAACAACTATGGTCTTCTATTTCTATGGATGTTCTTATAAATCTTTTAGATTCAAGTTCATATGATTTTATATTTATAATTATAGATTGCTTCATCAAAATGACACATTTTTTACTATATACAAAATCTATTTCAAGTGAAGAAACAACCAAGTTTTTTATTGACAATATCTATTGCTATCATAGATTGCCAAAGGATATTATATCAGATAGAGAGACTCAATTTGTATAAAGATTTTAGAGAATCCTATTCAAAATTCTAAAAGTGGATATAAAGCTTTTTTTTGCTTTTCCTTCTCAAATTGGTAGGCAAATAGAATAAGTAAATCAAGTTTTAGAGCAGTATTTGAGGTGTACCATTAACTATCATCAAGATGATTGGACAATTCTTTTGCCATTGATAAAGTATACATAAAATAATTTAATATATTCTTCTATTCAAAAAATATCTTTTTTTTTACCAATTATAGTTATCATCTATAACTTGATATTTTTGACTTTTTAAAAGTTGATAATCTTACAGCAGAAGATTTAGCAAATTGTTTCTTAGAGCTAGCTGCAACAATTAAGATACAATTCAAAGAAGCTCAAGAATGACAAAAGTCTAATATAGATACATATTGCAACGAGCAACCATAATTCAATGTAGGTGATAAGGTATGGTTATTTCATTACAATATCAAGACTACTCATCTTTGCAATAAGTTAGACTATTGTAAGCTGGGACCTTTTCCTATTTGTAAACAAATCAATCTTATTGCTTATTGATTACATCTATTGGAGTCTATAAAGATCCACCTTCTATTTCACATGTCTTTTTTTGAGCCATATAAAACAGTGAATATCTTAGGAAGAAGACAAATGCTGCTTCCTCTTATAGAAAAAAGATAATAATAAAGAGTTTGAGATAGAAAAAGTCCTAGATTCAAGGCAGCATCAAAATAGGTTAGAATATCTTGTTCATTGGTATAGATATGATATTAGTAAATATACATGGGAGCAAGCAAAGAATCTTACAAATATAACAAAGAGAGTTGAAGCTTTTCATCAACAACATCTATCAAAATCAAGTTGAAGAATAGCAAATCTTTCTTATAAAAGAAACAAGATTAAAGAAAGATAATATTCTATCCTCTATCTTTCTTTATAGCTTCTATATATCTATAATGCTAAAGAGATGGAGAACCAATAACTAGTAGATTCAACTCAAGAGCTTTCATTAGCAAACTTATCAGATGAAACATTGCAATTGTCACAACCTTCAAGCTAATGAAATTGAGATGAAGATCTTCAAGAATGACATGTCTTTTTTCGAGTAAATGATAAGTTACAATGTATTTGGTATTATGACCTTGGAAGAGAGTTTCAATATTTTGTGATTTTATTAAAGATAGGAATAATTCTTGATGGTATTTTAAATGTTTTATTTAAAGAAATTTATAAAGGTCTCAACAATAATTAAATAATAAGGTGATCTTCTCGCTGTGGTATAGGATAGTATTGGTGGCTGAGAGGACCTATCAACTATCTTCAAAGAGAACAAAGATTAGAGTATGTCGCAAATATAATTTGTTGCATCTTAGATTTTTTTAATATATGAAGACTGCTCTTTATCGAACTTGTTCCTAAAAGGAAGAATAATATCATGGATATATATATTTATTCCAATAGTTACTTATATAATTAAATAGAAGTATATAAATATAGATTAATTTCATAAAGTCTTTTAAGAGAGCTTCTTAAAAGCTTTATAGATGTGATTTTGACTTTATAGTCAAAATGATGGAATAAGTTAACTATGTGGTGCATACATAGATAATTTACCTTGTAAATTAAGATATGTAGCTAACAAAGTCAACACATATTGGAAGTTCTATAGAATATTGCCACGTAGCTTATAGTTAGAGATTATATATGGAGGTAAGAATGAAGCCTTCTTTATTCTTGTCAATGCCTTTCTAGTCTTTAGTCTTGTTCCAAGAATTATTAGTCTTCTTATTTTTAGTAATAAATATTCTAATTTAATATTATATCATCTTTGAGTGACTTTTTAGTTAATTTTAGTAATATATGAGAGTAGTAAGGATTTTCTTTCTTCAAGATTTATATCTTTGATTATAATTGATAAATCTCAAAAAATATTATATATTTCTAAATATTTTGGAGATCTTCAAATTTATGATAATCTAAATCTTATTAGGATCCATCATAAGGCTTACATTTTGAATGATGTATCGTAAGAAGTCTGCTTGAGTAATATGAAATATATACTTTTTTTATATTAGTATATAATCCTACATCTTTTAATTTTTTTAATACACAATAAACTTAAATTTTATGATCTTTTATATTATTAGAATATATTAAAATATTATTTAGATAATAAATGATAAATTTATGAAGAAATTCATAAAATATATCATTTATTAGATGTTAAAAAGTAACTAATATATTTTTGAATTTAAAAGACATAACATTATATTTAAAAAATAACTAGTATATTTTTAAATTTAAAATATATAACATTATATTTAAAAAGTATATACTTAATTTGAAATATAATTATTTATTTATTTTATTTTATTTTTATTTTTATATGGATTAAATTATATATTTGTAGATTTATTTTTTCATAGATCTTTGCTTGATTGGATCAATCAAGAAGTCTTTAAATCAAAGATAAAAGATACCTATTCTATATGATTATCTTGTTGAGTCCTTATATAATGGAATATAGATAAGATATTCATATTATTGATGCATAGAAATAGGTAGTTAGAACCATGTTTGAAAAGTTTCTAGAATTAAGGCCAAGTTAATAATTCATATAAGATCTACCATAAAATATTCTAAAAAGGATTTAAGGCAATTATCCATGTGAGGCCTACTATTAAAAACATTCTAAAAAAGATTTAAGGCAATTACCCATATGAAGCCTAATATTAAAAACATTCTAAAAAATTCTAAGATAGTTGAAAAAAGTATAAATAAGACTAACTAGGGCTATTTGGATATCAAGTCATGTATAGCTTTGGTCCCTTTCTCTTAGTAAAGTTTGATTTTGTATTTTTTTGTTCAATTTTATTGTATTCACTTTTGCTTTGTTTTTATATTTATTTTCCATTTTGTTTAATTCTGTTCAATTTTATTTTGATCTATGTTATTCTACATTATGAAAGGATTTATATTGCCATGGATTAAAAGGTCTCAGATATTAGAGATAGTCCATTTGCATTTCATTGATATCAAAGCAAGTATTAATTTATTCTTTGATAGTATATAGATAACTACTATTTAGTTGGAGGTGAGTTGTAGTTACATCAAGTACTATTTTGAGGCTATTATAAGCTACTTTTAAGAAATCAACTGAAATAAGAGAAGGCATTATAATAGCAAAGTTTAGTAAAGAAATTAAAGTATGGAAGATATAGCAAAGCAATTCTAGATAGAAATTCAAATACAACACCTCTTAGGTCAAATAGCTACTTTGTAAAGATAAATAAAAGCTTTTGAGATAAGAGAGTTGATATTTACTAGGATGAAATTAAGTAAGCCTGATACATATTATAGGACTTTAAAGCAAGAAGATATATGCCAATGACTCTTTAGCATGTCATAATATTTCAAATTATTTGAGGCAAATACCACCAAATGAATTATGTATGCTGCCAGCTATTTGAGAGGTGTGGCAACTATTTGGTGGTAATATCAAGCTCAAAACTATGGAGCTCAAGATAGATTTTGTGACTAAGAGAAATTTGAGACCAAGTTTAGTAGTCAATTTTAGTCCATCAATGTAGAAAAGATAGCACACGATCAATTAGCTAAGCTTATACAATGTAGGTTAGTATAAGATTATGTCTCTTAATTCAAGTTCTTATGTCTCAAAATTAATAATATTTTAAAGGTGGAGATAATGGATTAGTTTATATAAGGATTGAAACCTATGGTCAAGCAAGAAGTAGAATTAAAGGATCCACAAATATTTGAGGAGGTAATTAGGATTATAGAAAATGTCAATGCTATAAATTTCAAAAATTGTGGAACTTGATATAAAGTGCAAAGTCCTATGTTGCTATCTAAGATTATGGCACAAAAACTAATGCTAATAGAGATTGATGCCATGCAAGGATGCTTATACTACAAAGATAAATATTGGCACAAAAAAGATTATATTTTTACTATTGAAAGCCAAACTTCTAAATCAAAGGTTGTCCAAAATATTATAATTTAGACACCAATAAATCAAGGCAGATTTTCAATCTCGAAACTCATTAAGTTGATAATAAAATAGAGCAAGGAAATAGGGCTCCCCAATAAAGGCATCAAGGACTAATATTGGAAATAGGTGTTATTTCTTAAAGACAAATGGCATGGCAACAAAAAACTATCAAAAGGGTCGACTAAGAAGACAACCATATTGAGTGCTTATAGATTGGAGCTCTATAAAAAATTGCATCTTGATTGGAATTATCAACCAACTTGAGTTTAAAAGCAAGGTGATCAAAGAAAATAGTATATATCTAGCATATGATCAAGAGAACATATTGAATGAGATATGTGAAAAAAAAATCTTGAGGTTGAATGACATCTATGTCTTAAAAAAAAAATTCAGGGTAACAAAGCTCAAATATGATGTTATTTTTATTATGCTATGGCTAAAAGTAAAAAATAAGCAAATAAATTGATTAATAAAGATAATCTCCTTTGAAGATAGTGGACGTAAGATAACTCTTCTTACTTCCATATCAAGTGAGATAGAAAAACAATCTATGATTAAAGGCTTATTTGTAGAGATGATCTTTATGAAGAAAAAAATATATTATAAGTACTTAATATATATGGTGGTTTCAAATCTTGCCTTAGTAGTAGAAAAGACATCCAAAGGAGTAAAACGGATAAAATAACTTATACGTGACTATCATAGACATACAATTGAAAAAAATTTAAGAAGATTCTAAGAAGTTTTAAAAGGTTCTAAGAAGATTTTTGTATATCCTAAAAGGCTCTAGAAGGTTCCAATAGATTTTAAGAATATTCTAAAATATTCTAATAGATTCTAAGAAAGTTTTAAAAGGTCATAGGAGATCTTAGAAGGTTCTAAGAGGCTTTAGATGATTTAGAAAGTTATCATAGAAGGATCTTAGCCTTGCTTTGTTCTCAAGCCTGATAGAAACTTTTGAAGAAGCTTTCTAGGACCTAATATATATAAGAGTCGAGGTTGAAGGAATCTTTAAACTTGACAACTCACCTCTTGTGGTTTAGCTAGGACCTTCTTGTCTTGTATCCAATTATTATTCTAATGTCAAACTAACTCTATTTCTTCGTCTTGAATCTTTGTCTTATATACAATGTCATATTAAGTGAAGTATTGCTTGAGAATACATTGAGTACTTGGATGTGGAAGATAAAAGGAATTTGTAACAATAAGTCCTAATAACTCTAATAAAATTGTATATAAATTGCTATAGAAGCTTAACAAATATAATCAAGCATCAATTAAGTCTAATTATGATTATTATTATTATTATTATTATTATTATTATTATTTTTGAAATAAATTATAAAAAAAATATAAAAAATCCATAAAAACTTAAAGAAATTCAAAAATACCTTCAAAGAATCTTAAAAGAATCCTGAAGAAATCCTAATGAAATCCAAATCAAATCCTAAATCAAACCAAATTCTAACTCTAATTAAATCCTAAATCAGACCAAATTCTAACTCTAATCAAATCCTAATTCTAAGCAAATCCTAATTCTAACCAAATCCTAATCCTAATCAAAACCTAATCCTAATCAATTTTTTAAATCTCAAATAAATTTCTAATAATCTTACAATAAATTTTGAAATTTAATAAATAATATTTGAAGCATTTATTTCAATTCAATTTTTATAAATTCTATATTAATTAATGTAAAAATAAGCAAATTTTTTTTGAAAAAGATCAAAAAATTAAAAAGGATCAAAATAGATGATAATCTCAAAAATATGTTCGAATGTTGGCCGACCTCCTTCTTTGACCTGGATGCCAATCTCTTTGAGCCAATTACTCCTGATTGAATTATTACTTTACTTCCAAACTTTACATATTTGTTAAAAATCAAGCTGACTATCTTTGTGATAAGTTTTGTTTCAATTTAATGAGCAGATTCACAAATATTTAAGAAAATCTCACTCATCTTCAAAATCCTGAATTTTGAGACTATAATCCACAAAAACCATTATGATTTTTAATCTAACTATTTATCTAATTCAAATTCATAGCACACATTAAGCACAATTATATCCACAAATCTATAAAACCACTTGTAGATTTGTTACCTAACTCCTGAAATTGTCCAAAACATCAATCTTATTTTATTTTCCAAAAATCAGAGTCACTGAAGATAACATTAATTTTGTAAAGCTCATACAAAATCATTATCTACCTAAATCCCTAAAATTAATGCCTATAGAAATCTTATCAAGTTTGCTCTTCAATTCCATTCTTTGATCAACCAAAGAACCTCAGAATCATTAAGAAGACTTGATTTTGTGCTTTGGGATCTGATTTTGATCCTGGTTGATAACTAGTCTTCTTTGAATATCAATTTTTATCCCTTTTGAGGTTAATTCTACTAAAACCAATTCCTTATTCTTTCCTATACATGCCTATACCTTTTATTTTTCTAATCTACCTTATTTTACCTTATTCATCGCCCTACAAAGTAAATAGAAGCCACTTTTTCAAAAGACAGCATTACTACTAAAAGTTTTATTATCTTTCTATCATTTATTTATATATTTTTATTTTATCTTTTAACTTAGTTCTTCTATAATAAGATCCATATTATTATCTTCCACCATATAATCATGTTACAATATAACAATGGTTCTTAATAGTTTGTCAAGACTACCATAAAACAATATTAGAAGCTTCATCTTTCTTGACAGAGAGTGGATTATTTCTCTTCTTGGAAGTAATATAACATTCTAGAGGTTGCAAATTACTCTCTCTTAGACTTATATTGTTCTTTTTTTATTAATTTTTTGATTTTTTTTCTTTATATCATAGATTAGGGTTTTTTTTTTTTTTTTTTTCTTTTTTTTCTTCTTTTAAATGCATGTATTTTTTTGATTTTCTATGGTAAAAGATAGAAAAGTCAATATGACAAATTCTAAAAAAAATCAAATTAGATTCTATTATTAATGCTCTTAAAGCATTGAAGATCATGACAGAGACTTTATTAAAGTAATATGAAAAACTATATATGACCATACATAATAGTCAAGGAGCCAGAGTGCTTCAACCTCCATATGAAAGGAAATAGAGGTTCTAAATTTGTAAATGACTATATTTGCTTCAAAAAATATGGAAGGTGTATCCACTCAAGGCAATGATCTAATAATAATAATAGCAAAAGAATCAAGGATCAACCTTCCAAAAAAGTTCAATGGAACCAACTAAAAATTTCATGGCTTTATAAATCAAGTAAGACTAATCATCTTCCTTCAATCTCAACGATATTTCAATGAAGCATCTTATGTTGGTTTGGTTACAACCTTGCTCCCAGATTAAGCTTTATCTTAGATTGCTTCATTATTTGAAAAGAATTCTCCTATATTGCATAATTTTGAAGCATTTTTGGCAACATTTACAAAAGCATTTGGTGAACATGATAAGATTTATTCTTCAACAATTAAATTTCAAAGCCTTTGATAAGGAATGTATTTTATATCAACGTATGCCTCACATTTTTGATAATTAGCATGTGATATAAATTAGAGAGAAGATGCATTGATGAGCCAATTTTATTCGGAATGATGAGACGATATCAAGGACTTATTGTTGTCTATGTTAGATCCTAAAACACTCAATGAAGTCATTAGTCAAGCTATAAAATATGATAATTATTTATTTCAATAATGAAAAAATAAATATTCTTTAATTATATCACATCATATACCAATTATTTTGTAACTTCTTCACTGTCAAATTCTAATGAGCATTTAGAAGCACAAGATATACTAATTGATGCAATTCTCTACAAATCTCTTTTTGAGTAAGAAAAAAAACATCAAAAAAGACTTAGCTTATGCTTATATTATGCAAAAACTTGGCTACAAGGTTAATAATTGTTCATAGAAATGCCAACATACATATTGAATGAGGAGTGTGGCTATATTATCAAAAGCTTTGTAAGAAAAGAAGGGCATCTAAATAGAGTAGGAACCATGTGACTGGATTCTTTACTATCACAAACCAAAAAAGGTCTTGTACTCTCTATCATCCCTTTCCATTATTTTACTATATCTATATAGTTAGTAGTCACAAAACTAGAGTGTCATGCATTATTTAAGTTGGAAGCTTTTGCATGTTTTATTTTCAAAGAATTTTCTAAATGTTATAAAATTTGTAGAATCAAAAAATCCAAAGTTGTACATATAGAAGTAATAGATGGTCGACCTTTATTCTTTAAAGACATCATTCATGAAATGATTCTATTAGAAATAATCTTCAACAACCAGAGTAGCTAAGTAGTATTCAACGTCATTAAATCACTATCAAGTTGTCAAGGACAAGAACTCGATGAAAGCTAAAGAGTAAGTGAGACTTTTCTCAAAGAAATAGGATAAAATAGAAATATGTATATTAAGAAAGAAATTAGAATGGCTATTGCCAAAATACAAGAAAACTAGAGACCCTTGAAACTAGACTAGAAGCAAGAAAAGAGTTGACAAGAGTGAAGAGGACTTCACTCTTGCCTCTATATATACTATCTAACTAGAAGCCACATGGCGATGTTCTATAAGACCTCCAATATATGTTGACTTTCTAGGCCACATGCCTTTGCTTACAAGGCAAGTTTTCTATGGATGGACCACGTAGTTAGCTTGTTCTTTAAGCTTCCAACATGTGTGGCACATGGCTAACTTGTTGACCAAGTTTCTAGCCTAAAAGTCAACTATAGACTCCTATAAAGTCAAAGCAGTGTCTATGAAGCTTCTAAGAAGCTTCTCTAGAAGATATTACACAATTAACCTACTTTTATCTACTTTTACATACTTTTATCTATTCATATAGGTAATTATATGTATGTCCGTGACATTACCCCCCCTTCTAGGGACGAGTTCCACGAGGAGCGGTGATTATATATTGAGAAAATCTAATATGCGGCGAATTGTATTTGCTACATACTATGATCTTTGTTCTCTTCAAAGATAGTTGATGGGTCCTCTTAGCCATCAATAGTGTCCCATTCCAGGGCGAGAAGACCACCCTGTTATTTGATCACTGTTGAGGCCTTCATAACTTCCTTCAAATAATACATTTGAAACACCATCAGGAGTCGTTCCTATCTCCAATAATATCACCAAACATCGAGAATCTCTTCCAAGGTCGTGATACCAAATGCGTTGTATCTCACCATCTATTCGAAGAAGAACATGTCGTTCTTGAGGATCTTCATCTCGGTTGCGTCGTCTTGAAGGTTGTGACAATCGCAATGTCTCATCCAGTAAGTCAGCAAACGAAGGTTCTTGAGTTGAATCCGCTCGTTGTTGGCTCTCCATCTAATTAGCGTCACAAATGCAAAGAAGTTACAAACAAGGATAGGAAATTGAATGTTATCTTGCCTCAATCTTGTCTCTTTTATAAGAGAGGTTTTCATCTTGGTTTTGATGGATGTCGTTGATGAAAAACTTTGACTTTAGCTGATGCATTTGCTAGATTCCTGGATGGCTCCCATGTGCGCTCACTAATATCATATCCGCACCAATGAACAAGATATTCCAGCTTATTTCGGCGCCGCCTTGAGTCTAATATCTCTTCCACCTCAAATTCTTCATTATTATCTACTTCTATAGGAGGCGGTGGCATTTGTCTTCTTCCTTGTATATCCACTGTCTTATATGGTTCAAGAAGAGACACGTGGAATACAAGATGGATCTTCATTGACTCCGGTAGATGTAACCGATATGCAAGTGGGTTGATCTGTTCAGAAACAGAAAAGGGGCCAAGCCTACGATAGTCCAATTTGTCACAAGGTCGAGTGGTCTTGATATTGCGACGAAGTAGCCATACCTTATCACCCACGTTGAGTTGTGGTTGATCTTTACGATATACATCTGCATTTATCTTTTGTCGTTCTTGAGCTTTCTTCAACTTCGCCTTCATTATTGCATGTAACTCTGATAACCGATTTGCCATATCTTCTGCTGCAGGATTATCAACTTTTGAAAAATCAAAAGTATCAAGTCGTGGATGATAGCCATAATTGGCAAAGAAAGGTGTTTGTTGCGTGGAAGAATGTACTGTATTATTATAAGCAAACTCTGCCAATGGCAGAAGAATTGTCCAATCATCTTGTTGGTAGTTGATGGTACACCTTAAATATTGTTCCAAGACTTGGTTTACGCGCTCTGTTTGTCCATCAGTTTGAGGATGGAAAGCTGAAGATAGCTTTATGTCCACTTTTAAAATCTTGAAAAGAGTCCTCCAGAATCTCGACACAAATTGAGTTCCCCTATCCGATATGATATCTTTAGGTAATCCATGATAGCGATAGATATTATCAATGAAAAGCTTAGCTGTTTCTTCACCTGTGATAGATTTTGTACATGGCACAAAATGTGCCATCTTGGTGAAACAATCTACTATCACAAATATAGAATCATAAGATCTTGAGCTTAGAAGATCTGTGATGAAATCCATAGAAACAGAAGACCATAGTTGTTCTGGTATAGGTAATGGCTGAAGAAGTCCGTAAGGTCGATGTCGAGGAATTTTTGATCTTGAACAAATATCACATGATTGTACAAAGTCTTTGACTGACTTCCACATTTGTGGCCACCAAAAATCTCTTGATATGAGTTCCAGAGTCTTATTATATCCAAAGTGACCTGCTGCTGGAAAGTCATGACGTGCTTGAAGAACACGCAAACGTGCTTTTCCTTCTGGAACATATAGGCGTCCTTCAAAATATAATAGATTATTCTTGAACTCGAACTTAGAAGAATCATGAGACTTGGAAGAATTATTCTCGATATCATGAACAAGAGGGTCTGAGGACATACTGGACTGGATTTGCTTGAGAAAAGTTGAATCAACAGTCAGTGTTGATTTCACTGCTCGGAGATGAAATTGCTCCGGTTTCAAGAGGACCGTTCTTTGTTGCTCAAAAGCTGCATCTCCTTCTTTTGGTGCAAAATAAGAACGTCTAGACAGGGCATCGGACAAACCTTGTTGTTTTCCTGGCCGATAAGTGATAATGAAGTCGAATCTTGACAAAGACATACTCCAACGAGCTTGACGACGGTTCAACACGCGTGCTGACATGAAATACTCGAGGTTCTTGTGATCTGTATACACAGTGACTGGACTAGAAGCACCTTCTAGATAATGACGCCATTCTTGAAAAGAATCCACGATTGCAAGAAGTTCTTTATCGTGGATCTCATAATTGATCTCGGCTGCTGAGAATTTTCTTGAATGAAAAGCTATGGGATGAAGTTTGTCATCTGTTCCCATTTGTGATAAAACTACACCCAAGGCAAAATCCGATGCGTCTGTTTCCATAAAAAATACCTTGGAAAAGTCAACACGATATAAGACTGGTGCAGAGACAAACGATGTCTTCAAGGCTTCAAATGCTGCTTCCGCTTCTTGATTCCATTGGAATTTATCTTTACTAGTCAAGCGTGTAAGTGGAGCTGCAACTCGTGAGAAGTCTTTGATGAAGATCCGATAGTAATTGGCAAATCCCAAGAAACATTGGACATCTCTTACAGTCTTTGGAATCTTCCAATCCATGATTGTTTGGACTTTCTTAGAATCCATCATAAGACCATCATTTGAAATGATGTATCCTAAAAAGTCAACTTGAGTAGTGTGAAATACACACTTTTCTATCTTGGCATACAATCCTGCATCTCTAAGTTTTTGTAATACTTGACGAACATGTATTTCATGTTCTTCAACATTCTTAGAATAAATCAGGATATCGTCTAGGTAGCAGACGACAAAATTGTCTAAGAATTCACAAAATACATCATTCATGAGATGTTGAAAAGCAGCTGGTGCATTCGTGAGTCCAAAAGGCATGACATTGTATTCAAAGTGTCCGTACCTGGTTCGAAACGCAGTCTTCCATTCATCTCCTTCTTTGATCCGTACTAGATTATATGCTCATCTTAGATCTATTTTTGTATAGATCTTAGCTTGATTTAACTGGTCAAGGAGTCCTGATATCAAAGGTAATGGATACCTGTTCTTGATTGTGATCTTGTTGAGTCCTCGATAGTCAACACACATTCGTAAAGATCCATCTTTTTTCTTTACGAATAAAATTGGAGCTCCTGCTGGAGATTTTGAATGGCGTATGAAATTCTTCGCTAAATTCTCGTCAATATATGTCTTGAGTTCAGCCAACTCATCTTGCGATAAACTGTAAATTGGTCCAAATGGTGGCTGAGTTCCTTCCTTGAGATCGATTGAACAATCGTATGGGCGATGCTCAGGAAGAATATCTGCATTCTTTTTCTCAAAAACGTCTTGATAATCCTGATATTGACTTGGAATGCCACTTGAAGTCTTTACGCTTTCAGAAATAGGTGCAGCATAAATAGCAAAAGTTGATCCTTCTTTTGCTGCGTGTATAAATGCTTTTGCACCTATAAGTGCGGGTTTTACTATACTAGACTCATGGTTTTTTACTTGATTAATAGAAATGTTACTAATGCTCCGAGAAAAATCAAGTTTACGAGAAATCCAATCTATTCGAGGATTATACTTTTCTAACCATGATAAGCCTAAAATTATTGGATTAGAGGGAGATCTAATTATATTAAAAATTACGCAACTACTATGACCATTTATTACTACATCTACAGGAAGTGTTTCGTGAGTTACATCTCCAGAAGACAACGGACGACCATCTATGACTTCTACGTGTACAGGTTTAGTTTTTTGTATTAATGATATTCTATGACATCTAGCAAATTCTTCATCTAAAAAACAAGCTGAGGCTCCTGAATCTATCAAGGCAGAGGCTTTGTAATTATTAGGTCCTAAACGCACATCTATTATAAAACAAGGAGATGGTTCTGAGGAGAGGATAGGACCTTCATTAGAAGTTGTACAAGATTCCAGCCGCACGGTCCCTATTGTAGCTGGACGTACTCGTTTTCCGACATACTGTCTTCTTTGACAGCCGTACTCCTCATTTTGTAGTTACGTCGCTTCTTTGGACAATGTTGAGCAGTGTGCTTAGGTTCTCCATAATATAAGCACAATCCTTCTTGTCGACGACGAGACTTTTCTTGCTCAGTAAGAGGTTTGAAACGTACCGCATCAATTTGCATATCCTCTACTTCTGAAGGTATGTGTTGAGGAGACGTCGGTGTTGCCATTGAATTGTAGTAACGTTGAGGCCTACTTGTGCGACTCTCGGATCGAAATTCAAAAATTCGATTGTCACACTTCACAGCAAAGTCAATTGCTTGACTCAATGTTTGAGGATCAGGTAAATTAAGCATCAATTTCTTTACCTCATATTGTAATCCATAGAGAAATTGACTCACAAGTGCGGCATCATCCCACTTGATATCAGTTGCAAGTTGTCGAAATTGCGAAGCATATAATGTTACTGATCGATTGCCTTGTCGCAAAATACGGATCTTGTTGGTTGCAACACGAATTGCATCATGTTCTCCAAACATGGATCGAAACTCCACCAAAAAAGCCTCCAGATTATCCAATATTGGATCTCGTCGTTCAAGAAAAGATGAAAACCATGACAATGCTGAACCTGAAAGAAGTATACCAATGAATCTAACTTGTGACCCTGGAGTTGGATAGCTCTGGGGTTGAAGTTCAATCACTAATTGGACCTGATTGATGAATCCTCGAAACTTGGATCTGGTACCATCAAACTTCTCGGGCAAGGCCACTCTCGGTTCTCTAACACTCGAAGGGTGTTCCATTCTAGGAGAAGGGACATGGTTTGGTGCAGATGTTGAAGCAGCCCCAATCACCTCTATATCTTCACTTCCTACCATTCTTGTTGCTCCTTATGGTGGTAAATTGAGTTGATGCATCGCAAGCATTAACTCCCTCAATTGTTCTTGCATCTGTGCCATTGCACTCTTCATTTCAACAAGCTCTGCCATAGTAGCACTTAGAAAAGAGAAGATGTCTAATAACGCTCAAAACAAATAGAAGAGAGGAATTGATAACAAAGAAAATACTAAGAACAATATCAGTTTAAAAGAGGGTAATCCGCAACTTCTAATGCGCTTATGTCTTATCAAGAAAAAGGGGTAATCCACTCTTAATCAAGAAAAGACAAAGCTCTGATATTGTAAGTGTACTCTTGTCAATCTGTCAAGGACAAGAACTCGATGAAAGCTAAAGAGTAAGTGAGACTTTTCTCAAAAAAGAAATAGGACAAAATAGAAATATGTATATTAAGAAAGAAACTGGAATGGCTATTGCCAAAATACAAGAAAACTAGAGATCCTTGAAACTAGACTAGAAGCAAGAAAGGAGTTGACAAGAGTGAAGAGGGCTTCACTCTTGCCTCTATATATACTATCTAACTAGAAGCCACATGGCGATGTTCTATAAGACCTCCAATATATGTTGACTTTCTAGGCCACATGCCTTTGCTTACAAGGCAAGTTTTCTATGGATGGACCACGTAGTTAGCTTGTTCTTTAAGCTTCCAACATGTGTGGCACATGGCTAACTTGTTGACCAAGTTTCTAGCCTAAAAGTCAACTATAGACTCCTATAAAGTCAAAGCAGCGTCTATGAAGCTTCTAAGAAGCTTCTCTAGAAGATATTACACAATTAACCTACTTTTATCTACTTTTACATACTTTTATCTATTCATATAGGTAATTATATGTATGTCCGTGACACAAGTTCAATCATTTTAGGACTTTTATGGCTTAAAAAGTATAATCCACAAATAGATTGGATATTCCAAAAGTTAGAATTTCTTCTAGTAGATCATAGAACCTGTAGATCTATAAAAAAACTTCTTTTACTTCATAAGCTAAAACTTAAATAATATTTATTTATTAGAGTTAGAGTATTTGTGAAGGTAGCCTAACAAGGCACTATATTTGTTGTCTATGCAAATCCACCATCAAAACTAGTGGTTACTACAACAATAATTTTAGAAGCATATAAGGATTTTGCAGATGTATTTGAAAAAAAAAATGCAAACATCATGTAGAAGCATTGCCCTTATGATTGTGCAATTGACCTTGAAAAAGGTGTTCAACCACTATTTGGATCTATCTATAATTTATTCCAAAAGGAGCTTACAACTTTAAATAAGTACATTGATAAAAATCTGGCTAAGAATTTTATTTGACATTCCAAGTCATCAGCTTGTACTATGATATTATTTGTGAAGAAGAAAGATGGATTTTTAAGGATGTGTATTAATTATGATGGTCTTAATAAAATCATGATAAAGAATCAATATCCATTTCCATTGATATCCAATGTCATGTTATGGTTCAGCTATTGTGCAAAAATAATGTGATTATATATTTAATGTACAATTTACTTAGCAACAAGGTGAGAGCCATATTACTGGATTTTAGTTGGTTGTAGAGTATGATTAAACTACTACTTTGAAAAGAAGTTGTTTAAATTTTAGGGCATATATTTAATAAATCTTGTAAAAAAAAGAATTGAAGAGGGATTTTGGTAGCAAAAAGAGAACTTAGGGTATTCATATAGATGAATGGAGATGGATGATAAAAATCTCTATTCTTGTTGGTCAAAAATCATGACCAATGGACTTCGAGGAAGCTGCCCGAGGCCATATTAGAGATTAGGGTTAATTTATCAGAGGCATTCGAGCTTTGAAGGCTAAAATCAGCAATTTTAGGTTTTTGGCCATGGTTTTGGTACAAATTATGTTTGATTTGGAGTTTATATGAAATAGATATGGGCGCTCAAAGTTAGGATGTTGATTTTGTACCTACTGTCACTCTTTTGGATATAGCGCACGTGTATGGTGTCGTGATGTAACATAGATAACAAGTGAAAGGGTGAAGAAAATATCATGTTTTGAGGATCTCACTTCAAAAATATTATAACAAATTATCCTGGAAAAATAGATATTAGTGAAAGGATAGAAAAATTAAAGGTGCTAATGCTGCCTATTTACAAATTATGCTTCTATTTACTTTATAAGGCCAAAAATAAGGCAAAACAAGGTAGATTAAAAAAATAAAGGATATAGGCATATGTAGGAAGGAGTTAGGAGTAAAAATTAGTAAAAATTACCTCAAGAAGACGAAAGTTGATACCCAAAGAGGACCGGTTATGAACGTGGGTCAAAATCAGACCCCAAGGCACAAAACCGCGCTTTGACGGCGACTCAAGGATTCTTTGGCAGATCAAAGAGTGGGGTTTGATAGAAGATTGGATAGGGTTACTATAAGTGTTGATTTTGGGTGATTTGGATTTGTATTGACTTTGTAATAGCTATGCAAAGTCAAGGTGTGTTTCAGATGACTTGGGTTTTATGAAATAAAATAGGGTTTACATTTTGGGTGATTTCAAGAGTTTTGTAATAGATCTACGGCTGAAATTTTATAGATTTATGTTTATAGTTGTGTTTAATATGTATCGTGAATTTGAGCTTGATCTAATGGTTGAATTGAGGAATATTAAGGTTTAAGTGGGTCAAGATCTCAGAAAGTTATATCTAGTAGGGGTTTTTGAGATTTCTTGCAATCTATTAGTTGAATTGGAAGGAAAATTATGTAAGAGGATATTAGACTTGTTTTTCTATGCATAAGAGATTTTTGAAATCAATTGAAGAGTGCAAAGGAGAGATATTGGCTTTGGAAGATTGGCATCAAGATTGGAGAAGGAGGCTAGCCAATATCCGAGCACATTTTTGAAGATATCGTCAATTTGATAACTTTGATCCTTATCAAATTTTTTTTGTTTGTTTTTTACTTTTGTTTTTAAAAGTGTGCAAAATTTTAGTTAAGATCAACGGTTTATTCATTAGTTATTGAGGTTTAAATCTATTATAGGAATTACTAGGGTTTGGTTTAGGGTTTGGTTAGGGTTTAGGATTTGGATTAGGGTTAGTTTAGGATTTAAGGTTTGGATTAGGATTTGGTTTAGGGTTTAGGATTTGGATTAGATTTTGGTTTAGGGTTTAGGATTTGGATTAGGATTTGATTTAGGATTTAGGATTTGGATTAAGGTTTGATTTAGGATTTAAGATTTGGATAAGATTTGATTTAGGATTTAGGATTTGGTTAGGATTTGGTTTAGGATTTAGGATTTGATTAAGGTTTGATTTAGGATTTAGGATTTGTCTAGGATTTGATTAAGGTTGGATTAGGATTAGGATTAGGATTTGGTTAGAATTTAAGATTCTATTAGATTTTTGTTAGGGTTTGTCTAAGTTTTCTTTAATATTATTTTATATTTCTTTAAGATTTCCTTGTGTTTCTTTTATAACTTCAATAAAATTTAATTGAGCTTATTTAATATTTGATTATAATTTTCAATATTTAATTATAAATTCTCTATAATCCTATTGGATTGTTAGGACCTTTTGTTGCAATTTCTTTTACCTTCCACAGCCAGGTGCTCGGTGCATTCTCAAGCAAGACTTTACGTATTATGACAACGGAAAGCAACAGAGGATTAGTAACTAGGGTTGGAAAAAGCAATCTCTTGGATACATGTTTGGGATACTTTTTGATGAATTTCAAGTTTAAGTGAAGGAGATATTGGAGGTTGAAGTTAGCACTTACAAATCTAAGGGTAGTAAGTGGCCCAAATTGCTAGTGGTTGTATTTTGAGCTATATCTTGTGTAATTTGACAAGATTTTAGCTAAAAATTTCTAAAAATGTGTATTTTTATGTAATCAAATTTTTTATATAAGTTTTATAGTATTATGATTTTGGATTTGTGAGATATGAAAAAAATAGTATTTAGGTGCTTATGAATTAGGATTTTAGAATATATGCTAAGATTTTTAAGATACCAAAAGATTGGTAGCAAATTTTGTAATTGAATTTTAATGAGATAAAGTTTAAGGGTGAATTCTATAATATCTATGAATTTGGCAAAATCTAAACGGTTGGATCAAGAGATATGAATTTCTAAAGTTTGAGAAGAAAAAATCTTTTACAAGAATATTACATTTTGAAGAGATTTTGTTATAACTTGTGCATTCTATACAAAGTAAAGGAGTATTTTAGAAGCTAAGACTTTATATATATGTTGAAGATAGATATATGGAGGTATGGTTGAATTTTTGTATAAAGATGAGTTTTTGAGAGAAGATTGTGGATTTCCTTTGAAGTTATTGAAAACCTAATCTATCAACAAATAGTTAGCTATAATCTAGTATAGCTAAGAATGTTAAAAAATTTCTAGATATTTTATAAAGCTTTATATACAAATCTTCTTAAATATAAAAGAATTTATTAGTATAATATCTTTTTGATATTGTAGTATTTATTTGTCTTATATTTTTAAGGATAAATAACTTATTGGAGCTTGGCCAATAAGTGAAAACTAAACTCTCTACAACTAAGTACCCAATGTATTCTCAAATAGAAAATCATGCAATATGACACCAAACTTCTTCATCAACTTAGCTAAGCAAAGATCTTTACGAAGATTGATTTATAAAGTGTGTATAACTTAGTATACATCAAGGAAGGAGATGAATAAAAGATAATATTTTATACCAGGTATAGACATTTTGAATACAATGTCACATCTTTTGGACTTATCAATGCACAAGCCATATTCCAACACTTAATAAATGACACATTTTGTGAGCATCTAAATGACTGTATTGTAATCTATTTGGATGATATTCTAATTTTTTCCAAGAATCCGGAAGACCACAAACAACATATCTGTCTTGTGTTGGAAAAGCTATGAAGTATTGGGCTATATGTAAAACTGAAAAAGTGTGTATTATATGCATCTCAAGTCAAATTTATTGGATATATTATTTCCAACAAAAGCATTTTTATGGATCTTAAGAAGGTATAAGCAATCATCAATTGAGTAAAGCCAAAAATTATACATGATGTCTAATGTTTTTTAAGATATATAAACTTCTATAGGATTTTTGTTAGGAATTACTCTAAGATTGCTGCTCGACTTACATGGTTGATATGCAAAGACAAGCTTAATTGGGGCCTCAAGGTAGAGAAAGCTTTTTAAAGCTTAAAAGATGCTTTCACAATAGCTACAATTTTGATACATCCAAATTTCAATAAGCCCTACTTTATGGAGACCAATGCCTCAGACTTTGTATTAGAAGTAGTCTTATTGCAATAAGGAGAAGATGACAAACTTCATCCAATTGCATTTTATTCCAAAAAATTCTCAGTGATAAAAATTAACTACAAAATCTACAATATAGAGTTGCTTATTATTGTGGCTTTTTTTTAAGAATAGTGCCACTTTCTTGAAGGTACTTGGCTATAGAGAGATTATTTTTGATTTAATAACTTCTTACTCAACAATCAATTTATCTTCAATGGAGGATCAAAACAAATAATTAAGAAAAAAATTTATATAAATTAATCAAACAAAGCTTTTATCTATCATAAGCTTTTGTACATAAATTTTGTCTATATAATCCAACAAAAGTCTTTATATTCTCAACTACACCTTCAACCTCTTGAGTTTATCAAATTGTCTTTATGTTGGTAATCACAGTTAAAATCATCCAACCTGAATTTTATTTACAATAGTCAGAAATTACCAAAATCCCATGAATATAGTAACTATACTATTAACAATAACTAACAACAATAACAGTAACTAGCAATAATAAGAGTAATTGGCTTTGGTAACAATAACTAGTAGCAACAATAGTAATTGATAGTAGTAATAGTAATCAATAACCAGTAATAGCAACCAATAATCAGTAATAATAACCAATAGCTAGTGGCAGTAATCAATAACTAGTAACAATAACCAATAACTAGTAACAATAATCAATAATTAGTAATAATAACCAATAGCCAATAAGAATAACTAATAATCAGTAACGACAATCAATAATAAGTAATAGTAACTCCTTCAATTTTTTTTTTTTTTTTGCAAAGGTTTTCTTCTTTTCAAACTTTAAAAATTCATATCACTCGATTCAAACATTCAATTTTTTTCAAATTTACAAAAAATATATAATTTATCTTTAAGTATTACTACAAAAAAAATCAACCACAAATTTGGTACTGATCGTTTGGCATCTTAAAAATCCTAGCAGGTACTTCAAATCCTAACTTACAAGCACTTGAGTACTATTTTCTTCATATCTTGTAAATCCGAAATCCAAATGCCACAAAACTTGTGTATAAAATTTAGTAACATAAAAATATACATTCTTATAATTTTTTAGCCAAAATCTTGTCAAATTGCACAAAATATAGCTCAAAACACAATCACTAGCAATTCAAGTCACTTATTACTCCTTAGATTTCAAGCACTAATTTCAACTTTTAATATCTCTTTTGTTTCGGCTTAGAATTTATCAAGTAGTATATATAAAGTATAGCAAAGAAAATATTCTTTCTAATCCTAATTACCGATCCTTTGTTACTTTCCATATACGTGCGTTATATCCAAAAGAGTGACAATAAGTACAAAATCAACACCTCGACTTTGAGCACTTATATCTCTATCATAAAAACTCCAAATGATTCAAAATTTTCACCAAAACCATAACCAAAAATTTGAATCTATTGACCCTAGCCTTCAAAATCTCGAATGCTCAAAAATGTAACCCTAATTCCTAATATGGCCTCGGGCAGCCTCCTTGAAGCCCATTGGTCATGATTTTTGACTAATACAAATGGATATTTTCATCATCTATCTCCATTCATCTATATGGATGTTCTAAACTTTCTTTTTGCTATCAAAATCCTTCTTCAATATTTTTTTGTAAAAATTTTATAAAATATTTGCTCATCTTTCTAAGTAAATAATAAATTAAATATATAATCACATTATTTTTACATGGTAGCCGAATCACAACATGATAGAATATTGGAGTATATCTTTATCACAATTTGACTTTTGCATCATATATCGACCCCGGAGCGAACAAAGATTATTAGATGCATTATCAAGATATTTTGTCACGGCCATAATCATGTAAGCTAATAATTACATATAGAAATAGGTAGAAGTAAGTAAAAGTAGATAAAAGTAAGTTAATTCTATAATATTTAATATAGAAGCTTCCTAGAAACTTCTTAGACGCTGCTTTGACTTCATAGGTGTCTTTAATTGACTTTTTGGATTAGAAACGTGGTCAACAAGTTGGCCATGTGCCACACATGTTGTTAGCTTGAAGATCAAGCTAACTATGTGGCCCACACGTAGAAAAACTTGCCTTGTAAGTCAAGGCATGTGTCCTACAAAGTCAACACATATTGGAGGTCCTATAGAACGTCGCCACGTAGCCCCTAGTTAGATAGTATATATAGAGACCAGAGTGAAGGCTACTTCACTCTTGTCAACTCCTTTCTTGCTTCTAGTCCAGGTTCAAGAGTCTTTAGTTTCTTGTCTTGTGGCAATAGCCATTCCAGTTTCCATTTAATATATCTACTTGTTTATATTTTGACTTGTTATATCGAGATAGCCTTTTGGTGTATATTTTCCCTCATCGAGTCTTTGTCCTTGACAAATTGACAAGAGTACACTTACAATATCAGAGCTTTGTTTTTTCTTGAGTAAGAGTGGATTACCCCTTTCTCTTGACAAGACATAAGCATATTAGAAGTTTGCGGATTATCCACTTCTAAACTGATATTGTTCTTAGTATCTTCTTTGTTATCAAGTCTTTCTTTTCTTTTGTCTTGAGCAATATCAAACAAATTTTTCTTCTTAGTGTCATTATGGCAG
Organism: Physcomitrium patens; assembly: GCF_059467195.1. Lineage (NCBI taxonomy): Eukaryota > Viridiplantae > Streptophyta > Bryopsida > Funariales > Funariaceae > Physcomitrium > Physcomitrium patens. The sequence goes on along the minus strand of NC_143415.1, from coordinate 18,673,731 downwards.
AGCTTGTTGAAATGAAGAGTGCAATGGCACAAATGCAAGAGCAAATGAGGGAGTTAATGCTTGCGATGCATCAACTCAATTCACCAACACAAGAAAGAACAAGAATAGTAGAAAGTGGAGATATAGAGATGATCGGAGCTGCTTCAACATCTACAACAAATCACGTTCCTTCTCCAATTGTACAACACCCTATAAGCACTAGAGAACCAAGAATTATCTTACCTGAGAAATTTGATGGTACGAGATCAAAGTTTCGAGGGTTCATCAATCAAGTACAATTGACAATTGAACTTCAACCGCAAAGCTATCCAACTCCAGGATCACAAGTCAGGTTTATTGGCACTCTACTTTTTGGTTCTGCATTATCGTGGTTTTCGTCTTCTCTTGAACAATGAAATCCAATATTGGACAATTTGGAAGCATTTTTGGCGGAATTTCGATCTATGTATGGTGAACACGATGTAACTCGTATTGCAACAAATAAGATCCGAATTCTGCGACAAGGAAATCGCTCAGTAATAGTATATGCTTCACAATTTCGACAACTTGCAATTGACATCAAGTGGGATGATGCTGCACTCATCAGTCAATTTCTTTATGGATTGCAATACGAAGTAAAGAAATTGATACTCAACTTACCTAATCCTCAAACTTTGAGTCAAGCAATCGATTTTGCGGTAAAATGTGATAATCGACTTTTTGAATTTCGATCTGAGAATCATTCACGGGAACCTCAACGTTATTACTCAATGGCAACATCAACATCTTTGCCAAACGTACATTCGGAAGTAGAAGACATGCAAATTGACGCGGTACGTTTTAAACCAATAACTGAGCAAGAAAAGATTCGTCGTCGTCAAGAAGGATTATGTTTATATTGCGGAGAACCTAAGCACACTGCTCAACATTGTCCAAAGAAACGACGCAACTATAAAATGAGAGGTACGACGGTCAAAGAAGACAACATGTCGGAAAACGGATTCGTCCAGCTACAATAGGGACCGTGCAGCTGGAACCTTGTACAATTCCTAATGAAGGTCCTATCCTCTCCTCAAAATCCTCTCCTTGTTTTATAATAGACTTATATTTAGGACCTAAGAATTACAAAGCCTCTGCTTTATTAGATTCGGGAGCCTCAGCATGTTTTTTAGATGAACAATTTGTTAAAAGTCGTAAAATACCTTTTGTACAGAAACCTAAACCAGTACATGTAGAAGTCATAGATGGTCGTCCCTTGTCTTCTGGAGATGTCACTCATGAAACTCATCCTATAAAAGTAACAATAAACGGTCATGATAGCTACATAGCTTTTAACATAATTAAATCCCCGTCCAATCCAGTTATTTTAGGTTTATCCTGGCTAGAAAAATATAACCCTCGAATAGATTGGAATTCACGTAAACTTGACTTTTCTCAAAGCGTTATTAATAGTTCTACCAACCAAGTAAAAAATTATAAGTCTAGTATAGTAAAACTTGTACTGATAGGTGCAAAAGCATTTATATATGCAGCAAAAGAAGGATCAACTCTTGCTATTTATGCTGCACCTATTTCTGAAAACGTAAAGACTTCAATTGGCATTCCAAGTCAATATCAGGAGTATCAAGACGTTTTTGAGAAAAAAAATGCAGATATTCTTCCTGAGCATCGCCCATATGATTGTTCAATCGACCTCAAGGAAGGAACTCAGCCACCATTTGGACCAATTTACAGTTTATCGCAAGATGAGATGGCTGAACTCAAGACATATATTGACGAGAATTTAGCGAAGAATTTCATACGCCATTCAAAATCTCCAGCAGGAGCTCCAATTCTATTCGTAAAGAAAAAAGATGGATCTTTACGAATGTGTGTTGATTATCGAGGATTCAACAAGATCACAATCAAGAACATGTATCCATTACCTTTGATATCAGGACTCCTTGACCAGTTGAATCAAGCTAAGATCTATACAAAAATAGATCTAAGAGGAGCATATAATCTAGTACGGATCAAAGAAGGAGATGAATGGAAGACTGCGTTTTGAACTAGGTATGGACATTTCGAATATAATGTCATGCCCTTTGGACTCACGAATGCACCAGCTGCTTTTCAACATCTCATGAATGATGTATTTCGTAAATTCTTAGACAATTTTGTCGTCTGCTATCTAGACGATATCCTGATCTATTCTAAGAACGTCGAAGAACATGAAATACATGTTCGTCAAGTATTACAAAAACTTAGAGATGCAGGATTGTATGCTAAGATAGAAAAGTGTGTATTTCACACTACTCAAGTTGACTTTTTAGGATACATCATTTCAAATGATGGTCTCATGATGGATTCAAAGAAAGTCCAAACGATAATGGATTGGAAGATTCCAAGGATAGTAAGAGATGTCCAATGTTTCTTGGGATTTGCCAATTACTATCGGATCTTCATCAAAGATTTCTCACGAATTGCAGCTCCACTTACACGCTTGACTAGTAAAGATAAATTCTAATGGAATCAAGAAGCGGAAGCAGCATTTGAAGCCTTGAAGACATCGTTTGTCTCTGCACCAGTCTTATATCGTGTTGATTTTTCCAAGGCATTTTTTATGGAAACAAATGCATCAGATTTTGCCTTGGGTGCAGTTTTATCACAAATGGAAACAGATGACAAACTTCATCCCATAGCTTTTCATTCAAGAAAATTCTCAGCAGCCGAGATCAATTATGAGATCCACGATAAAGAACTTCTTACGATCGTGGATTCCTTTCAAGAATGGCGTCATTATTTAGAAGGCACTTCTAGTCCAGTCACTGTGTATACAGATCACAAGAACCTCGAGTATTTCATGTCAGCACGCGTGTTGAATCGTCGTCAAGCTCGTTGGAGTATGTCTTTGTCAAGATTCGAGTTCATTATCACTTATCGGCCAGAAAAACAACAAGGTTTGTCTAATGCCCTATTTAGACGTTCTTATTTTGCACCAAAAGAAGGAGATGCAGCTTTTGAGCAACAAAGAACGGTCCTCTTGAAACCGGAGCAATTCCATCTCCGAGCAATGAAATCAACATTGACTGTTGATTCAACTTTTCTCAAGCAAATCCAGTCCAGTATGTCCTCAGATCCTCTTGTTTATGATATCGAGAATAATTCTTCCAAGTCTCATGATCCTTCTAAGTTTGAGTTCAAGAATAATCTATTATATTTTGAAGGACGCCTATATGTTCCAGAAGGAGAAGCACGTTTACGTGTTCTTCAAGCACGTCATGACTTTCCAGCAGCAGGGCACTTTGGATATAATAAGACTTTGGAACTCATATCAAGAGATTTTTAGTGGCCACAAATGTGGAAGTCAATCAAAGACTTTGTACAATCATGTGATATTTGTTCAAGATCAAAAATTCCTCATCATCGACCTTACGGACTTCTTCAGCCATTACCTATACCAGAACAACTATGGTCTTCTGTTTCTATGGATTTCATCACAGATCTTCTAAGCTCAAGATCTTATGATTCTATATTTGTGATAGTAGATTGTTTCACCAAGATGGCACATTTTGTGCCATGTACAAAATCTATCACAGGTGAAGAAACAGCTAAGCTTTTCATTGATAATATCTATCGCTATCATGGATTACCTAAAGATATCATATCAGATAGGGGAACTCAATTTGTGTCAAGATTTTGGAGGACTCTTTTCAAGATTTTAAAAGTGGACATAAAGCTATCTTCGGCTTTCCATCCTCAAACTGATGGACAAATAGAGCACGTAAACCAAGTCTTGGAGCAATATTTAAGGTGTACTATCAACTACCAACAAGATGATTGGACAACCCTTCTGCCATTGGCAGAGTTTGCTTATAATAATACGGTACATTCTTCCACGCAACAAACACCTTTCTTTGCCAATTATGGCTATCATCCACGACTTGATACTTTTGATTTTTCAAAAGTTGATAATCTTGCAGCAAAAGATATGGCAAATCAGTTGTCAGAGTTACATGCAATAATGAAGACGCAATTGAAGGAAGCTCAAGAACGACAAAAGATAAACGCAGATCTATATCGTAAGGAGCAACCACAAATCAACGTGGGTGATAAGGTATGGCTACTTCGTCGCAATATCAAGACTACTCGACCTTGTGACAAGTTGGACTATCGTAGGCTTGGCCCCTTTTCTGTTTCTGAACAGATCAACCCACTTGCATATCGGTTACATCTACCGGAGTCAATGAAGATCCATCTTGTATTCCACGTGTCTCTTCTTGAACCATATAAGACAGTGGATATACAAGGAAGAAGACAAATGCCACCGCCTTCTATAGAAGTAGATAATAATGAAGAATTTGAGGTGGAAGAGATATTAGACTCAAGGCGGTGCCGAAATAAGCTGAAATATCTTGTTCATTGGCGCGGATATGATATTAGTGAACTCACATGGGAGCCATCCAGGAATCTAGCAAATGCATCAACTAAAGTCAAAGTTTTTCATCAACGACATCCATCAAAACCAAGATGAAAATCTCTCTTATAAAAGAGACAAGATTGAGGCAAGATAACATTCAATTTCCTATCCTTGTTTGTAACTTCTTTGCATTTGTGACGCTAATTAGATGGAGAGCCAACAACCAGCACATTCAACTCAAGAACCTTCGTTTGCTGACCTGCCGGACGAGACATTTCGATTGTCACAACCTTCAAGATGACGCAATCGAGATGAAGATCTTCAAGAACGACATGTTCTTTCTCGAACAGATGGTGAGATACAACGCATTTGGTGTCACGATTTGGGAAGGGACTCTCGATGTTTGGTGATTTTGCTAGAGGTAGGAACAACTCCTGATGGTGTTTAGAATATTCTATTCGAAAGAAGTTACGAAGGCCTCAACAATGATCAAATAACTGGATGGTCTTCTCGCCCTGGTATGGGACACTACCGATGGTTGAGAGGCCCTATCAATCATCTTCGAAGAGAACAGAGATCAGAGTATGTGGCAAATACAATTCGTCGCATCATAGATTTCCTCAACATATGATGACCGCTCCTCGTGGAACTCGTCTCTAGAAGGGGGGGTAATGTCACGGCCATAATCATATAAGCTAATAATTACATATAGAAATAGGTAGAAGTAAGTAAAAGTAGATAAAAGTAAGTTAATTGTATAATATTTAATATAGAAGCTTCCTAGAAACTTCCTAGATGCTGCTTTGACTTCATAGGTGTCTTTAATTGACTTTTTGGATTAGAAACGTGGTCAACAAGTTGGCCATGTGCCACACATGTTGTTAGCTTGAAGATCAAGCTAACTATGTGGCCCACACATAGAAAAACTTGCCTTGTAAGTCAAGGCATGTGTCCTACAAAGTCAACACATATTGGAGGTCCTATAGAACGTCGCCACGTAGCCCCTAGTTAGATAGTATATATAGAGACCAGAGTGAAGGCTTCTTCACTCTTGTCAACTCCTTTCTTGCTTCTAGTCCAGGTTCAAGGGTCTTTAGTTTCTTGTCTTGTGGCAATAGCCATTCCAGTTTCCATTTAATATATCTACTTGTTTATATTTTGACTTGTTATATCGAGATAGCCTTTTGGTGTATATTTTCCTTCATCGAGTCTTTGTCCTTGACATATTTTTATCTTGAACCAAAAGAAGGCAAGGCAACATATGATCAACAATGCATAACCTTAATAAAACATGAGTAATTTCATCTTTAAACAATTAATATATCAATGCCTGTGGATTTATCATTTCTTGATTTGATTTGTAAGGCTTCAACTATGGACCTTCTTGTTCTTAATATCAAGCGTCTTGCCAACAACCTTCTTAAAGAGTCTTTTATATTCAAGATTGAAGACAATGTCTCATTTTTGGAAGACCATTTGTTTATTCTTGAAGGACTAACTTGCTTTTGCATTTTTTAAACATGCCATGATTTCTTCACAACTAGACATTTTAGATTCAATAAGATCTTAGAACATTTGATTAGAGACTTTTAGATGCTTAAAATATGGAAGGATGTTAAAGAATCCATATTATCATAAGATACTTGTTCAAGATGAAAGAATCCTTGATACTGGCCATTTGAACTTCTTCAATGTCTTCCTATTCCAAGATAACTATGGTCATCTATTTCCATGGATTTCATTACGGATCTTCTATCATCAAGTTTATTTGATACTATATTTGTTGTTGTTGATTAATTGACTAAGATGGCAGATTTTGTATCTTAGAAGAAGTCAATTACTGGTGAAGAGATGGCAAGGCTCTTTATTAACAATGTCTATTGTTACTATGGATTATTAGACGACATTATGTCAAATTATGGACCACAATTTGTATGAAGGTTTTGGAAGGTCCTCTTCAAGATTCTTAAGATTGACATCAACCTTTTTTTTGCCTTCTACCCTCAAATTGATGGCCAAACGAAGCGAGTCAATCAAATTCTTGAGCAATATTTGAAGTACACCATCAACTATTAATAAGACAATTGGACTTCTTACTTGTTGTTGGTAGATTTTGTATATAATAACACAATCCATGTATCTATGTAACAAATGTCATTCTACTTGAACTACAATCATTAGCTAAAATTGAATATGATAGAGCCTTCAAAGTCAATAAATCCAGTAGCAGAAGAATTTACTAGGGAGATGGTTGAACTTCAAGCAACCATGAAGACTCATCTAAAAAGGTTCAATAATGTTATAAGCTAGTGATAGATGAATTGAGGAAGAAACATCTTCCATTCTAGGTTAGAGATAAAGTGTGGCTTCTTCAACGCAATATGAAAACCAAAAGGCCATATAATAAGTTGGACTACTAAAAATTGGGATCATTTGTGATTCAAAAATAAATCAATAATGTAACTTATTGCTTGGAGTTACCTTCATCCATCGCTTGAAACACTGTCAATAGCTATTAGGACCTATGAATCATTTGATCTATGAATAAAATTGGAATATATAGTAGAAAACGTGTAACAGATCTTTAACTTCTTGTACATATATTCACTTATAGCAACATTGCTTCTTGGAGACCTCGAAGTAAGAAGAAGAAATGATGTCATAGATATACAATTGAAGAAGTTTTAAAAAGATTCTAGGAGGTTTTAGAAGGTTCTAAGAAGGTTCTTGTATATCCTAGAAGATTCTAGAAGGTTCTAGTAGGTTCTTAGAAGATTCTAGAAGGTTCCAATAGGTTCTAAGAAGGTTCTTGAAGATTCTAGTAGATTCTAAGAAAGTTTTCAAAGATCATATGAGATCTTGGAAGATTCTAGGAGGCTTTAGATGAGTTAGGAAGTTGCCAAAGAAGAATCTTAGGCTTGTTTTGTTTCCAAGCCTCATAGAAACTTTTCAAGAAGCTTTTTAGGACCTAATATATATAGAAGTTGAAACTCAGGGGATCTTCACTCTTGACAACTGACTTCTTTTGGTTTAATTAGGACCTTGTTGTTTTGTATCTAATTATTATTTCAATGTTGAACTAATTCTATTTCTTGGTCTTAAATCCTTGTCTTGTATATAGTCCCTAATAGTGACTATTAGGATATCTTTCCAATTGACTTATCCAATGGTATATTACTTGATTGAGGTACCTTCTTTCAAATAGAACTATTGCATAAGGCCAAATTAGCAAGCCGGCCAATTTATCACTTAATATCAAATGAATTTAAAAATTTGTAAAAAATATTAGATGAATTTTAAGAGAAGGCTCTTATTTTAAAAAACATGTCACCATGGAGAGCACTTGTACTCTTTTCACCCAAAAAAGATGGTGGATTTTGACTTTGCATTCACTGTAGATGTTTCAATAAGTAGATGTCAAGGACAAGAACTCGATGAAAGCTAAAGAGTAAGTGAGACTTTTCTCAAAAAAGAAATAGGACAAAATAGAAATATGTATATTAAGAAAGAAACTGGAATGGCTATTGCCAAAATACAAGAAAACTAGAGACCCTTGAAACTAAACTAGAAGCAAGAAAGGAGTTGACAAGAGTGAAGAAGCCTTCACTCTTGTCTCTATATATACTATCTAACTAGGGGCTACGTGGCGACGTTCTATAGGACCTCCAATATGTGTTGACTTTGTAGGACACATGCCTTGACTTACAAGGCAAGTTTTCCTACGTGTGGGCCACATAGTTAGCTTGATCTTCAAGCTAACAACATGTGTGGCACATGGCCAACTTGTTGACCACGTTTGTAATCCAAAAAGTCAATTAAAGGCACCTATGAAGTCAAAGCAGCGTCTAGGAAGTTTCTAGGAAGCTTCTATATTAAATATTATACAATTAACTTACTTTTATCTACTTTTACTTACTTCTACCTATTTCTATATGTAATTATTAGCTTATATGATTATGGCCGTGACATTACCCCCCCCTTCTAGAGACGAGTTCCACGAGGAGCGGTCATCATATGTTGAGGAAATCTATGATGCGACGAATTATATTCGCCACATACACTGATCTCTGTTCTCTTCGAAGATGATTGATAGGGCCTCTCAACCATCGGTAGTGTCCCATACCAGGGCGGGAAGACCACCCAGTTATTTGATCATTATTGAGGCCTTCATAACTTCCTTCGAATAGAATATTCGGAACACCATCAGGAGTTGTTCCTACCTCTAGCAAAATCACCAAACATCGGGAGTCCCTTCCCAAATCGTGATACCAAACGCGTTGTATCTCACCATCTGTTCGAGGAAGAACATGTCGTTCTTGAAGATCTTCATCTCGATTGCGTCGTCTTGAAGGTTGTGACAATCGTAATGTCTCGTCCGGCAAGTCAACAAACGAAGGTTCTTGAGTTGAATCCGTTGGTTGTTGGCTCTCCATCTAATTAGCGTCACAAATGTAAAGAAGTTACAAACAAGGATAGGAAATTGAATGTTATCTTGCCTCAATCTTGTCTCTTTTATAAGAGAGGTTTTCATCTTGGTTTTGATGGATGTCGTTGATGAAAAACTTTGACTTTAGCTGATGCATTTGCTAGATTCCTAGATGGCTCCCATGTGCGTTCACTAATATCATATCCGCGCCAATGAACAAGATATTCCAGCTTATTTCGGCGCCGCCTTGAGTCTAATATCTCTTCCACCTCAAATTCTTCATTATTATCTACTTCTATAGGAGGCGATGGCATTTGTCTTCTTCCTTGTATATCCACTGTCTTATATGGTTCAAAAAGAGATACGTGGAATACAAGATGGATCTTCATTGACTCCGATAGATGTAACCGATATGCAAGTGGGTTGATCTGTTCAGAAACAAAAAAGGGGCCAAGCCTACGATAGTCCAATTTATCACAAGGTCGAGTGGTCTTGATATTGCGACGAAGTAGCCATACCTTATCACCCACGTTGAGTTGTGGTTGCTCTTTACGATATACATCTGCATTTATCTTTTGTCGTTCTTGAGCTTTCTTCAACTGCGCCTTCATTATTGCATGTAACTCTGACAACCGATTTGCCATGTCTTCTGCTGCAGGATTATCAACTTTTGAAAAATCAAAAGTATCAAGTCGTGGATGATAGCCATAATTGGCAAAGAAAGGTGTTTGTTGCGTGGAAGAATGTACTGTATTATTATAAGCAAACTCTGCCAATGGCAGAAGGATTGTCCAATCATCTTGTTGGTAGTTGATGGTACACCTTAAATACTGTTCCAAGACTTGGTTTACGCGCTCTGTTTGTCCATCAGTTTGAGGATGGAAAGCTGAAGATAGCTTTATGTCCACTTTTAAAATCTTGAAAAGAGTCCTCCAGAATCTCGATACAAATTGAGTTCTCCTATCCGATATGATATCTTTAGGTAATCCATGATAGCGATAGATATTATCAATGAAAAGCTTAGCTGTTTCTTCACCTGTGATAGATTTTGTACATGGCACAAAATGTGCCATCTTGGTGAAACAATCTACTATCACAAATATAGAATCATAAGATCTTGAGCTTAGAAGATCTGTGATGAAATCCATAGAAACAGAAGACCATAGTTGTTCTGGTATAGGTAATGGCTGAAGAAGTCCGTAAGGTCGATGTCGAGGAATTTTTGATCTTGAACAAATATCACATGATTGTACAAAGTCTTTGACTGACTTCCACATTTGTGGCCACCAAAAATCTCTTGATATGAGTTCCAGAGTCTTATTATATCCAAAGTGACCTGCTGCTGGAAAGTCATGACGTGCTTGAAGAACACGCAAACGTGCTTTTCCTTCTGGAACATATAGGCGTCCTTCAAAATATAATAGATTATTCTTGAACTCGAACTTAGAAGAATCATGAGACTTGGAAGAATTATTCTCGATATCATGAACAAGAGGGTCTGAGGACATACTGGACTGGATTTGCTTGAGAAAAGTTGAATCAACAGTCAGTGTTGATTTCACTGCTCGGAGATGAAATTGCTCCGGTTTCAAGAGGACCGTTCTTTGTTGCTCAAAAGCTGCATCTCCTTCTTTTGGTGCAAAATAAGAACGTCTAGACAGGGCATCGGACAAACCTTGTTGTTTTCCTGGCCGATAAGTGATAATGAAGTCGAATCTTGACAAAGACATACTCCAACGAGCTTGACGACGGTTCAACACGCGTGCTGACATGAAATACTCGAGGTTCTTGTGATCTGTATACACAGTGACTGGACTAGAAGCACCTTCTAGATAATGACGCCATTCTTGAAAAGAATCCACGATTGCAAGAAGTTCTTTATCGTGGATCTCATAATTGATCTCGGCTGCTGAGAATTTTCTTGAATGAAAAGCTATGGGATGAAGTTTGTCATCTGTTCCCATTTGTGATAAAACTGCACCCAAGGCAAAATCCGATGCGTCTGTTTCCATAAAAAATACCTTGGAAAAGTCAACACGATATAAGACTGGTGCAGAGACAAACGATGTCTTCAAGGCTTCAAATGCTGCTTCCGCTTCTTGATTCCATTGGAATTTATCTTTACTAGTCAAGCGTGTAAGTGGAGCTGCAACTCGTGAGAAGTCTTTGATGAAGATCCGATAGTAATTGGCAAATCCCAAGAAACATTGGACATCTCTTACAGTCTTTGGAATCTTCCAATCCATGATTGTTTGGACTTTCTTAGAATCCATCATAAGACCATCATTTGAAATGATGTATCCTAAAAAGTCAACTTGAGTAGTGTGAAATACACACTTTTCTATCTTGGCATACAATCCTGCATCTCTAAGTTTTTTTAATACTTGACGAACATATATTTCATGTTCTTCAACATTCTTAGAATAAATCAGGATATCGTCTAGGTAGCAGACGACAAAATTGTCTAAGAATTCACAAAATACATCATTCATGAGATGTTGAAAAGTAGCTGGTGCATTCGTGAGTCCAAAAGGCATGACATTGTATTCAAAGTGTCCGTACCTGGTTCGAAACGCAGTCTTCCATTCATCTCCTTCTTTGATCCGTACTAGATTATATGCTCCTCTTAGATCTATTTTTGTATAGATCTTAGCTTGATTTAACTGGTCAAGGAGTCCTGATATCAAAGGTAATGGATACCTGTTCTTGATTGTGATCTTGTTGAGTCCTCGATAGTCAACACACATTCGTAAAGATCCATCTTTTTTCTTTACGAATAAAATTGGAGCTCCTGCTGGAGATTTTGAATGGCGTATGAAATTCTTCGCTAAATTCTCGTCAATATATGTCTTGAGTTCAGCCAACTCATCTTGCGATAAACTGTAAATTGGTCCAAATGGTGGCTGAGTTCCTTCCTTGAGATCGATTGAACAATCGTATGGGCGATGTTCAGGAAGAATATCTGCATTCTTTTTCTCAAAAACGTCTTGATAATCCTGATATTGACTTGGAATGCCACTTGAAGTCTTTACGCTTTCAGAAATAGGTGCAGCATAAATAGCAAAAGTTGATCCTTCTTTTGCTGCGTGTATAAATGCTTTTGCACCTATAAGTGCGGGTTTTACTATACTAGACTCATGGTTTTTTACTTGATTAATAGAACTGTTACTAATGCTCCGAGGAAAATCAAGTTTACAAGAAATCCAATCTATTCGAGGATTATACTTTTCTAACCATGATAAGCCTAAAATTATTGGATTAGAGGGAGATCTAATTATATTAAAAATTACGCAACTACTATGACCATTTATTACTACATCTACAGGAAGTGTTTCGTGAGTTACATCTCCAGAAGACAACGGACGACCATCTATGACTTCTACGTGTACAGGTTTAGTTTTTTGTATTAATGATATTCTATGACATCTAGCAAATTCTTCATCTAAAAAACAAGCTGAGGCTCCTGAATCTATCAAGGCAGAGGCTTTGTAATTATTAGGTCCTAAACGCACATCTATTATAAAACAAGGAGATGGTTCTGAGGAGAGGATAGGACCTTCATTAGAAGTTGTACAAGATTCCAGCCGCACGGTCCCTATTGTAGCTGGACGTACTCGTTTTCCGACATACTGTCTTCTTTGACAGCCGTACTCCTCATTTTGTAGTTACGTCGCTTCTTTGGATAATGTTGAGCAGTGTGCTTAGGTTCTCCACAATATAAGCACAATCCTTCTTGTCGACGACGAGACTTTTCTTGCTCAGTAAGAGGTTTGAAACGTACCGCATCAATTTGCATATCCTCTACTTCTGAAGGTATGTGTTGAGGAGACGTCGGTGTTGCCATTGAATTGTAGTAACGTTGAGGCCCACTTGTGCGACTCTCGGATCGAAATTCAAAAAGTCGATTGTCGCACTTCACAGCAAAGTCAATTGCTTGACTCAATGTTTGAGGATCAGGTAAATTAAGCATCAATTTCTTTATCTCATATTGTAATCCATAGAGAAATTGACTCACAAGTGCGGCATCATCCCACTTGATATCAGTTGCAAGTTGTCGAAATTGCGAAGCATATAATGTTATTGATCGATTGCCTTGTCGAAAAATACGGATCTTGTTGGTTGCAACACGAATTGCATCATGTTCTCCAAACATGGATCGAAACTCCGCCAAAAAAGCCTCCAGATTATCCAATATTGGATCTCGTCGTTCAAGAAAAGATGAAAACCATGACAATGCTGAACCTGAAAGAAGTGTACCAATGAATCTAATTTGTGACCCTGGAGTTGGATAGCTCTGGGGTTGAAGTTCAATCACTAGTTGGACCTGATTGATGAATCCTCGAAACTTGGATCTGGTACCATCAAACTTCTCGGGCAAGGCAACTCTCGGTTCTCTAACACTCGAAGGATGTTCCATTCTGGGAGAAGGGACATGGTTTGGTGCAGATGTTGAAGCAACCCCAATCATCTCTATATCTTCACTTCCTACCATTCTTGTTGCTCCTTGTGGTGGTAAATTGAGTTGATGCATCGCAAGCATTAACTCCCTCAATTGTTCTTGCATCTGTGCCATTGTACTCTTCATTTCAACAAGCTCTGCCATAGTAGCACTTAGAAAAGAGAAGATGTCTAATAACGCTCAAAACAAATAGAAGAGAGGAATTGATAACAAAGAAAATACTTAGAACAATATCAGTTTAAAAGAGGGTAATCCGCAACTTCTAATGCGCTTATGTCTTATCAAGAAAAAGGGGTAATCCACTCTTAATCAAGAAAAGACAAAGCTCTGATATTGTAAGTGTACTCTTGTCAATCTGTCAAGGACAAGAACTCGATGAAAGCTAAAGAGTAAGTGAGACTTTTCTCAAAAAAGAAATAGGACAAAATAGAAATATGTATATTAAGAAAGAAACTGGAATGGCTATTGCCAAAATACAAGAAAACTAGAGACCCTTGAAACTAAACTAGAAGCAAGAAAGGAGTTGACAAGAGTGAAGAAGCCTTCACTCTTGTCTCTATATATACTATCTAACTAGGGGCTACGTGGCGACGTTCTATAGGACCTCCAATATGTGTTGACTTTGTAGGACACATGCCTTGACTTACAAGGCAAGTTTTCCTACGTGTGGGCCACATAGTTAGCTTGATCTTCAAGCTAACAACATGTGTGGCACATGGCCAACTTGTTGACCACGTTTGTAATCCAAAAAGTCAATTAAAGGCACCTATGAAGTCAAAGCAGCGTCTAGGAAGTTTCTAGGAAGCTTCTATATTAAATATTATACAATTAACTTACTTTTATCTACTTTTACTTACTTCTACCTATTTCTATATGTAATTATTAGCTTATATGATTATGGCCGTGACAGTAGACTGTCAAGAATGCATAGCCACTTGCACAAGTGGATGATCATTTTGACCAAATTTAAGATACAATAACCTTTAGTAAATTAGATCTTTAGAATGGCTATTAGTAAAAATCTATTGCAAAAAAAGATATAAAAAAGATGGCATTTTGTATGCATTATAAACATTTTAAATGGCTTATTTTACCTTTTGGGTTTACCAATGCTCTAATCTCCTTCATAGATCACTTGAACAAATTATTTTAGGACTTTTTGGACAAGTATGTAGTTGTTTTCATCAATGATATCCTAGTCTATAGTAAAATCTTTGAAGAGCATGAACAACATATATGGTAAGTATTGTGTCGACTACTGTTAGAGACATAGTCCTTAGAACCTTCTAGAGACAAGTTTCTAGAACCTTATAGAAGCAAGTCTTTGGAACCTTCTAGAAGCTTCTTAGTTGATAGAAGATGTTAGGGACATAGTCCTTAGAACCTTCTATAGATAAGTTTCTAGAACCTTCTAAAAGCAAGTCTCTAGAATCTTCTAAAAGCTTCCTAGTTGGTAGAAGTTGCTTGAGAAGCTTCCTAAATAGGAGTATATATTGGAATCAAGGCTGAAGAGTTCTTCAGTCTCAAAAACACATCTCTTGGAGCTCTAGTTCATCTCTCTGGTCTTGTTCTTGTATTCATTTGATTAATCTAGTTCTTGCCAGTTCTTCTTGAACTTCTTGTTAGATCTCGAGTCTGTATTTTTGTGTCCGTGATAGTTTGTCGAGACTTCACTCACCTCAGATATCAGAGCTAGTTTCTTCCTCGTTAGAGTATTGATTATCCCTCTGCTTAGAAGTGTACTAGCATTTTAGAGGTTGCGGATTATCCTCCTCTAAACTGATACTTCTTTTGTTACAATATTTGAGTCTTATTCTTCTGGGAGAGAGTGGATTACCTCTTTTCTTGAAGCTCTTAAGGCATTTTAGAGGTTGCGGAGTACCCTCCTCTAAACCAATATTGTCTTCTTCTACAATCATTTCTGTCCTTCTCTTAGAATGGCTGGAGGCCAAGACATTAGTATGACGAAAAGTTCGGAGTCCAAGTTGGATGCTATCATGAATGCCCTCGCTACATTATTGCAAAGAATTGCAGAGATTAAAGGAGTCGTGGCAAGGCTTCATAATGATGCAACATCTGGGATGGCACAATCTAGGTTGCACTAGCCTCAAACTTCTGCACTTGGAGAAGCAACTTTGCCTCAGGTTCGACAAGCACCGCTGGTTCTACAACATAAAGAGCCCTGAGTTAGCCTTCCGGACAAGTTCGATGGTACGCATTCCAAGTTTTGAGGATTCGTCAACCAAATCAAGTTGATAATAGTTTTACAGCCCAAACGCTATCTAACGGAGGAGTCACGTGTTGGGCTTGTTGGAACCTTACTTACAAGGCAAGCTCTATCATGGTTAGCTCCTTTGTTTCAGAGACGATTGTCCTTACTAAACAACTTTGAAACCTTTTTGGAGGTATTTGCGGAAGCATTTGGTGAACATGACAAGGTTTGATGGGCTACAACAAAGATCTGGTCACTACGACAAAGGATGCGCTCTACATCAGTCTATACATCAGACTTCAAGCAATTAGCATGCGACATCAATTGAGACAAAGAAGCATTGATGAGTCAATTCTATTGGGATTTAAGGGATGATGTGAAGGATTTGCTGTTAATTCTTTCTGATCCGCAAACGCTCAATGAAGCTATTAGCCAAGCTGTGAAGTGCGATAACTGCCTATTCCAACGCTGCCAAGACCAACGTTCAAGACAACATACAGTTCGCCACGCTCCAACTATGTCGGCAAGCAGCATGAATTCACATTCAAAGATAGAAGACATGCAAATTGATGTGATTTGTGTCAAATCCCTTACTCTAGAAGAAAAAAAGCGACGTATGGAAGAAGGTCTATGCTTGTATTGCGGTGAAGAAGGCCACAAAGTTGGAAACTGCCCCAAGAAGTAAAATCGATGTATTGTCAGGACTAGGGGTACGTTTGTTCAGGGAAACGAGGATGCCCAGCCACAATAGGAACCGTGCGGCTGGATAGTGAAATATCACAATAACAACCAAGTTCCTTTCTTTCCACTCAACTTGCCTTTTGCTTTACAATCCCTTTGTTTATTGGCCCTCACAAACTGAGAACCTTAGCATTATTAGATTCAAAAGCATCTGCTTGTTTTTTAGACGAAGAATTTGTAAAGCGTTATAAGATCCCTTTAGTACAAAAATCCAAACCTGTTCACGTTGAGGTCATAGATAGACGACCTTTATTGTCTGGTAGTATCACCCAATAATCAGAACCTATAGAAGTAATGTTTAAGGGCCATAGTAATCATATTATTTTCAATATTATTAGAACCCGATCAAATCTTGTTATTCTTGGTCTTTCTTGTTAGAAAAGCATAACCCATCCATAGATTGGAGGTTGCGGAAGATGACCTTTTCCACAAAACCACCTAAGAGCAAGCCTAGTAGAAAATCCCGAATAGAAAAATCATTTTTCATTATTTTATAAGATTGTCTAAGGAAGGCACACCGTTTGTCATTTATGCGGCTCCAACTACCGGGGAGAAAATCTCAATAGGAAGTATACTTGAGCAATATAAGGATTTTAAAGACGTATTTCAAAAGAAGAATGCCGACATGCTACCGAAACACTGACCATATGATTGCGCCATAGACTTACAGGAAGGAACACAACCACCTTTTGGCCCAATCTACAATCTATCGCAGATGGAGTTGGCGGAGTTGTCGAAGTACATCAATGAGAATCTAGCCAAGAACTTCATCCGTCATTCAAAATCATCAACTGGAGCACCCATCTTATTTGTGAAGAAGAAAGATGGCTCGTTGCGGATGTGTGTGGACTATCGAGGCCTCAACAAGGTAACAAAGAAGAATCGTTACCCATTACCCTTGATTTTTGGTCTCTTAGAACAACTTCGACATGCAAGGATCTTTACAAAAATTGATCTAAGGGGAGCTTATAACCTCGTATGAATCAAGAAAGGAGATGAGTGGAAGACAGCGTTCTGTACAAGGTATGGCCATTTTGAGTATAATGTCATGCCCTTTGGTCTTACCAATGCTCCAACGGTCTTTCAACATATGATGAATGACATTTTCCGAGAGCACCTTGACGATTTTGTTGTCATCTATTTGAATGATATTCTGATGTTCTCCAAAAATGAAGAAGAGTATGAAAAGCACATTCGTTTGGTCTTGAAAAAACTACTCGAGCGAGGATTATATGCCAAGTTGGAAAAGTATTTATTTCACCAAATAGAGATAGAGTTTTTGGGATTCATTGTGACTACGGAAGGCTTGAAGATGGACCTCAAGAAGGTGGAAGCAATCGTGTCCTAGGAGGTTCCGAAGACGGTTAGAGACGTACAATGTTTTCTTTGTTTTGCCAACTTCTATCGGATCTTCATCAAGAATTACTCTCAAGTTCCTGCTCCTCTCACTCGATTGACATGCAAGGATAAGCTGGAATAGGGACCTCTAGCAGAGAAGGCATTTCAAGACCTGAAGACCGCATTTACTACGGCTCCAATCTTGGTACATCCAGACTTTACAAAGGCCTTTTATTTAGAAACTAATGCTTCGGATTTTTCTTTGGGAGCTGTACTTTCACAAATGAGAGAAGACAAGAAGCTCCATCCAATTGCATTCTATTCTCGAAAGTTCTCTGTTGCTGAAATCAATTATGAGATCCACGATAAAGAACTTCTTGCTATAGTGGATTCTTTCCAAGAATGGTACCACTTTCTTGAAGGAGCTGCACACCTAGTGACCATATACACAGATCACAAGAATTTGGAGTATTTCATGTCGGCTCGAGTTCTAAATCGACGTCAAGCTCGGTGGAGTATGTCGCTATCTAGGTTCGATTTTGTTATCACTTATCGACTTGGAAAGCAGCAAGGACTATCTGATGCCTTATCGAGGAGATCATATCTTATACCAAAGGCTGGAGAAGCAGCGTTTGATCAACAATGTATGATGTTATTGAAGTCAGAGCAATTTCGACTTTGTGCTACTATTGTGCCAATTGATGCTGACTTCCTGAATCAGGTACGTGCCATTACCATTAAAGATTCAGTAGCCATTGATATCAAGTAGCGTATCAATGACGATAAGTTCAAGGTGGAGGGAGATCTTTTATACTTTGAAGAGTAGTTGTATATCCCAAAAGGACCAGTACGACTCCGAGTTCTTGAATCTCGCCATGATTTTCCAGCTGTGGGACATTTTGGATTCAACAAGACCTTGGAGCTTATTTCTTGAGATTTTTGGTGGCCTCAAATGTGGAAGGATGTGAAAGATTTTGTCCTCTCCTGCGACATCTGTTCTAGATCCAAGAATCTTCGACATTGCCTTTATGGACTCCTACATCCATTGCCCATTCCACATTGACCATGGTCTTCAGTTTCCATGGACTTCATCACGGACCTACCATCATTGAACTCATTTGACAGCATCTTTGTCGTGGTAGATCAGCTTACAAAGATGGCGCACTTTATCCCTTGCAAGAAGACATCGTCTAGTGAAGTTACAACAAGGCTCTTTCTCGATAATGTGTATCGATATCATAGACTACAAAATGATATCATATCAGATCGAGGAACCCAATTCATATCAAAGTTTTGGAGATCTCTCTTTAAGATACTGAAGGTAGATATCAAGCTTTCTTTGGCTTTTCATCCCTAAATTGATGGTCAAATGGAACGGATGAACCAAGTCTTGGAATAATACTTACGATGGAGCATCAACTATCAGCAAGACGATTGGACCACATATCTGCCGCTAGTCAGGTTTATATATAACAACACACTTCATGCGTCGATTCAATATACACCATTCTTTTCCAACCATGGGTATCATCCAAAGCTTTATTTATTGAATCCGTTAACAAATAACAATCCAGCAGCTGAAGGATTTGTGAAACAACTATCAGAGCTTCAAAATACATTAAAGCTTCAATTAAAATCCGCTCAAGAATCCTACAAGGCGTCTGCAGATAGATTTCGGAATCAAGCATCTACTTTCAAAATTGGAGATAAAGCATGGCTTCTTCGATGGAATATCAAGACCAAGTGACCATGTGATAAGTTGGACTATCAAAGATTGGGACCATTTATCATCCAAAAGCAAATCAATCCAGTGGCGTACCGTCTAGAATTATCGGTTTCTATGAAGGTACATCCAGTCTTTCACATTTCTCTGTTGGAGCTTGATTGAGAGTCATCTTTTTTTAGAAGAGTGCAATGTCTGCCACCTAGTATTGAGATTGAGAACCATGAGGAATACGAGGTTGAAAAGGTGTTGGATTCACGGCGAAGGTGGGGCAAGTTGGAGTATCTTGTTCATTAGTGCGGCTACGACATTAATAAGCGAACGTGGGAGCTAGCTGAAAATCTCGCCAATGCGCCACAAAAGGTACAGGAGTTTCATCAACAACATCCTCATAAACCTAAGCCGGTTCGACGATAGCTTCCTTTTGAAGCTTGCTCATCTAAGAATATAAGAAAAGGGGAGAGCACTACCAAAATTCGTAGTTGATGTAGTTATTTTCTCCAAGATAAAGTAGAATTTTTTGAGTAGCCATAGTTTGGTCTTCTGATATGGATAGCCAAGAGATAGATACTATGGCAGTCAGATTATCTCAATCGACTAGCTCACGAAGGCGACCCCGAAATGAAAAACCGCCTATACCACGACGACGATGAAGGATATCAAGTAACCGATCACTGGTGATTGTATTTGAGTCCGAGCCTACTTACGATGATCAGCTAGAAGGCGTGTTTGCAGGACAATTTCACAATGAGGACACGGAAGTTCATGCTTGGTCAGAAGTTGAAGGAGTGGGCCACTACCATTGGCTTCAAGGACCGATGAACCACTTGCCTTGTGAACAATAGTTGGAGTTCATAGCAGACGTTATGCGACACATCTTCATTTTCTTGCGTTGGTACTGATTAAAAACAACATTGCTTCTCAGAGATCTCAAAGCTAAAGGAGGGGGTGATGTTAGGAACATAGTCCTTAGAACCTTCTAGAGACAAGTTTCTAGAACCTTCTAGAAGCAAATCTCTGGAACCTTCTACAAGCTTCCTAGTTGATAGAAGTTGCTTGAGAAGCTTCTTAAATAGGAGTATATATTGGAATCAAGGCTGAAGAGTTCTTCAATCTCGACAATACATCTCTTGGAGCTCTAGTTCACCTCTCTGGTGTTGTTCTTGTATTCATCTGATTAATCTAGTTCTTGCCAGTTCTTCTTGAACTTCTTGTTAGATCTCGAGTCTATATTTCTGTATCCATGACGATTACAAAATAATTGCTTCTATTGCAAGTACAGAAAGTATGAACTTAGGAAGTCAAAAGTCACCTTTTTGAGGCATATTGTGTCCTCTTAAGACATGCATATGGAGAAAAATAAGGTAAAAGTGGTAGAGGATTGGCCAACCTTCAAGGATGCTTTTGAAGTCTGCTCATTTTTAGGCCTTGTTGGATATTGTTGCCATTTTATTTAACAATTTGTATATATTATTGTGTCATTAAGAAGCCTATTGGAAAAAGGTGCCATATTTGAATGGAAATTAGAGTAGAAAGGGACCTTTGATGAGTTGAAAGAGGCACTCATTACTGCTCTAATATTGCAAGCATATAATTTCAACCTTCCATATATACTTAATATTGATGCTTTTGATTTTGCTATTAGTGCAGTCCTTTAATAATACTTTAATAGGAATCTTTAATCTTTGGCATATGAATCATGTAAGCTCAAAAGAATAGAGCGTAATTACTTTGCAGATGATCGAGAACAACAAGCAATTGTACATGCTACAAAGATGTAGCAATACTATATATTGGAAAAGCCAATGACTATTCAAAACGACCATTGATCCTTGCTAAATGATTTCCTTCAATTTAATTTAAAATCATGATATATTTATTAAAAAGAATAAATGTAGCTCTTTGATATTTAGCTTGAATATAAATAAAGATGATAATATACTGTCACGGACACAAAATACAGACTTGAAATCTAACAAGAAGTTCAAGAAGAAGTGGCAGAACTAGATTAAACAGATGAGTACAAGAACAACACCAGAAAGGTGAGCTAGAACTCCAAGAGATGTATTGTCGAGACTGAAGAACTCTTCAGCCTCGACTCCTATATATACTACTGGCCTATGGTTCTAAGGAAGCGCATCAAGAAGCTTCCCAAGAACTATGAAACTTCTCGAGCAACTACCCAAGAGCTAGGAAGCTTCTCAAGTAACTTCCTAGAATCTACTAGAATATTCTAAGAATCTTCTAGAGCCTTCTAAGGGAATCTTTAGGGAATCTTCAAAGAATCTTTGAAGAATATTCTAAGAAAATATTCAAGAAATCTTTTGAAAGTTTCTAGAGACTTCTTTCTAGAAGGTTCTAGAAACTTGTGTCTAGAAAGGTCTAAGGACTATGTCCCTAACATCACCTCCTCCTTTAGCTTCGAGGTCTCCGAGAAGCAATGTTATCGTCAGTCAATACCAACGCAAGAAAATGAAGATCTGTCGCATAACCTCTGCTATGAATTCCAATTGTTGTTCACGAGGTAAGTGATTCAATGGTCCTTGAAGCCAACGGTAGTGGTCCACGCCTTCAACTTCTGACCAAGCATGAACCTCCGTGTCTTCATTGTGAAATTGTCCTGCAAACACTCCTTCTGGCTGACCATTGTAGGCAGGCTCGACCTCAAATACAATCACCAGCGATCTGTTGCTCGGAATCCTTCGACGTCATCGTGGTGCAAGCGGTTCTTCATCTCGCGGTCGTCTTCATGAGCTAATTGCTTGAGATGACATGACAAGTGTAGTATCTTGGCTATCCATATTCAAAGGCTAAAACAATAAGAACAAACTTGGGCTACTAACAAAGTTCTACGCTATCTTGAAGAGAATGACTACATCAACTATGGATTTTGGTGGTGCTCTCTCATCTTTTCTATTTTCTGGATGAGCAAGCTTCAGTAAGAAGCTATCGTTGAACCGGCTTGGGTTTCTCAGGATATCGTCGATGAAACTCCTGTACCTTTTGTGGCGCATTTGCGAGATTTTTGACCGGCTCCCATGTTCGTTCATTAATATTGTAACCGATCCAATGCACAAAGTATTCTAATTTACCCCATCTTTGCCGTGAATCCAGGACCTTTTCCACCTCGTATTCTTCGTGGTTCTCTATTTCTATGCTAGGTGGTAGACATTGTACTCTTCCAAGAAAAGACGATTCTCGATAAGGCTTCAACAAAGAAACATGAAAGACAGGATGTACCTTCATAGTAGCTAGTAACTCCAGACGATACGCTACAGGATTGATCTGCTTCTGGATAACAAATGGTCCCAATCTCCGATAGTCCAATTTGTCACATGGCCGCTTGGTCTTAATATTTCGTCGAAGCAGCCAAACTTTGTCTCCAATCGTGAATTTAGGTGCCTGATTCCGAAATTTGTCCACGGACGCCTTGTAAGATTCTTGGGCAGTTTGCAATTGAAGCTTCAATATAGTTTGAAGTTGCGAAAGCTCCTTCACCAATCCTTCAGCTGCCGGATTGTTAATCGTTGACGAACTCCATAAGTCAAGCTTCGGATGGTATCCATAATTAGAAAAGAATGGCGTTTGTTGAGTTGACGCATGAAGGGTGTTGTTATATGCGAACTCGGCTAGCGGTAGATATGCGGCCCAATCATCTTGTTGATAGTTGATGGTGCAACGTAAATATTGCTCTAAAACTTGATTCACTTGTTCTGTTTGGCCGTCCGTTTGAGAATGAAATGCTGAAGAAAGCTTGATATCCACCTTCAATATCTCAAAAAGAGATTTCCAAAACTTTGACACAAACTGGGTTCCTCGATCCGATACGATATCATCTGGTAGACCATGATATCAATACACATTATCAAGAAAGAGTCTTGCTGTGTCTTCGCTTGACGATGTCTTCTTGCAAGGGACAAAATGTGCCATCTTTGTAAGCCGATCTACGACAATAAAAATGCTATCAAATGAATTCGATGGTGGTAGATCCGTAATAAAGTCCATGGAAACCGAAGACCATGGTCGGCGCGGAATAGGCAATGGCTGTAGAAGTCCATAAGGCCGATGTCGAGGGTTTTTGCATCTAGAACAAATGTTACAAGATACAACAAAATCTTTCACATCCTTCCACATTTGAGGCCACCAAAGATCGCGGGAAATAAGTTCCAAGGTCTTATTGAATCCAAAATGTCCCGCAGCTGGAAAGTCATGACGAGATTGAAGAACTCGGAGTCGTGTTGGCCCTTTTGGGATATACAACCGCTCTTCAAAATATACTAGATCTCCTTCCATCTTGAATTTATCATCACTAGCATGTTGCTTGATATCAAGGGCTAGAGAATCTTCAATGGTTGCGGCCCGTACCTGGTCGAGGAAGTCAGCATCAATTGATACAATAGCTGCGTTGAGTCGAAATTTCTTTGGCTTCAACAATGTCGTGCACTGTTGATCAAATACTGCATCTCCAACCTTTGGCGCGAGATATGATCTCCTTGATAATGCATCAGACAACCCTTGTTGCTTCCCAAGCCGATAAGTAATAACAAAGTCGAACTTGGATAGCGACATACTCCACCGAGCTTGACGCCGATTCAAAACCCGAGCCGACATAAAATACTCCAAATTCTTGTGATCCGTATATACGGTCACTGGATGTGCAGTTCCTTCGAGAAAGTGGCGCCACTCTTGGAAAGAATCTACTATAGCAAGGAGTTCCTTATCGTGGATCTCATAGTTGATCTCAGCAGCAGAGAATTTTCGAGAATAGAACGCAACTGGATGGAGCTTCTCATCTACGCCCATCTGTGAAAGTATAGCTTCCAAAGCAAAATCCGAAGCATCTGTCTCCAAATAAAAGGCCTTTGTAAAGTTCGGATATACCAAGATTGGAGCTGTAGTAAATACCATCTTCAAATCTTGAAATATTTTTTCTGCGATAGGTCCCCATTCGAGCTTATCCTTACACGTTAACCGAGTGAGGGGGGCAGCAACTTGAGAATAATTCTTGATGAAGATCCGATAGTAGTTAGCAAATCCAAGAAAACATTGTACGTCCCTAACCGTCTTCGGAACTTCCCAAGACATGATTGCTTCCACCTTCTTTGGATCCATCTTCAATCCTTCCGTAGTCACGATGAATCCCAAAAACTCCATCTCAGTTTGGTGAAATAAGCACTTCTCCAATTTGGCATAGAGTCCTCGCTCCCGTAGTTTTTTGAGTACCAGACGAACGTGCTTCTCATGTTCTTCCTCGTTCTTAGAAAATATCAAAATATCATCTAGATAGATGACAACAAAATCATCTAGATGCTCTCGAAAGATGTCATTCATCACGTGTTGAAAGACTGCTCGAGCATTAGTAACACCAAATGGCATGACATTGTATTCAAAATGGCCATACCTTGTTGGGAACGATGTCTTCCATTCATCTCCTTCCTTAATTCGCACAAGGTTGTAAGCTCCCCTTAGGTCAATCTTTGTAAAGATCCTTGCACGCCGAAGTTGTTCTAGAAGACCAGAGATCAAAGGCAGTGGGTAGCGATTCTTTTTTGTCACCTTGTTGAGACCTCGATAGTCCACGCACATCCATAGTGAGCTATCCTTCTTCTTCACAAATAAGATTGGTGCCCCAGCTGGCGACTTTGAATGACGGATGAAGTTCTGGGCTAGATTCTCGTCAATGTACTTCCACAACTCAGTCAACTCCATCTGCGATAAATTGTAGATTGGTCCAAAAGGTGGTTGTGCTCCTTCTTGCAATTCAATGGCACAGTCATAGGGTCGATGCTCTGGCAGCATATCAGCATTCTTCTTTTCAAAGACATCTTTGAATTCTTCATACTGCTTTGGAATAACCAAAGTCGGAGTTGCATCTTCTCGAGTCGGAGTTGCGAAGATGACAAGAGGTGTATTTTGCTTGGCTTCCTTCATGAAAGCCCTTGCACCTATAAACAAGGATTTGTTTCTAGACATTGTCTTGGCAGATTCCACCTTCAAGGAGTTTGTTGGAAATGTCACTTTCTGCAACTTCCAATCTATCAATGGATTATATCTATCAAGCCAAGATAGTCCCAAAATGATATGACATGAAGGGATCTTGATAACATTAAACACAATATTGCTCTCATGGTTTTCAAGACGTACCTTCAATGGTTTAGTATCATGGATAACATTGCCCGAAGACAATGGTTGTCCATCTATGACTTCTACATGGACAGGCTTAAGTTTCTTTACAAGAGAAATATTGTGAAGCTTGGCAAACTCTTCATCTATAAAGCAAGCGGATGCACCCGAGTCTAATAAAGCATCGACTTGTAGTTCTTGAATACCCAGATGTAAAGGTACCATAAAACAATCTGAAGGTTGAGCTGAGAGAAAGGGACCTTGATTAATTTTGGATGTTGAGATGTCCAGCCGCACGGTCCCTATTGTAGCTGGGCGTCCTTGTTTTCCTACATGCTTGTACTCCTGAGTCTTATTGTTTGAGGCTTCTGTTTCTTCTGACAATCTACAGCTTTATGGCCCGCTTCTCCGCAATATAAACACAAGTTTTGTTCAAACTGTCGCTTCTTTTCCTCAACTGTGAGGGGTTTGAAACGTACCGCATTAATTTGCATGGGTTCAGGATCTGTGGAGTGATTCTCTGGACCTTTTGAAAATGTAGCAAATGCTCTATCATTTCTCCAGCCTGATCGTCTTTCTTGTCGTAATTCAAAGAGGCGGTTGTTACAAATAATTGCCTGAGATATAAGTTCTTCTAAAGTATCCGCCTTAGGCATGGTGATCAATAAGTTCTTGATATCATCTCTCAGTCCATATCAAAATCGTGTCATGAACGCCTTATCATTCCAATCAAGATCACATGTAAGCTGTTGAAATTCTGCAGCATAGATTGCAGCAGAACGTGATCTTTGTCGCAGATTTTGTATCTTTCTTTCAGCCACTCTTTCTCGATCGCTATCTCCAAACGCAGCAGTAAGTCTCTCTATGAAAGCCTCTAGGTCGTACAATATTGGAGAATCCTTCTCCAATAGTGGAGCAAACCAAGAGCGAGCATTTCCTGATAGAAGAGTACCTATGAAAGCAACCTGGGTAAATCCATTCGGATAACGAGAAGGGTATAGGCGTAGGTAAAGCCGTACTTGTTGGACAAAACCTCGAAAGTTGGCTCTTGTTCCGTCAAACTTGTCTGGCATACTCGCTTTTGGTTCTTTCGTACTAATCCTTGAAGTATCTATAAGGGTCGTATGTGACACATGTCTTGCTTCTCTCAGTCGAATAATCTCTTGTTGTAGGCTATGAATTTCGCGTCTAGCTTCTTCGGTCACTAGATCAATTTGAGGTTCTTTACTTGGATTGCGAAGAAATGCAATCTTCTTTCGTACACTATTCATAAGAGCTTGAAGATCTGCAAGAGTTGCCACTCTATTGTCTACTTGTGGAGATGCACTGTCTATGACCTGGTCTACTTCCATATTTAGAGAATAGATGGATTAAAATTTTGAGAGAAGAAGAAATTGCTGAATCTCTTGGAGAAAATTGTAGCACTACCTGTCACTAAAACTTACTCAGAGAAAAGGAAAAAAAAATACTAAACGATTTCAGTTTTAGAGGAGGGTAATCCGCAACCTCTAAAAATGCCTCAATGCTTTCGAGAAGAGGGGTAATCCGCACTCTATCAAGAAGACAAAGCTCTGAAATCGATGTTAACAGTCTTTTCTACTAGCTATGCTAAACAAAAAGAAGGAATTAATATCAGTCCAAGAGAGGGTAATCCGCAATCCTTAGAACGCTCAAGTATCTCCAAAGAAAGGGGTAGTCCACTCTCTGCCTCAAAGAACTAAGCTCTGATATTGTGATTGAGAAAATATCAGTTTAGAGGAAGGTAATCCGCAACCCCTAAAGCGCTAGAATACCTTCAAGAAGAGAGGTAATCCGCTCTCAAACAAGAAGGATTCAGCTCTGATATTAAGATAAAGGTAGTCTCGACAAACTGTCACGGACACAAAATACAGACTTAAAATCTTACAAGAAGTTTAAGAAGAAGTGGCAGAACTAGATTAAACAGATGAGTACAAAAACAACACCAGAAAGGTGAGCTAGAACTCCAAGAGATGTGTTGTCGAGACTGAAGAACTCTTCAGCTTCGACTCCTATATATACTACTGGCCTATGGTTCTAAGGAAGCGCATCAAGAAGCTTCCCAAGAACTATGAAGCTTCTCGAGCAACTACCCAAGAGCTAGGAAGCTTCTCAAGTAACTTCCTAGAATCTACTAGAATATTCTAAGAATCTTCTAGAGCCTTCTAAGGGAATCTTTAGGGAATCTTCAAAGAATCTTTAAGAAATCTTTAAAGAATATTCTAAGAGAATATTCAAGGAATCTTTTGGAAGTTTCTAGAAACTTCTTTCTAGAAGGTTCTAGAAACTTGTGTCTAGAAAGGTCTAAGGACTATGTCCCTAACATATACTATGTTTATATTTTATTGTGAAGACTAGATTTGAAGCTCAAATTAAAGAACAAGGCAAAAGTTGCTACAATTAATAGTATCATTTCAAATCTAACCAAAATAAGGAAATAAAAATAATCTATGAATTGAGATATTTATTTAAAGATGATTTTTTATAAGCTAAAAGTAGATAATTTGTAATATTAAAATTATTATCAAAAAGATGGCTTATTCAATTTCAAAAAGTGGATTTATGTATTTGATAACTCTATACTTTGGATGCACATATTTCAAGAGAGATAAAACAATCTAATATTTGGACATCTAGGGCATGAAAAGACTCTAGAACAGATCTCAAGGACATGATTTTGGATAAGTTTGGATCATGATGTTTGAGCTTTTGTGTACTCTTACAAATTATGCTAATATAACAAAGTACACTTTCGTGTTGTAATTTATTCATAGTGTAAAAATAATGGTTATTATATTAATGTTATTTAACAATGATCTTAGAAAATAATGAGTTATTTTCTATAGAATTTTATAGTTCATAGAAATCTTAAATAACTTGTGTAAGTTTTATAAGTAAAAGTAGAAGTAGTAGGATATTTAATATGGAAGATGTAGAAAGATATGGGTATTGATATTATAGTATTGTGGCCTTAGGCCATCTACGTGGATAGATAAGGCAAAGATAAGAGGATCTTCACTCTCATTGGCTATAGGTCATGACCAATGAGCTTCAAGGGGCTGTCCGAGGGAAAACCGAAGGGGATGCCACTTCTTCGAGGGCATTCGAGGGTTTAGACGAGAGATTCAGAAAGCTTGTATTTTGGGCTATAATTTTGGTATTTAAAGTTTGTTATTTGAATTTTGTATGAAGAAGTTAAGGTTGTTTGAAGTTAGGATGTGGATTGTTTACCGACTGTCACTCTTTTAAGCATACAGAAAGTTGTAGAAGGTTTTCTGGAAAACGAAAGGTGTCGTTGGAAAGCTGGTTTGAAGGACTACAATTTTCGTGAAAGGATTGTTAACTTTGAATCTGCAATGAGAGAATTTTGGGTCTTTATAGTCTGGATGTGAACTTTGTATCTACTGTCACTCTTTCAAGCATACGAAGAGTTGTAGAAAGGCATTTAACGATCGGAAAGTGGAATTGGAAAGTTGACTTGAAGGAATTCAACTATTGTACAAGATTTGATGAAATCAGATCTGAAGTGAGGAAGAAATGGCTAGTCGAAGTCAGAGCTTGCAAATTAAGGAAGTAAGTGAATCGAATTGTTGATGGTTATGTTTGAGCCATTTTTTTTGAGCATTTTTTAATGAATTTTGGCTCAAACTTACCAAAGGTGTAGTTATAATATTGAGAAGCCACAAAAAAATTTCATGTCATTTGAGTAATGGATTTGTAAGAAATCGCAAAATCAGTATATAGGTGTTTGTAAGTCAACATGTAAAGGCCGTGCTACTGAAATTGTGTTATCTAGAGTTTTGTAAAGAATCAATGGTTGAAAATTGGATATAAAAGATTTAAGGGTACTGCCTTACTTCTCAAAAAATTTGAACTCAATCTAACGGTTGGATTGCAAATTATCAAATTTTAAAGTTCAGTGCATCAAAGGGATTCGGTATTGAAGGAATTTTGGTATTACAAGGATTTTACTACCACAAAAAGGATTTTGGAAATTACGAAATATTTAGAAATTATTAATTGATTTTACTATTACTAGAGATGTAGTAATTATTATTTACTACTATAACTTTTACTATTACTAGAGGCCCAATAATTATTATTTATTGCTACAACTTTTACTATTATTAGAAATTTGGTAATTATTATTTACTACTATAACTTTTGCTATTACTGGAGGTCTGGTAATTATTATTTATTACTACAACTTTTACTATTATTGGAGATTTGATAATTATTATTTACTGCTACAACTTTTACTATTATTAGAGGCTTGACATTTGATGTTTATTGCTACTATGTTTAATATCATGGAAAGGAATAAAAACAAAATTATAAATAATCTTGGAGTGTTTTTCATCTTATGATTAATTAAAAATTCAGTGTCAGCCAAAAGCCCAGCACTTTTTCAAGACAAATTCTCTTTTCCTCGACAATGCAATACAACATCTCTTAGACTATTGCAACCAATTCTACTATTTATGATACATTGAAAGTAGGTGATTATGGATCTCAATATATATTTATTGCAAACTTTTCATAATCACAATGCGGTTGTTATCTTTGTAAACTCACTCTTGAGACAACTTCACTTGGTTACAATGCATTCTAATATTGATATCCTAGTATTTATATAAATCTTCTTCAATACTGTCTTTTTTCACCATGGATTATCTCGTGTCATCATTTTAGATCAAAATCCATACTTTATGAGAAGTTTCTAACAGGCTTTATTCAAGCTATTGAGTATAAAACTTGCCATATTTATGGTCTTCTATCCTCAAGTAAATAAACAAATAGAATGTAAAAATTGAACCTTAAACGATTTGTTGCAAATATCTGTGGTGGTTCATTATAATGACTAGGATGAATATTTGATGTCCTTAGAGTTTGCTTACAATGATAGTATTCAAATAATTATTAGTCATTCACCATTCTTTCTTAATATTGATTAGCATCTGATTACATAAGCAATTTTTTATCATCTCATTAACATCAACAATGCAATAATAGAAGAGTTTATATAATAACTTATAATAGCCTTACAAGAGGCACGACATTATTTTTTTATCACACAAAATTGACAAAGGTAGTATGCAAATAACCACTAATAATATAAAATATTTCAAGAGAGTAATTAAGTATTAGAGACAAGAACTTGATGAAAATAAATAAAAAAGTATAATAAAATGAAAATAAAGAAGTATATATATTAAAAAGAAACTAGAATGGCTATTATCAAAAGACAAAGAAACTAGAGACTCTTGAATTTAGACTAGAAACAAGAAAGAAATTGACAAGAATGAAGAAGGCTTTACTCTTACCTCTATATATACTATCTACTTAGGATCTATGTAACGACGTTCTATAGGACCTCCAAAAACATGTTGACTTTACATGATTTGTATCTTGACTTGTAAGGTAAGTTTTTTATATGGATGCAATATAGTTAGCTGATACATGTCGTACATAGATAGCTTGTTGACCAAGTTTCTAACCTATTAGTCAACTATAAACATATGTAAAATCAAAACAACATCTAGGAAGCTTCTAAAAACCTTATCTAAAAGATATTATGAAATTAATCTACTTTTACCTAATTCTACCTAAATAATGATTATAGTAGGTATATATCTATGACATTATCCCTTCTAGGAACGAGTTCCACAAGGAGTAATGATAATATATTAAGAAAGTCTAAGATGTGATGAATAATGTTTGCTATATATTCTAATCTTTGTTTCTTTTGAAGGTAGTTTTTAGATCTTCTTAGCCATCAGTAGTGTCCTATACTAGGGCAAAAAGACCATCTAGTTATTTGATTATTATTAAGGCTTTCATAACTTCTTTTATATAAAATATTTAGAATATCGTCAAGAGTTATTCTTACCTTTAGTAAAATTACCAAACATCAGAAGTTCCTTTCAAAATCATGATATCAAACACGTTGTATCTTGTCATCTATTTAAAGAAGAACATGTTATTCTTGAGGATCTTTATGTTAATTGAGTTAACTTGAAGGTTGTAAAAATTATAATGTCTCTTCCAATAGATTAGCAAATAAAGGTTCTTGAATCAAATCTGATGGTTGTTGGTTTTCTATCTCCTTAAAGTCATAAATATAAAGAAGCTACAAAAAAAATTCAAAATAAAATATTATCTTCCCTAGATCTTATTTCTTTTATAGAAAAAGTCTTCATCTTGATTATTCTTTCTATTAGATATCTATATTGATGTTTTATTGCTCTTGAGCTTTCTTTAATTGTACCTTTATTATTGTATGTAGCTTTGATAAACAATTTATTAAATCTTTTGCCATAAGATTGTTAACTATTCAAAAGTCAAAAATATCAAGTAATAGATGATAACCATAATTGACAAAGAAAGGCATTTATTACATAAAAGACTGCACAATATTATCAAAAGCAAACTATGCCAATGGCAAATTTTTTTTTCAAACATCTTATAGATAATTTATTTTCATTTTAAATATTGCTCCAAAACTTGGTTTACAAGCTTTATCTATCCATCAACTTGAAGATAAAAGGCCGAAGATAGTTTTATATCTATTTTTAGAATCTTAAAAAAAATTCTTTAAAATCTTGATATAAATTGAGTCCTCTTGTTTGATATAATATCCTTAGACAGTCCATGATATCGATAGATATTATCAAAAAAAAACTTGGTTGTTTCTTCACCTGGAATAGATTTTGTATTTTGTACTAAATGTGCCATCTTTGAAAAATGATCTGCTATCAAAAATATAAAATCATACAAACCTAAAACTAAAAGATCTATAATAAAATCCATAAAAATATAAGACTACGATTGTTTTGATAATGGTTGAAGAAGATTGTAAAATCAATGATGGGGAGTTTTTGATCTTGAGCAAATATTACATGATTGAACAAAATCTTTCATTGCCTTCTTTATTTAAAGCTACCAAAAATCTCTAAATATCAACTCTAAAGTCTTATTGTATCCAAAATAAATAGCTATTAAAAAATTATAGCATACTTGAGAATATATAAATAAGCTTGTCCATTTGGAATATATAGATATTTTTTAAAATAGAGTAGGTTTTTTTAAAACTTGAATTTTAAAGCATCATGAGACTAAAAATAAAGATTTTTGATATCATGTATAAGAAGATCAGAAGATATATTTATTTAAATTTGTTTGAGAAAAGTTGAATCAATAATCAATGTTAATTTCATAACTCAAAGATAAAAATATTTAGTCTTGAAGAGAATCATTTTTTGTTAATCAAAAGATGTATTTTTTTCTTTTGGTACAAAATAAGAATATCTAGAAAGAACATCTGACAAACTTTGTTATTTTTCAAGTTGATATGTGATCTTAAAAATCAAATCTTGATAAAGACATGCTCCAATGAGCTTGGCAATGATTCAAAATACATGTTGATATGAAGTATTCAAGATTCTTATGATTTTTATATATGGTGACTAGACTAGAAGTGCTTTCTAAATAATGATGCCATTCTTGAAAAGAATCCACAATTACAAGAAGTTCTTTGTCATGGATCTCATAGTTAAACTTGGCTATTAAAAATTTCTTGGAATGAAAAGCTAATAGGTGAGGTTTATCATTTGATCTCCTTTGTGATAATACGACATCTAAAGCAAAGTTTGATGCATTTTTTTTCTATTAAAAAATGCCTTAAAAAAGTTAATATAATATAAGATTGATACAAAAATAAATACTATTTTTAAAGCTTTAAATATTGCTTCCACTTCTTGATTCTACTAAAGTTTGTCTTTACAAGTCAAATGTATAAATGGAGCTACAACTTGACAGAAGTCCTAAATGAAGATCCAATAGTAGTTGATAAATTCCAAAAAACATTCAATATCTTATATCATTTTTAGAATCTTTCAATCTATAACAATTTAAATCTTTTAAAGATCCATTATAAATCTATCATATAAAATGATGTAATCTAAGAAGTCAATTTGAATAGTGTAGAATATATACTTTTCTATCTTGGCATAGAACCCCGTATCTTTTAATTTTTTTAATATATGACTAATATGAAGTTCTTATTCTTTTGTATTCTTAGAATAATTTAAAATATTTTCTAGATAATAGACTATAAAATCGTCTAAAAACTCTCAAAAAATATCATTTAAAAAATATTGAAAAGTTTTTGATGCATTTATAAGTTGAAAAAGCATGATATTGTATTCAAAATGTCCATACATAGTTCAAAATACAGTCTTCTATTTATCTTCTTATTTGATGCATATCAAATTATATGCCTCTCATAGATCTATTTTTGTATAGATCTTAGCTTGATTCAATTGATCAAAAATTCTAAATATTAAAAATAATGGATATCTATTCTTAATGGTGATTTTGTTGAGTCTTTGATAATCAATACACATCTGCAATGATCCATCTTTTTTCTTCACAAATAGAAATGAGGCTCTTATTGGAGATTTGGAATGGCCTACGAAGTTCTTGACTAGATTTTTTTAAAATATCTCTCGACTTCAGCGAACTCATTTTGTAATAAATTATAGATTGGTTCAAATCATAATTTTACTCCTTGAAACTCAATTGAGCAATCATAGGAACAATGTTCTGGAAGAAGATTTACATTCTTTTTTTCAAATACAACTTAAAATTCTTGATATTGGCTTGGAATGCCACTTGAAGTCTTTGCATTATTAGAACATGTGTGATATAAATGATACAAGGTGATCCTTTTTTTGTAACATGTAAGAAAGCTCTTGTATATATAGACATAGGTTTAATTATATTAGACTTATGATTTTTTAGTTGATTTATTACACTCTTAATTATACTTTTAAGAAAATTAAGAGTACAAAAAATCCAATCTATGTAAGGATTGTATTTTTTTAACTATAATAAATCTAAAATGATTAGATTAAAAGAAGATCTAATAATATTAAATATCACAAAGTTATTATGACCATTGGTTATTACTTCTATAAGAAGAGTTTTGTGAGTAAAATCTTTAAAAGACAAAAAATGACCATCTATGACTTTTACATGAATAGGTTTAGTTTTCCTTTCTAAAGCTATGCTAAGTCTTTTAGCAAATTCTTCATCTAAAAAACATCCTAAGGCTTTTGTATCTAATAAGGAACAAGCTTTATAATGTTTAGTTTCTAAAATAATATTTAATATAAAACAAAGAGAGGATTTTGAGAAGAGAATAAAATCTTTATTAGGTATTGTATAAGGTTCTAGCTACATAGATCCTATTGTAGTTGGACAAATTTTTTTTCTAGTATATTATCTTTTTTGATATTTGTACTTTTTATTTTATAGTTATATTGCTTCTTTAAAAAATGTTAAACAGCATGCTTAGGTTCTCCACAATATAAGTACAATTTTTCTTGATAGCAATAAATCTTTTCTTACTCAGTAAAAGATTTGAAATATACCATATCAATTTACATTTTTTCTACTTCTAAATTTATGTATTGAAGAGTCGTTGGTATTGCCATTGAATTATAATAACGTTGAAGTCTACTTATCCAACTTTTAGATCAAAATTTAAAAATTCAATTGTCATATTTCAAACCAAAGTCAATTGCTTGACTCAATGTTTGAATATTAAGTAAGTTGGCTAATAAGTGCAGTATCATTCCACTTGATATCAATTACAAGTTGTCAAAATTGTAAAGCATATAATGTTATGGATCAATTATCTTGTCATAAAATATGGATCTTATTGGTTGTAATATAAGTTGTATTATTTTCTCCTTACATGGATCAAAACTCCACCAAAAAAGTCTCCAAACTATCTAGTATTAAATCTTATTATTCAAGAAAAGATATAAACCACAATAATGGTAAATTTGAATGAAGTGTACTAATGAATCTAACTTGTGATCTTGGAGTTGGATAGTTTTGGAATTGAAGTTCAATCACAAGTTTTATTTGATTGATAAATCTTCAAAACTTAGATCTTGTGCCATCAAACTTCTCAAGCAGGATAAGTCTTGATTCTCTAGTACTTGAAGGATGCTTTGTTGTACAAGAAGGGACATAATTTGGTGCAAATATTGAAATAACTCCAATCATATGTATATCTTAACTTCTTGTCATTCTTGTTACTCTTTATTATAGTAAACTGAGTTGATACATTGCAAGTATTAATTTTGTTAATTGCTTTTGTATTTGTGCCATTGCACTCTATATTTCAATAATCTTTGCTATGATAATACTTTAAAAAATCATATATATATATATATATATATATATATATATATATATATATATATATATCTAATTTTATTCAAGACAAGCAAAAGAAAGGACTTGAGAACAAAGAAGATACTAAAAATTATATTAGATTAAAAGAGAGTAATCTATAACTTCTAATATGCTTATGTCTTATTAAGAAAAATGGATAATCCACTCTTAATGAAGAAAAGACAAGGCTTTGATATTACAAGTGTACTCTTATCAATCTGTCATGGATAAGAACTTGATAAAAATAAATAAATAAATATAACAAAATAGAAATAAAGAAGAATGTATATTAAAAAGAAATTAGAATGGCTATTGCTAAAAGACACAAAAACTAAAAACTCTTAAATTTAGACTAGAAACAAAAAAAGAATTGATAAGAGTGAAGAAGGCATCACTTTTGTCTTTATGTATACTATCTACCTAGGATCTATGTAGCGACGTTCTATAGGACCTCCAAAAATATGTTGACTTTACATGACATATATCTTGACTTGCAAGGTAAGTTTTTTATATGGCTGCTATGTAATTAGCTTGTTCTACAAGCTACCAATACATGTGGTACATAGGTAGCTTATTGATTAAGTTTCTAACCTAATAATCAAGTATAAATATATATAAATTCAAAATAGCATCTACAAAACTACTAAAAAGCTTTTCTAGAAGGTATTATGAAATTATTCTACTTTTATGTAATTCTATCTAGGTAATGATTACAGTAGGTGTATATCCGTGATATTAAGCGTTACCCTCTAACACCAACTTTTCACTTGTTACATCAATTCAAATCCATAAGTTGGCACTTTGGTGGCTTGAATCTTTTCACATGCAATGACTTCTAATGTTGTATACTGCCTTGAGCTTTTGTCACATAATTGAGTCTATCATGTAATAGAATATTGATAAGATAATTTTATAGATAATTAGAACCATGGGAGTTTTTAGAATCAAAATAAGATTAGTAGATTAAGTAGGATCCATCGTACAACATTCTAAAAAGAATTTAGAATAACTATTTAGGTAAGGCCTACTATAGAACCTTCTAAAAAAAGCTTAAGACAGTTACCTATATAAAATCTATCATAGATTCTTTTAGAAAAGAAATTTAATACAATTATTTTGATAGAATCTACTATCTAAGAATATTTTAGAAAGTCCAAGGTGATAGGATAAGATATAAATAGGATTGGCTAGGGCTTTTTCGAGCATTTGATTAGATGTGGTTTTGGATCTTTTTTCTTAGTAAAATTTGGTTTTATATCTTTCTATTCAATTCTATTTTATTTTATTTCTATTTTCTCAATTTTTTCTTTCATGTCCTATTTTATTTAGTTTCGTTCAATTTTATTCTGATTTATTTTGTCTTATTTTGTAATAAGGCTTTATGTTACTGTGGATTAGAATGATCTTAGATTTTTGAGATAATCTAGTCCTATTTCATTGCTATCAGAGCGAATGTTAGACTATTTATTTTTGGTAGTATGTCAATAGTCATTATCTACACTAAGATCAGTTATTGAAGTCAAACTAGATACTAAGTTGAGGCTACCATAAGCTACTTTTAAAAAATCAATTGGGAGGTGAAAAGACATTACAATTGTAGAATCCAGCAAAAAAATTACAATATAGAAGATATGGCAAAGCAATCATAGATGGAGGCTCAAATACAACATCTCGTAAGCTAGATAGCTACTTTGCAAGAAGAAATAGAAGACTTGAAGACAAGAAAGTCAACATTTGCTAAGTTGAAATTGAATAAGCCAAGTACATACTTTGGAACTTCAAGACAAGAAGATGTATGACAACAGTTCTTCAACATGTGATAATACCTCTAACTATCTAGGGCAAATACCACTGAAGGAATTATATATAGAGCCAGCTATTTGAAAGATGTGGCAACCATTTGGTAGCAACATCAAATTTAAAGCTATGGAATTTAAGGAAGATTTTGTAATAGGAAGGAGTTTGAAATCAAATTTACGAATCAATTTTGGCCCATCAATGTAAAAAAGATAATACATGATGAGTTGACAAATCTTATACAAGCTAGGTTGGTCGAAGATTATGTCTTCCAATTCAAGTTCTTATTTCTCTAAATTAACAATGTTTCAGAGGCATAGATGATAGATTGATTCCTACGAGATTTAAAAAGTCGGATCTAGCAAGAGATGGAGGTAAGGGATCTATAAGAATTTAAAGAGATATTTTGGATTGCAAAGAGAATCAATGCTATAGATTTCAAAAATTATAGAGTATAATCTATAGTATGAAGTCATATGCTACTATCAAATACTATGGCACAATAATCAATGCCAATGGAGATTGATGTCCTATAAGGATCATTGATACTACAAAGATGACAAATATTGATAGAAAAAGGATTGTGTTTCTATTGTCAGGAGCCAGACCATTACATTGAAGATTATTTAAAATGGAAAAATTCAAGTATTAATAAGATAATGTAGGTCCATAGTCTCAAAACTCACCAAGTCAATAAAGAATTGGAGTAAGAAAATGATGTCAGGGAAGAGAGAGTTTGCCTCAAGAAAGTGCTGGGTTTTTAGCTGCTACTAAATACTCAATCAAGTCTAAGATATAAAAGTACTAAGTTTATATATATATATATATATATATATATATAATATATTCCTTTTTAGAGAAATTACATCAATACAGAAGCCCAAGTACAAAGAAAACATCCAAATGTATGATAAAATAACTTAAAACCTTATATATCCTTACGAGAAATGTTTCTCAAACTTCAACAGTTCATATCTCACGATTAAACTATCCAAAAAATCTAAAATTATACATGAAGTAGTCATATACTTTCAAAAATTACCACAAAAATATTCAACCACAAATTCATTACGGATCTTGAGATATCACTAAAACCCTAATATTAGCTTTAAACCCTAGCTTACATACACTTGGATGCTATTTTCTTTATATCTCACAAAATAAGTATTCAAATACCTTAAAACTTTGATCTATAGCTTCTTAACCTAATAAAACACACTTATAGAAAATTTGAGCTAAAAATTTATTTAAAAACTCAAGATATGGCTCCAACCATTACTATCAACAAAA
This sequence comes from Physcomitrium patens, assembly GCF_059467195.1. NCBI lineage: Eukaryota > Viridiplantae > Streptophyta > Bryopsida > Funariales > Funariaceae > Physcomitrium > Physcomitrium patens. The sequence continues at coordinate 18,634,978 of NC_143415.1, read as the reverse complement.
TGTCTCACTTACTCCCTTTGAATTACATGTGCTATCTTCAATGCCCTATAACTCCTTCATTTAGACTTGGAATTCATCAAATAATATATGTAAAGTATAGCCAAGAAAATGTTCTCTCCAATTCCAGTCGCCGATCTTTCATTGCTCTCGGTATGCATATATTATGCTTCAAAGAGTGACAATAAGTACAAATTTGAGACCTTAACTTTGAACACCTATATCTCCTTCACAAAAATTCAAAATCACACAAACTCTTTATCCAAATTATATCCAAAACCCTGAACTTATTGACTTTAGCCTCTAAAGCTCAAATTCCTTCAAAAGAAAAACCCTAATCCCTTATAAGGCCTCAGGCATCCTCCTTGAAGCCCATTGGGCATAGCCATCGACCAATAAGAATGAAGTTTTCCATTCCTTGCCTTCATCCAACCATGCCTTACTTTCATCCCTCCCAATAAGCCTCCTATTTTTTAAGATTTTCTTCTTTAGGCTCTAATCTCCTCTCAAGGCTTTATATTTAATATTGAGGTCCTATAATTTTTTTAAATACTATAATCAAAATAGATAAAATTCAAAATAAATTTTTTTATATCTACTCTCTTTAAATTAATCTATTAACCATTCTGATATATATCTAGATTTATTGACATATAATATATTTTAACTAATTTTTACATACTATAAGCTTTTACAATATGACAATGGAGCTTTCTAATAAAGGTGCCGAAAGCTTAAAATTAAGATTACCAACCAGCTTAGAATTAAAATTAAGATAATCAAGAGAGGAAGTATATACCTTATACATGACCGAGAGAATATATTAAGTGAGACGTTATAATATGTAAAGTCCTACTTAAGAATGCTCCGGGCACCTGCCTGTGGAAGGTAAAATAGAAATTCCAACAAAAAAATCTTAGCTCTAATTTTATACTAATTAAACTCTAATTAGACCATAAAAATATTAAAAAATCTTTAATCAAATTCAATGAAATCTCAAAGGAATTACAAAGAAATAATAATAAATCTTAAAGAAATATTAAAATAATCACAAATATATCTCAAATATATCTCAATTCAATCTTAATTTAATCCTAGTTAAAATCCTATTGGGCTTCATTCAAACTTTACGCCAAAAACTAACTAAATCTTAAACCTCAAATAAATCCTAATCAAATCTTAAATCCTAAATCAAATCCTAACCAAACCCTAAATCCTAAATCAAATCCTAAATCCTAAACTAAATCTTAACAAAATTCTAATCCTAAATCAAATCCTAATAAAATCCTAATCCTAAATCAAATCCTAATAAAATCCTAATCCTAAATCAAATCCTAATCAAATCCTAATCCTAAGTCAAATCTTAATAAAATCCTAATCCTAAATCAAATCCTAATCAAATCCTAAACCAAATCCTAAACCCTAAATCAAATCCTAGTAATTCCTATAATAGATTTAAACCTCAATTACTAATAAATGAATTATTGATCTTAATTCAAAATTTGCATGATTTTTAACAATTAAGTTGAAAACAAGCACAAAAAAATTTGAAAAGGATCAGAATTACCAAATAGACGATAGCCTCAAAAACATGCTTGGATATTGGCCGGCCTCCTTCTCCGACCTTGATGCCAATCTCCTAAAGCCAATATCTCTCTTTTTCACCATTCGATTGATCTTAAAATTTTAATACACATAAAAATACAAGTCTAATATCCTCACACATAAATTTCACTCCAATTTAACTTATAGATTGCAAAAAAACTTAAAAACCCTCATTGGACCTAAAATTCTATTTTTAGAGACCTTGACCTACTTAAACCTCAATAATCCTCAATTTAACTATTAGATCGAGCTAAGATTCATATCACATATTAAGCACAACTATGACCATTAATCCACAAAATTTCATCCATAGATCTTTTACAAAATTCTTGAAAAACTAGAAATATCAACCCTATTTTATTTCACAAAATCCAAGTCATTCAAAAACAAACTTGACTTTGTAAAGCTCTTAAAAAGTCATAACAAATCCAAATTACCCAAAATCAATGCTCATAAGAACCTTATTTAGTTTTCTATTAAATTCCAATCTCCGATCTACAAAAGAATCTTAGAGTCATCGTCAAGACTCAGTTTTGTGCCTTAGGATTTGATTTCGACCCTGGTTCATAGTTGACCCTCTCTAGGTATCAATATCTAGTTTTTTTAAGTAAATTTTATTAGAATTTACTCTTAACTTCCTTCTAAAGATATTTATATCATTTATTTCTTCCAATCTATCTTAATTTGTATTATTTATAGTCCTATAAAATAAATAGAAGTCACTTTTGTAAATAGGTAGTACTACTACTAAAAGTTTTACTACCTTCCTATCTTTTATTCATGTTTTTTTATTTTATCTTTTAACTTGGCTCTTTTATAATAAGATCCATATTATCATCTTTTACCATATAGTCATATTATAATATGATAATATGTATAAAAAAAACCTTAAGATTTATAGACACCTATGTCTTAAGATAGAAATTCAAGGTGACAAAGCTTAGGTATGATGTTATCTTTGATATGCCATGGCTAGAGATGGAAAATAAACAAGTTGATTAGGTAGTAAAGATAATTTCTTTTAAAGATGGAGGATGCAAAATAATTCTTTTTATTTTTGCATCAAGTAAAAAAAAAAGACAATCTACAACTAATGACTTATCCATAGAGATAATTTTTATGAAGAAGCAAATATAGCATGAGCAACTGATAAATATGGTAGTTCCAAATCTTATATCAGTGACAAAAAAGACATTTGAAGGGAAAGAATTGGTACAACATCTTATACAGGAATATCAGGATGTCTTTTCAATTGACCTACTTATAAGCGTACCTCTTAATTTAATTACCTTCTTTCAAATAGAACTATTGCTTGGAGCCAAATCAACAAGTTAACCAATTTATCACCTAATACCAAAAGAATTTGAAGAACTGTAGAGATATTGGATAAAAACTTAGAAAAAGGCCTCATTTAACAAAGCACATCATCATGGGAAGTACTTGTACTCTTTACACCTAAGAAAGATGATAGACTTTGCCTTTGCAGTGACTATCAAGGCCTGAATAAACAGATTGTTGATAATGCATATCCTTTTTCACATGTGGATGAACTTTTTAATCAACTTTGAGGTACAATCATCTTTAGTAAATTAGATCTTTGAAGCAACTATTGGCAAATACCTATTATAAGAGAAGATATAGAAAAGATGGCATTTTGTATGTGCTATAGACATCTCAAATGGTTGGTTTTATTCTTTGGCCTCAGCAATGCTCTAGCTTCTTTCATGGATCAAATAAACAAAAAAATTTGAGATCTTTTGGAAAAGTATGTAATTTTCATTGATGATATCCTTATATATAATAAAATTCTTGAAGAGCATAAATAATATTTATAAGAGTGCTATACTTACAATAAGATAGTTATTTTTATTGAAAGCAATCAAAATATGAACTTTGGAAGTCGAAAGTCACTTTTTTGGGGCCTATAGTGTCTTCCAAAGATATGCATATGGAACAAGATAAGATAAAAGCAGTAGAGGATTGGCCAACCTCAAAAGATGTTTTTGAAGTTTGTTCATTTTTAGGCCTTGCTGGATATTATCATCGTTTTGTTTGAAAATTTGTTCACATTACTGCCTCATTGATAAACCTGTTGGAGAAGAATGTCGCATTTGAATGAAAATTGGGGCAGTAAAATGCCTTTGAGAAGTTGAAGGAGGCACTCATTACTACTTGAATATTGTAACCCTATCATCCTAAGTTTCCTTGTATGCTTGATATTGATGCTTTCAACTTTGCTATTGGAGTGGTTTTTCAATAAGACTTTAGTAGGAGCCTTCAACCTATGGCATATAAATCACGCAAGTTCACAAGGATAGAGTGCAATTACTGTGCACATGATCAATAGCAATTAGCAGTTGTACATGCCACAAAAGTATAGCAACACTATCTATTAAAGAAGCTAGTGGTTGTTTGGATTGACCATTGATCCTTGCTACATGATTTGCACCTAAAAAATATGAAATTGTAGCATCATCATTAGGAAGAATAATTGTAGCTTTTTGATATTTAGCTTGAGTACAAGGAAGAGCAACAATGTACTGTGCCAAATAAATTATTGCGGAGATTAGAATTGAAAGATAAATCAAGAGATAAGATAGAATTTATTATTATTACTAGTATCCATTCAAATCTAACTAAAGAGATAGAATAGAAAGAAGCTACATATTAAGATGTTTATTTTAAGATGATTAGCGATCAACTGAAAGTAGATGATAGAAAACATTAAAATTATATTCTTAATGATGGCTTATTCTATTTTAAGAAGTAAATTTATGTATCCAAAAATACTAAATTTTAGATGTACATACTTGAGAAGAGATATAACATTCCAATATCTAGACATATGGGATAAGAGAAGACTCTAAAATGGATCTCAAAGACATGGTTAAGAGTAGGTTTGAATTATGATGTTCGAGCCTTTGTATACTCTTATGAGTCATGTCATCATAATAAAGCATGTAACGTAGCATCTCCTAAACTATTACAACCAATTTTGCTATCTAAGGCATGTTAACAATATGTGACTGTGGATTTCATTACATGTTTATCGCAGATGCTTCATAATCAAATTATGGTTTTCATCTTTGTGGATTGATTCTTGAAGCAACTTTACTTGGCCAAGGTATGCTTGAATATTAATAATCTAATGTTTGTTCAAGTCTTCTTTGATACCATCTTTTGTCACCATAGATTACCATGTTTCATTATTCTAGATTGACATCCATGCTTCACAGGAAGTTTTTGATAAACCTTTTTTAAGCTACTAAATACACGATTTGCCATGTCTACAACCTTCCATCTCTAAAAAATTGGCAAATAGAGCATACAAATCAGACCTTACAAGATATGCTATGGATGTTTGTAGTAGTTCATCATAAAGATTGAAATAAATATTTCATGCCTTTAGAGTTTGTTTACAATGATAGTATTCAAACAAGTGCCAATGATTCACCATTTTTTTTTAATACTAGTCAGCATCTAATTATACCAATAACTCTCTATAATCCAATTGATACTAATAATCTGATAACAAAGGAATTTATACAATAGCTTACAATGGCCTTGCAATAAGCACAATATTGCTTCTTTATTGTACAAAATTCACAAAAGTAGTATGCGTATAACCATTCGCAATACAAGACCTTCCAAAGAGGTTATCAAGTGTTACTCTTTAATGCCAACTTTCCACTTACTATATCAATCCAAATCCGTAAACTAACACCTTGATAACTTGGATCTTTTCACATTTCTACAATGATTTTTGATGTTGCATATTGCCTCAAGCTTCTGCCACATATTCGAGTCCATTCCATCTTCCATGTTTTGCAATTGAAAGAATTTCATATCAAGCCAAAGCACTTTTTAGATCGATACCAATAACCACTACTACCAATTGTAATTAATGATCAACAAGAATATGAAGTAGACAATATTTTGGAGCATCGCTATCTTTGTAGTGGCAATAGATGTCTACAATTTTAGTACAAAGTTCTTTAAAAAGATTATTCTATTCACAATGCAACATAAAAACCTTTATAAAATCTTACCTATTGTTAAGAGACAATTTGGAGATACTATGGAGAGCAAAATAAGGACGTTTTCATAATACGTAAAATCTTGCTTGAGAATGCTCCGAGCACCTGGCTCTAAAAAATAGAATGGAAATTAAAACAACAAAATCCTAACTCTAATAGAATATTAACTAAACTCTAATTAGACCATAATAATTTTTAAGTAATTTTTAATTAAATTCAAAAAAACCTCAAAGGAATTACAAAGAAAGAATAAAAAATCTTAAAGAAATATTAGAACGATCACAAATATATCTCAAATACATTTCAATTCAATCTTAATTTAATCCTAGATAAAATTATATTAAACTTCATTCAGACTTTAGGCCAAAAACTAACTAAATCTTAAACCCTAAAAAAATTTAAATAAAATCTTAAATCCTAAATCAAACCCTAACCAAATCCTAATCCTAAATCAAATCCTAACCAAATCCTAACCCTAAATCAAATCCAAGTAATTCCTACAACAAATTTATACCTCAATTATTAATGAATGAACCATTGATCTTAACTCAAAATTTGCACGCTTTTTAATAACTAAATTGAAAATAAGCACAAAAATTTTTGAAAAAGATCGGAATTACCAAATAGACGATAGCCTCAAAAAAGTGCTTGGATATTGGTCGGCCTCCTTCTCTGACCTTAATGCCAATCTTCCAAAGCCAATATCTCTCTTTTTCATTCTTTGATTGATCTCAAAATTCTCATATACATAAGAAAACAAGTCTCATATCTTTACACATAAATTTCACTCCAATTCAACTTGTAGATTGCAAGAAATCTTAAAAATCCTCATTGGACCTAAAATTCTACTTTTAGAGACCTTGACCCACTTAAATCTCAATAATCCTCAATTTAACCGTTATATTGAGCTAAGATTCATATCACATATTAAGCATAATTATGACCATTAACCCACAAAATTTTACTTGTAGATCTATTACAAAATTCTTGAAATCACTAGAAACGTCAATTCTATTTTATTTCACAAAATCCAAGTCATCCAAAAACAATCTTGACTTTGTAAAGCTCTTACAAAGTCATAACAACTCCAAATCATCCAAAATTAATACTTATAGAAACCTTATCTAGTTTTCTATCATATTCCAATCTTTGATCTGCAAAAGAATTCCAAAGTCGTCATCGAGACTCAGTTTTGTGCCTTAGGGTCTGATTTCGACCTTGGTTCATAACCAGCCCTCTCTGGGTATCAATATCTAATTTTTCTAAGTAAATTTTACTATAATTTACTCTTAACTTTCTCCTAAAGATTTTTATATTATTTATTTTTCTAATCTACTTTATTTTGCCTTATTTGTAGTCCTAAAAAGTAAGTAGAAGTCACCTTTCTATAAAGGCAGCCTTGGTACCTTTTAGTTTTACTACCCTTTTGACTATTAACTATATTTCTAAGATAATTTATTCTAATACTTTGAACTAAGATCTCCTACATTATATTAATTTTTACACTCTTTCACCTATTAGTTGTGTTATATCATGACAACATTCTACGTTAGTGGAAGAAAATTGACTATAACAAGGTATAGATAAGATAATTGTATAGATAGTTAGAACCATGGAAGTTATAGAATTGAAGTTACATTAGTGGACTAGATAGGATCTACTATGGAACATTCTAAAAAGAGATTATGGTGGTTATTTATATAAGATCTATCATAGAATCTTTTAAAAAAAGAATTTAAGATGATTATTAAGATAGGACCGACAACCTAAGAACATTCTAAAAAGTACAAGGTAGTAGAAAAAGGTATAAATAGGACCATCCATGGCCTTTTGGGGCATCTAGTCAAGTATAGCTTTGGATCCTTTTTCTTAGTTAAATTTGATTTTCCATCTTTTATTCAATTTTTTTTATTTTATTTTTATTTGATAAGTTTTATCTTTCATGTCCTATTTTGTTTAATTTTGTTCAATTTTATTTTAGTTTATTTTTTTTGTTTTATAATAAGGCTTTTGTGTTGCTGTCAATTAGAAGGATCTTAAATTTTTGAGATAATCTGGTCATGTTTCATATCTAATCTCCTATATTTTGCAACTTAAGGAATTTCATTATAAGCCAAGGTGCTTTTTAGACTAACACCAATGACCACCACTACCACTAGTTGTGATTGATGACCAATAAGAATATAAAGTGGACATCCTTTTGGAGCATTATTACCTTCGCTATGGCAATGGACATCGACAACTTCAGTACAAAGTCCTCTGAAAAGATTATTCCATCCATGATGCAACATAAGAACCTACACAAAACCTCATCTATTATTAAGAAACAATTTGGAGATACTATCGAGAGCAAAATAACGATGTTTTGTATTAGTAGAGGAAGATTAATTATAATAGGATATAGATAAGATATTTATATTGTTGATACATAGAGATAGGTAGTTAGAACCATATTTGAGAAGTTTTAAGAATTAAAGCTAAGTTGGTGGTCTATGTAAGATCTATCATAGAACATTTTAGAAAGGATTTTAAAAAATTATTTAGATAGAGCTTCCTATTAAGAACATTCTAGAAAGTTCAAAAATAGTTGGATAAAGTATAAATAAGATTAATCAAGACTATTTGGATATCCAGTTGTTAAAGACATAAATCTTAAAGAAAGAAAATCTTCAATACACTCTAATGTCATTGAAAAGAACTAAAAAGTCATTGAAAGATGATATATTGTTGAATTAAAATGGCTATTATCTAAAAACAAAAAAACTAGAAAGTCTTGGAATAATACTTAAGACTAGAAAGGCATTTATAAGACTGAAGAAGGCTTCACTCTTATTTCTATATATATTCTCTAATTAGGAGTTATGTGGCAATATTTTATAGAACCTCCAACATGTGTTGACTTTGCTAGCCACATGTCTTATCTTGCAAGGCAAGTTATCTATGTTTGAACCACATAGTTAGCTTATTTCACAAGCTATTACATAGAATTAACTTGTTTTACAAGCTACCAATATGTAGTTAACTTATTGGCCAAGTTTCTAATCTAAAAATATATTTAAAGTCAAAACCATGTCTATGAAGCTTTTAAGAAGTTTTTCTAAAAGACTTTATGAAATTAATCTATATTTATCTATTTCTACTTAATCATATAAGTAACTATTGGAATAAATATTTATATCCATGATATTATCTCCCCTTCTAGGAATAAATTCCACAAGGAGTGGTAATCAACTTTCATGGATCATGTAATTCTTCATCTTGGTTTTGATGGATGTTGTTAACAAAAGGCTTCAACCTTTTTTGTTGTATTTGTAAGATTCTTTGCTAGTACCCATGTGCATTCACTAATATCATATCTATACTAATGAATAAGATATCCTAATCTATTTTGGCATTGCCTTGAATCTAAGATTTCTACTACCTCAAACTCTTGATTATTATCTATTTTTATAGAAGAAGGTGGCATTTGTCTTTTTTTCAAAATATTCATTGTCTTATATGGATCAAAGAGAGATATGTGAAATATAAGATGAATCTTCATAGACTTTGGTAGATATAATCGATAAGCAACACGATTGAATTTTTTTACAAATAGGAAAAGGTCCCAACCTACGATAGTCCAACTTATCACAAAGATAAGTAGTCTTGATATTGCGATGAAATAATCATATTTAATCACCTATATTAAATTATGCTTGCTCATTATTATAGGCATCTGTATCGGTATCAATAATATGAATTTTGAAGAAAAAAAATCTTTAATACATTCTTGTATCACTAAAGAGAATTAAAAAATCACTCAAAGATGATATAATATTGAACTAAAATGGCTATTATTAAAAATAAGAAGACTAAAAAGTCTTGAAACAAGACTAAGGATTAAAAAGGTATTGATAAGAATAAAGAAGGCTTCACTCTTACCTCCATATATATTCTTAATTAGGAGTTATGTGGCAATATCCTATATAACCTCTAAAATATGTTGACTTTACAAGACACATATCTTAACTTGCAAGGCAAGTTATTTATATGTGCACTACATAGTTAATTTGTTCAATAAGCTATCAATATGTGATTAATTTATTGACAAAGTTTCTAACCTATTAATAAACTTCAAATACATGTAAATTCAAAGCAGCATATATGAAGCTTCTAGAAAGCTTTTTTAGAGGATCTTATAAATTAATCAACTTTTATCTTCTTCTATCTACTCTTATCTAATTATATAGATATTTATTAGAATACTTATATATATTCGTGATATCATGAATATATATAAGATGTTCCTACCTGTAATAAAATCACCAAACATCAAGACTCTCTTCTAAGATTGTGATACCAAATACATTATATCTTACTATTTATTTGAAGAAGGACGTATTGTTCTTGAAAATCTCCTCGATTTGGTCATCTTAAAGGTTATGATAATTACAATGTCTCATCTAATAAGTCTGCAAATAGAAGCTCTTGAATTGAATCTGTTGGTTTTTGGTTCTCTATTTCATTAATATCACAAATACATAGAAGCTACAAAAAAAAAATAGAATGTAGAATGTTATCTTTTTTTAATCTTATTTCTTCTATAGCAAAGATTTTCTATTCTTTAACTTGATTTTTATAGATGTTGTTGATGAAAAGATTCAGTTGTCTTTGTTGCATTTGCAAGATTTTTTTTTGGCTCCTATGTGCATTCACTAATATCATATCTATACCAACGAACAAGATATTCTAACCTATTTTAGTATTGCCTTGAATCTAAAACTTCTTCTACCTCAAATTCTTGATTACTATTCATTTCTATATGAAGAGGTGGCATTTGTCTTCTTCTTGAGATATTCATTGACTTATATGACTTAAAAAGAGACATGTAAAATACAAGGTGGATCTTCATAGACTTTGATAGAGGTAATCAATAAGCAACAAGATTGATTTTTTCACAAATAGGAAAAGATTCCAACCTATGATAGTTCAACTTATCACAAGGACGAGTAGTCTTGATATTGCAATGAAGTAACTATACCTTCTCACCCACATTGAATTGTGGTTGCTCCTTGAAATAGGCATCTACATTGGACTTTTATTGCTCTTGAGAACCAAAAACCAAAACTCGGTCACCGTCTGTTCATGGAGTTTTCACCCAATGAAATAGATTTTGTACATGACATAAAATGTACTATTTTGATAAAATGATCTACTACCACAAATATAGAATCATACAAACTTGAGACTAAAAGATCCATAATAAAATCCATAGAAATGGAAGACCATAGTTATTCTATAATAGATAAAGGCTGAAGAAGTCTTTAAGGTTGATTACAAGAAGTTTTAGATCTTGAAGAAATATCACATGATTGTACAAAATCTTTGACTGCTTTTCACATTTGAAGCTATTAAAAATTCTTTGATATTACTTCCAATGTCTTTTTGTATCCAAAATATCCATTTGCTAAAAAATCATAATAAGTTTGAAGAACACATAATTCTATTCTACCTTCTCAATTATATAATCGTCCTTCAAAACAGAGTAGTTTGTTTTTAAACTCAAACTTGGAAATATCATGAGGCTTAGAAGAATTATTCTTGATATCATGGATAAGAGGATCAAAAGACATACTTGATTGAATTTGCTTGACAAACATTTAATCCATCGTTAATATTGATTTTGATATTCAAAGGTGAAAATATTTTGCTTCAAAAGAATCATTTTATTCATCAAAAGATGTATATCTTTCTTTTGGTGTAAGATAAGAATGTCTAAAAAGGACGATTGATAAATCTTATTATTTTTTTAGTCAATAAATTATCTTGAAATCAAATCTTCATAAAGACATGTTTCAACAAGCTTAGTGACGATTTAAAATATATGTTGATATGAAATATATGAGGTTCTTATAATTTGTATATGATTGGACTTGAGGTACCATGTAAATTTTGATGCCATTCTTGAAATGAATCTGCAATTGCAAGGAACTCTTTATTATAGATTTCATAATTAAACTTGGCTACTGAAAAAAATTTGGAATAGAAACCTACTACATGGAGTTTGTCATCTGCTCCCATTTTTAATAATACTGCATCCAAGGCAAAGTCTCATGCATTTATTTCCATAATAAATGCTTTGAAAAAATCAACATAATATAAAATTTGTGCATAAGTAAATTCTTTTTTTAAAGCATAAAAAAATGCTTTGGCTTCTTTATTCTATTCAAATTTGTTGTGACAAATCAAACATATAAGTGGAGTTGCAACTTGAAAAAAATTCTTGATGAAGATTTGATAGTAATTAGCAAAGTTCAAAAAGCATTGCACGTCTCTTACTGTTCTTTGAATCTTCTAATTTGTGATAGTTTGGACTTTCTTTGAATCCATCTTTAGTTCTTCATTGAAAATAATATATCCTAAGAAGTCAATTTCAGTAGTATGGAATACAAACCTTTTTTTAACTTCACATATAATCCTACATCTCTAAGTTTTGGTAATATACGATGAATATGGACTTCATACTCTTTCATTGTCGTATTGTAATATGACCATATGGTAAAAAATAATAATATGGATCTTATTATAAAAGAACCAAGTTAAAAGATAAAGTAGAAAAACATGGATAAAAGATAAGAAGGTATTAAAACTTTTAGTAGTACTACTACCTATTTAGAAAGGTGACTTCTACTTACTTTGTAGGACCATAAATAAGACAAAATAAGATAAATTAGAAAAATAAAAAATATAGGCATATGAAAGAAAAAGTTAGGAGTTGGTTTTAGTAGAATTTATGTCAAAAGAAATAAATATTGATATTTAGAGAGGACAAGTTATGAACTTGAGTTGAAATCAGACTTGAGGCACAAAACCAAGCCCCAATGATCAATCAAAGATTCTTTGATTGCTCAAAGAATGGAATTGGAAAGCAAACTTGATAAGGTTTCTATAGGCATTTTTTTTAGGGTTTTGGATGGATAATGAATTTATAAGAGATTCACAAAGTTGAGGTTGTTTTTGGTGTCTTTGGATTTTTAGAAAATAAAATAGGATTGACGTTTTGGGCAATTTCAAGAATTTGGTAGTAGATCTATAAACAAAAAAATTTGAATTTGTTGGTGTAGTTGTGCTAGATGTGTGTTAAGAATTTGGATTTAATCAAACACTTAGATTAAAAAGCATGAAGGTTTTTGTGGATTATGGTCTCAAAATTCAGGATTTTAAAGGCCTTTAAAGTTTTCTTAGATATCTATGAAGTTGCCAAATAGATTGATGCAAAATTTTTCAAATAGGTAGTTAGCTTGGTTTTTAATAATTTTGTAAAGTTTGGAAGCAAATTAATAATTCAATTAGGAGTAATTGGCTCAAGGAGATTGGCATCAAGGTTTGAGAAGGAGGCCGGCTAACACTTGAGCTCATTTTTGAAGTTATCATCTATTTGGTAATTTTGATTCTTTTTAAGAAATATTTGTGCTTATCATTAACTTAATTAGTAAAAAATGTGTAAAAATTGAGTTAAAATCAATAGTTCAAATATTAGTTATTGAATTTCAAAATCTATTATAAAGATTTTAGAAATTTGTTTGTCATTTAAAAAATTGATTAGGATTTGGTTAAGGTTAGGATTTGATTAAAAATTAGGATATGATTAGGATTAAGATTTCATTTAGTTTAGGATTGGTTTGGATTTTTTTAGGATTATCTTAGAATTCTTTAGAATTCTTTCAATTTCATTAGAGTTTCTTTAGGATTGTTTTTAGGTTTCTCTGGATTTTTTTTGTATTTTTTTATAATTTATTTAAATAATAAAGTAAAAATAAAAAAATATAAAATAAAAATAAAAATAAAAAAATAAAATAAAAATAAAAATAAAAAAATAAAATAAAATAAAATAATAGTCATTGGACTTAATTGATGCTTGATTATGTTTATTAAGCTTCTATAGTAATTTATATAAAATTTTATTAGAGTGGTTAGGACTTCTTCTTGAAAATTCCTTTTATCTTCAATAATCAAGTGCCCAGTACATTCAATCTATTTAAGGATTATATTTTTCTACCTACAATAATCCTAAAATAATCGGATCAGAGGAAGATCTTATTACATTAAATACTACTATGCTTTTATGTTCTTTAATTATTACATCTAAAAGAATAGTCTCATGGATAAAATTTCTAGAAGACAATGAACGACCATATATGACTTCTAAATTTAGATATTTGATTTTTTTGACTAAAGGTATTTTTTAATTTTTGAAAAAATCTTTGTCTATAAAATAAGTTGAGGCTCTTGAATCTAATAAGGCAAGGACTTTGTGATTTTTAGATCCTAAATGTACATCTATTGTAAAATAAGATGAAGGGCTTGAGGAGAGAATAGGACCTTTACTAGGTGTTGCACATAATTCCAGCTACATGATCCCTATTGTAGCTAGAAAAACTCCTTTTCCAACACATTATCTTCTTTGGTAATTGTGCTCCCCATTTTGTAATTGTGTTGCTTCTTTGGAAAATATTGAGAAGTGTGTTTAACTTCTCCACAATATAAATATAAACCTTCTTGGCAATATTGAGTCTTTTTCTGCTCTGTGAGAGTTTTAAAATGTATCGTATCAATTTGCATTAGTTCCAGCCTTGATGAATATGTTTCAAAAAACTTGGAGGATTCTGCCATTACTAAACTTATTCCTCTCCAACCAAGTCTTTCTTCTTGATGCCTTTCAAATAATTGATTGTCACATGCAATGGCTTGACCACTAAATTGTTTCAAAGATTTTATTTTTGGCATTGTTAATAATAAATCTTTGATACTATCCTTTAATCCATATCAAAATTCATTGATGAGTGCTTTGTCATTCCAGTCCACATTGCAAGCAAGGTTTTGGAATTCATCAGCATATGTGGTAGCTGATCATGATTCTTATCATAAAGATAAGAATTTGGTCTCTGCTACTCATTCTTGATTATTTTCTCCAAATGTTGTGGTAAATACTTCTAGAAATGAATTCAAATCATAAAAGAGTCGCAAATCTTTTTTCTATCAAAGGTGCAAACTAAGAGAGAGCACTTCCTGATAGAAGTGCACTTATGAATCCAACCTGAGTAAATCCATTAAGATATTGAAAAAGATGTAACTTTAAATAAAACTTCACTTGTTGCAAAAATCCTCGAAATTTTGATCTTGTTCCATTAAACTTCTCAAGCATATTAATCCTTATTCCCGTCATAATTGTAGAAGCAAAAATTCTTTGGATTTGGTTGTGAGGTTGATCTATTTACTTCTTTCAATTATCCAACTTCTTACTGCGTATTTTGAACTTCTTCCATAAGTGTAGACATAATACCTCTATGATTTATGTTAGAAATATGTGAAATTTTTTCTCTAAGAGTATTGACAAATTCATGAAGTTCTGCAATAGTTGCAAATCTATTGTCACTTCTACTAGGTATAGCATCCATAATCTTTCTTTTCATAGGTAATTCAAATAAATCCAAAAAGTTAAATTAAAAGAGGGTAATTTGCAATTTGTAATAAAAATTTCCACAAAGAAGGATAATCTATTCTTTTTAAGCAAATATCAGTGTTAGAAAACAAGATTTTTTTGTTTGAAAGATCAGTAGTCCGCAACCTTCAAAATACAACAATAAAAAAGGAATAATCTATTCACTTCTAAAATAAGATAAAAATAATATATTAGTACTCTTGTCAAACTGTCAAAGACATGAATTTCAAAGAAAGAGAATCTTTGATACACTCTTGTGTCACTAAAGAGAATTAGAGCTATTTTTAATTAGGAGTCATGTAGCAATGTCCTATAGGATCTCCAAAATATGTTGACTTTACTAGCCACATGTCTTAACTTGCAAGGCATGTTATCTATGTATGCGCAATATGATTAGCTTATTCTATAAGCTATTATATAGAATTAACTTGTTTCACAAGCTACCAACATGTGGTTAACTTGTTGGCCAAGTTTCTGACCTACAAATACATCTAAAGTCAAAACCATGTCTATGAAGCTTCTAGAATTCTTCACTAAAAGACTTTATGAAATTAATCTATATTTATCTACTTCTATCTAATCATATAAGTAATTATTGAAGTAAATGTATATATCCGTAACATTGTTCAAGTTACTATTATAGATCAAAATTCAATAACCTTCTTTAATTACCTTAGATTTTAATTAATATTATTTATCAAATAATATCTTATTTTATAACTTTACTCTTTTTAACCTTTCTAATGCTATTTTCACATCTTCTAGTCTTTACTCAAGTTGTTGAATTCTAATAGCTAAAAGTCCTTCTCTTATAAATTCATCTTTCTATGGTAGCACACTCCAAGTAAATATTTTTTTTTTAATTGGCGTAATAGGTTTTTGACATGTCATGAGTGCAATAGGCATATATTCCATTACTAAACTATGAATTGTTTGATTAGCTCACAATCCAAATGGAAAAAGTCAAGGCCATTTTTTAATCTTCTCATTATTAACTATTGCTTTTACAATTGGTACATGACTATGTTTACTTTTTGAATTTCCTTTACAATTATAAGAAGTAATTAATAATAATTTAATTCTACATATATCAAAGAATTCACAAGATTCTTATGCATTTAATTCTCTACAATTTGTAGTGATTTTTCTTACACATCTATAGCAGCAAATAACATCTTCAAGTAAAAATCTACAAATCCTTTTTGTAGACTTTGATCCAAATGCTATATCTTCTATTTATTTTAATGAATCATCATAAGCCAAGATCAAATATTTTATTTTTTACAATCCAATTGGCATAATAATTAAATCAACAACTTATTTAAAATGAATAGCCAAAAGATATATTAGATGTAAGCTATCTCAATGTTGTATATTAGAATATATTTGACAAGTTTTAGATGATTTTATAAACAAAAGTACATCCCAATACCTATTTTTTTACCAATATTGTTCTTTGAATTTAGCAAAAGTAGCCCAAATTTTCCTATGTCATGTCCATAAACTATTATAAAATCTTTTTAGTAGTTTTTGTTGCTTTTTTTATTTTTTAACACTCATTGTGGAATCCCAATTCTTTTTTTTGTTCTCTTTTATTGAAACCCTTCTTAAAGCAAAAATCCATATGCTTTTTTTATTTTTTTAAAAAATTTTATAAATCAATTTTCTTATTTGGTGAAGATATTCAAATAATATCTAATATCTAATAATTTTCCTTCATAAATCTCTTCAAAAAAAAAATATATCTTCTTTGCTAAGATTTGATAGTAAATAGAATTTTGATCCAATATTATTAATGTCTTTAACCATCTCATCTTTTCTTTCATATCATGCTTGAGATAATATGTCGACAACCAAATTATCCTATCTAATAACATGCCTAAATTTTGGATTTAAGAATTTTATATAAGCAATCTATCTTAACATTGTAATATCTGATATTGAATAATTAATAATCATTTGAAATAATAGTAAGAAATTTGTTTCAATTACTACCACTATACCAATTATATAATATTTTTCAACTTTCATAGCTAAAACAACTTCCTATATTTTTCTTTTTACTTACAAATATACACATTGATAATTATTTAAAATTTTAGCTCTAAATTGAACTACAAATTTGTTTCCACTTAAATTGTCTTGATCCACAATCCATCCAATAGCAATTGATCTAGTATCTATAATAAGTATTACTTGTCTATTATATTCATAATCAATTATTTTTAAAATTAGAGGTGTCAATAATAATACCATTAATTTTTGTATTGCTTCAACATACTTTCTTTTTCATTTAAATCAACAACCTTTACATAATAATTTATACTACAAACCTACTATATGAACATAATGAAGAATCTATATACAATAAAATATATAAGCCTCTAAAAATCTATGTATTTCTATTAAAGAATCACATGTATCTTTCATCCTTTCAATTATAACAACTTAGCTTAGATCCAATTTTTTTCCATAATATCTACACAAATATCCAACAATGACAACTTCTTATATTCCAAATGTAGATTTTTTTCTGAAAAGTGTATGATAAACTTCTTTAAGTTGACATTAAAACTTTTCACAATCTTATACATAATCAACAATATACTTGGAACACCTCTTTTCATCTAAAGTCTCATCTTTTTTTCTTCCTTTATATTTTTTGATAGGAATATCATCTAAAAAATACATAGTATTTTAAAGAATGAAGTCTCTTAATTCCTTGTTCATCTCACTTATCATATGTGCAACTGAGATTATAGCACCTTAAAGAAGAGTACATATTTTAAGCAATTCAAGTAGTATTTTTATTATTATTGGATCTCTACTTTTATGTATAAGTTGAAAGTGATCATAGCTCAAATATAAATCATTTATTGAATAAATTGTCCTTCCTACAAATGATTCAATAAATTCAATATTAAAAATTATATATCTATATTTCTAATAATTATGGCATTCATTAATTATATATCTTAAATAAAATGTAATGATCTATTTTTTTTAGATACTATAAATAAATAATTAGAATTTAGAGAAGACCAAGAGAGAATACTTCTTAATAAAAGTGTGCTTATGAATCCAACTTGAGTAAATCCATTGGAATATTGGAAAAGTTACAACCTTAGATAGAGCTTGACTTGTTGCAAAAATCCTTGAAATTTTGATCTTGTTCCATTAAACTTCTCAAGTATACTAATCCTTATCTCTGTCATACATATAGAAGCAAAACTCCTTGGATTTGGTTGTGAGATTGATCTACTTGCTTCTTTCAACAGCACAACTTCTTCCTACAGATTTTGAACTTCTTCTATATGTATAGGCATAGTACCTCCATAATCCACAATGGAAATACATGAGATTTCTACTCTTTGAGTCTTAACAAGTTCATGAAGATTTACAATGGTTGCAAATCTATTTTCACTTCCATTGACAATAGCATCTATAATCTTTCCTTCCATAGATAACTCAAATAAATTCAAAAGTTAAATTAGAGGAGGATAATCTATAATTTCTAATAAAAATTTTGACAAATAAGGATAATCTATTTTCTTTAAGAAAAAGATCATTGTTAGAAAATAAGATTTTTTGTTTAAAGATATATAGTCTGTAACTTTCAAAATACAACAATGGAATTGAAATAATTCACTTGCTTCTAAAATAAGATAAAAATAATGAGTTAATACTCTTATCAAACTATCAAAGACATAAATTTCAAAGAAAAAAAATCCTCAATATATTCTTGTATCACTAAAAGGAACTAGAAAGTCATTGAAAGATGATGTAATATTTAATTAAAATAGCTATTGCCAAAAATAAGAAAAATAAAAAGTCTTAAAATAAGACTAAAGACTAAAAAGACATTGACAAGAATGAAGAAGGCTTCACTCTTGCCTCCATATATACTCTTAACTAGGAATTATATGGAAATGTCTTATAAGACCTCGAAAACATGTTGACTTTATAAGACACACATATTAAATTGCAAGATAAGTTTTCTATATGTGTGCCACATAATTAGCTTATTTTACAAGCTATCAATACGTGATTAACTTGTTAACTAAGTTTCTAACCTATTAATCAACTACAAATACATGTAAAGTCAAAGTAGCATCTATGAAGCTTATAAGAAGCTTTTTTAGAAGGTCTTATGAAATTAATTTACTTTTATCTTCTTTTAACTACTTCTACTTAATCATATAGGTATTTATTAAAATACTTATGTATATTTGTGATAGTTAGTCTTTTGTCTTTCTTAAGCTTCCTTTATTTGTATTTTTATTATTACATGTAGCTTTAACAAATAATTTACTAAATCTTTTGCTGCAGGATTATCAACTTTTGAAAAATCAAAAGTATCAATTTGTGGATGATAACCATAATTGGCAAAGAAAGGTGTTTGTTGAATTGAAGAATGTACCAAATTATAATATGCAGATACTATCAATGGCAAAAGAGTTGTCCAATCATCTTGATAATAGTTAATAGTACACCTCAAATACTACTGTAGAACTTAATTCATCCATTTTATTTGCACATTAGTTTGACAATAAAAAATTAAAAAAAAACTTTATATATACCTTTAAAATCTTGAATAGGATTTTATAGAATCTTTACACAAATTAAATCCTCTTATCTAATATAATATCCTTTGGCAATCCACAATAGCAATAGATATTTTCAATGAAAAGCTTAGTTATTTCGTCACCTAAAATAGATTTTTTTCATAATACAAAATATACTATTTTGATGAAGCAATCCATAATTATAAATATAGAGTCATATGAACTTGAACTTGAAAGATTTGTAATAAAATCCATAGAAATAGAAGACCATGGTTGTTCACATATAAGCAATGGTTGGAGAAGTCCATAAGATTGATGATGAAGAATTTTTTATCTTAAATAAACATCACATGACTGGACAAAGTCTTTTACTCCTTTTTGGAACATATAGGCATCTTTCAAAATAGAGTAGGTTGTTTTTGAAATCAAACTTTGAAACATCATAAGACTTAAAAGAAAGATTTTTGATATGATGAATAAGAGAATCATAGGACATATTTGATTAAATTTGTTTGACAAAGGTTGAATCAACAATCAATATTGATTTCATTGCTTAAAGATTAAAATACTTTGGCTTCAAGAAGATTATTCTTTGTTGATCAAAAAATACGTCTTCTTCTTTTGGTACAAGATAAGAGTGTCTAGAAAGACTATTTGATAAATCTTGTTGTTTTTTAGATCAATATGTGATCTTAAAATCAAATCTTAATAATGATATTGAGTAGTATGCTTGGATTCTCCATAATATAGGTATAAACTTTCTTAATAATGTTAAGTCTTTTATTGCTTAGTAAGAAATTTAAATCATACCATATCAATCTGCATAGGCTCTTGTTTAGATGAATAAGCTTTCAAAAATTTAAAAGATATCACCATGACTTGATTTGTACCTCTCCAACCAAATCTTTATTCTTGACATCTTTTAAAAAGTCAATTGTCACATGCAATGACTTGAGTTATAAATTATTTTAATGAGTCTACTCTCACCATCATTAATAATAAATTCTTATCTTAATAGTATTATCTTTCAATTCATATTATAATTGATTAACAAGGGCTTTGTTATTCCAATCCAAGTCATAAGCAAGATTTTAGAATTCAAGAATATATAAGGTGGTTGAATATGATCCTTGTGTCAAGAATAAGAACTTGATAAAAATAAATAAACAAGTGATACTTCTCTCAAAGAAAGATAAAAAAATAGAAATAACTCAATATATATATTAAAAAAGAAAGTGGAATGGCTATTGCTAAAAGACAAGAAAATTAGAGATCCTTAAAACTAGACTAGAAGCAAAAAAGGAGTTGATAAGAGTGAAGAGGGCTTCAGTCTTGTCTCTATATATACTATCTAACTAGGGGCTACGTGGCAATGTTCTATAGGACCTCCAATATGTGTTGACTTTGTAAGACACATGCCTTGACTTACAAGGCAAGTTTTTCTATGTGTGGATAACATACTTAGTTTGGTCTTCAAGCTAATAACATGTGTGGCATATGGCCAACTTGTTGACCACGTTTCTAATCCAAAAAATCAATCAAAGACACCTATAAAGTTAAAGCAGCATCTATAAAGCTTCTAGGAAGCTTTCATAGAAGATATTATAGAATTAACTTACTTTTACTTAATTTTACTTAATTTTACTTATTTATATATGTAATTTCTAGCTTACATGCATATATCCATGACATTATCTCCCCTTCTAGGGATGAGTTCCACGAAGAGCGATCATCATATGTTGAAAAAATCTATGATGTCATGAATTGTATTCGTCATATATTGTGATCTTTGTTCTCTTTGAAGATGATTGATAGGGTCTCTCAACCATTGATAGTGTCCCATATTAGGATGGAAAGACCACCCAATTATTTGATCATTATTGAGGCCTTCATAACTTTCTTTAAATAAAACATTTTGAACACTATCAAGAGTTCTTTCTACCTCTAGTAAAATCACCAAACATTGGAAGTCCCTTCCAAGGTTATGATATCAAACACGTTGTATCTCATCATCTATTCAAGGAAGAACATATTGTTCTTGAAGATCTTCATCTCGATTACATCACCTTGAAAGTTGTAACAATCATAGTATCTCATTTGGCAGGTCAACAAACGAAGGCTCTTAAGTCGAATCCACTAGTTGTTAGTTTTCCAACTCCTCAACATCACAACTATAAAGAAGCTACAAACAAGTACAATGTTATCTTGCCTAGATCTATTTTCTTTTATAAGAAAGGTTTTCATCTTGTTTTTGATAGATGTCGTCGATAAAAAACCTCCACTACCTTTACTACATTTGCAAGATTATTTACTAGCTTCCATGTGCATTGTCGTAATACGTGAAGTCTTGCTTGAGAATGCTCCAGGCACCTGGCTGTAGAAAGAAGAATGGAAATTGCAATAACAAAATTCTAATTCTAATAGAATACTAACAATGCTATAATTAGACCATAATAATACTAAGCAAGCTTAATCAAATTCAAAAAAACCTCAAAGAAATTTCAAACAAACAATTAGAATTCTTAAAAAAATATTAGAAGAATCACAAATATCACTCAAATACATCTCAATTCAATCTTAATTTAATTCTAGTTAAAATCCTATTGAACTTCTTTCAAACTTTAGGCCAAAACTAATTAAATCTTAAATCCTAATAAAATCCTAAACCCTAAATAAAACCCTAAAAAAACCTTAAACCAAATCCCAACCAAATCCTAAACCCTAAACCAAACCCTAATCCCAATCCTAAACCCTAAATAAAATCCTAATCCTAAACCCTAAACCCTAATCCTAAACCAAATCTTAATCCTAAATCAAACCCTAACCCTAAATAAAATCCTAATTCAAATCCTAAATCCTAATCCTAAATCCTAAATCAAAGCCTAATCCAAACCCTAATCAAACCTTAAACCAAACCCTAAACCAAATCCTAATTAAATCCTAACCAAATCCTAAACCAAATCCTAGTAATTCCTACAACAGATTTAAACCTCAATAACTAATGAATAAACCGTTGATCTTAATTCAAATTTTGCACACTTCTTAAAAAATAAGTTCCAAACAATCACAAAAAAATTGAAAAGGATCGGAGTTACCAAATTGACGATAACCTGAAACATGTGCTTGGGTATTGGCCGGCCTCCTTCTCCAATCTTGATGCCAATCTTCCAGAGCCAATATCTCTCTTCTGCACTGTTCGATTGATTTCAAAAATCTCCTACACATAGAAAAACAAGTCTAATATCCTTTCATTTAAGTTTCACTCCAATCCAACCAATAAATTGCAAGAAATCTCAAAAACCCCTACTAGGCTTAAAATTCTACTTTCTGAGACCTTGATCCACTTAAACCTCAATATTCCTCAATTCAACCGTTAGATCAAGCTCAAATTCACGATACATATTAAACACAACTATAACCATAAACCCACAAAATATCACCCATAGATCTATTATAAAACTCTTGAAATCATCCAAAATGTAAACCCTATTTTATTTCATAAAACCCAAGCCATCCGAAACAAACCTTGACTTTGCATAGCTATTACAAAGTCAATACAAATCCAAATCACCCAAAATCAACACCTATAGAAACCCTATCCAATCTTCTATCAAACCCCATTCTTTGATATGCCAAAGAATCCTTGAGTTGCCATCAAAGCATGGTTTTGTGCCTCGGGGTCTGATTTTGACCCAGGTTCATAACCGGTCCTCTTCGGGTATCAACTTTCGTCTTCTTGAGGTAATTTTT
This sequence comes from Physcomitrium patens, assembly GCF_059467195.1. Classification (NCBI taxonomy): domain Eukaryota; kingdom Viridiplantae; phylum Streptophyta; class Bryopsida; order Funariales; family Funariaceae; genus Physcomitrium; species Physcomitrium patens. The sequence goes on along the minus strand of NC_143415.1, from coordinate 18,611,543 downwards.
ACTAATTTGTACTCCTAATTCCTCCCTTCATATGCCTATATCCTTTATTTTTCTAATCTACCTTGTTTTGTCTTATTTATGGCCTTACAAAGTAAATAGAAGCATAATTTGCAAAAAGGCAGCATTGGCATCTTTAATTTTTCTACCCTTTGACTAATATCTATTTTTCCAAGTTAATTTGCTACAATATTTTTGAAGTGAGATCCTCAAAACATGATATTTTTTTCACCCTTTCACTTGTTATCTATGTTATATCATGACAACGTTCATTAATATCCTATCCATGCCAATAGATAAGATATTCCAATTTATTTTGGTGTCGCCTTGAATCTAAGACTTCTTCTACTTTGAACTCTTCATTATTGTCCACTTCTATAGGATGAGGTAGAGCTTGTCTTCTTCTTGGTATGTCTACTATCTTGTATGGTTCAAAAAGAGATACTTAGAATACTGGATGGATTTTCATTGATTCCAGTAGGTGTAAACAATATGAACTAGATTGATTTGTACAAAAATAGAAAATAGTCTAAGCCTTTGATAGTCTAACTTGTCACAAGAACAAGTAGTCTTGATATTATAACTAAGTAATCATACCTTGTCATCCATGTGGAATAGTAGTTGTTCCTTTCAATAGACATCTGCATTGACCTTTTAACTAGGCCTTCATCGTTACATGTAGCTCTGATAAATGAATTCCCAAATCTTTTGCCACACAATTATCAACTTTTGAAAAGTCAAGTATCAAGTCATGGATGATAACCATAATTGGTAAAGAAAGGTGTTTGTTTTGTAGAAGAATGTATCGTATTATTTTAAGTAAACTCTACCAATGGCAAAAGAGTTGTCCAATCATCTTATTGGTAGTTGATGGTACATCTTAAATACTGCTCCAAAACTTGATTAATATGCTCTATTTATCCATAAGTTTGAGGATGGAATGCCAAAGATATTTTTATATATACTTTTAGAATCTTTAAAAGAGTCCGCTAAAATCTTGATACAAACTGAGTTTCTCTGTCTCATATAATATCCTTGGATAATCCATGATAGCAATAGATATTGTCAAGAAAGGGCTTAGTTATTTCTTTACCTGTGATGGATTTTATACATGGTACAAAATAAACCATCTTAGTAAAACAATCTACTATCATGAATATAGAGTTATAAAAACCTGAAATTAGAAGATCTATAATAAAATCCATAAAAACAAAAGACCATAGTTGTTTTGGAATGGGTAATGGCTGCAGAAGTTGGTAAGGTCGATGATGAGGAGTTTTTGATCTTGAGTAAACATCACAAGATTGTACAAAATCTTTGACTTCTTTCCACATTTGAGGCCACCAAAAGTCCCTAAATATTAGTTCCAAAGTTTTATTATATCCAAAATATCCTACTGTTGGAAAGTCATGACGAGCTTGAAGGACATGTAATCGAGCTTCACTTTTTGGAATATATAGGTGTCCCTTGAAATATAGTAGATTATTCTTGATTTCAAATCTAGATGTATCATGAGACTTTGAAGGATTTCTTTTAATATCACGAATAAGAGGATTAAAAGACATACTTGACTGAACTTGTTTAATAAAATTTGAATCAATATTTAATATTGATTTCATTGCTCAAAGATGAAGATGCTCTAGCTTCAAAAGAATTATCTGTTGTTGATCAAAAGCAACATTTCTTTCCTTCGATGCAAGGTAAGATCATCTAGAAAGTGCATCTGACAAATCTTATTATTTTTCTAGTCGATAAGTGATCTTGAATTTGAATCTTGACAAAGATATACTCCAACAAGCTTGGTGACAATTCAAAACACGTACTGATATAAATTATTCAAGGTTCTTGTGATCCATACATACGATGATTGGTTTAGAAGCACCTTCTAGATGATGGCACCATTGTTGAAACGAATCCATGATTGCAAGAAGTTCTTTGTCATGGATCTCGTAGTTGATCTCAACTACTGAAATTTTTTTGGAAAGAAAAGCTATTGAATGAAGTTTATTATCTGTTTCCATTTGTGACAATACGACACCCAAAGCAAAGTTTGATGCGTCTATTTCCATAAAAAAATGGCTTAAAAAAATCAACGCAATACAAGATTGGTGCACAAACAAAAGTAGTCTTCAAAGCTTCAAATGCTACTTCCACTTCTTCATTCCGTTGAAGTTTGTCTTCATAAGTCAAACATGTAAGTAGAGTTGCAACTTGAAAGAAGTCTTTAATAAAGATCTGATAGTAGTTGGCAAATTCCAAAAAGCATTGGACATCTCTTACCGTTTTTGGAATCTTCCAATCCATAATAATTTGAACTTTCTTCACATCCATCATAAGACCATTATTTGAAATAATATATTCTAAGAAGTCGACTTGAGTAGTATGAAAAACACACTTTTTTATCTTGACAAAGAATCCCGCATCTCTTAGTTTTTGTAACACACAATATGAAGTTCATGTTCTTTTGAGTTCTTAGAATAGATTAAGATGTCGTCTAGGTAATAAATAATAAAATCATCTAAAAACTCGTGAAAGATATCATTCATTACATGTTGGAATGCTACTGGTACATTTGTAAGTCCAAAAGGCATGACATTGTATTTGAAATATCCATACCTTGTTCAAAACAGAGTCTTCCATTCATTTCTTTTTTTAATATATACCATATTGTATGCTCCTCATAGATCTATTTTTGTATAGATCTTAACTTGATTCAACTGATCAAGGAGTCTAGATATCATAGGTAGCGGATATTTATTCTTGATGGTGATTTTATTGAATCCTCGATAATCGACACATATCTATAATGATCCATCTTTTTTCTTCACAAATAAAATTTGAGCTCTTGTTGGAGATTTGGAATGGCATATGAAGTTCTTGGCTAGATTCTCTTCAATATACTCCTTGAGTTCAACTAACTCATTTTGTGATAAATTGTAGATTGGTCCAAATGGCGGTTGTGCTCCTTCTTGAAGGTCAATTGAGCAGTCATAGAAACGATGTTCCGGAAGAGTATCCGTATTTTTCTTCTCAAATATATCTTGAAAATCTTCATATTGGCTTCGAATGCCACTTGAAGTTTTTTCATCAGTAGAAACAAGTGTGGCATAAATGATACAAGGTGATCCTTCTTGTGTAACATGCAAGAAAGCTCTTGCACCTACAAATATAGATTTAATTGTACTAGACTTATGACTTTCTACTTGATTAAATATGCTCTTAGTTATACTTTCAGAAAAATCAAGACTACAAGAAGTCCAATCTATTTTAGAATTATATTTTTCTAGCCATGATAAACCTAAAATGATTGGATTAGAATGAGATCTAATAATATTAAATATTACAAAGCTACTATGACCATTAATTATTATTTCTATAGGAAGAGTTTCATGAGTAACATTTCTTGAAGACAACGAACGACCATTTATGACTTCTACATGAACAGATTTAGTTTTCTTCACTAAAAATATGCTATATCTTTTAGCAAATTCTTCATGTAAGAAACATGTTGAGGCTCTTGAATCTAACAAGGCAGAGGCTTTGTGATGTTCAAGTCCTAAAATAATATTTATTGTAAAACAAGGAGAAGGTTCTGAGGAGAGAATAGGACCTTCACTAGGTATTGTACAAGGTTTCAGTCGCACAGTCTCTATTATAGCTGAAGAAACTCGTTTTTCAACATACTATCTTCTTTGATAGCCGTACTCCTTATTTTATGGTTCATCGCTTCTTTGGGCAATGTTGAGCAATGTGCTTAGGTTCTCTATAATATAAGTACAATCCTTTCTGACAACGACAAGTCTTTTCTTGTTCAATAAGAGGTTTGAAATGTACCACATCAATTTATATATCCTCTGCTTCTGAATGTATATGTTGAAGAGATATTGGTGTTGCCATTGAATTATAGTAACATTGAGGTCTACTTATATGGTTCATAGATCGAAATTTGAAAAGACCATTGTCACACTTCACAACAAAGACAATTGCTTGACTTAATGTTTGAGGATCAAGTAAGTTGAGCATTAATTTTTTTACCTCATATTGTAATCCATAGAGAAATTGGCTAATAAGTGCAGCATCATACTACTTGATATCAGATGAAAGTTGTCAAAATTGTGAAGCATACAACATTACTGATCGATTATCTTGTCGCAAAATATGGATCTTATTGGTTGCAACACGAATTACATCATATTCTCCATACATGGATCAAAATTCCACCAAAAAAGCCACCAAATTATCGAATATTGGATCTTATCGTTCAAGAAAAGATAAAAATCATAATAATGCTGAACTTAAAAGAAGCGTACTAATGAATCTAACTTGCGATCTTGGAATTGGATAGATTTAGAGTTGAAGTTCAATCATAAGTTGTACTTGATTGATAAAACCTTTAAACTTTGATCTGGTGCCATCAAACTTCTCGGTAGGGCAATTCTAGGTTCTCTAACTCTAGAAGGGCGTTCCACCATAAGAGAAGAGACATGATTTGGTGCAAATGCTGAAGCTGCTCCAATCATTTCTATATCTTCACTTCCTATCAATCTTGTTGTTCCTTGTGGTGGTAAATTGAATTGATGCATCACAAGTATTAACTCTCTAAATTGATCTTCTATTTGTGCCATTGCACTTTTCATTTCAAGAAGTTCTGCCATGATAACACTCAAAAAAGAAAATATGTCTGATATTGCTCAAGAAAAATAGAAGAGAGGACTTGAGAACAAAGAAAATACCAAAGACAATATCAGTTTAGAAGAGGGTAATCAGCAACTTCTAATACGCTTATGTCTTATCAAGAGAAAGGGGTAATCTACTCTTAATCAAGTTTAGACAAAGCTCTGATATTATAAGTATATTATAATTATCAATCTGTCAAGGACAAGAATTTGATAAAAATAAATAAACAAGTAAGACATCTGTCAAAGAAAGATGAAAAAATAGAAATAACTTCATATGTATATTAAGAAAGAAACTGAAATGGCTATTGCCAAAAGACAAGAAAACTAGAGACCCTTGAAACTAGACTAGAAGCAAAAAAAGAGTTGACAAGAGTGAAGAAGGCTTCACTCTTATCTCTATATATACTATCCAACTAGGGGCTACGTGGCAATATTCTATAGGACCTCCAATATATGTTGACTTTATAGGACACATGCCTTGATTTACAAGGCAAGTTTTTTTATGTGTGGATCACATAGTTAGCTTGGTCTTCAAGCTAACAACATGTGTGGCACATGGCTAACTTGTTGACCACGTTTCTAATCCAAAAAGTCAATTAAAGACACCTATAAAGTCAAAGTAGTATCTATGAAGCTTCTAGGAAGCTTTCATAGAAGATATTCTAGAATTAACTTACTTTTACCTATTTTTACTTACTTCTACTTATTTATATATGTAATTACTGGCTTACATGCATATTTTCATGACACCTTGTTGTAAAGATACAAATTATATCTTTGCTACCTTTTCTTGATCATTTTTTAAAATATAGCTATAAACACTTCTAAGAATAAATTCAAATCATAGAATAGTTGTGAATCTTTTTCTATCAAAAGTACAGATAGAAATGCATCTGTAAATTCAACTTAAATAAATCCATCAAGTTATCAAGAAGGATGTAACCTTAGATAAAACTTCATTTATAATAAAAATTGTTAACTTTGATCTTCTTCCATTAAACTTTTTTGGCATACTTATGCTTGTTCCTTTTATATTTATAGTAACAAGGCTTCTTAAGTTTTATTGTAAATTTGATCTACTTGTATCTCTCAATTACACAATTTTTTGACATAGTCTTTGAATTTTTATTATTGATTTCTTCTATGGATGTAGAAATAATATCTATATCATTTAAATTAGAAATACATGAGATTTCTATTTTAAAAATATTAACAAGTTTGTAAAGATCTATAATAATTATAATTTTATTTTTATTTTTGCCAAAAATAGCATCTATAATTTTTTATAAATAATTCAAATAAATCAATAAAATAAATTATAAGAGGGTAATCTACAACCTCTAATATCAATTAAAATTTCTAAAAAGAGAAGTAATTTTTTTTTAAAGAAAAAAATAATATTAGAAAAATAATTATTAATTCAAAGATAAATAATTTATAATACAATAATAGAAGTAGAATAATTTTTTTACTTTTTTAAAAAAAATAAGAATAATGAGTTATTATCCTTGTCAAACTATCAAGGATATGAATCTCAAAGAATTAAAAGATTAATACACCCTTGCATTACTCAAAAATATTAGAAAAACATTCAAAGATAGTATAATATTAAACTAGAATAGCTATTGCTAAAGACAAGAAGATTAGAAAGTCTTGAAAGAAAAAAAGGACTAGAAATGTATTGACAAGAATAAAAAAGGCTTGACTCTTGCCTCTATATATACTATCTAACTAAGAGGTGCATGGCAACATTCTATAGGACCTCCAACATGTGTCTAATTTGCAAGACACATGTCTCAACTTGTACACATACTATACCACAAGCTATCGACACATGTCATACATTATTAACTTGTTGGCCAAATTTCTAACCTATCAATCAACTATAAACATTTGTAAAGTGAAATATGCTTCTATAAAGCTTTTAAGAAGATTTGCCATAAGATAACATCAAATCTACCTATATTTACCTTTTGCCTAGTACTTCTTAATTAAATAAATATATATGTAGTGAGGTTCTCTTATGTAGGTTCTCTTATAGTATGTGGTGAGGTATTGTTGTTGAGAAGTTGCTACCTTCTTCAAAAATTGGTGGTCATCTACTGCCAAAGTTTGGAGCTCCAAGCAATGTGGATTAGGCAGCTGGACTGCTCTCTGACATGAATATTCCTGCAGAGTGCCATTGGAGCTGCTGGGATCGTTCAGGTTTTTTCTTCCTTGTTGAGTTATAGGACTGCTTGTAGAGGCAATTTTGCTCTGCTAGTCTCCGAATGCATCATTTTTGTTGGATTTTTCTGGTCCTCATGTCTTGTAGCTGTTGGTAGTTCCAGAGTAGCAGTTTGCCTACGGGGTTGGAGTTCTTGGTTGACTTTAGTTCCAACTATTTCTCATCTGGTTCCATGTTGATGTTCTTTTCCTTTGACAATTGTGATCTACTCTTGATGTTAGCCCTCTTTGTTGTTCTCGTAGATTGGCTCTTGCTGATCGTATTCTTCTTGCTCTCTTGCTACTAATCCTCCTTTAAATCTTTGTTTTAATCCATTTTTTCTAGATCTCCATCATCGCCGTAGATTCCTTGCTGTTATTCTTCTTTAAGTTGGGGAGCTTGTTTAAATCTGTCGTTGCTTGTTTTTTTTGGCTTTTCTATCTTCATCATCACCCTCACCTCTTTGTGTCCCCTGCACAGCAACCATTTGCTCATATCATACGCTCGCAGGTTGTTGCTCTGGACCAACCCAACTAGCATCATTCCACTCTCCTATTTGGCAGGGCGCAAGGTGCTAGATCTGTCTAGCATTGTTTCCTAGAACCGGAGGAAGAAAACAAGGTTCATGTTTCTCACGTTGGTATCCAGTCCGTGAGGAGCTGCTGGGTTGTCGATGAAACCATCGACGACGTGATCATGTTTTGTTCTTCTTTTCTTCGTGTGGCTCTGCAGTTGGAGTGGCGTGCCGTCGGTTCCTTGATTGCAACTCTTCAACTGCCGCCATAGTCGTCAATGAAGTAGCAAGCTCGTATCAGTTGGGGTTTAATTCATTGGGACAAAGACAGTAGAAGGAAGATGTGAAGGACTTCCATCAAATCGGCATTCCGTAAACTCAACTACGTGACTTGGTGGTAATGCTGCTCTTTGACAGTCATCCTCAAGTTCAAATTCTCCTCCAAGTGTACTGTTCCTTTGATGAAGTTCTCAAGTACATGAAGTGGACTTCGGGGTTCTTCTTAACAACCGATCAGACTGGGAAGTGCAAATTTTGTTCAGAGACGGTTTCTTCATCAAAGCTTGCCGCTCTTCACTTAGAGGTTAAAATTTAGGAAGAGAACCAAAAAAATAGGGAGGTAGACACATTCTACAAAATCACTTGAGTTGGAGTCGTCGTCTGCTCCCTCATAAACACGGAGGATTGGATGGAGTTAGGTTAGGATTTGGATGAAATTACTACTAGATGAAAAATATATTAATAGATGAATGGTCATTCAAAGATGAGCTGTTATTCAAATATGAATTATTATTAAAAGGTGAACTTTTATTCATGGATGAAAACTTCTAAACCATGATTGATTGTATGTGGTGAATTTTATTGAGTTCTATTTTGATTAAATTAATTGGAGAGAGATAATAATGTTAAATTAGTTGAATGTTATGTTACAATGCATGTAATTGATATAATAAGTTAAAGCTAAGTTCTTGAGTGAACTAGTGGGGGTTTATTCTACCTCACATTGGAAAGAAAAAATAATAAAAAGAAATTCAGAAATTAGTTTTGAGAGATCTAAGTAGATAATAACTTTATAAAATCTTTTTAGAGTTAGAATTATTTTGATTCTTTTTAGAATAAAATAAGAATAATATTTTGATGAATTTTATAAGTTTTATATTAGTTATATAATTGAAATTCTTTGGTTTGTAGAAATTATTGCATTAAATGTATGTTGTGAAATTAAGCTTAATTGAATGGTTAGATCAAAAGTCATTATAGTTTAAGTAGGTTAGGATCTCAAAAATTAGATTTTGAAGATTATTAAGGGTTTCTATGATTATTAGCAATTTGTTAGTTAGATAGAAATAAAAATTTTATGAATTGATAGTTGATTAAGTTTTTAATATTTATACAAATATTTACAGTAAGAAAATAATAAAAAATTAATCTATTGAAACTCAAAGATTGACAATAGGTCAAAAGAGGAGGGCCAACAGTCCAACGAATTAGGAATTTTTCTTATTAAAATTTGATTAGATTTAATTAAAATTACTTAAAACTTTCATATATATATATATATATATATATGTGTGTGTGTGTTATTAAATATATATATATATATATAATAAAATAAAAAATCAAAAGAGTCTTAAAAAGAATAGAAGAGAAGAAGAAAGAAAAAAAGAAAAGAAAAAGGGCAGAACAGAAGAAAAATGAAGGGCAAAAGAAAAGAAAAAGAAAAAGAAAAACAGAAAAAAGAAGGATGAAAAAATAAAAATTAAAAATTAAAAATTAAATTAAAAGGTGATCAAGGTGGCGAGAGGCTGCCCCTAAATGGCGGCAACTCCCTCATCATTAGGCTCCGGCTACCAGATCCCTCACTCCTTAGTATTTTTTTTTGGTTTTTTTTTTCTTCATGTCTCCACGAGCTCCGGGCGCTCTGAATTTTTTTTTCCGTTTCCTTCACGTGGTGGGGATATTGCGGTGCAGTATTTTCCCTCATCTTTTTTGTTTTTGCTTGGTTGGAGTGCTGCGGTACAGCTCTGCCTTGTCCTCTTGGTTCTGGTTTATCTCTGCTCGTGTCTTTATTAAATGGCACTTTAAAGTGTGTTTTTGGTTTGGGCTTGTGGATGTTGCGGCAGCCGTTGCAAGGTGTGGTGGTGTAAGCTAATGTGCGATTGAAGCGACGCAAAGAGGTGCTGCATTGCAACATTTCAAGTACGAGCAAATCTTGTATTTTTTTTTCATACGCACTATGCATTGGCAGCGTAATGCCAAGGTTGACGTTGGTGATCTTGCGGTCGATCGATTAGCAACCCCGGCTGGATTTTGTAGTGTCAAGGATTCTTTCCATGCAAGTATCATGTGGAGGTTGGAGAATTATATGAGTAGCGTTGTAAGTTCACAAGTGGCGCTGGATTGGAGTTCAGCACGATAGTAGGTGATAGCGCCTTGAGGTAGTGGAGATCAATGAAGGCGCAATGGCAGTTGCGATTAGCTTGTGGTGCAGCTCAATGGTGTAGAAGCTCACTTAGAATCAGCAATTGTTTATTCTCTTTGGTGTGTGGCTGTGCTACACATTATTTTTTTTCCTTGATTGATCTATAGTTCAAAGCTGTTGTCGATGGCGACAGTGTTCCGATCTCTTGCGGGGGTTTTTCTCGCTTATTTGCTGTTGGTGGCTGTGGAACTGTGTTGCAGCGGGATGATAGATGTTACCGGCCATCAAAAGATTTTTCGTTGTAGCAAGGAAAATAAAAATAAATAAATATAATATAATATTGATAATCTATTAATTGTGTATAGTGATAGTATTGTTGTGTGACTTGTATTGTAGATTGTGATTGCTTGAGTGTAAATTTAATTTGTTAAATTGGTTAAATTATCTTAATAAGTAGGAAGAATTGTTTATTTAATCACTCATAAGTTAATTAGTAGTTGTGAATTAGATGAGATCACCTATTAGGGTCGTTGTCTTATTTCAAAACTAGAATGTTATTAAAATTATTGGACATCAAATAAAATAAATTAAAAAATTAATCAATAATTGTTAGAACATTTAAATAATTCAATGGTTGTGAATTAGAATAGGCTTCCAACCAGTAGGGGTTTATTTTGGTTCACAATTTTCTTTAGAGTTAATTAGGATTTAATTAATATTTTTTTCAATATTTCTTTATAACTTCTTTACGAATTTTTTAGGATTTCTTTGAGATTTTTTCAAGATTGATTAAGATTTCTTTAGGATTTAATTAGGATTATTAAAGATTATTTAAGATTTATTTAAAATTAATAATGTGTAATAAGATATTTATAGAATTTTTAAAAAAATAATAAGCTAATTGAAAGCTTATTTAGGTTATTCAAGATTGTCAAAAAGGCCTTCCTAACACTTTATACATTGTTTTTAGATTGTACATCTAACTTCAAGGTAAAATCAAATCCTTCAAGTCAAATGCTAATGTTGTATTGTAGTACAACTATTAGGTAAAATAAAAAAATATGGATTATATTATAGAAGAGCTTAATTGAAAAATATAGTGGCAAATTATTTTAGAAAAATAATATTAATAAATAAAGAGGTAATAAAAACATTCAATATTAATGTTGCATTTTTGTAAAAAAAACTCCTATTTATTTTGTAAGACAATAAATAAGACAAAATATAGTAGATTAGTAAGAACAATATTATAAGCATCTTTAGGTGGAAGTAGAGAATAGCTTTCAGTTAAAATTACATAGAAAAATTAAATATTAATACTCAAAATTGACCAATTAAAAACCACGGTTTAAACTAGACCTTGAGATACAAAACTATGCACATGTAGCAATTGTAAGGCTTTTTGGTTGATTGGAGTGCAAATTCAAGCAGAAAAGTTTATAATAAATGTTTGAGCATTGATTTTGAGTGATTTGGATGGTTGTTGACTTTGTAAGAGTTTTGCAAAGTTTTAGGTGATTTGGAATCTTGTGAAATAAAAAAGAGTTTATATTTTTGGAGAATTTCAAGAGCATTGTAGCCAATAAGGAAGTAGAAATATATAAGTTTGTGAATATACTTGTTTAAAATATATTGTGTGAATTTGAGATTAGTCAAATAGATAGATTAAAATTTATTAAAATTTAATTGGATTAGATTCTTAGAAATTGGATTTTAAAAAATAGTAAGGATTTGTACAATTTTGAGCAATTTGTCAATTGGATTGAAATAATATTTTGTGAAGTGATAGTAGATTTAGCTTGCAACATTTTTGTAAATTTTGAAGACAAGTGAACAATGCAATAAGGAAATATTGTTGCTAGTAAATTGACATCAAGGTTGAAAAATGAGGACGGCCAATACTTAAGTAGATTATGAACTTTTTATTCCAATTTGATTATTAGGTTCTTTATTAATTACAAAATATAAATTTACCTTCCACAACCAAGTATCCATTATATTTTCAAATAAGACAACATAAAATATAACATTGAGTGCATTCTCAAGTTGATTTCTACATAATATTATAGTGCAAGCTTCACAAGCTTGTCAAATGAATTGGCAAATAATTCTTCTATAGAAGAATTTGATTTGAGAGATTGCAAAAGCTTAACAAGCTTGCTAATTGATTTAATGTGCTTCCATACTCAATTAGTCATAATTGCATTCAACTAATAGAAATTTTGTCTAGTCAATATCTTGTCTTCTATTGATGTTTTGTTTATCTTTTTTTCATTCAAATTTAGAACCAAAAATCATATAAGCATAAAATATTTGGTTTTTGTATGTATTTTTTAATATTAAATTTAATAAACTTTAGATATGTATCTTAATATAAATATGTTGTATATATAGTTTTTAATATTAATTAAAACTCTTATATTACATATGCTTGGAAAAAACATATCATTAAGTTTATTTTTGGTAGAAGTAAAAAATAAAAATAAAAATATATTTTAGTTATATTATAATATATATAATAATTCTTATTAGATAGAATATTGAAACCATCTTTAATATTTTAGATGAACTTATACTATAAATAATCACAATTTATTGTATTATTAGAATTGATTTCTAATTTAATAATACACATTATATTTATTTATTTATTTATTTATCTATCTATCTATATATCTATCTATCTAATATTTTGTAATGTTTGCAAATACATCAAAAATTATTGTTGACTTAGATGATTTTAAAAGACTAATATTTTAAATTAAGATTATTATGGATTTATGTTATGTAATGGATATTAGATCAATCTTGCAAAAACATTGTTATTAATGAATTGATGTTTTAGACAATATATAAGGTGAAGGCTTTTAGTTCACACTTGCATAGTCTATGTAAACAATGGCTTATCAAAATACAATATACATGAACATATTATAAAATAGCATTGTTATAATACCATTATATTTTTCACTTATAATATTTTAATGATTAGTTTTAAAAAATCTTATTTGTATTGTATATATTTTTTTAAAATAAAAAAGACAGTCATTCAACAATGCATTTATTACATAAACATGTTTTAAAAAGTTAATCATGTACCATCACAATTTTGTAATAGAATTTTTACAAATGATGTCTACTACAATATTATGATCTATAGAAATTACAGAAAACCTAATGTAAAATAAGCCAACAAAATTTTAACATCAATATTCAACAAAAACGTGATCAGCATAATATACAAATTAACAATATAATGTATGTTTCACATCAACACCATGTTTTGATACTTTGACGTTGAGTACCCACGATGGTGAACAATGGCTGTGGACACTGGTCATGGACGCCTCATCCTTCGCCTCACACCTACCTCAAGTCAAATGAAAAAATGTCTAATGTCCAACGGTGCCAGCAAACTAGGACATTTACATGTCTACCGTTCTATGTTCTAGACCGTGTGCAGTTTTACTGGCCACTACAAAAGTGTCATAAATGCCATTGTCCAGTCAGTGATTGTGGTGTGCAAAAACTTACATTTCTGTACAAACAAAATCCCCAAATTCCAGTCAATTATCACTTGCCATTGTGTCACCAGAAGCATGTATAACACTCATCTTAACTAAATAAGAAGCCTGACATGTTCTTGATTCAAACTTTCTTTCAAGCACATGCAACCCCAAGCAGATTTTTCGTATATGGATTAGAAGGCCAAACTGATCGGTAGACAAACAAATCTGAAGACATCCTTTGGTCGGAGAGATTCTCATTCATAAGTCCAAGTGTACACTGAGATGTTGAAAAGGTTCGGCTGTCGAGTATGACCACAATGATCAATATCTCTTGTTTTTAACGAAGCTGGAGCTAACCTGATTGACTAAGCATCTTTATGTCCCTGTCCACACGTATTCGGAAAACGAAGTGTTGAAAATGCCACATTAAAAGTGGGTCACTGGGTTTGGTGGAACCTCATTCGTAGCTTCTGCTTTTCCTTGCGATCCTCTGAAACCCAAACTGCAGTGCGGAGTGGATACTTTGTGTGTATTCCAACCAGGAGGTGTTAGGGCTGCTTTTGTTAGACGAGCTGGACTTTCGTTTGTCCAGACTTGTCCGCAACAGGGAGCAGCAAGGATCTCTCCACATAATGAACGACGAATGTATCCAATCGGTCGATGACCGATTGCAGTATGAGCATAATTCCGCACTACACCATCTCCCCACCTACTCCTACAAGATTCTATCAATAAAACCAACAGTCAGAAGCTTAACCTCGATGGAATGTGATGATTATAGCTTCCCGCCCTACTTGAAGACGACGCCTTCGCCCTCGATAATGTGACCCAAGCGGTAAACCTTGGCGTCAGGGTTTGCTTCAGAGAGGATGCGCTCCGCTACGGCTTCGTTAACTATCAACACCATACCAATACCCATGTTGAATGTTCGCCGCATCTCCGCATCGTCTACTCCGCCCTGCTCTTGCAACCATTTGAAAATAGGCGGCACTTCCCATGACCCTGCGTCGATCTCCACACCAAGACCCTTGGGGAATACCCGAGGGATGTTGTCAGTGAATCCGCCACCAGTGATATGAGCAATGCCCTTGATGCCCCCCTTGGCCACGAGGTCCAATACCTGTAAGCGGGACACACGAATGAGCAGAAGAAGGTGCTATAGGAATATGTTCATCATGCTATCTGATTATCTGAAACAAACATGAATTATAAAGAGTAAGTTGTGAATAGTGAGCCAAATACCCAGAAGTGTCATCGAAGCTTTCAAAATAAGATGAACGAAGAAGTCTAAATGATGTAACATGGACGCAGGAGGATTGTAACTCTTCTATCATCAGAAAAGGACTGATAATATCCACACGGTATCCAGGGCCAAGAAGGCGAGAGTACAGGGCTAGGAAGGTTAATGAGTTGGCCAATCTGAAAGCTGCGGAAACATGAAACAGAAACTAAAAACGGAACAGGGTAGTTATCAAAAAAATATACAGCAACCTGTTTCAATCACCTGCTTCACGTAGATGGTAGTGGGCACAAGCAATGCCTCGCCGATAGAAATTCCCGCACCAGGCAATTCGTCGTGAAGAGATGACCCAGACTTAGCCAAAACCTTACGGGCAAGCGAAAACCCATTGGAGTGCACCCCACTGGAAGGGAGGCCAAGCAGGATATCGCCTGCAACAATGCTTTTCCCATCGATCAACGCATCCTTTTTCACACTCCCCACCGCAAATCCGCTCAAGTCATACTCCCCAGGGGCGTAAAACCCTGGCATCTCAGCCGTCTCGCCACCGAGCAGCGCACAACCAGACTGCTTGCACCCGTCCACAATTCCCTTGATCACCTGCTCCGCTTGGTCCACGTCTAAATGACTGGTAGCAAAGTAATCCAAAAAGAACATGGGCGTGGCGCCGCTCGTGATAATATCATTTACGCTCATTGCCACCAAGTCGATGCCGATTGTATCGTGCTTGTCCATGTCGAACGCCAGTTTTAGCTTGGTCCCAACCCCATCAGTCCCCGCCACCAGGAACGAGTCCCCAAAGGAGTACAGGCCTCCGAACCCTCCAATGCCCGGCGTCATCTTCGCAATTCGCCGCACGAGCTCCGTGCCCGCGTCGATGTCCACCCCAGCGTCCTTGTACGTAAGACCTCCACCATTCGCATTCCCAGCAGCCATGGCCGTGCACTCTCTAGTCTTCCGCACAGAAGCCATGGCCTTCCCCTGCCGCGGCACGAATGCAACGCGCAGCTCACTTCCTCGCAGCTGAATACTCTCCGAGATACTTCGATAGCCCCTGGACGAGCCAGCAGCCACAGCGCAAGTCATGCTAGCGGTCGCCATGGCCACCAAAACCCAAAACCCTACGGGAGATTTGCCGAGTTGTGAATGCAGAATTAGCGAGAATAGGAGTTGTATCGATTGTGGCAGCGCCAGAGATGGTATGCTAGCGGAGCGGTGACCGTGGGCCCCCGACGCTGCTGGGTAGCGGCGAATCTCTTTTATTTTGACGTCTCCGAATGGTTCGTTCCTATCTGGGGCCGGGTCGCCAGGGGTCCTTTGGAAACCCGGCCTGAGATTCTGATCCCCGCCTTTGGGTCCCCTTGGTGAAAGGTGCCGCCCCTCCCGCCAGGTTGAGGTGCCCGATCCCGTTCTTTTCCAGCTATGCTCACACTCTCCACATTCTCTCTTTTTTTTCATTTATAAATGTATCAGTACTTATCATTTAAAACAGCTTGGGCATAAGATAAAGATGTAAAGAAACCAAACATGGATGAACAAGGGAATGGATGATGGCAATGCGAGAAATTGCAGTGACCAATGGCATGGGTTTCCACTTGAAAATAAATGTACAAATATAAAAACAATTTCTTTGTTTGAATAATTACTCATTATAGATTGTACGACCATTGTTTAATCAAATCTAAAGTAGCTAAAAATTAAGTACCTAAACGTGAATTCATAACATATTTTGAATAGAAAGTCTACCTTATTTTATTTAATATAAATTTATGAGTAAAATAATTGTGATTAATAATTTATTTTTTAATATCATAACTTTATTATATATCAAACTAATAAGGATCTAAATAATTAATTATAAATATAAATTTTTTTAAAGCTATTAAAAGATTGTAATTTTTTAAAAGAAATATTATTTATGATATTACTTTAAAGTTTTAATTGTTGCAAAAAATACTTTAAAAATAAATTGTATCAAAGACATAAAAAAACAAAACAAAACAAAACAAATTCTAAAATCAGAATATATCCTTATATTATTAAAAAAAAAAATTAACAAAGAAAAGTTAGATATTTGATGATTTAATCAAAATTATAATTAGATGTATTTAAAATAATATATAGCTAATAAATTAGAAATAATTAAAATTTTAATATCTAATTATATTTTTATATTTTTAAATTTTATTTTAAATCCATAAATAAATAAGATGAAATTAAAAAAAATATAAATTTAATATTATTATCTTAAATTAAATATATATTAATAAATAATAAATTTTAATTTTAAAATAATAATCTTAAAGTAGGTGCATCTATAATTTATAATATATTTATTTAAATAATTAGGAATATATGTATAATTAAGTGGACTTAAGTCAATATCTTATTAAAGAATTTTTTACAAGCTTTGTAGATGAAAATTTGACTTTATCTATATTGATAGATGATTGATAGGTTAAAAATTTGGTCAAGAAATTATATACAATTTGCACATATTAGCCTCTTGTATTATAAGTTAGTTATGTGGCACAAATTTTAAAAACTTGCTCTATAAGTTATATATAACATATAAGAGCATTGCGATATAATTTCTTTACCAAATATTATATTTAAAAATAAAAGTAAAGCCTTTCTTACTATTTTCAATGATTTTCTTCTTTTTAGTCTAGTTTAAAAAAATTCCTAGTCTTTTTATTATTTATCATAGCTATTTTAATTTTTTCTTATATATATATATACATACTATCATAGACATACACATGTAAACCAATAATTACTTATATGATTTAGATAATAATAGGTAAAAGTAGGTCAATTCCATAATATCTTCTATAGAAGCTTCATAGACGCTGCTTTGATTTTATAGGTGTCTTTAATTGACTTTTTAGGTTAGAGACATGATCAATAAGTTGGCCATGTGCCACACATATTGATAGCTTGAAGAACAAGCTAACATGTAGAAAACTTGACTTATAAGCTAAGAAATGTGTCCTACAAAGTCAATACATATTAGAGGTCTTATAGAACATCGCCACGTAGCTCCTAGTTAGATAATATATATAGAAGCAAGACTAAAGCCCTCTTCACTCTTGTCAATTTCTTTCTTGCTTCTAGTCTAGTTTCAAGAGTCTCAAGTTTTCTTGTCTTTTGATAATAAGCCATTTCAGTTTCTTTTTAATATACGTACTTTTTTATTTTTATTTTTTCACTTTTTCTTTGACACAAATTTCATTGGTTTATACATCATCTTTCAATTCATATCCTTGATACATACATATATTTCATCTCTCTTTGATGTATATCTTGTTTATTTAATTACACTCTTAAAATTATTTTTTATTCTTGTCAATATTTTTTTAATCCTTAGTCTTATTTCAAGACTTTTTGGCCTTCTTGTCTTTGGCAAAATTTATTATAATTTCAATATTATATTAGTTTTGAGTGAATATTTATTCTTTTTGAGTTACAAAAGAGTAAATTAAATTTTAGGTTCTTCAAAATCCATGTTTTTAACAATTTGAGAAGAAAGCTTAGGAGTCTTACGAAAGCTTTTGGAGATCGAAAGGTGCGGCTGGAAGGGCAACTTCAAGACATACATCTTTTGCGAAGGAAATTTTGCATTTGGAGTTTATGTGAAGGAGTTATAGGGAGTTAAAGACAACACATTCAAATCAAAGGCAGTAAGTGAGTGGTTATGTTCAAAGTAGTGTTAGGAGCCATAACTTAAGTTTTCGAAAGAAATTTTGGCTCAAACTTTGAGAGAATGTAAAAATTTGTATTAAAAAGCTATCTATATAAGTTTCGTGGAATTTGGACTTATGGTTTGTGAGATATGAAGAAAATTGCACGTAGGTATATAAAGATTAGGGTTTGAAGCGACTGTTAGGATTTTGAAGATATCTCAAGATCCGCCACGAATTTGCGGTTGAAATTTGTTGTAAAAATTAATAACAACATATTAGTACTTCATGTAAATTTTGATCTTGTTTAGATGGTTGGATCAAGAGTTATGAGGTTTTTAGGTTTGGGAGAATTTCCACACAAAGATATACAAGGTTTTAGAGTACTTCTACCATATTTTGGATGTTGTTGGTTATTTGAGACTTAAGTATTTGGTGTAATTGTCCCAAAAAGAGAACTTATATATATAAAATTAGGGTTTCCTTATTTTAAGCTTGATTGAGCAATTAGTTACAACCACAAGCCCAGTGCTTTCTTTAGGCAAAACCTCTCTACCCTGACAACGTGCTCTGTTTTTCCGATAGTTTGAGGATGAAAAGTCGAAGATAGTTTTATATCCACTTGTAAAATCTTAAAAAGATTTCTCTAAAAACTTGATACAAACTAAGTTCCCCTATCCGATACAATATCCTTTGGAATCGATGATAGCGATAGATGTTGTCAATAAAAAGCTTAGCTGTTTCTTCACTCGTGATGGATTTTATACATGGCACAAAATGTGCTATCTTGGTGAAGCGATCTACTATCACAAATATAAAGTCATAAGAACCTGAGCTTGGAAGATCCATAATGAAGTCCATAGAAACAGAAGACCATGGTTGTTCTGGAATGGATAATGGCTAAAAAAGTCCAAAAGGTCAATGACGAGGAGTTTTTGATCTTGAGCAAATATCACATGATTGTACAAAATCTTTAACTACCTTCCACATTTGAGGCCACCAAAAATCCCTAGATATTAGCTCCAACATCTTATTATATCCAAAATGTCATGCTGCTAGAAAGTCGTGACGAGCTTGAAGAACACATAAACGTACTTCTCCTTCTGGAACATATAGGCATCCTTTGAAATAGAGTAGGTTGTTCTTGAATTCGAATTTAGAGGGATCATGAGATTTAAAAGAATTATTCTTGATATCATAAACAAGAGAGTTTGAAGACATACTTAACTGAACTTGCTTGAGAAAAGTTAAATGAACAATCAATATTGATTTTATTGCTTGAAGATGAAATTGCTTCAACTTCAAGAGAACCGTTCTTTATTGTTCAAAAGCTGCATTTCCTTCTTTTAGTGCAAGATAAGAATGTTTAGACAAGGCATCAAACAAATCTTATTGTTTTCTTAGTTGATGAGTAATGATGAATTCGAATCTTGATAAAGACATGCTTCAACGAGCTTGACGATGATTTAATACGTATGTTGATATGAAATACTCGAGGTTCTTATGAACTGTATATACGGTGATTGGACTTGAGGTATCTTCTAGATAATGACATCATTCTTAAAATGAATCCATAATTGCAAGAAGCTCTTTATCGTGGATTTCATAGTTAATCTCAGCTACTAAAAATTTCTTGGAATAGAAAGCTACTGGATGCAGCTTGTTATCTCCTCCCATTTGTGACAAAACGGCACCCAAGGTAAAGTTTGATGCATCTATTTCCATAAAAAATGCCTTGGAGAAGTCGACGTGATACAAAATTGGTGCAGAAGTAAATTCCTTCTTTAAAGCATCAAACGTTATTTTAGCTTCTTTACTCCACTCAAATTTATCTTTACAAGTCAAATGCATAAGTGGAGCTACAACTTGAGAAAAGTTCTTGATGAAGATTCGATAGTAATTTGCAAAGTCCAAAAAGTATTGCACATCTCGTACTGTTCTTAGAAACTTCCAATCTATGATAGTCTTGACCTTCTTAGGATCCATCATCAGGCCTTCGTTGGAAATGATGTATCTTAAAAAATCAACTTGAGTAGTGTGGAATACACACTTTTCCAACTTGGCATATAATCCTGCATCTCTTAGTTTTTGTAACACACGACAAACATGGAGTTCATGTTCTTCTGTATTCTTAGAGTAGATTAGAATGTCGTCTAAATAAAAAATGACAAAATTATCTAAAAAATCACAAAAAACATCATTCATAAGATGTTGAAAAGCAGTTGGTACGTTTGTGAGTCCAAAAGGCATGACATTATATTCAAAATATCCATACCTAGTTCGAAAAGAAGTCTTCCATTCATCTCCTTCTTTGATGTGGATCAAATTGTATGCTCATTGTATATCTATTTTTGTGTAGATCTTTGCTTGATTGAGTTGATCAAGAAGTCTTGAAATCAAAGGTAAAGGATACCTATTTTTTATGGTGATCTTGTTAAGGCCTCGATAGTCTATGTACATCCGTAGAGATCCATCTTTTTTCTTCACAAATAAGATCGGCACTTCTATTGGAGATTTTGAATGGCATATGAAGTTTTTAGCCAAGTTCTCATTAATATACTCCTTGAGTGCAGCCAACTCGTTTTGTGATAAGCTATAGATTGGTCCAAATGGTGATTGAGCTCCTTCTTAAAGATTAATTTAACAATCATAAGGTTGATGTTTTGGAAGAATATCTACATTCTTCTTCTCAAAAATATCTTAGAATTCTTGATATTGACTAAGAATATCACTTGACGTCTTTTCACTATCTGAAATGGGCATGGCATATACAGTAAAAGATGACCCCTCTTTGGCTGCATGCATGAAAGCTTTTGCATCTATTAGTAAGGGCTTAGAAGTACTAGACTTATGTATTTCCTCTTGATTAATAGAATTTCGAAATAAAATATTAGGAAAGTTATGGTTATGGGACATCCAATCTATCTGAGGATTATATTTTTTTAACTAGGATAGTCCTAAAATGACTGAATTTAAAGGATATCAAATCACATTAAATATTACTATACTATTATGATTTTTAATTATTAAATCGAAAAGAACAGTCTCATGGATAACATCACTAGAAGACAACGAACGACCATCTATGACTTCTACATGTACGGATTTGATTTTCTTGACTAATGATATTTCTTATTTTTTGACAAAGTCTTCGTCTATGATACAAGTTGAGGCTCCTGAATCTAATAATACAAAGATTTTATGATTTTTGGATCCTAAACACACATCTACTATAAAACAAGGTGAGGGATCTGAGGAGAGAATAGGACCTTGACTAGGTGTTGCACATGGTTCCAATCGCACGGTCCCTATTGTAGCTGGAGGAACTCGTTTTCCAACACATTGTCTTCTTTTGCAATCGTACTCCTCATTTTGTGATTGCGTTGCTTCCTTGGACAATATTGAGTAGTGTATTTAGCGTCTCTGTAATATAGACATAAATCCTCTTGATGTCATTGAGTCTTTTTTAACTCCGTGAGGGATTTAAAACATATCGTATCAATTTGCATTGGCTCTGGCCTTGATGGAAAGGTTTCCAAAAACTTAGAAGGTGTTGCCATGACTTGACTTGTTCTTCTCCAGCCATGTCTTTGTTTTTGAGATCTTTCAAATAAACAATTATGACATGTAATAGCTTGAGCAATGAATTATTCTAAAGAATCTATTTTTGGCATTGTCAATAATAAATCTTTGACATTATCTTTTAATCCATAGAAAAATTGATTGATAAAGGCTTTATCATTCCAGTCCACATCACAAGCAAGACTTTGGAATTCAGCGACATACGTGGTGGCTGAAAGTGATCCTTGTCGTAGTGATACAAGCTTGGTCTTTGCTACTCTTTCTCGATCACTTTCTCCAAATATAGCCATAAATACTTCCAAGAATGAGGTCAAATCATAGAGTAGTCGTGAATCTTTTTCCATCAAAGGTGTAAACCAAGAGAGAGTACTTCCAGATAGAAGCACATCTATGAATCCAACTTGAGTAAATCCATCATGGTATTGGAAAGAATGCAACCTTAAGTAGAGTTTAATTTATTACAAAAACCCTCAAAATCTTAATCTTGTTCTGTCAAACTTTTCAAGCATACTAATCTTTGCCTCCCTTGAGCTTGTAGAAGCAAAACTCTCTGAATTTGGTTGCAAGGCCAATCGACTTGTTTCCTTCAACTGCACAACTTCTTGGCATAGACTCTGAACTTTTTCCATAGTAGTAAGAATAGTGCTTCCATGGTTGGTGTTGGTGATGTGTGAAATTTTGGTCCTAAGAGTATTGACAAGCCTATGAAGATCTGCAATAGTTACAAATCTATTTTCACTTCCACTAAGTATAGCATCCATGATTCTTCTTTCCATAGATAACTCAAACGAATTCAAAAGTTAAATAAGAGGAGGGTAATCCGAAACCTCTAAAAATAAATTCCACAAAGAGGGATAATCCACTCTCTTTAAGAAAAAGATCAATGTTAGAAAATAAGATTTTTTTTGTTTAAAGGTGGATAGTCCGCAACCTTCAAAATACAATAATAGAAGTGGGATAATCCACTGACTTCTAGAGCAAGACAGAAATAATATGTTAGCACTCTTGTCAAACTATTAAGGATATGAACTCCAAAGAAAGATAATCTCAATACATTCTTGTGTCACTCAAAAATACTTAGAAATCACTCAAAGGTGATAATATATTAAAATAGAATGGCTATTGTCAAAGACTAGAAAACATGACAACACTTGAAACTAGACTAGAAATAAGAAAAGAGTTGACAAGAATAAAGAAGGCTTTACTCTTGTCTCTATATATATTATCTAACTACGGATTACATGGTGATGTTCTATAGGACCTCTAATATGTGTTGACTTTGTAGGACACTTGCCTTGACTTACGAGGTAAGTTTTTCTATGTGTGGGCTACATAGTTAGCTTGGTCTTCAAGCTAACAATATGTGTGGCACATGGCCAACTTGTTGACCACGTTTCTAATCCAAAAAGTCAATTAAAGACATCTATGAAGTCAAAGCAGCATCTATAAAATTTCTAAGAAGCTTCCATACTAAATACTATAGAATTAACTTACTTTTATCTACTTTTACTTACTTCTACTTATTTATATATGTAATTTCTAGCTTACATAAGTATGTTCATAACACATACTCCAACGGGCCAAGCGATGATTCAAAACATGTGCTGACATAAAATATTCAAGATTCTTGTGATCCGGATACATTCTGAGTGGACTAGAAGCACCTTCTAGATAATGGCACTATTCTTGAAACAAATCCACGATTGTAAAAAGTTCTTTGTTATAGATCTCCTAGTTGATCTTGGATGCTGAAATTTTTTTGAAATGAAAAGCTGTTGAATGAAATTTATCATCTGTTCCCATTTGTGATAATACGGCACCCGAAACAAAGTCTGATGCATTTGTTTTCGTTAAAAATGGTTTAAAAAAATCTATGCGATATAAGATTGGTGCAGAAATAAAGGTTGTCTTCAAAGCTTCAAATGCTACTTCCACTTCTTGATTCCATTGAAGTTTGTCTTTACAAGTCAAATGTGTAAGTGGAGCTCCAACTTGAAAGAAGTCTATGATGAAGATCCGATAGTAGTTAACAAATCTCAATAAGCATTGGACATCTCTTATCGTTTTTGGGACCTTCTAATCCATAATAGTTTGAATTTTCTTAGGATCTATTTCAAGTCTATCATTTAAAATGATGTATTCTAAAAAATCGACTTGAATAGTATGAAATACACACTTTTCTATCTTGGCATAGAATCTCACATCTCTTAGTTTTTGTAATACATGACAAACATGAAGTTCATATTCTTCTATGTTCTTAGAATAGATTAAAATGTTGTCTAAGTAACAGACAATAAAATCATTTAAAAACTCTTGAAAGACATCATTCATTAGATGTTGGAATGTTGCTAGTGCATTTGTAAGTCCAAAAGGCATGACATTGTATTTGAAATGTCCATACCTTGTTCAAAACACAGTCTTCCATTCATCTCCTTCTTCGATGCGTACTAGATTGTATACTCCTCGTAGATCTATTTTTGTATAGATCTTAGCTTAATTCAATTGATCAAGGAGTCCAGATAACAAAGATAGCAAGTACCTATTTTTGATAGTGATTTTATTGAGTCTTCAATAATCTTTACACATTTACAATGATTTATCTTTTTTCTTCACAAATAAAATTGGAGTTCGTGCTGGAGATTTGGAATGGCGTACGAAGTTCATGGCCAAATTTTCTTCAATATACTCCTTGAGGTCAGCCAACTCATTTTGAGATAAATTTTAGATTGATCCAAATGGAGGTTGTACTCCTTCTTGAAGGTCAATTGAGCAGTCATAGGAATGATGTTTTAGAAGACTATCCACATTCTTCTTTTCAAATACATCTTAAAAATCTTGATATTAGTTTGGAATGCCACTTGAAGTCTTTCCACCAATAGAAAGTCATCTCATTTTTTAATGCATACCAGATTGTATATTCCTCATAGATCTATTTTTGTATAGATCTTAGCTTGATTCAACTAATCAAGGAGTCTAGATATGAGAGGTAGCGGATATCTGTTCTTCATGGTGATTTTACTGAGTCCTCGATAATCGACACATATCTATAATGATCCATCTTTTTTCTTCACATATAAAATTGGAGCTCTTGTTAGAGATTTGGAATGGCGTATGAAGTTCTTGGCTAGATTCTCTTCAATATACTTCTTGATTTCAATTAACTCATTTTGTGATAAATTATAGATTGGTCCAAATGGCGGTTGTGCTCTTTCTTGAAGGTCAATTGAGTAGTCATAGAAATGATGTTCCGAAAGAGTATCTACATTTTTCTTTTCAAATATATCTTAAAAATCTTGATATTGGCTTTGAATGCCACTTGAAGTCTTTCCACCGGTAGAAACAAGTGTGGCATAAATGACACAAGGTGATCCTTCTTTTGTAATATGCAAGAAAGCTCTTGTACCTATAAATATAGATTTAATTATACTAGACTTATGAATTTCTACTTAATTAACTACACTCTTAGTTATACTTTAAGAAAAGTCAAGACTACGAGAAGTCCAATCTATTTTAGGATTATATTTTTCTAGCCATGATAAACCTAAAATGATTTGATTAGAAGGAGATCTAATAATATTAAATATTAAAAAGCTACTATGACCATTAATTGTTATTTCTATAGGAAGGGTTTTATGAGTAACATCTCTTAAAGACAACGGACGACTATCTATGACTTCTACATGAACAGGTTTAGTTTTCTTCACTAAAAATATGCTATGTCTTTTAACAAATTCTTCATGTAAGTAACATGCTGAGGCTCTTGAATATAACAAGTCAGAGGCTTTGTGATGTTTAGGTCCTAAAATAACATTTATTGTAAAAGAAAGAGAGGTTTCTGAGGAAAGAATAGGACCTTCACTAGGTATTGTACAAGGTTCCAGCCGCACGATCTCTATTATAGTTGGAGAAATTCGTTTTTTGACATACTATCTTCTTTGATAGCCGTACTCCTCAGTTTATGGTTGTGTTGCAGTAGTATTACATGCTATCTAGCTTGAGAATGCACCAGGTGTCTGGCTGTAGAAGATAAAACAATGTTTTGCAAGTATCCATGTAGTGTAGTGGGTTTCAAACATCTAAATACAAATTATTTCGGATTTCAATGTAAAAGCTTAATTCCAATACAAAGTACTTAGAAAAACTATTTTTAATAACTTTTAGATATTATAATCACAAATTCTTTTGTTATTTGTTATTTGTTATTTATTTATTTTTTTTTTTAATTTTTAAATCCTAATCCTAGACAAAGAGCTTTGGCAAGCTGTAATTCTCAATCTGAACATCCGATTGTTATAAAACTTCTACCACTAGTGTCTTCGGAAGTCTTTTAAATGCTCACAAAGTTTCAATCCAATCCAAATTACAGATTACAAGAAAACGCCATAAATCCACACTGATGTCCCTTGACCGCTCTCTAGAAAGTTGATGATGAACTTTGACTTGCAATTCTCCTTTTCTAATTTTTAGTTCTCATTCAAACCTTGTGTGTAACTCTGTCTTTAAGTCCTTGACTTACTACATTAAAATTCACCTTATTTTAGCTAATAGATCTCCAGATATTACAAAAATCCTAAACAACTCCAATATGCCAACTTCTGATACCTCTTTATACTAATGATCAAATATCCTCTATTTGTACTATTAGATTAACACAAATTTTTGCATGCACCTGGCATACTCAACCATCTAGACATTTCTAAAATTTCAACTACAAATATTTTTTCAATTTCACAAAACACTCAAGAGTACTAGCCTTAACTTTATTGCAAAAAAAACCCAAATCACAATACAAACACTAACTTTGAGCAACGATTGCCAAGTCCTTCCAAACCCTATGAATTTAGTCTTATTTCTTTCGAACAAGCTTGAAGCTAGCTCTCTGATCCCAAAAAATCCCAATTTTCTGAATGCCCTCTTTATTTTATTTTATTTTATTTTAACTCCGTGAGGTCCCCTATTCTTCCACCCTTGGACTCAGAATTGGAATAGTAGACTATGCTTCCATAGAATTCCCGCCTCTAAGAGGATCTTTCTACAAAAAGGACGTTTCTCCAAAATGACATAGAGAACGGAACAACTTGAAATGGAACCAAAGCCCCCATAATCGAGACCTCATTAGGTTGCCCAACCGAGTCCAGTCTCATACTGGATAAGAAGTCCATAACAGGACCTGGATTAGATGTCTCTGTAATTGGGTCAAATTAGTCTTTCGCATTAGGCTCACCCAAATGTTGAATTAGTCCTTTCCCCTTTTGTCGACTCTTGGTAAGAACGACTTTGATACATTCCACCTGATTTACTGGAAAATCCCAAGGATCTTGATTTATCTCCTCAATTTTTTTCTTGGCTTTGGATTTGCTGATTCCGATTATTAAAATTGAATGGAGTATTATATTGTTGATAAGTATGCCCCAACTGCTTGCAATTCCCATACATTCACATACAATCATCACTGGCTCTAAGATTGGGACATTAACTAGTATAATGACCAATCTATTTGCAACGAAAACAACAAAGTGGTCTTCTTGCACCCCCATTAGGCATATTGGGTGTCTCCATCAATATATACCTACTAGAATTGTTCCACGTAGGGTTAGAAAATAATCTTGGTTGTCCCGTTGGTACGAAAGGTATTTGGTTTGATGACGCCGATTGAGCATATTCTTGCTGTCACGTACGATGGTATAGCTTGCAATGGGATGACATTAACTGGTCCTTGAATATTGGCATTGGAATTGGCCACTGTTTCTAACATCTAAAATGACTAAATATTAATAAAATCTTTTTCATTTATATTTTCACTATATAGTCGTATTACAATATGACATCCGCCCCCTTTGAACCTGTGCATCCTCTGGTATTCACCAAATAATCTAGTTCTTGTTTGATTCATAATATGTTCTCCAAGTCTTCGTCCAAATCTTCTTCATCACTTTTGTTATCTAAGTCAAATTCATCTTTATGTTGAGGAATATCTATGTCCTCACCAAGGTCTTCTATATTTGTTTCTGTATATCTTTGTTTAAATATTTTTATTCGCTTTCATACAATTGGCATTTTTAACCTTATTCCATCTAACTCTCGCAATGAGTAAGTTACATTATCATGAACAGTTGTTATCACATATGGTCCAAACTATCTTTTAGAAAAATTCCTTAAAGTACTATGTTGATTGTCCAAGCTACTATCATAGACCAAAATCCAATCACCTTCTTCAATTGCTTTAGGCCTCAATTGATGCTGCTTATCAAATTGTGCCTTGTTTTGTAACCTCGCTTTTTTTTAATCTTCCTAATGCTATTTGCACATCTTCAGATCTTTGCTCTTATTATTGAATTCTAATAGCTAGAAGTTCTTCTCTTGTCAATCCATCTTCCCATGGTAACATACTCCAAGTAGGTACTTTTTCTTCAATTGACTCAATTGGTTTTTGACCTATCATAAGCTCAATAGGCATATATCCCGTTAGTAAGCTATGAGTTGTTTGATCAATCCATAATATAAATGATAAAAATCGTGGCCATTCTCTAACCTTCCCATTACAAGCTTTCACTAATGCTTTTACAATCGGTGGATGACCACGTTCACTTTTTGCATTTCCTTCAGGACTATAAGTAGTAGTCAGTGATAGTTTAATTCCACATCTGTCATAGAATTCACGAGCTGCTTATGCATTTAATTCTCCACGATCTGTAGTGATTTTTTCTACACATCTATAGCAGCAAATAACATCTTCAAGCAAAAATCTACAAATTCCTTTCGTAGATTTTATTTTCAATGCTCTTCCTTCTACTTGATTTGATAAATCTTCATGAGTTAAGATCAAATATCTCATTTGTCATAACCCGATTGGTATAATAATAAAATCAACAACCCATTTAAAATGAATAATTAGAGGATAAGTAGGATGAAGACCATCTCGATGTCGTATATTAGAATATGCTTGACAAATTTTACATGACCCTACAAATAAGAACACATTTTGATACATATTTTTCCACCAATACCGTTCCTTAAGCTTAGCAAAAGTAGTCCAAATTCCTCTATGTCCTGCCCATAAACTATTGTGAAATCCCTTTAATAATTTTTGTTTCTCTTCTTTATTGCCTATCACTCTTCGTGGCATTGCAATTCCTTTCTTTGGTCTCTTCCATAAGAATCCTTCTTGAAGCAAAAATTCATATGTTTTTTTTTTTTTATTTATTTAAATTTTTTTATAGACCAATTTTCTTGTTTAGTCAAGATATTCAAGTAATGACCAATATTCAATAATTCTCCTTCATAAAATTCTTCAAAAAATAGCTTATCTTCTTTTTTAAGATTTGTTACTGAATAGAATTTTGATCCAACATCATCAATGTCTTCAACCATTTCATCTTTTCTTTCATATCTTGCTCGAGATAGCATGTCTGCTATTAAATTGTCTTTTCTAAAAAAATACTTAAATTCTGGATTTAATGACTTAATATAAGCAATCCATCTTAACATTGCAATATCTATCATTGAAAAATTAGTAATCATTCCAAGTAATGGCAAGCAATCTATTTCAATTACTACTACTGCATCAATCAAATAATCCCTTTCAGCTTTTATAGTTGAAACAACTCCCCAAAGTTTTCTTTTGACTTGCAAATATGCATGTTGACGAGTACTTAAAACTTTAGCTCCAAATTGAATTGCAAATCTATTTCCACTTGAATCATGTTGATCTCCAACCCATCCAATAGCAATAGGACTAATATCCACTATAAGAATTATTTGTCTATTACAATCATAATCAATTTTTTAAAAAATTGGAGGTGTCACCAATAGCACCTTAAGCTTTTGCATTACTTTAATATGCTTTTTTTTCCATTTAAATCCATAATCCTTGTGTAATCATTCATACAATGGATTCGCTACATGAGCATAATAAGAAATCTATATACGATAAAATTCACAAGCTCCTAAAAACCTGCGTACTTCTGTTAAAGAGTCACATGAATCTTTCATCCTTCCATTTGTATCAACTTTGCTTGGATTTGGCTTCTTCCTATAAAACCCACACAAATATCCAATAATAAGAACTTCCTGCACTCCAAATGTAGATTTTGCTCCTAAAAGTATAAGATGTACTTCTTCAAGTCGAGTTAAAATCTTTTCACTATCTTATATATGATCAACAACATATTTGTAACACCCTCTTTCATCTAAAGTTTCATCTTTTTTTCCTTCTTTACATCCTTTGATAGGAACATCATCTAAAAAAGGCATAGTTTTTTCAAGAATGAAGTCTCTTAATACCTTCTTCATCCCATTCATCATATGTGTAACTGAGTTAGTAGCACCTTGTGAGAGAATACATATTTTAAGTAACCCAAGTAGCGTTCTCATAGTTGTTAGATCTCTACTCCCATGTACAAGTTGAAAATGATCATAATCCGAATATAAATCACCCATTGAATAAATTGCCCTTCCTGCAAACGCTTCTACAAACTCATCCACTAAAGGTCCTATACCTGTATTTCTTTTAGTTACTGCATTTATTGGCTGCATATCTCAAATAAAATGTAACGATTCATTTTTCTTAGGCACCATAAACCAACGACTAGAATATAGAGCAAAAAAAGGCTCCAAAATTTTCATTCATATCTTTTCTTTCAATAATTCTACCAATTTAGGTAAATGTGCCCTTGACTTAAGAATTGGCCTTAAGTTCTAAGGCACATGAAGTACTGTAAAGATAACCATAGGAGCAATAATATTAAGATCTACACATCCTATTTCACGAGACCCAAAGATAAATGATTTTCCTCGTTTTATAAGCATTTTTTTAAAATATTCAATTTCTATTGGAAATAAAGAACCATCACATTTAATCTTCAATTCTTCAAAAGTCTCCTTTGTAAATTGATATTTGATCTTCTTTGAATCTCTTAACCTCTCTTCTTTTGATACTTCTTCCATTTGCTCCTTAAAATCTTCTGGTAAAGGTCTGGCAATAGGTTTTATCTTTTTATCTACTGTTTTATATTTTATCTCTACAATAACTTCTGGTACTTGAAAAGATTCAAGTATACTATAAACCTCCTTCGAATGAATTTCCACAATCTTATCATTATTCCTTAATCCAATAGATGCAATTAATTCCAAAAAATCCTCCAATCCATTTTCTTCATAAATACCTAAAATCCTCTCATCATCTTCTAATGTCCCTAACTTACGTAATTTCTTTTTAATACTATGTAAACTTTTTCTTTCTTTTCTTTTAAAATCATCAATTTTCTTATACATAATATTTCTATTCTCAAAAATACCAATAAAACTCGCATCAAAGGTACCTACATCTCGTGAGAGTACCTCTTCTTTTATACTTCCATAATTCCGCTTTATAGTGGTACTTCTTCAAAATCCTTAAATTCTTCAACAATCCTTAGGAATGGTTTCTCTGTCAACCTATCTCAATTTCGTTCATGATTATGAGGTACTGTTAGAAATTGTATAGCTTTCCTTCCATCTTCATTACATACCCTTGCATAAGTAGAACCATCGTCAAGTACTTTTGTTTCCATCCGTATTGCGGTAATATAAGGTTGCCCTAAAATCAATGGATAAGACGTTGTATCTTAAATAAAGAAATGTTATTTTGTCACAATATCTCTAATTCAAATTTTGATATTTGGACAAGTTCTATATAATTCACCTTGTGTGTTATTAGCTGCTCATCTTGCCCATCCATGTTCCATATCAATTGGCCATTTTTGCTTCTTATAAAGATCCTTAGAGATAAGATTTATTTGAGAATCATAGTCGACTAAAGCAACAATTGGTTCTTCTATATCTCCTACTTTTACAAATACTTCAGTAGTTGCCCTTACCCAATGCTTTCAAGTATAATGGCTTAAAGCTTCCATTTCCTTATCACTATAATCTTTAAAACGTACTCGTTGATTATATCCATTTTTTTATTTGTTAATTAATTGTAACCATTATCAACCTCTTCTTCATCTTTATATAATTTTACATCAATAGCATGACTCATTCCAGCTTCATCCATTAATTACTTCTTTCGCTTAATGTTGTCAATGATAACATCATGAAACTCTTTCTTTGCAATTTCTAAAATTTCTTTCAATGTGAATTCCACCTTAGCATTTAATATACGTTCTTCCAACACCCCTTTTAAATTTATTGCCGCTTCAATATTAGAAAGTAGCTTATAAGCAATTGATTTACCTTTATCTTTTGTCTCTTTTTTTTTTTTTTTCTTCCAATGATGCTGAAGTATCCTTTATAGGCAATTCTTGTGAAACCGCCTCACGAGCCTTCTTTCTTCGAGTTTGCCTCTTAGAAGAATTTCCTTCTCTTGTATCATCAAAAATTCCTCATCTCTTTTCTTCCATCAAAGATTCATGTTGGCTCTTAGCAATATATGCATGAATTAAAAGAGACTCAATAGGATCTTTCCAACCTGTTGTACCTCGTATTGTAGTTACAATCTTCAATAACGCTTCCCTAGGCATTTTTCTTTTTACATAGTAAAAATGGTAGAAGCCCAAAATTCACTAGTTTCTATACTTCCACCAAAGTCATCATCTACTCTAGCACCATAACTTGCACTCTCTCATGTTGCTATTCCATGTTCTATTAAATAATCTTGAATCAATGCTAATATACCTCCTTTGCCAAAACTGGTTTGAAGGAGATCCTTTGTATCCTTTAATGCAATCTTTCATCTTTCCAAATAAATAACTCCTTGTTGTATCATATTATTAAATTCATTGCAATCCTTCCTAGTATGTGAAGCATCATCAGACCAGATACATCTTTGTACATACCCTTGTTGTGAAACATTCTTCAAATTATTTGTAGAAGTATTTTTTTCAAGTCTTGCCAATTTGATTTGAAGATCTCGCATTCCACATATAATTTCTTCAATCTCCATATCTCTTTTCTTCAATAAAGATGTTGAAGGTTGAACAATAGGCATTGTTTGTCATATTGTATGTACTGGAATTTTAGGTGCTTGTACTGCTTTAAGAATATTACTCCTATCCTTCCTCTTTTCTCTTTTTGCAAGCAAATCCACCGCATTTTCAATATTTTTCCACTTTGTTGTCAATCCTTCATCTTCTTCTTTGTTTTCAAGAAGCAACTCCAATTTCCCTTGTAATTTTCCATCAGTAGCTTGAAGAAATAATTCAACCTTGTTTAGCTCTAATGTTAATTTTTCTACCTTCAATAATTGAAAATACTGTCTTTTAAATTCTTTTAGTAGCTCTATTGCTTGTAAATTCTTATTAGGCCATTCAATCCATTCTAAAAATAGTTTCTTAGTATCATGATCTGTGTCCTCTAAAAAATATTTGTCTTTTAATGCATGTAAAAAAATCTCCCACAAATTTCTATAATGCTCCATAATTGATGTAATATGCTCTCTTATTTTTGGTATCATGGCAAGTCCAAATAATTCAACCATCTTCTTCTCAGAAATCTTATTTAATTCTATTTCTTGAACATAACATCTTAAATACTTTGAAATATTCCTTCCATCAAATTGATTAATTTTATTGACCACTGCTTGCAATCTTTTAGTTGCTAAAGCTTCTTTGCGATCATTGCTTTACTATTGCTGCATAGATAATGGTAAGGCTTGAAACATACTAGCAATAGATGGATCCATGTACAGACCTTGTCCTTTAGAAGAAACTCCACCAGAAGCTCCACTTGAAGCTCCTCTCAAAGCTCCTTCAAAATTTATATTCTCGTTCTCCATAAAATAAAAATAAAAATAAACAAATTCTAATACCTTCCACTTCAAGCGTTTCACATCAAATTCACCACTAATATTGTATAATGTGCTATCTAGCTTAAAAATGTACCAAGTGTCTCACTGTAGAAGATAAAATGATGTTTTGCAAGTATCTAAGTAGTCTAGTAGGTTTCAACCATCTAAATACAAACTATTTCGGATTGCAATGTAAAAGCTTAATCCCAATACAAAGTGCTTAGAAATACTATTTTTAATAACTTCTAGATATTATAAGCACAAATTCTTTTTTTATTTGTTATTTTTATTTATTTATTTATTATTTTTATATTATTTTAATTATTTTATTATTTTATTATTTTATTATTTTTTTATTTTTTTAATTTTTAAACCCTAATCCTAGACAAAGAGCTTTGGCAAGCTGTAATTCTCAATCTGAATATCCGATTGTTGTAAAACATCTACCACTAGTATCTTCAGAAGTCTTATAAATGCTCACAAAGTTTCAATCCAATCCAAATTACAGATTACAAGAAAATGCCATAAATCCACACTGATGTCCCTTGATCGCTCCTTAGAAAGTTGATGATGAACTTTGACTTGCAATTCTCCTTTTCTAATTGTTAATTCTCATTCAAACCTTGTGTGTAACTCCATCTTCAAGTCCTCGACTTATTACATTAAAATTCACCTTATTCCAGCTAATAGATCTCCAGATATTACAGAAATCATAAACAACTCCAATATGCCAACTTTTGATACCTCTTTACACTAATGATCAAATATCTTCTATCCGTTGTCGTATTACGTGCTTTCCTGTTCGAGAACACGCTGGGCGTCTGGCTGTAGAAGGTAGTATGGAGATTCACCAATATTCAAGCAGTTTATCAGTTTTTGACTGTTGAAATACAAACAACTGCAAGAATACACCGTAAATCTATACGGATGCCCTTCGACTGCTTGTCAAAGTCCTTTTTGCCCCAGCCGGTAGGTCTCTAGACGTTACAGAGAACCCTGAACAATCCAAACTGCTAATCTTCGATACCGCTTTATACTCACGATCTTGTATCCACTGACTGTCTTGTTAGATTAATCCAATAAATTTCATTCATTCTGCATACTCAATCCTATAGACACCCTTTTAACTCTTCATCACAGACGTAACTCGATTTCACAAAACAGTCAAGAGTAATCAAACCCACTTCATTAAAAATCTAGATTTACCATTACAATACTGACTTCAGCAACGATTGCCTCAGTCTTCCCAAAACCCTATGAAGAAAAAAAATCCAATTCTCTGTCTTTTATCCCCGCCCAAAGCATGAAGCTAGCTCTCTGATTCTTCAAAAAAAACTCCCCCATCCTTCAAAAAAAACCCCCCCCTAAAACTTATTCTCTCCCCTAACCTTATCCTCTGAATTTCTTCAATCTTCCGTCTTGGATCCAGAATTGGCTCCCACCGTCAGAGCTTTCTCCCTCATTTTTACCTTTAAGAGATTCTTTTACCGAAAACAACGTTCCCTGAAATGGCACAGAGAACAGGACAGCCTGAAATAGAATCAAAACCCCGTAATCCGGACTACATTCAGTCGCCCGACCAATTCAGGTCTCATATTGGCTAAGAGTCCAGTAGTAAGACCCGGATGTTTCCGAAATTCAATCAAATTGGTCTTTCACGTCAGATTAGCTGAGGCCCGTAGTAAGACCTAGATTTTCTCGTAATTAGACTGCATTGGGTTGCCCGATCAATTCAGGTCTCATATTGGGTAAGAGGACCCGGATTGGATTCTTGAAATTGGATCCAATTGGCTCTTCGAACCAGGCTCATCCGTCGTGTGAATTGGTCCTTTCTCTTCCTGCTGACTCCCGTTATTGGAATCGAACAGAGCATTTCAGTATGCCTCGGCTGATTGTAACAGGGTGACTGAACCTGACCACTTAGTATTTGCACTGGAGTTAGTTGTTGCTCCTAATATTCGAGGTAACTGAATATTAAAAAAACTCCCCTTTCTTTATATTTTCACGGTATACTCGTGTTACAACACGACATCCACCCTCTCTGAACTTGTGCATCCTCCGATATGCACCAATTTACTAAATTGCTATTTGATTCAGAATATATCCTCTACGTCTTTGTCCTGTTCGTCTTCGTGACCTTCATTATCCAAATCACTTTAATATTCTTGCTGCGGAATCTCTATACCTTCATTAAGGTCTTCCATATTCATCTCCGCATGTCTTCGTTTAAATATTTTTACTCGCTTCCCTGCAATTGGTATTTTCAATTTTGTACCATCTAACTCCCGTAAGGAGTAAGTCGCATTATCAAGAATAGTTGTTACCACATATGGTCCAAACCAACGTTTTGAAAATTTTTGCAAAATACTATGTTGATTATCCAGACTATTGTCATAAACAAGTACCCAGTCACCTTCTTTGATTGCTTTAGGTCTCAATCGATGTTGCTTATCGAATCGCGCCTTGTTTTGTAACCTTGCTCTTTTTAACCTTCCCAATGCTATTTGGACATCTTCCGTTCTTTGCTCCAATTGCCGAATCCTAATAGCCAGAAGTTCTTCTCTTGTCAATCCATCTTCCCATGGTAGCATACTCCAAGTAAGTACCTTTTCTTCAATCGACATAATTGGTTTTTGACCTGTCATAAGTTCTACTGGCATATATCCTGTCACCGAGCTATGTGTTGTTCGATCAGCCCATAATACAAATGACAAAAGCCGTGGCCCCTCTTTAACTTTTCCATTACAAGCTTTAACCAATGCTTTCACAATCGGTGGGTGACCACGTTCGTTTTTTGCATTCCCTTCTGGATTATAAGCAATAGTCAGTGATAGTTTAACTCCACATCTTTCAAAGAACTTACGAGCTTGTTGTGCATTTAATTCTCCACGATTTGCAGTGATTTTTCCTACGCACCCGTAACAGCAAATGACATCTTCAAGCAAAAACCTACAAATCCCCTTTGTAGATTTTGTCCTCAATGCTCTTCCTTCTACTTGATTTGATAAATCTTCACGAGCTAAAACCAAATATCTCATCTGCCATAATCCAACCGGCATAATAACCAAATCAACAACTCATTTAAAATGAATACCCAAGGATACGTAGGATGAAGACCATCTCGGTGTCGGATATTAGAATACGATTGACAGATTTTACATGACTCTACAAATGAGAGCACATCTCGATACATATTTTTCCACCAATATCGTTCCTTGAGTTTAGCAAAAGTAGCCCAGATTCCTCTATGCCCTGCCCATAAACTATTATGAAACTCCTTTAATAATTTTAGTTTTTCTTCTTTTTTGCCTATCACTCGTCGTGGCATCCCAATTCCTTTCTTCGGTCTCTTCCATAAGAATCCATCTCGAAGTAAAAATCCATATGTTTTTTTTCTTATTTGTTTGAATTTTTCTGTAGACCAATTCCCCTGCTTAATCAAGGTATTCAAGTAATGACCAATATTCAATAATTCTCCTTCATAAGATTCTTCAAGAAATAGCTTGTCTTCTTTGTTGAGATTTGATATTGAATAGAATTTCAATCCGACGTCATCAATGTCTTCAAACATTTTGTCCTCCCTCTCATATCTTGCTCGAGATAGCATGTCTGCTACTAAATTGTCCTTCCTAGTAATATGCTTAAATTCTGGATTTAGTAACTTAATATAAGCAATCCATCTCAACATTGCAATATCTGGAGTTGAAGAGTTAATAATCATTCCAAGCAATGGCAAGCAATCTGTTTCAATTACTACTACTGTCCCAATCAAATAGTCCTTTTCAGCTTTCATAGCCAAAACGACTCTCCAAAGTGCTCTTTTGACTTGCGAATATGCACACTGACGAATACTTAAAACTTTAGCCTCAAATCGAACCGCAAATCTATTTCCATTTGAATCATCTTGACCCACAACTCATCCAATGGCAATTGGACTAGCGTCCACAGTAAGAATCATTGGTCTATTGCACTTATAATCAACCTTCCTCAATATTGGAGGTGACATCAATAATTTCTTCAATCTTTGCATTGCCTGAATATGCCTTTCTTCCCATTTAAATCGGTAACCCCTGCGTAACAGTTCATATAATGGATCCGCTATGTGAGCAAAATGAGGGATCCAGATTCGATAAAATACACATGCACCCAAGAACCTATGAACCTCTGTTAAAGAATCACAATCCTCTTTCACCCTTCCAATTGCATCAACTTTAGTCGGATCTGGTTTTCTTCCGTAAGATCCACATAAATGTCCAACAATAACAACCTCTCGCACTCCAAATACGAGCTTCATACCCGATAATGTAAGATGAACTTCTCCAAGCCGAGTTAAAATCTTTTCACAATCTTATATATGATCAACAACATATTTGCGACACCCCCTCGTATCTAAAGTTTCATCCTTATCTCCTTTTCTTCACTCTTTTTATAAGAACATCATCCAGAAAAGGCATAGTCTTTTTCGGAATAAAATCTCTCAATACCTTACTCATCCCATTCATCATATGCGCAACTGCGTTGGTCGCGCCTTGAGGAAGAGTGCACATTCTAACCAATCCAAGTGGTGTCCTCATTGTTGTCATATCTCTACTTCCTTCGGTAAGTTGAAATTGATCATAAACTGAATACAAATCACCCATTGAATAGATCGCCCTTCCAGCAAACGCCTCAGCAAATTCATCCACAATAGGTCCAATTCCTGCATTCCTGACAGTTACTGCATTCACCGGTTGCATATCTTGAATAAACTGTAGTGACCCATTCTTCTTAGGTACCGTAAACCATCGACTAGAATACGGTACAAACGAGGGTTCCAATATTTTTATCTTTATCTTTTCTTTTAATAGCTCAACCAATTTAGGTAAATGTGCCCTCGGTACTGGAATCAGTCTTAGATTCCAAGATACATGTGGTACAGTGAAGATAACCATAGGTATTACATTATTTGGATCGACACACCCAATTTCACGAGATTTGAAGGCAAACGATCTACCTTGTTTAGCCAACATCTTTTTGAAGCAAGTAATTTCCTCCGGCAATAAAGAACCATCAGAACCAATCTTCAATTCTTCAAAAGTCTCTTTAGTAAACTGGTGTCCAATACTCATTGGATCTCTTAAACTTGCTTCTTTTGATGTTTCTCCCATTTGATCTTTAGAATCTTCTGATAATGGTCCGGCAACAGGCTTTACCTTCTTATTTGCCGTTTATATCTCGTCTCTACAGTGACTTCAGGTGCTTGAAAAGATTCAAGTATGGTATAAACCTCTCTTGAATGAATCTCAACAATCTTATCATTATCCCCTAACCCAATAGATGTGATCAATTCCAATGAATCTTCCAGTCCATTTTCTTTATAAACACCTAAAATCCTCTCATCATCTTGCAATGTACCTAACTTACGTAATTGTCCTTCAATATCATATAATCTTTTTCTTTCTTTTCTTTTAAAATCATCAACTTTCTTATATATAATATTTCCATTCTCCAATATACAAATAAAACTCGCATCAAAGGCACCTTCATCTCGCGAGAGTACCTCCTCTTTTGTACCTCCATAATCTCGCTTTACAGTGGTACCTTCCCAAAATCATTAAATCCTTCAACAAACTTTGGCAATGGTTTCTCCCTCAACCTATCTCGATTCCGTTCATGGTTAGGAGGTACTGTTAGAAATTGTATAGCTTTCCTTCCATCCTCGCCCCGTACCCTTGCATAAGCAGAACCATCTTCAAGTACTTTTGTTTCCATCCATGTTGCCGTAATATAAGGTTGTCCTAAAATCAACGGATAAGACGTTGTATCTTGAACAAAGAAATGTTGCTCCGTCGCAACATCCCCAATCCGAATTTTACCATCTCGACAAGCTCCATATAATTCGCCCTGTGTGTTATTAGCTGCTCGTATTGCCCATCCATGTTCCATATCAATTAGCTATTTTTGCTTCTTATAAAGATCTTTAGACATGAGATTTATTTCAGAACCATGGTCGACCAAAGCAACTATTGGTTCATCTATATCTCCTACCTTCACCAATACCTCAGTAGTTGCCCTTGCCCAATGCTTTCGAGTATAATGGCTCAAAGTTTCCATTTCCATGTCACTAGAATCTTCGAAACGTACTCGCTGATTATACCTATTCTTTTCATTTGTTGGTTGCTTGTAACGAATATCAACCTCTCCTTCATCTCTATATATTCTTGCATCAATAGGATGACTCATTCCAGTTTCATCCATTAATTACCTCTTTCGCTTAATGCTGTCAATGATAACATCATGAAACTCCTTCTTTGCAATTTCCAAGACTTCTTTCAATGTGAATTCCACCTTAGCGTTTAATATACGTTCTTCCAACACCCCTTTCAAATTTGTTGCCGCTTCAATGTCAGAAAGTAGCTTATAAGCAATTGATTTGCCTTTATCTTTTGTCTCCTTTGTTTTTTCTCCCAATGATGCTGAGGTATCATTTACAGGCAATTCTTGTGAAGCTGCCTCCCGAGCCTTGTCTCCTCGAGTTTGCCTCTTAGAAGAATTTCCTTCTCTCGTATCATCAAAATTTCTTCGTTTCTTTTCTTCCATCAAAGCTTCATGTTGGCTCTTAGCAATATATGCATGAACTGAAGGAGACTCAACAGGATCCTCTCAACTTGTTCTACCTCGTATTGTAGCTGTAGTTCTCAATAACGCTTCTCGAGGTAATTTCCCTTTTTGCATTATAGAAACGGCAGAAGCCCAAAACTCACTAGTTTCTGTACTTCTACCAATTTCATCATCTACTCTAGCACCATAACTTGTACTTTCTCGTGCTGCTGTTTCATGCTCTTTTAGGTAATCTTGAACCAATGCTCTCATTCCTTCCTTGCCAAAATTGGTTTGAAGAAGATCAGCCCTATCTTTCAATGCTATCTTCCTATCTTTCCAGCAAATAATTCCCTGCTGTATCATATTATTAAATTCATTGCAATCTTTTCTAGTGTGTGAAGCATCATCACACCAAATGCATCTTTGTACATATCCTTGTTTTGAAACATTCTTCGAATTGTTTGTAGAAGTATTTTCTTCAAGTCTTGCCAATTTGATTTGAAGATCTCGCATTCTTCGTATAATTTCTTCCATTCCCATATCTACTTTCTTTGATAAGGATGTCGAAGGTTGAACTGTAGGCATTGTTGGTGGTGTTGTATGCACTGGAGCTTTGGGTGCTTGTATTATTTTCAGAATATTGCTCCTATCCTTCCTCCTTTCTTTTTTTGTAAGCAACCTCACCGCATCTTCAACGTTCTTCCACTTCGTTGTCAATCCTTCATCTTTTTCTTTGTCTTCAAGAAGGAGTTCTACTTTCCCTTGCAGTTCTCTCTCAGCAGCTTGAAGTAATAGATCAACTTTATTCGGCTCCAATGTCAATTTTTCTACCTTCGACAATTGAGAGTACTGCCTCTCAAATTCCCTTAGTAGCTCTGTTGTTTGGAAATTCTTATTAGGCCATTCAATCCATTCCAGAAACAACTTCTTAGTAATGCGATCAGCATCTTCCAAGAAATATTTATCTTTCAATGCATGTGAAAAAACCTCCTATGAATATCTTTAACGATCTGTAATCGATATAATATGGTCTCTTATCTCTGATATCATGGAAAGTCCAAATAATTCAACCATTTTCTTCTCAGAAACCCGATTTAATTCTATTTCATGAACATAGCATCTTAAATACCTTGAAATATTTCTTCTATCAAATTGATCAATTTTATTGACCACTGCTTGTAATGCTTTGGTTGCCAAAGCTTCCTTTTGATCATTGCTTTGCTGTTGCTGCATTGATAATGAGAAGGCTTGAAACATACTAGCAATAGACGGATCCATGTGCATACCTTGTCCTTTAGAAGACTCCCCACCAGAACCTCTTCCCAAAAATCCTTCAAAATTTTTATTTTCGTTTTTCATAAAATAAAGATAAAATCAACCGAAATCCAATACCTTCCACCTTAAGCTTTCATGTCGGGTTCACCACTTTTATCATATTACGTGCTTTCTTGCTCGAGAACGCGCCGGGCGTCTGGCTGTAGAAGGTAGTATGGAGATTCGCTATTATTCAAGCAGTTTATTGGTTTTTGACTGTTGGAATACAAACAACTGCAAGAATATACCATAAATCTGTACGGATGCTCTTTGACTACTTGTCAAAGTCCTTTTTGCCCCGGCTGGTAGGTCTCTAGACGTTACAGAGAACCTCGAACAACCCAAATTGCTAATCTTCGATACCGCTTTATACTCACGATCTTGTATCCACTGACTGTCTTATTAGATTTACCCAATAAATTTCATTCACTCCGCATACTCAATCCTATAGATACCATTTTAACTCTTCATCACAGACGTAACTCGATTTTACAAAACAGTGAAGAGTAATCAAACCCACTTCATTAAAAATCTCGATTTACCATTACAACACTGACTTCAGCAACGATTGCCTCAGTCTTCTCAAAAACC
The DNA here is from genome assembly GCF_059467195.1 of Physcomitrium patens. Taxonomy (NCBI): domain Eukaryota; kingdom Viridiplantae; phylum Streptophyta; class Bryopsida; order Funariales; family Funariaceae; genus Physcomitrium; species Physcomitrium patens. The sequence goes on along the minus strand of NC_143415.1, from coordinate 18,569,457 downwards.
CTATGAAGAAAAAAAAATCCAATTCTCTGTCTTTTTTTCCCGCCCGAAGCATGAAGCTAGCTCTCTGATTCTTCAAAATAAACTCCCCCATTCTTCAAAATAAGCCCCCTCTCAAAACTTATTCTCTCCCCTAACCTTATCCTCTAAATTGCTTCAATCTTCCGTCTTAGATCTTGAATTGGCTCCCACCGTCAGAGCTTTCTCCCCCATTACTATCTTTAAGTGATCCTTTTATCGAAAACAACGTTCCCTGAAATGGCACAGAGAATAGGACAACCTGAAACAAAATCGAAACAACGTAATCGGGACCACATTGAGTCGCCCGACCAATTCAGGTCTTATATTGGATAAGAAGACCCGGATTGGATTCTTGAAATTGGATCCAATTGGCTCTTCAAACGAGGCTTACCCGTCGTGTGAATTGGTCCTTTCTCTTCCTGCTGACTCCCGTTATTGGAATCGAATGGAGCATTTCAGTATGCCCCGGCTGACTGTAACGGGGTGACTGAACCTGGCCACTCAGTATTTGCACTTGAGTTGGTCGTTGCTCTCAATATTCGAGGTAACTGAACATTAATAAAAGTCCCCTTTCTTTATATTTTCATGGTATACTCGTGTTACAATACGACACCGTACTATTAGATTAACACAAATTTTTGCATGCATTTGGCATACTCATTCATCTAGACACCTCTAAAATTTCAACTGCAGATGTGTTTTCAATTTCACAAAACACTCAAGAGTACTAGCCTTAATTTTATTGCAAAAAAAACCCAAATCATAATACAAAAATTATACTTTGAGCAATCATTGTCAAGTCCTTTCAAACGAGCTACAAGCTAGCTCTCCAATTCCAAAAAATTCCGATTTTCTGAATGCCCTCTTCATTTTATTTTATTTTATTTGATTTTATTTTATTTTAACTCCGTGAGGTCCCCTATTCTTCCACCCTTGGACTTGAAATTGGAATAGTAGACTGTGCTTCCATAGAATTCCCGCCTCTAAGAGGATCTTTTTATAGAAAGGACATTTCTCCAAAATGGCAGAGAGAACAGAATAGCTTGAAATAGAACCAAAGCCTCCATAATCAAGACCTCATTGGGTTGCCCAACTGGGTTAGGTCTCATACTAGGTAAGAGGCCCATAACAGGACCTGGATTAGATGTCTCCATAATTGGATCAAATTAGTCCTTCTCATTAAGTTCACCCAAATGTTGAATTGGTCCTTTCCCCTTTTGTCGACTCTTGATAAGAACGACTTTGATACATTCCACCTGATTTACTGGAGAATCTTGAGGACCTTGATTTACCTCGTTAATTTTTTTCTTGGCTTTAGATCTGCTGATCCCAATTATTGAAATTGAATGGAGTATTATATTGTTGATAAGTATGCCCTGACTGCTTGCAATTCCCACACATTCATATACAATCATCACTAGATCTAGGATTGAAACATTAACTAGCATAATGACCAATTTATTTGCAACGGAAACAATGAAGTGGTCTTCTTGTACCCTCCATCAGGCATATTGGGTTTCTCCACTAGTATATACCTACTAGGCTTGTTCCATGTAGGATTAGAAAATGATCCTGATTGTCCTATTGGTACGGAAGGTACTTGGTTCAATGACGTCCATGGAGCATATTATTGATGTCACGTACGATGGTATAACTTGCAATGGGGTGACATTAACTCGCCCCTAAATATTGGTACTAGAATTGGCCACTATTTTTAACATCCAAGATGACTAAATATTAATAAAAAAAAATTCATTTATATTTTCACCATATAGTCGTGTTACAATACAACATCACTTCTTTGGACAATGTTGAGTAGTGTATTTAGGTTCTCCATAATATATGCATAATCCTTCTTGACAAAGACAAGTTTTTTCTTGCTCAATAAGTGCTTTGAAACATATCGCATTCATTTGTGTATCCTCTACTTCTGAATGTATGTGATAAAGAGATGTTGGTGTTGCTATTGAATTATAGTAATGTTGACGTCCACTTGTATAGTTCTCATATTAAAATTTAAAAAGATGATTATTGCATTTGATAGCAAAGTCAATTACTTGATGCAATATTTGAGGATCAAATAAGTTGAGCATTAATTTTTTTACCTCATATTGTAATCCATAGAAAAATTAGCTAATACATGCAAGATTATTTCATTTGATATCAATAGCAAGTTGTCAAAATTGTGAAGCATACAACATTACTAATCGATTGTCTTGTTATAAAATATGGATCTTATTAGTAACAACATGAATTGCATCATGTTCTCCATACATGGATCAAAACTCCACCAAAAAAGCCTCTAGATTATCTAGTATTGGATCTTGTCATTCAACAAAAGTTGAAAACCATAATAATGCATAACTTGAAAGAAGCATATCAATGAATTTAACTTGCGATCCTAGAGTTAGATAGCTTTGGGATTGAAGTTCAATTACAAGTTGTACTTGATTGATAAACCTTTCAACTTTGATCTGGTGCCATCTAACTTCTTGAGTAGGGCAATTCTAGGTTCTCTAACTCTAGAAGGGTGTTCTACCATAAGAACATGGACATGATTTGGTGTGGATATTAAAAGAGTTCCAATCATTTTTATATCTTTACTTCCTGCTAATCTTATTGTTTCTTGTGGTGGTAAATTCAGTTGATGCATCACAAGCATTAACTTCCTCAATTGCTTTTGTATTTGTGCCATTGCACTCTTCATTTCAACAAGTTCTGCCATGATAACACCTAGAAAAGAGAAGATGTCAAATATTGCTCAAGACAAATAGAAGAGAGGACTTGAGAACAAAAAAAATACCAACGACAATATGAGTTTAGAAGAGGGTAATCCGCAAGTTCTAATATGCTTATGTCTTATCAAGAAAAAAAGATAATTCACTCTTAATCAAGATTAGACAAAGCTCTGATATTGTAAGTGTAATCTTGTTAATCTATCAAAGACAAGAACATGATAATAACAAATAAACAAGTAAAATTTCTCTCAAAGAAAGATGAAAAAATAGAAATAACTCAATACATATATTAAGAAAGAAACTGGAATGGCTATTGCAAAAAGCCAAGAAAAGTAGAGACCCTTGAAACTAGACCGGAAGCAAGAAAGGAATTGACAAGAGTGAAGAAGGCTTCACTATTATGTCTATATATACTATTTAAGTAGGAGCTACGTGGCAATATTCTATAGGACCTCCAATATGTGTTGACTTTGTAGGATGCATGCCTTGACTTACAAGGCAAGTTTTTTTACGTTGTTGTATTGTAACACGAGTATATCATGAAAATATAAAGAAAGGGGACTTTTATTAATGTTCAATTACCTCGAATATTGAGAGCAACGACCAATCCCAGTGCTAATACTGAGAGGCTAGGTTCAGTCAGCCAGTTACAATCAACCAGGGCATACTGAAATGCTCCGTTCGATTCCAATAACGGAAGTCAGCAGAAAGAAAAAGGACCAATTTAACGACGGGTGAGCCTGGTTCGAAGAGCCAATTGGATCGAATTTCAAGAATCCAATCCACGTCCTATTAAGGGCCTATTACCCAACATGAGACCTGACTTGGTCGGGCAACCTAATGCAGTTCAATTATGGGAACATCCAGGTCTTACTACGGGCCTCTTAGCCAATATGAGACATGAATTTAACCAATATGAGACCTGAATTGGTCAGGCGACTCAATGTGGTCCTGATTACGGGGCTCTAATTTCGTTTCAGGCTGTTCCATCTTTTGTGCCCTTCCGAGAACGTCCTTTCGATAAAAGTATCTCTTAAAGGTAAAAACGGAGGAGAAAGCTTTGACGGCGGAGCTAATTCCGGATCCAAGACGGAAGATTGAAGAAATTCAGAGGCTACGATTTGAAAGAGGGGAGAATTAGAGTTAAAGGGGAGGATAGGTTAAGAAATGAGGGAGAGAGAAGAAGTTTTTAAGAAAGGTCGAAGAGCTAGCTTCAAGCTTCGGGTCGGGGAAGAAAAGACGGAGAATTGGGTTTTTCTTCTTCATAGGATTTTTGGAAGACTGAGGCAATCGTTGCAGAAGTTAGTGTTGTAATGGTGAATCGGGATTTTAATGAAGTGGGTTTGATTACTCTTGACTGTTTTGTGAAATCGAGTTACGTCTGTGATTGAAGAATTAAAAGGGTGTCTACAGGATTGAGTACGCGAAGTGAATGAAATTTATTGAGTTAATCTAACAAGACAGTCAGTGGATACAAGATCGTAAGTACAAAGCGATATCAGAGATTAACAATTTGGGTTGTTCGGGGTTCTTTGTAACGTCTAGAGACCTACCAGCTAGAGCAAAAAGGACTTTGACAAGCAGTCGAAGGGCATCCGTATAGATTTACGGTGTATTCTTGCAGTCATTTATATACCAGCAGTCAAAAATTGATAGACTGCTTGACTATTGGCGAATCTCCATACTACCTTCTACAGCCAGACGCCCATCGCTTTCTCGAGCAGGAAAGCACGTAATACGACAAAAGTGGTGAACCCGACTTGAAAGCTTGAGGTGGAAGGTATTGGATTTTGGTTGATTTTATCTTTATTTTATGGAAAACGAAAATAAAAATTTTGAAGGATTTTTGGAAGGAGGTTCTGGTGGGGAGTCTTCTAAAGGACAAGGTATGCACATGGATCCGTCTATTGCTAGTTTGTTTCAAGCCTTCTCATTGTCAATGCAGCAACAGCAAAGCAATGATCGAAAGGAAGCTTTGGCAACCAAAGCATTACAAGCAGTGGTCAATAAAATTGATCAATTTGATGGGAGGAATATTTCAAGGTATTTAAGATGTTATGTTCGTGAAATGGAATTAAATCGGGTTTCTGAGAAGAAAATGGTTGCACTATTTGGACTTGCCACGATACTAGAGATAAGAGACCACATTACATCGATTACGGATCGTTATGGGAATTCATGGGAGATTTTTTCACATGCACTGAAAGATAAATATTTCTTGGAAGATGCTGATCGTGTTACTAAGAAGCTGTTTCTGGAATGGATTGAACAGCCCAATAAGAATTTGCAAGCAACAGAGCTACTAAGGGAATTTGAGAGGCAATACTCTCAATTGTCGAAGGTAGAAAAATAGACATTGGAGCCGAATAAAGTTGATCTATTTCTTCAAGCTGCTGATGGAGAATTGCAAGAGAAATTAGAACTCCTTCTTCAAGACAAAGAAGAAGATGAAGGATTGACAACGAAGTGGAAGAACGTATATTAAATGCTAAGGTGGAATTCACATTGAAAGAAGTCTTGAGAATTGCAAAGAAGGAGTTTCATGATGTTATCATTGACAGCATTAAGCGAAAGAGGCAATTAATGGGCGAAACTGGAATGAGTCATGCTATTGATGCAAGAATATGTAGAGATGAAGAAGAGGTTGATATTGGTTACAAGCAACCAACAAATGAAAAGAATGGGTATAATCAGCGAGTACGTTTCGAAGATTCTAGTGACATGGAAATGGAAACTTTGAGCCATTATACTCGAAAGCATTGGGCAAGGGCAACTACTGAGGTATTGGTGAAGGTAGGAGATATAGATGAACCAATAGTTGCTTTGGTCGACCATGGTTCTGAAATAAATCTCATGTCTAAAGATCTTTATAAGAAGCAAAAATGGCCAATTGATATGGAACATGGATGGGCAATACGAGCAGCTAATAACACACGGGGCGAATTATATGGAGCTTGTCGAGATGGTAAAATTCGGATTGGGGATGTTGCGACGGAGCAACATTTCTTCGTTCAAGATACAACGTCTTATCCGTTGATTTTAGGACAACCTTATATCATTGCAACATGGATGGAAACAAAAGTACTTGACGATGGTTCTGCTTATGCAAGGGTACGGGGCGAAGATGGGAGGAAAGCTGTACAATTTCTAACAGTACCTCCTAACCATGAACGGAATCGAGATAGGTTGAGGGAGAAACCATTGCCAAAGTTTGTTGAAGGATTTAAGGATTTTGGGGAGGTACCACTGTAAAGCGAGGTTATGGAGGTACAAAAGAGGAGGTACTCTCGCAAGATGAAGGTGCCTTTGATGCGAGTTTTATTTGTATATTGGAGAATGGAAATATTATGTATAAGAAAGTTGATGATTTTAAAAGAAAAGAAAGAAAAAGATTATATAATATTGAAGGACAATTACGCAAGATAGGTGCATTGCAAGATAATGAGATGATTTTGGGTGTTTATAAAGAAAATGGACTGGAAGATTCATTGGAATTGATTACATCTATTGGGTTAGGGGATAATGATAAGATTGTTGAGATTCATTCAAGAGAGGTTTATACCATACTTGAATCTTTTCAAGCACCTGAAGTCACTATAGAGACGAGATATAAAACGACAAATAAGAAGGTAAAGCCTGTTGCCGGACCATTACTAGAAGATTCTAAAGAACAAATGGGAGAAGCATCAAAAGAAGCAAGTTTAAGAGATCCAATGAGTATTGGACACCAGTTTACTAAAGAGACTTTTGAAGAATTGAAGATTGGTTCTGATGGTTCTTTATTGCTGGAGGAAATTACTTGCTTCAAAAAGATGTTGACTAAATAAGGTAGATCGTTTGCCTTCGAATCTCATGAAATTGGGTGTGTAGATCTAAATATTGTAATACCTATGGTTATCTTCAGTGTACCACATGTATCTTGGAATCTAAGACTGATTCCAGTACCGAGGACACATTTACCTAAATTGGTTGAGCTATTAAAAGAAATGATAAAGATAAAAATATTGGAACCCTCGTTTGCACCGTATTCTAGTCGATGGTTTACGGTACCTAAGAAGAATGAGTCACTACGATTTATTCAAGATATGCAACCGGTGAATGCAGTAACTGTCAGGAATGCAGGAATTGGACCTAATGTGGATGAATTTGCTGAGGCGTTTTCTGGAAGGGCGATCTATTCAATGAGTGACTTGTATTTAGGTTATGAAAAATTTTGAACGTGCCGAAGGGAGTAGAGATATGACAACAATGAGGACACCACTTGGATTGGTAAGAATGTGCACTCTTCCTCAAGGTGCGACCAACGCAGTTGCGCATATGATGAATGGAATGAGTAAGGTATTGAGAGATTTTATTCCGAAAAAGACTATGCCTTTTCTGGATGATGTTCCTATAAAAAGGGTGCAGAGAACGAGACAAGGATGAAACTTTAGATACGAGGGGTTGTCACAAATATGTCTTGATCATGTGCACATCTTCCGTTCTTTGCTCCAATTGTCGAATCTTAATAGCCACAAGTTCTTCTCTTGTCAATCCATCTTTCCATGGTAGCATACTCCAAGTAAGTACCTTTTCTTCAATCAGCATAATTGGTTTTTGACCTGTCATAAGTTCTACTGGCATATATCCTGTCACCGAGCTATGTGTTGTTCGATCAGCCTATAATACAAATGACAAAAGCCGTGGCCCCTCTTTAACTTTTCCATTACAAGCTTTAACCAATGCTTTCACAATCGGTGGGTGACCACGTTCGTTTTTTGCATTCCCTTCTGGATTATAAGCAATAGTCAGTGATAGTTTAACTCCACATCTTTCAAAGAACTTATGAGCTTGTTGTGCATTTAATTCTCCACGATTTGCAGTGATTTTTCCTACGCACCCGTAACAGCAAATGACATCTTCAAGCAAAAACCTACAAATCCCCTTTGTAGATTTTGTCCTCAATGCTCTTCCTTCTACTTGATTTGATAAATCTTCACGAGCTAAAACCAAATATCTCATCTGCCATAACCCAACCGGCATAATAACCAAATCAACAACTCATTTAAAATGAATACCCAAGGATACGTAGGATGAAGACCATCTCGGTGTCGGATATTAGAATACGATTGACAGATTTTACATGACTCTACAAATGAGAGCACATCTCGATACATATTTTTCCACCAATATCGTTCCTTGAGTTTAGCAAAAGTAGCCCAGATTCCTCTATGCCCTGCCCATAAACTATTACGAAACTCCTTTAATAATTTTAGTTTTTCTTCCTTTTTGCCTATCACTCGTCGTGGCATCCCAATTCCTTTCTTCGGTCTCTTCCATAAGAATCCATCTCGAAGTAAAAATCCATATGCTTTTTTTCTTATTTGTTTGAATTTTTCTGTAGACCAATTCTCCTGCTTAATCAAGGTATTCAAGTAATGACCAATATTCAATAATTCTCCTTCATAAGATTCTTCAAGAAATAGCTTGTCTTCTTTATTGAGATTTGATATTGAATAGAATTTCAATCCGACGTCATCAATGTCTTCAACCATTTTGTCCTCCCTCTCATATCTTGCTCGAGATAGCATGTCTGCTACTAAATTGTCCTTCCTAGTAATATGCTTAAATTCTGGATTTAGTAACTTAATATAAGCAATCCATCTCAACATTGCAATATCTGGAGTTGAAGAGTTAATAATCATTCCAAGCAATGGCAAGCAATCTGTTTCAATTACTACTACTGTCCCAATCAAATAGTCCTTTTCAGCTTTCATAGCCAAAACGACTCTCCAAAGTTCTCTTTTGACTTGCGAATATGAAAGCTGACGAATACTTAAAACTTTAGCCCCAAATCAAACTGCAAATCTACTCCCATTTGAATCATCTTGACCCACAGCCCATCCAACGGCAATTGGACTACCGTCTACAGTAAGAATCACTGTTCTATTGCACTTATAATCAACCTTCCTCAATATTGGAGGTGACATCAATAATTTCTTCAATCTTTGCATTGCCTGAATATGCCTTTCTTCCCATTTAAATTGGTAACCCCTGCGTAACAGTTCATATAATGGATCCGCTATGTGAGCAAAATGAGGGATCCAGATTCGAAAAAATACACATGCACCCAAAAACCTGCGAACCTCTGTTAAAGAATCACAATCCTCTTTCATCCTTTGAATTGCATCAACTTTAGTCGGATCTGGTTTTCTTCCATAAGATCCACATAAATGTCCAACAATTATAACCTCTCGTACTCCAAATACGGACTTCATAACCGATAATGTAAGATGAACTTCTTCAAGCCGAATTAAGATCTTTTCACAATCTTGTATATGATCAACAACATATTTGCGACACCCCCTCGTATCTAAAGTTTCATCCTTGTCTCCTTCTCTGCATCCTTTTTATAGGAACATCATCCAGAAAAGGTATAGTCTTTTTCAGAATAAAATCTCTCAATACCTTATTCATCCCATTCATCATATGCGCAATTGAGTTGGTCGCGCCTTGAAGAAGAGTGCACATTCTAACCAATCCAAGCGGTGTCCTCATCATTGTCATATCTCTACTTCCTTCGGCAAGTTGAAATTGTTCATAACCTAAATACAAGTCACTCATTGAGTAGATCGCCCTTCCAGCAAACGCCTGAGCAAATTCATCCACATTAGGTCCAATTCTTGCATTCTTTACAGTTACTGCATTCACCGGTTGCATATCTTGAATAAATCGTAGTGACTCATTCTTCTTAGGTACCGTAAACCATCGACTAGAATACGGTTCAAACGAGGGTTCCAATATTTTTATCTTTATCATTTCTTTTAATAGCTCAACTAATTTAGGTAAATGTGTCCTCGGTACTGGAATCGGTCTTAGATTCCAAGATACATGTGGTACAGTGAAGATAACCATAGGTATTACAATATTTGGATCTACACACCCAATTTCATGAGATTCGAAGGCAAACGATCTACCTTATTTAGTCAACATCATTTTGAAGCAAGTAATTTCCTCCAGCAATAAAGAACCATCAGAACCAATCTTCAATTCTTCAAAAGTCTCTTTAGTAAACTGGTGTCCAATACTCATTGGATCTCTTAAACTTGCTTCTTTTGATGCTTCTCCCATTTGATCTTTAGAATCTTCTAGTAATGGTCCGGCAACAGGCTTTACCTTCTTATTTGTCATTTTATATCTCGTCTCTATAGTGACTTCAGGTGCTTGAAAAGATTCAAGTATGGTATAAACCTCTCTTGAATGAATCTCAACAATCTTATCATTATCTCCTAACCCAATGGATGTAATCAATTCCAATGAATCTTCCAGTCCATTTTCTTTATAAACACTCAAAATCATCTCATCATCTTGCAATGCACCTATCTTGCGTAATTGTCCTTCAATATTATATAATCTTTTTCTTTCTTTTCTTTTAAAATCATCAACTTTCTTATACATAATATTTCCATTCTCCAATATACCAATAAAACTCGCATCAAAGGCACCTTCATCTCGCGAGAGTACCTCCTCTTTTGTACCTCCATAATCTCGCTTTACAGTGGTACCTCCCCAAAATCCTTAAATCCTTCAACAAACTTTGGCAATGGTTTCTCCCTCAACCTATCTCGATTCCGTTCATGGTTAGGAGGTACTGTTAGAAATTGTACAGCTTTCCTCCCATCTTCGCCCCGTACCCTTGCATAAGCAGAACCATCGTCAAGTACTTTTGTTTCCATCCATGTTGCAATGATATAAGGTTGTCCTAAAATCAATGGATAAGACGTTGTATCTTGAACGAAGAAATGTTGCTCCGTCGCAACATCCCCAATCCGAATTTTACCATCTCGACAAGCTCCATATAATTCGCCCCGTGTGTTATTAGCTGCTCGTATTGCCCATCTATGTTCCATATCAATTGGCCATTTTTGCTTCTTATAAAGATCTTTAGACATGAGATTTATTTCAGAACCATGGTCGACCAAAGCAACTATTGGTTCATCTATATCTCCTACCTTCACCAATACCTCAGTAGTTGCCCTTGCCCAATGCTTTCGAGTATAATGGCTCAAAGTTTCCATTTCCATGTCACTAGAATCTTCGAAACGTACTCGCTGATTATACCCATTCTTTTCATTTGTTGGTTGCTTGTAACCAATATCAACCTCTTCTTCATCTCTACATATTCTTGCATCAATAGCATGACTCATTCCAGTTTCGCCCATTAATTGCCTCTTTCGCTTAATGCTGTCAATGATGACATCATGAAACTCCTTCTTTGCAATTCTCAAGACTTCTTTCAATGTGAATTCCACCTTAGCGTTTAATATACGTTCTTCCACTTCGTTGTCAATCCTTCATCTTCTTCTTTGTCTTGAAGAAGGAGTTCTAATTTCTCTTGCAATTCTCCATCAGCAGCTTGAAGAAATAGATCAACTTTGTTCGGCTCCAATGTCAATTTTTCTACCTTCGACAATTGAGAGTACTGCCTCTCAAATTCCCTTAGTAGCTCTGTTGCTTGCAAATTCTTATTGGGCTGTTCAATCCATTCCAGAAACAGCTTCTTAGTAATACGATCAGCATCTTCCAAGAAATATTTGTCTTTCAGTGCATGTGAAAAAACCTCCCATGAATTCCCATAACGATCCGTAATCGATGTAATGTGGTCTCTTATCTCTGGTATCGTGGCAAGTCCAAATAGTGCAACCATTTTCTTTTCAGAAACCCGATTTAATTCTATTTCACGAACATAACATCTTAAATACCTTGAAATATTCCTCCCATCAAATTGATCAATTTTATTGACCACTGCTTGTAATGCTTTGGTTGCCAAAGCTTCCTTTCGATCATTGCTTTGCTGTTGCTGCATTGACAATGAGAAGGCTTGAAACAAACTAGCAATAGACGGATCCATGTGCATACCTTGTCCTTTAGAAGACTACGAACCAGAAACTCCTCCCAAAAATCCTTCAAAATTTTTATTTTCGTTTTCCATAAAATAAAGATAAAATCAACTGAAATCTAATACCTTCTACCTCAAGCTTTCACGTCGGGTTCACCACTTTTTTTTCGTATTACGTGCTTTCCTGCTCGAGAACGCGCCAGGCGTCTGGCTGTAGAAGGTAGTATGGAGATTCATCGATAGTCAAGCAGTCTATCAGTCTGACTGCTAGAATATAATCGACTGCTACTATGTACCGTAAATCTATACGGATGCTCTTCGACTGCTTGTCAAAGTCCTTTTTGCCCCAGCCGATAGGTCTCTAGATGTTACAGAGAACCCCGAACAACCCAAATTGTTAATCTCTGATACCGCTTTGTACTTACGATCTTCTATCCACTGACTGTCTTGTTAGATTAACTCAATAAATTTCATTCACTTCACATATTCAATCCTATAGACACCCTTTTAATTCTTCAATCACAGACGTAACTCGATTTCACAAAACAGTCAAGAGTAATCAAACCCACTTCATTAAAAATCCCGATTCACGATTACAACACTGACTTCAGCAACGATTGCCTTAGTCTTCTCAAAAATCCTATGAAGAAAGAAAACCCAACTCTCTGTCTTTCTTCCTCGCCCGAAGCATGAAGCTCGCTCTCCTCGATCTTCAAAAAACTCTCCAAAAACTTATTCTCCCCCTAACCTTATCCTCTGAATTTCTTCAATCTTCCGTCTTGGATCCGAAATTGGCTCCCAACGTTAGAGCTTAGATCCGAAATTGGCTCCTGCTGTGAGTGCTTTCTCTTCTGTTTTTATCTTTAAGAGATCCATTTTATAGAAAATAACGTTCCCTTAAACGGCACAGAGAATAGGACAGCCTGAAACAGAATCGAAACCCCGTACTCGGGTCCACATTGAGTCGCTCGACCAATTCAGGTCTCATTTTGGATAAGATGCCCGTAGTAACCTGGATGTTCGCGTAATTGGGTCAAATTGGTCCGTGCGTCAGATTGGCTAAGAGACGCATAGTATGACCTAGATGTTCCCGTAATTGGATCAAATTAGTCCTTCGTGTCAAACTGGCTGAGGCCCGTAGTAAGACCTGGATTTTTCCGTAATTAGACTGCATTGGATTGCCCGACCAATGTAGGTTTCTTATTGGGTAAGAGGACCCGGATTGGATTCTTGAAATTGGATCCAATTGGCTTTTCGAACCAGGCTCACCCGTCGTGTGAATTGGTCCTTTCTCTTCCTGCTGACTTCCGTTATTGGAATCAAACGGAGCATTTCAGTATGCCCCGGCTGACTGTAACGGGGTGACTGAACCTGACCACTCAGTATTTGCACTGGAGTTGGCCGTTGCTCCCAATATTCGAGGTAACTGAACATTAATAAAAGTCCCTTTTCTTTATATTTTCACGATATACTTGTGTTACAACACGACAACGGTATACTCTTCTACAAAACAAATACCTTTCTTTGCTAATTATGGTTATCATCCACGACTTGATACTTTTGACTTTTCAAAAGTTGATAATCTTGTTGCGATAGATTTAGTAATTCATTTATCAGAGCTACATGCAACAATGAAGGCGCAGTTAAAAGAGGCTCAACAACAACAAAACGCTAATACGGATGTCTATTGAAAGGAACAACCATCATTCGTCTTGTGTGATAAAGTATGGCTACTTCGTCGCAATATCAAGACCACTCGTCCTTGTGACAAGTTGGACTATCGAAGGCTGGGACCATTTTCTATTTCTGCACAAATCAATCCAGTTGCATATCGTTTACATCTACCAGAGTCAATGAAAATCCATCTAGTATTCCACGTGTCTCTTCTTGAAGCATACAACACAGTGGACATACCAAGAAGACGACAAACTCCACCTCCTCTTATAAAAGTGGACAATAATGAAGAGTTTGAAGTAGAAGAAGTCTTAGATTCAAAGCGACGCCAAAATAAATTAGAATATCTTATCCATTGGCGCGGATATGGTATTAGTGAATGCACATGAGAGCCAATAAAAAATCTTGCAAATGTAGCAAAGGCGGTGGAGGCTTTTCGTCGATGACATCCATCAAAATCAAGATGAAAACCTTCTTTATAAAAAAAACAACATCTAGGCAAGATAACATTCTACTTTCAATTCTTGTTCGTAGCTTCGTTGTAGTAGTGGCGCTCAAGAGATGGAGAACCAACAACCAGTGGATTCAACTCAAGATCCTTCATTTGTTGACCTGTTGGACGAGACATTACGATTGTCACAACCTTCAAGACGACGCAATTGAGATGAAGATCTTCAAGAATGACATGTTCTTCCTCGAATAGATGGTGAGATACAAGGCGTTTGGTATCACGATTTGGGAAGGGACTCCCGATGTTAGGTGATTTTGCTAGAGGTAGGAACAACTCCTGATGGTATTCCAAATATTCTATTCGAAGGAAGTTACGAAGGCCTCAACAATGATCAAATAAGTGGATGGTCTTCTCGCCCTGGTATGGGACACTACCGATGGTTGAGAGGCCCTATCAATCATCTTTGAAGAGAACAGAGATCAGAGTATATGGCAAATATAATTCGTCGCATCATAGATTTCCTCAACATATGATGACCGCTCCTCGTGGAATTCGTCTCTAGAAGGGGGGATAATGTCACGGCCATAATCATGTAAGCTAATAATTATATATACAAATAGGTAGAAGTAAGTAAAAGTAGATAAAAGTAAGTTAATTCTATAATATTTAATATCGAAGCTTCTTAGAAGCTTCGTAGACGCTGCTTTGACTTCATAGGTGTTTTTAATTGACTTTTTGGATTAGAAACGTCGTCAACAAGTTGGTCATTTGCCACACATGTTGTTAGCTTGAAGATCAAGCTAACTATGTGGTCCACACATAGAAAAACTTGCCTTGTAAGTCAAGGCATGTGTCCTACAAAGTCAACTCATATTGGAGGTCCTATAGAACGTCGCCACGTAGCCCCTAGTTAGATAATATATATAGAGACAAGAGTGAAGGCTTCTTCACTCTTGTCAATTTCTTTCTTGCTTCTAGTCTAGTTTCAAGGATCTCTAGTTTTCTTATCTTTTGGCAATAGCCATTCCAGTTTCTCTTTCAATATATATACTTGTTTATATATATTTTGTTACCTCTCTTTGAGTGAAGGCTCACTTGTCTGAATTATTTTTTCATCAAGTTCTTGTCCTTGACAGCCTCTTAGCCAATACGAGACCTGAATTTAGCCAATATGAGACCTGAATTGGTCGGGCGACTCAATGTGGTCCTGATTACGGGGCTCCAATTCCGTTTCAGGTTGTTTCGTCCTTTGTGCCATTCCGGGAACATGCTTTCGGTAAAAGTATCTCTTAAAGGTAAAAACGGAGGTGAAAGCTCTAACGGCGGAGCCAATTCTAGATCCAAGACGAAAGATTGAAGAAATTTAGAGGCTAGGGTTTGAAAGAGGGGAGAATTAGGGTTAAAGGAGAGGATAGGTTAAGAAATGAGGGAGAGAGAAGAAGTTTTTTAGAAGGGTCGGAGAGCTAGCTTCATGCTTTGGGGCAGAGAAAAAAGACAGAGAGTTGGGATTTTTTTTTGTTCATAGGGTTTTTGAGAAGACTGAGGCAATCGTTGCTGAAGTCAGTGTTGTAATGGTGAATCGGGATTTTTAATGAAATGGGTGTAATTACTCTTGACTGTTTTGTGAAATTGAGTTACGTCTGTGATGAAGAATTAAAAGGGTGTCTATAAGATTGAGTATGCGGAGTGAATGAAATTTATTGGGTTAATCTAACGAAACAGTCAGTGGTTACAAGATCGTGAGTATAAAGCGCTGTCGAAGATTAGCAGTTTGGGTTATTCGGGGTTCTCTATAACGTCTAGAGACCTACCGGCTGGGGCAAAAAGGATTTCGGTGAGCAGTCGAAGGACATCCGTATAGATTTACGGTATATTCTTGAAGTTGTTTATATTCCAAAAGTCAAAAACCGATAAACTGCTTGAATATTAGCGAATCTCCATACTACCTTCTACAGCCAGACGCCCGACGGGTTCTCGAGCAGGAAAGTACGTAATACGACAATGTAAGGGCCACATAATTAGCTTGGTTTTTAAGCTAACAACTTGTGTAGCACATGGCCAACTTATTGACCAGGTTTCTAATCCAAAAAATCAATTAAAGACACCCATAAAGTCAAAGCAACATCTATAAAGCTTCTAAGAAGCTCTCATAGCAAATATTATAGAATTAACTTACTTTTACCTATTTTTACTTACTTCTATCTATTTATACATGTAATTATTGGCATACATGCATGTCTCTTTGACATTCATTATATTATATAATAAATTATATTTTAAATATATATATATATATATTATTTTTATATGATAACTAAACTATAATATAATAATACATATTTTTTTTGGAAATAGTTAAGAATATTAATCAACTTGTAGAAAAGTTTGAGTCCAACTAGATAGTTAGATTGGAAGTTATTTAGTGATATAGATTTGGAAGGAATCTCCGTAAGAGTAGAAGTGATTTTAGGATATCTAGTCATATCTTAGAGACTATTGTACATCCAAGACTTCTATATTTGATGTAATTATCTACATTAAGATAACCTATAAATAAGATTTTTGTTTTAAAAATTTACAACTTGTTTGAATAATTAGAAGCAATTAGAGGCCAAGTACTTTCTTGAGGAAAAATTTTCTTTACTATAACACATTAGTGCTTCCACTGAGAGAACATTAAGGCACTAATTTTTCAACAAGTTAAAATAGAGGATACAAAGTAAAGAAGTTCAAATAATAGATGTGGTTGAAATCTTATAGAAGAATTTTTTAGAATTATGCAATTATTTATATAGCAATAAGTTGTCAATATGTAAATCATTAAATCAACTCATTAATGTTTTTACAATAAAAATATACATTTTGAATACTTAAAATAATAATATATAGTAAGTACTATAGAAATCTTTAGAAAAATAGAAAATTAAAATTTTGGCTGTAGAAATAGAGTCTTAATAAGACTAAAAACTAATTATTTTAGTTGATTTAGTATTTTTATTTATTATTAAGTATTAAAAATTATTTATTTAAATAAATATTTATATTAGCCTATATATATATATATATATATATATATATATTACTTATAAAAATTACATATATTAGTTAACAGTTTAAAAAAGCATAAAAAAGAACCTCATATCTTTTTAATTATTTATATAAAAAATAGAATTTATAATGAATTTAAATTTATTTTATTACTATTAAAAATTATCTAGATAAGAAATTATAGCTTTAAATTAATATTAGTATTATAAAATTATTATAAGAATTTTAAGAATTTATTTAGAATTTATTTAGAATTATTAGAATAATTTATAGACTTCAGTATAAATAAGTTTTACTACTTTGGAAGCCATCATGAAAAAAATGGAATAAGATATAAAGGATATACAAGGTTTTTAGGCTAATTGAGTATTTTTAAATATCATAGTAAAGTTAAAAATATAAAAATATTGAAAATTCCATGATGTAGCTCCTACTCCAACAAAGAACACATATCCTGTTGTTGATCTTCTATGATTTGCATCTCCTGCCCAATCTACATCACAATAACCATGTAAAGTAATATTATCACTTCCAAGGCACAATTTGAAGTTTAAAGTGTCTTTTAAGTACCTCATGATACTTTTGATGGTTGTCTAATAGATTGGTCCAACCTTTGATATGTATTGGCTCACAATACACACTATATATGCAAGGTCCACCCTTGTATTAACCATTGCATACATTGTTGAGCCCATTGCTGCCTTGTATGGAATTCCTTGCATTTGACCTTCAACTTCAGCAAATTCTTCATCCGTGAGCTTCATCAATTTCAAATTGGCCTCCAAAGATATTCCAATAGGCTTACATTCTTTCATGTTGAATCGTTTCAACAGCTCTTCAATATACTTAATTTGACTCATTGTAATGGTCTTCTTAGCACGATCCCTTACAAACTCCACTCCTAAACAATAGTGAAACTCTCCCAAATCACTCATCTCATACTCTCTTTCTAACTTTACCTTCAACCAATCTGTCATCTTTATAGTATTAGTTAAGATAATTAGATCATCAACATATATGATGACAATCAATATATACTCATTTGATTGCATCGCATACAATGAATGATCAACATCACTCCTTACAAATCCTTCAGTCACAAAGAAAGTATCAATGTGTTGGTACCATGTCCTTGGAAATTGCTTTAGTCCATTCAAAGATTTCTTCAACTTACAAAGAAGATGTTGATTGCTTTCTTGTACAAATCCTTGAGGTTGATCCATGTAGATATCTTCTTTTAAGC
This sequence comes from Physcomitrium patens, assembly GCF_059467195.1. Classification (NCBI taxonomy): domain Eukaryota; kingdom Viridiplantae; phylum Streptophyta; class Bryopsida; order Funariales; family Funariaceae; genus Physcomitrium; species Physcomitrium patens. The sequence continues at coordinate 18,551,407 of NC_143415.1, read as the reverse complement.
TTCTATTCAAGAATGCCTTCTTTACATCTATTTGATGCATCTCCACGTCTATTGCTGCCCCAATTGCCACAATGGTTCTAATAGTGGTGAATTTGGCCACAAGACCAAATGTCTCATTAAAATCAACACCAGCAACTTGTGAGTAGCCTTTGGAAACCAATCTAGTCTTATATCTCATAATATTATCCATTGCATCTCTTTTGCTTCTAAACACCCACTTACAACCAATTAAAGATCGATTTGGTGGAAGTTGAATCAATTTCCATATTCCATTGTTCATGAGTGATTTGTATTCTACTTCCATAGCATTCTCCCACTTCATAGCATCCGTGGACTTCATTGCATCACAAAAATTTAATGGATTAGCAAGAAGAGCAACATTGGCATGTTCTTCACTTATTTAAGGAAATATGTGGTCCTTCCACCATTTACCGCGTGGTTTTCTTTCTTTCAAAGGATATCTTCTTTCATTTGGAGAGGCTTCATCTTCTTGCACTTCATGCTCTCTTCCAAGCTTCTTCTTCCTTAAAGATTGTCTTTTCTCACTTAAAGGTTGATACTCCTCATCATCATTATTATCATCAATATCTTCATTGTATTCATTGTTGGTTCTAATAATTGAAGGCACACTATGGTCTACCTTCTTTGGCACTTCATCTTGATTTGCATTTCTTCCATCTTAATTGTCACCATCATCTTCTTCTTCTTTCTTTGTTGAAATTGATGATGTGTCCACAAATACACCATTACTCCCACTTGGACACATTTCCAAGTGCTCAAAAGCACTCTTATGCTAAAAAAACTCAACATCACTACTTTTGATGATCTTCTTGGTTTCTAAACACATTAGCTTGTATGCCTTTGCACCTTCACAATATCCAAAAAATATACATTTTGTACTCTTTGTATCAAGTTTGGACCTTATGGAATCTGGTACCTTTACATAAGCAATGCATTCAAAGATCCTCATATATGAAATATAAGGTTTTTTGCTACTCCAAGCTTCTTGTGGAGTCATTGATGTGAGTACACTTGTAAGGCATCTATTCCTTGTGTACACTGAAGTAAGTATGGCTTTAGCCCAATATTCATGCCCAAGGTGTTGTACATGAAGCATATTCCTTGTCATCTCCATGATCGTGCAATTTAGTCTTTCAGCAACTCCATTTTGTTGTGAAATGTAAGGAGTAGAGGTTTATCTTGCAACACCTTGAATCTTCAAGAATTCATCAAAATACTTTGATATGTATTTATCTCCATTCTTAGTTCACAATACTTTGATCTTGCACTCACATTGTTTCTCTACAAGAGCTTTAAACTCCTTAAACCTTGAAAAGCACTCACTCTTAGCTTTAATGATGTAAATTCATACTTTTCTTGAAAAATCATCAATAAATGTGACAAAGTATCTTGCTCCTCCAATTGATGGTGTCTTCATTGGTCTATAAACAACAGAATGCACAATCTCCAATAATTTGGTTGCACATGTTGCAACTCCATTTGGGAATGATCTCCTTTATTGTTTGCCTTGTATACAACCTTCACAAGCAAGTGTCATGGTATTGTGGCTAAAACCACCAAGATCCAAGCTACTTACTATGGATTGAAGCTCCTTCATGCATTTGGCATTCAAATGATCAAGTCGTTGATGCCAAATTTCAAACTTGTCTTGGTCTTGTGGAAAATCAGCAAATACAACGACTTCAATTCCATTCACCTTTTTATAATTGATGAAGTAGAGATTTCCATCTCTAAGACCTTTGGCAACATATTGTCCACCCATTGTCTTCACAAAGCATCTATTCACGTCAAATTTAACTTTTAATCATGTGATACAAGTTTGCTAACTGAAAGGAGGTTCTTTTTCATCTTTGGTACATGTAAGACTTCTTTCAATCTAATCCTCTTGATTTGGTCCTTTACAATGATCTCCACAACAATTGAGCCAATTTCAATGGCTTGTACCATGTCACTGTGTCCCAACTAAACTTTGGTTGTTGAAATTTCTTCATAAGTATCAAATAAACACTTATATGGTGTCATGTGCTTAGTAGCACCTGAATCTATAATCCACTTAGATATTGCAACCATAGAAGCTCTTTCACTTGCAATGAAGGTATAGTCATCTCTACCAAAGTTATCACAAATATTGTTTACATTCTCTCTATCTCTCTTCTTGGCTTTGTAGCAATTTCTAGCAAAGTGACTTGATTTTCCACAAATAGAGTAATTACTCATGTTGTTCTTTGAACTATCACGTTGGTGAGAATAACTACCTTTGTCTTGTCTTAAGAATAGAACCGAATCTTTACTTTGATGCTCTTTTTCTTTCATCTTGATTACTTCATGGGCAAGTCTTGACGTGACATAGTTCATAATAAGTTCTTTCATGTTAATGGACTCCAATACCACAATGAGGTAGTTGTAGGACTTTAGAAGGCTCATGAGTAATGTCAATATAATTTCTCTATCATCAATTGGTGTATCAATAATTGTGAGTTGATTTGCAAATGCTTTTATCTTGTTGACATGAGCCATGAGGTCATCTCCTTCTTCCATCTTTACTATTAAGAACTTCCTTCTTGTCCATAGAATGTTGGTAAGGTTTCTACTTTCATAGATGTTGCAAAGAATCTTCCATGCTTCTACTAGTCCAATGCAAGCAATTACATGTGAAAAGTTGGCATCATCAAGATTTATTGCAATCATGCCAAAAGCTTTCTTTTCATGTCTTTTGTACTCCTTCTTCACCTTCACATCAGCATTGTCACTTAGAGGGTCTTCACTTTCATCAACAATATCCTAAAGGTCTAATGAAGCCAATAAGAGTTCCATTTTCTTCTTCCATTGGTAGGAGTTGTCACCCCTAAACTTCTCAATTACTCTCAAACCCTCACCATTACTTCAAACCATATCTAAGAAAGGGGTGTATCAAAGAAAATCAAGAAAAAGGAAGAATGAACTCTCAAAATCAACAAGAAGATGTTGCTGCCTTAGAAAACAAGAATGCCCTTTTAATGAGTAAACTATTGATTATACTCTTTAATCACTCTCAACTTTACTTATAAGGCTTCTTACTACTTTGATAACCTCTTGAATAAGCTTTTCTTCTCATTAATTACCTCTTTTCTTTCACAAAATACTTCTAACTTCACAAAGCACCTCTTATCACAATAAGTGGATATCTCAAGGAGATTAATACATAAAAGTATAAAGTTAGAGCACCAATGATGAAACTCAACAAGGAAATATAACACAAGTGTCTTTAAATATCAATCTAACGTATCTAACAACCTCCAAGATTATGAATATACTTAACAACAAATAAGATCATCACTACATCAACAACTAGATGTAAAAGGAGATTTAGAAGATACCAAATCCTAACATCAGCAACAACCATAAGATCTACTCTTAACACCAATAAAGACTTCAAAGAACTTCAAAACTCACAACTAAAGGTGAGTGGATCCATAACCTATTGAAGAGCAAGCACTTTGAAGTCACAACACTTAGCATTAGCAAGGTTGCACACAAAAGGAAGTGTAGAGTAAGATAATTCTTACTTCCAATATTTCTTACTTATATTTGGTGGTTGCCAACTAATGAGGCAACTTCCATTAACGTTACATCCATTTCTACTTCATCCAACTAAACCCTAGGTTCTTTCTTAACCTAGCCACTACTTACAAATCCTACAAGCCACCATAATAACTTCTTTATACTCTTTTGCCTCTTTTTTACCACTAACAACTTATCTAAGATAATATCTTTTATTAAGTGACTTACTTCAATAATAACTAATGTAGTTCTTCTAAGAAGGGAGGTGCACAAGTCTCATATGGATTGTAGCACTTTAAAAGTAGTTACACGGATAAGATTAAGATCTCAGGAATTCTTTTAGACACTCATATATACTACATGTGAGCCTTGGTGAAGCTCAAGTCCTTGATCTATGAATTAATTTTTCTTAAGGTAAAATATTTTCACTTAAGTTTTGAATTATTTACTTGTTATTTTTGAACTTTCATAATTTATTCACACTAACTCAAATTTATATGTTTCTTTTATCATTAAGAAGATTAAAAAATTAAAATTTTTAAAATAGATTTTAAAATATTATTTTTTATTTTTTATTGGATGAAAACTCGGTGAATAAACTATGATCAAATTTTAGATTCAGTAATTGCTTGATTTCATCTGTTTTAATTATTTTATATTTTTTATTGACAAGGTGGAGAGGTTTGATGGAAAGAATATCACTAGATTTTTGAAGGTCTATACTTATGAAATGGAAATCTATCAAGTTCCAAAAGACAAGATGATTGTGATCTTTGATTTAGCAATTGTTCCAAAAATTAGAAAAAGGGTGAAACAACTACATGGAAGGATTTATGTGAAGACATGGACTAGATCTAAGGAGAGTTTGAGAGATAAATACTTTGATGATGATATTTAAAGGATGTCTAAAAGAGATTTATTTTATTAGATGGAGTAAAAATCAAATAAATATATGGAATCAAATAAGATATTAAAGAAGTTGAAAAAAAATTTAAACAACTTCTATTATTTAAAAAATACCTTTTAAAAGTAAAGAAATCAAAGTTATTTTTGTAAGGTATACATGAATTATTAGAACATGAATTTTTTTTTCTTTTTTAAAATGGAATAGTAAAAGATGGTTTAAATACCAATTAGAGAAAGTTGGAGGAGGTAGTGAGCATCATTGCCAAGCAACAGTATGTAAAGTTTAGGAGATTTGAAGCAAGGATGGAAATAATATCAGTGATAGCTAAAAAGGTTCCAACAACAACTTTTTCTACTTTTATTCTATCTAGCTCTTAAAAAATATAATTGTAGGTAAAGAAATATTTGAAGAATTGATAAGGAATATGAAAATGTTGAAGGTAGAAATGAATACTTTGAAAATAATCATGAGGTCAAGAACTTCACAATCGATTGAAGGATCAAAGAAATTTATAAAAACATGTATTTGGTATGATAATGCAAACCACAAATTTGATAATTTTAGATTATATACAAATGCCATAAAGAATGGAATTATTACCTTCAAAGAAGAAAGAATTACAGATGGTACAACAAATGACCCTCTGGAGACTAACTTTGAGAGAAGACCCATGAACAAATTAATAGAGGATAGATTAGAGAAGAACAGCTCTTCACGTAGCATAGAAACAAAGATTTATATTATTAAAGCTGAGTACATCAAAGTAAAATTCTCTATACAAGTATTTAGAGAAGTAATAATAACGAAAGCAGAAGTTATAAGAAGATTAACTTGATGAGATGATTCAGTTGATACAACCACCATCAAGGCCTATTTAGTAAATAAGTAAAGAGAGAAGGAATCCTATGATGCATTACTAAAGGTCAAAGCTATAGAAGAGTGATGGTGAAGCTTTCACAACTTATACTCATTCATTTTAGGTAAGAGCTACTAAAAAAATACGTGTGAAGATTAAAGGCCTTGAAGATTTCACCTTTACAATGGTGGATCATGGCTTTGAGATCAATATCTTATCTAAAATAATTTATTAAAACGATAAGTGGCTAATTGATACAAACTATGGATGGATATTGACAGTTGCTTACAACAAAAGAAGTAGCTTTTATGGAACATGTCTAGCAATGGATATCAAAATTAGTAATGTGGAGGTAAAACAAATTTTTTTTGTATAAAATCAAAAAAGTTATCCAATCATTTTGAAGAAATCATATAACATTGTAATAAAGATGGAAATCAAGGTATTGGATAATGACTTATACTATGAGAGGATTTGTAGCCATGATGGCAAGAAGTCCGTCCAATTTTTCATAGTAAAGCTAAATTATGAGAGGCATAGAGATTAACTTTGAGAAATTTCTATGGACCATAAGCATGATGATTTTCTAAATTTCTAGATTGTACATGTAGAGCATGGAATGCCACAAGTATAAGAAAATCATCTACTATTACATGTTCCAATATACACAGGAATGATTGTAAGGTTTGAAGCTTGATAAAAGATGAATTTGTGAATTTTTAAAAGATTAAAGATTTAGATTTTATATATAGAGTATATGTATATATATATATATATATATATATATATGTATATATATATATATATATATATAGCTTCACTCAAGACGCTTATATTAAGAGGTATTGAAGATAATTATTGATATAAGGTTGATTGGAAGTTATCACTTGGACACTAAAGCAATGGTGAATATTAAGTATAAGATCATAGCAAAGAAGGTGAGGCTAGTGGTGTAAGCTAAAAATCCTCTTTTTCACTTTAAGAAGAAAAGTAACTACACAACAAGTTTAGAAGGTAATAGAGACTAATTGTGTGATTATTTTAATAGTTAATTAGTTAATAAAAGATGGTTGTAGTTCCAATTTTTTAGATAATGCCTTTCAAGTAATGATTACCATTTGATGTAATTTAAAAAAAGTGATAAAAAAATATAATTAGATAAAAAATTATTGTTAATAAAAAATAATATTTCTAGACGAAAATAGTGATAGTCGATGAAATAACACATTTAGATGAAAATAATACTATCAAATAAAAAAAACATTTCTGGATGGAACAAAGCTGTTACATGAAAATAATGCAAATCAATGACAAAAAATCTCTAAGGTAGAGTAGCAGTAGCAGTTAGCCTCTAAAGCAAAGCAATGATACTAAAAAAAACCTTCAAATTTTAAATCTTAATAATTTTTCTAATTCAACTCTAAATTTGATGATTCTTTTACTTAAACTTATTAATTTATTATTCCCATAAAATAAAAAAAATTAATAAAAAAATTCTATTAATAATAAAATCTAAAAGAACTAGGAAAGACATAAAATAAATAATTTATAATATTGTCGTATAGTGAGGTTTGCTATCTGAGAACATACTGGGAATTTAGTTGTAGAGAGTTTAGCTTAAACCTTTATATGAATCTTGTCTTAGCTTCCAAAACTCCCTTGATTTGCATAAAACTCAAAATATAACAAAATCCCTTCAAAACATATTTTTCCCACAAAGGGTTTTCTTATCCCAAACTTTAGAAATTTATAACTCTTGATCTAGCCATTCAATTTGTCTCAAATTTATACAGTAAAAAGAATTCATCCATAAATTTTACCACAAAAAAAACCAACTACAAATTCACTCTTGATCTTTTGGCATCTAAGAAATCCTAGCAGATACTCTAAACCCTAATTTATAAGTATCTGAGCACTATTTTCTTAATATCTCAAGAATCCAATACTCAAATGTCATCAAACTTATGTAAAAATTTTACTTACATGAAATTACACATTTCCTGAAATTTTGAGCCAAAACCTTGTAAAATTGCTTAAGATATAGCTCAAGACACAAGCACTAGTAAATCGGGTCACTTACTACCCTTAGATTGCATGTACTGACTTCAAAATCCAATAACTCCTTTATTTTAACTTGGAATCCAGTAAGAAATATGTAAAAAATATAGCCGCAAAAGTGCTCTCTTCAGTCGCAGTCGTCGATCCTCAATTGCCATCCATATGCGTGCGTTATGCCAAAAAGAGTGACAGTAGCTCCCAAATCAACACCTTAACTTTGAGCGCCTATATCTTCTTCATATAAACTCCAATTCATACAAGATTTGCACCAAAACCATAGCCAAAAACCTAAACTTGCTGATCCTAGCCTTCAAAGCTCAAATGGCTCCGAAAAACTAACCCTAATCTCTAATATGGCCTCGGGCAACCTCCTCAAAGCCTATTGGTCATGATTTTTGACCAATAGGAATGGAGATTTTCATCATTCATCTCCATTCATCTATATTGGTGTGCTAATTACTCCCTTTGCTACCAAAACCCTTCTTTAATCCTTTTTCTTATAAGATTTACATAATTTATGCTCTAAACACCAAATAAAAGAACCAAAATAAGTTTTCAAAAGTCACCAATGTCTAATAAAGGTGACTCTAAATATTTAGAAGTTACTATCAACCAAAACCAATTTTAAAAGTCACTATGAAAAAAAAAATTAAAGTTATTCAAATTCTATAGTAATCTTTTTAAACAACCTCTTCTCAAGGTCATAATCAAATTATATTCTACAACCAACTAAAATCTATTAACATGGCTTCCACCATGTTACTTAATAAATTATATATTAAGTACATAATTACATTATTTTCATATAGTAGCCAAACCACAACATGACATCCACCCCTTCTAAACTTTTACATCCTCTGGTATGCACCAAAAAGAACTAAAGTTGTGATCAGCATCATATCACCTTCCCAATATTATCTTTTTTTGATCCATGTCTTCCACTTCTTCATTTGTAAAGAAATATATGTCTTCTCTAATACCTTCACAAATTCCTTGTTGCCTTAATCAGGCCATATATCAATTTTTTCCTTGTATTTCTAGCTTATTTCTTCCAAAAATCTTTCAAACATGTCTCCATATATATACTTGCTATGAAAGCATATTTATCAAGCACATCCATTCTTTTTAGGTCTTTTTGTCACAAACATATATATTTATCTCAATAGATACTTATATGATTATGTAGAAGTAGGTAAAATAGAATAATTTCATAAAGTCTTCTAGAAAAGCTTTCTACAAGCTTCATAGACGTGGCTTTGACTTTAAATGTATTCGTAGGTTAGAAACTTGGCCAAAAAGCTAACTATGTAATGGTAGCTTAAGGAACAAGTTACCTCCATGTTGTAGCTTGTAGAACAAGTTACCTCTAAGTAGTAGCTTGTAGAACAAGTTACCTCTAAGTAGTAGCTTGTAGAACAAGCCAACTATGTAGTATTGTCGTATTACGTGCTATCTAGCTTGAGAATGCACCGCGCGTGTGGCTGTGGAAGATAAAACGATGTTTTACAAATATCCAAATAGTCTAGTGGGTTTCAACTATCTAAACATAAACTATTTTGGATTTCAATATAAAAGCTTAATCTCAATACAAAGTACTTAGAACACTATTTTTAATAGCTTCTAGATATTATAAGCAAAGATTCTTTTGTTATTCATCATTTTTATTTTTATTTCATTTTTTATTTTTATATTTTTATATTTTTACATTTTTATTTATTTATTTATTTATTTTTAAATCCTAACCCTAGACAACAAGCCACGACAAGCTGTAATTCTCAATCTGACTATCCAATTGTTATAAAACTTCTATCATTAGTGTCTTTACAAGTCTTCTAAATGCTCAAGAAGTTTCAATCCAATCCAACTTACAGATTGTAAGAAAATACCGTAAATCCACGCTGAAGTTCCTTGATCGCCGACTAGAAGGTTGATGATGAATTTTAACTTGTAATTTCTCTTTTTCTAACCGTTAATTCCTATTCAAATTTTGTGTGCAGCTCCGCCTTTAAGTCCTCGACTTACTATGTCAAAATTCACCTTATTCCAACCGTTAGAACTCAGATATTACAAAAATCCTAAACAACTCCAATATGCCAACTTGTGATATCTCTTTACACTAATGATCAAATATCTTCTATTTGTATTATAAGATTAACACAAATTTTTGCATGTCCTTAGTATACTCAATCATCTAGACACCTCTAAAAATTCAACCACGGATGTCTCTCCAATTTTACAAAACAGTCAAGAGTACTAGCCTTTACTTTATTGTAAAAATCCAATTCACCAATACAAATACTGATTTTGAGCAATGATTGCAAAATCCTCCTAAACCTTATGAAAACCAATTCTACACCTTTCGAAGGAACTTGAAGCTAGCTCTCTGACTCCAAAATCCTGATCTTCGAATGCCTTCTTCTTTTTCCTCTCCTCTCTTTTAACTCCTTGAGGTCCCCTATTCTTCCACCCTAGACTCTGAATTGGAACAGCAGACCTGCCTCCATGAAATTCTCGCCTCTAAAGATATCTTTCTACGGAAAGGATATTTTTCTAAAATGGCATAGAAAATAGAACAGCTTGAAATGGAACCGAAGCATCCATATTTGAGACCTCATTGGCTTATCCAACCAAGTCAGGTCTCATACAAGGTAAGAGGCCCATATTAGGACTTGGATTGGATGTCTCCATTATTGGGTCAAATTGGCCCTTCACATTAGACTCACCCGAATATTGAATTCGTCTTTTTCCCTTTTGTCGATTCTTGGTAAGAACGGCTCGGTCTCATTCTACCCGATTTACTGGAGAATCTCGAGGACCTCGATTTATCCCCTAAATTTTTTCTTGGCTTTGTATCTGCTCATCTCGATTATTGAAATGAAACGAAATATTACATTGCTCAAAAGTATGCCCCGACTGCTTGCTATTCCTATATACTAATGCATAATCATCACTGGCTTTGGCATTGAGACATTCACTAGCATAATAATTAACATGTCTGTAATAGAAACAATGAAGTAGTCTTCTTGCACCTCCATGAGGCATATTAGGTGTTCCTACCAGTATATATCTACTAGGCTTATTCCATGTAGGGTAAGAAAATGATCCTAGTCATTCCGTGGGTACAGAGAGTATTTGATTCGATGATGCCAATGGAGCATACGTTGTTGTCATATTTGGTGGTACTGCTTACAATAGGATGACATTAATTGGACCCTGAATATTGGCACCACAATTGACCATTGTTTTTAACATCCAAGATGACTCAATATGAAAAAATATTTTCCATTTATATTTTCACCATATAGTCATGTTGCAACACAATAGCACATACATAGATAACTTGTCTTGTAAGATAAGATATATGGCTAGCAAAGTCAACACATGTTGGAGGTCCTATAAGACATTGCCACGTGGTTCTTAGTTAGATAGTATATATGGAGGAAAGAGGGAAGCCTTCTTCATTCTTATCAACGCCTTTTTAGTCTTAGTCTTGTTTCAAGACTTTCTAGTCTTCTTATTTTTGGTAATAGCCATTCTAATTAATATTACATCATCTTTTGAGTGACTTTTTAGTTCTCTTCAGTGATAGAAGAATGTATTGATGATTCTCTTTCTTGGAGATTCATGTCCTTGATAGTTTGAAAAGAGTGCTAACATATTATTTTTGTCTTGTTCTAGAAGTGAGTGGATTATGCCACTTCTATTATTATATTTTGAAGGTTGCAGACTATCTATCTTTAAACAAAAAATCTTATTTTTTAACACTGATCTTTTCCTTAAAGAGAGTGGATTACTCCTCTTTGTGGGATTTATTTTTAGAGGTTGCGGATTACCCTCTTCTAATTTAACTTTTGAATTCGTTTGAGTTGTCTATGGAAGAAAAGATTATAAATGCTACTCTCAATGGAAGTAAGAATAGATTTGTAACTATAGCAGATCCTCATGAGCTTGTCAAATCTCTAAGAGTGGAAATCTCACATATTTCCAATATAAATCATGGAAGTACTATACCTATGCCTATGGAAGAAGTTCAGAGTTTACGACAAGAAGTTGTGTAGTTGAAAGAAGCAAGTAGATCAATGTTACAACCAAATCCAACGAGTTTTGCTTCTACAAGTATGACAGGGACAAGGATTAGTATGCCTGAGAAGTTTGATGGGATAAGATCAAAATTTCAAAGATTTTTGTAACAAGTCAAGCTCTATCTAAGGTTACATCCTTTCTAATATCTTCATGGATTTTTGCAAGTCAAATTTATAGGCGCACTACTATCAAAAAGTGCTCTCTCTTGGTTTGCACCTTTAATGGAAAAAGATTCACGACTTCTTTACAATTTAAATTCATTTCTATAAGAATTTATGGCCACATTTGGAGAAAGTGATTGAGAACAAGCAGCAGAGACCAAGCTTCTATCCTTATGACAAAGATCACAATGAACCACTATATGCTGTCGAATTCCAAAATCTTGCTCGTGAAGTAGATTGAAACGACAAAGCACTTATCAACCAATTTTGATATAGATTGAAGGATAGCATCAAAGATTTGTTATTAACAATGTCGAAAGTAGAAGCTATGGAATAATTTATTACTTAAGCCACTGCATGTGACAATCAATTATTTGAAACGCATCAAGAACAAAGTTTTAGTTAGAGAGAAAAAAATCAAGTAATTGTCACGGACCAAAAATACAAACAAGAAATCTAAACAAGAAGTTCAAGAACAAATGACAAGAACTAGATTATCAGATGACTACAAGAGCAACGCCGAGAGAATTGAGCTAGAGCTTCAAGAGGTGTGTTATCGAGACTGAAGAACTCTTCAGCCTCGACTCCTATATATACTACTGGCCTATGGTTCTAAGGAAGCGCATCAAGAAGCTTCCCAAGAACTATGAAGCTTCTCGAGCAACTACCCAAGAGCTAGGAAGCTTCTCAAGTAACTTCCTAGAATCTACTAGAATATTCTAAGAATCTTCTAGAGCCTTCTAAGGGAATCTTTAGAGAATCTTCAAAGAATCTTTAGGAAATCTTTGAAGAATATTCTAAGAGAATATTCAAAGAATCTTCTGGAAGTTTCTAGAGACTTCTTTCTAGAAGGTTCTAGAAACTTGTCTCTAGAAAGGTCTAAGGACTATGTCCCTAACATCACCTCCTCCTTTAGTTTCGAGGTCTCCGAGAAGCAATGTTATCGTCAGTCAATACCAACGCAAGAAAATGAAGATCTGTCGCATAACCTCTGCTATGAACTCCAATTGTTGTTCACGAGGCAAGTGATTCAATGGTCCTTGCAGGCAACGGTAGTGGTCCATGCCTTCAACTTCTGACCAAGCATGAACCTCCATGTCTTCATTGTGAAATTGTCCTGCAAACACTCCTTCTGGCTGACCATTGTAGGCAGGCTCGACCTCAAATACAATCACCAGCAATCTGTTGCTCGGAATCCTTCGACGTCGTCGTGGTGCAAGCGGTTCTTCATCTCGCGGTCGTCTTCGTGAGCTAGTTGCTTGAGATGACATGACAAGTGTAGTATCTTGGCTATCCATATTCAAAGGCTAAAAAAATAAGAACAAACTTGGGCTACTAACAAAGTTCTACACTATCTTGGAGAGAATGACTACATCAACTATGGATTTTGGTGGTGCTCTCTCCTCTTTTCTGTTTTCTGGATGAGCAAGCTTCAGTAAGAAGCTATCGTCGAACCAGCTTGGGTTTCTCAGGATATCATCGATGAAACTTCTGTACCTTTTGCGACGCATTCACGAGATTTTCGGCCGGCTCCCATGTTCGTTCATTAATATCGTAACCGCTCTAATGCACAAAGTATTCTAATTTATCCCGTCTTTGCCGTGAATCCAGGACCTTTTCCACATCGTATTCTTCGTGGTTCTCTATTTCTATGCTAGGTGGTGGACATTGTACTCTTCCAGGAAAAGACGATTCTCGATAAGGCTCCAACAAAGAAACATGAAAGACAAGATGTACCTTCATAGTAGCTGGTAACTCCAGACGATACGCTACAAGATTGATCTACTTCTGGATAACAAATGGTCCCAATCTCCGATAGTCCAATTTGTCACATGGCCGCTTAGTCTTAATATTTCGTCGAAGCAGCCAAACTTTGTCTCCAATCGTGAATTTAGGTGCCTAATTCCGAAATTTGTCCGCGGACGCGTTGTAAGATTCTTGGGCAGTTTACAATTGAAGCTTCAATGTAGTTTGAAGCTGCGAAAGCTCCTTTACCAATCCTTCAGCTGCCGGATTGTTAATCGTTGACAAACTCCATAAGTCAAGCTTCGGATGGTATCCATAATTAGAAAAGAATGGCGTTTGTTGAGTTGACGCATGAAGGATGTTGTTATATGCGAACTTGGCTAGCGGTAGATATGCGACCCAATCATCTTGTTGATAGTTGATGGTGTAATGTAAATATTGCTCTAAAACTTGATTCACCCGTTCTGTTTGGCCGTCCGTTTGAGGATTAAATGTCGAAGAAAGCTTGATATCCAACTTCAATATTTCAAAAAGAAATTTCCAAAACTTTGACACAAACTGGGTTCCTCGATCCGATATGATATCATCTGATAGACCATGATATCGATACACATTATCAAGAAAGAATCTTGCTGTATCTTCGCTTGACGATGTCTTCTTGCAAGGGACAAAATGCGCCATCTTTGTAAGCCGGTCTACGACAACAAAAATGCTGTCAAATGAATTCGATGGTGGTAGATCAATAATAAAGTCCATGGAAACCGAAGACCATGGTCGGCGCGGAATAGACAATGGCTGTAGAAGTCCATAAGGCCGATGTCGAGGGTTTTTGGATCTTGAACAAATGTCACAAGATACAACAAAATCTTTCACATCCTTCCACATTTGAGGCCACCAGAAATCACGGGAAATAAGTTCCAAGGTCTTATTGAATCCAAAATGTCCCGCAGCTGGAAAGTCATGACGAGATTGAAGAACTTGGAGTCGTGTTGGCCCTTTTGGGATATACAACCGCTCTTCGAAATATACTAGATCTCCTTCCATCTTGAATTTATCATAACTAGCATGTTGCTTGATATCAAGGGCTAGAGAATCTTCAATGGTTGCGGCTCGTACCTGGTCGAGGAAGTCAGCATCAATTGGTACAATAGCTGCGTTGAGCCGAAATTTCTCTAACTTCAACAATGTCATGCACTGTTGATCAAATGCTGCATCTTCAGCCTTTGGCGCGAGATATGATCTCTTTGATAATACATCGGACAACCCTTGTTGCTTCCCAGGCCGATAAGTAATAACAAAGTCGAACCTGGATAGCGACATACTCCACCGAGCTTGACGCCGATTTAAAACCCGAGCCGACATAAAATACTCCAATTTCTTGTGATCCGTATATACGGTCACTGGATGTGCAGTTCCTTCGAGAAAGTGGCGCCACTCTTGGAAAGAATCTACTATAGCAAGGAGTTCCTTATCGTGGATCTCATAGTTGATCTCAACAGCAGAGAATTTTCGAGAATAGAACGCAACTGGATGGAGCTTCTCATCTACGCCCATCTATGAAAGTACAACTCCCAAAGCAAAATCCGAAGCATCTGTCTCCAAATAAAAGGCCTTTGTAAAGTCCGGATGTACCAAGATTGGAGCTGTAGTAAATACCATCTTCAAATCTTGAAATGCTTTTTCTGCGATAGGTCCCCATTCGAGCTTGTCCTTACACGTTAACCGAGTGAGGGGGGCAGCAACTTGAGAATAATTCTTGATGAAGATCCGATAGTAGTTAGCAAATCCAAGAAAACATTGTACGTCCCTAACCGTCTTCGAAACTTCCCAAGACATGATTGCTTCCACCTTCTTTGGATCCATCTTCAAGCCTTTCGTAGTCGCGATGAATCCCAAAAACTCCATCTCAGTTTGGTGAAATAAGCACTTCTCCAATTTGGCATAGAGTCCTCGCTCCCGTAGTTTTTTGAGTACCAGACGAACGTACTTCTCATGTTCTTCCTCGTTCTTAGAAAATATCAAAATATCATCTAGATAGATGACAACAAAATCGTCTAGATGCTCTCGAAAGATGTCATTCATCACGTGTTGAAAGACTGCTCGAGCATTAGTAACACCAAATGGCATGACATTGTATTCAAAATGGCCATACCTTGTTGGGAACGATGTCTTCCATTCATCTCCTTCCTTAATTCGCACAAGGTTGTAAGCTCCCCTTAGGTCAATCTTTGTAAAGATCCTTGCACGCCGAAGTTGTTCTAGAAGACCAGAGATCAAAGGCAGTGGGTAGCGATTCTTTTTTGTCACCTTGTTGAGACCTCGATAGTCCACGCACATCCATAGTGAGCTATCCTTCTTCTTCACAAATAAGATTGGTGCCCCAGCTGGCGACTTTGAATGACGGATGAAGTTCTTGGCTAGATTCTCATCAATGTACTTCCGCAACTCAGTCAACTCCGTCTGCGACAAATTGTAGATTGGTCCAAAAGGTGGTTGTGCTCCTTCTTACAATTCAATGGCACAATCATAGGGTCGATGCTCTGGCAGCATATCAACATTCTTCTTTTCAAAGACATCTTTGAATTCTTCATACTGCTTTGGAATAACCAAAGTCGGAGTTGCATCTTCTCGAGTCGGAGTTGCGAAGATGACAAGAGGTGTATTTTGCTTGGCTTCCTTCATGAAAGTCCTTGCACCTATAAACAAGGATTTGTTTCTAGACATTGTCTTAGCACATTCTACCTTCAAGGAGTTTGTTAGAAATGTCACTTTTCGCAACTTCCAATCTATCAATGGATTATATCTATCAAGCCAAGATAGTCCCAAAATGATATGAGATGAAGGGGTCTTGATAACATTAAACACAATATTGCTCTCATGGTTTTCAAGACGTACCTTCAATGGTTTAGTTTCATGGATAACATTGCCCGAAGACAATGGTCGTCCGTCTATGACTTCTACATGGACAGGCTTAAGTTTCTTTATAAGAGAAATATTGTGAAGCTTGGCAAACTCTTCATCTATAAAGCAAGCGGATGCACCCGAGTCTAATAAAGCATCGACTTGTAGTTCTTGAATACCTAGATGTAAAGGTACCATAAAACAATCTGAAGATTGAGTTGAGAGAAAGGGACCTTGATTAATTTTGGATGTTGAGATGTCCAGCCGCACGGTCCCTATTGTGGCTGGGCGTCCTTGTTTTCCTGCATGCTTGTACTCCTGAGTCTTGTTGTTTGAAGCTTCTGTTTCTTTCAACAATCTACAGCTTTATGGCCCGCTTCTCCACAATATAAACACAAGTTTTGTTCAAACCGTCACTTCTTTTCCTCAGCTGTGAGGGGTTTGAAACGTACCGCATCAATTTGCATGGGTTCAGGATCTGTGGAGTGATTCTCTCGACCTTTTGAAAATGTAGCAAATGCTCCATCATTTCTTCAGCTTGATCGTCTTTCTTGTCGTAATTCAAAGAGGCGGTTGTTACAAATAATTGCTTGAGATATAAGTTCTTCTAAAGTATCCGCCTTAGGCATGGTGATCAATAAGTTCTTGACATCATCTCTCAGTCCATATCGAAATCGTGTCATGAACGCCTTATCATTCCAATCAAGATCACATGTAAGCTGTTGAAATTCTGCAGCATAGATTGCAGCAGAACGTGATCCTTGTCGTAGATTTTGTATCTTTCTTTTAGCCACTTTTTCTCGATCGCTATCTCCAAACGCAGCAGTAAGTCTCTCTATGAAAGCCTCTAGGTCGTACAATATTGGAGAATCCTTCTCCAATATTGGAGCAAACCAAGAGCGAGCATTTCCTGATAGAAGAGTACCTATGAAAGCAACCTGGATAAATCCATTCGGATAACGAGAAGGGTATAGGCGTAGGTAAAGCCGTACTTGTTGCACAAAACCTCGGAAGTTGGCTCTTGTTCCATCAAACTTGTCTGGCATACTCGCTTTTGGTTCTTTCGTATTAATCCTTGAAGTATCCATAGGGGTCGTATGTGACACATGTCTTGCTTCTTTCAGTCGAATAATCTCTTGTTGTAGGCTATGAATTTTGCGTCTAGCTTGTTTGGTCACTAGATCAATTTGAGGTTCTTTACTTGGATTGCGAAGAAATGCAATCTCCTTTCGTACATTATTCATAAGAGCTTGAAGATCTGCAAGAGTTGCCACTCTATTGTCTACTTGTGGAGATGCACTGTCTATGACCTGGTCTACTTCCATATTTAGAAAATAGATGGATTAAGATTTTGAGAGAAGAAGAAATTGCTAAGTCTCTTGGAGAGAATTGTAGCAATACCTGTCACTAAAACCTACTCGGAGAAAAGGAAAAAAAAACACTAAACGATTTCAGTTTTAGAGGAGGGTAATCCGCAACCTCTAAAAATGCCTCAATGCTTTCGAGAAGAGGGGTAATCCGCACTCTATCAAGAAGGCAAAGCTCTGAAATCGATGTTAACAGTCTTTTCTACTAGCTATGCTAAACAAAAAGAAGGAATTATTATCAGTCCAAGAGAGGGTAATCCGCAACCCTTAGAACGCTCAAGTATCTCCAAGGAAAGGGGTAGTCCACTCTCTGCCTCAAAGAACTAAGCTCTGATATTGTGATTGAGAAAATATCAGTTTAGAGGAAGGTAATCCGCAACCCCTAAAGCGCTAGAATACCTTCAAGAAGAGGGGTAATCCGCTCTCAAACAAGAAGGATTCAGCTCTGATATTAAGATAAAGGTAGTCTCGACAAACTGTCACAGACCAAAAATACAAACAAGAAATCTAAACAAGAAGTTCAAGAAGAAATGACAAGAACTAGATTACCAGATGAGTACAAGAGCAACGCCAAGAGAATTGAGCTAGAGCTTCAAGAGGTGTGTTGTCGAGACTGAAGAACTCTTCAGCTTGGACTCCTATATATATTACTGGCCTATGGTTCTAAGGAAGCGCATCAAGAAGCTTCCCAAGAACTATGAAGCTTCTCGAGCAACTATCCAAGAGCTAGGAAGCTTCTCAAGTAACTTCCTAAAATCTATTAGAATATTCTAAGAATCTTCTAGAGCCTTCTAAGGGAATCTTTAAGGAATCTTCAAAGAATCTTTAGGAAATCTTTGAAAAATATTCTAAGAGAATATTCAAGGAATCTTTTGGAAGTTTCTAGAGACTTCTTTCTAGAAGGTTCTAGAAACATGTCTCTAGAAAGGTCTAAGGACTATGTCCCTAACAGTAATGGCAGCAGCTCCCAAGTTTTCTGAAACGTATTCGTGAAAGCGAAAACCAATGCAAATTGATATGATACCTTTTAAACCTCTCACGAAGCAAGATAAGACTTGACGTCGCCAAGAGAAATAGTATTTATATTATAGAGAAGCTAATCACACTACTCAATACTTTCCAAAGAAGCAACACAATTACAAAATGAGGGACATAATTACTAAAGAAGATAGAGTGTTGAAAAATGAGTTTCTCCAGCTACAATAAAGACCGTGAGGTTGGAATCATATACAATACTTAGTTAAGGTCCTATCCTCTCCTCACACCCTTCACTTTGTTTTATAATAGAAGTATATTTAAGACCTAATAATCACAAAGTCTTTGCGTTGTTAGATTCAGGAGCCTCAGCATGTTTTATACACGAAGAAAATTAAATCCATACATGTAGAAGTCACAGATGGTCGTTCATTGTCTTCTAGAAATGTAACCTATGAAACTACTCCTTTAGATATAGCAATTAAATACCATAACAGCGTAGTAGTATTTAATGTAATAAAATCTCCCTCTAATCTGGTTATTTTAAGATTATCATGGCTAGAAAAATATAACCCTCAAATAGATTGGATTTCTCATAACCTTAACTTTTCTGATAGTATAATCTAAGATCACATTAGCAAAGTAAAAGTATGTAAGTTCAGTAGGTCCAAACCTTTACTAGTAGTTGCAAAAGCTTTCATGCATATTGCAAAAGAAGAATCATCTTTTGCTATATATACTACACCCACTTCTAATGGTGAAACAACGTCAAGTGATATTCCTAAGTAATATCAAGAATTCCAAGACGTTTATGAAAAGAAAAATGTAGATATTCTTTCCGAGCATCGACCTTATGATTGTTTAATTGATCTGCAAGAAAGAGCTCAACCACCATTCAGACCAATCTATAGCTTATTGCAGAATGAATTAGCTACATTAAAGGAATATATTGATGAGAATTTAGCAAAGAACTTAATACGCCATTCTAAATCTCCAACCGGGGCTCCTATCTTATTTGTTAAGAAGAAAGACGGATCTCTATGAATGTGTGTGGATTATGGAAGAGTCAACAAGATCACCATCAAAAATAGGTATTCTTTGCCTTTGATTTCAAGACTTCTTGACTAACTCAATCAAGCAAAGATCTATACCAAAATACATCTACAAGGAGCATACAACTTAGTTCGTATCAAAGAAGGAGATGAATGGAAGATTGCTTTTCAAACTAGGTAAGGACATTCATGCCTTTTGGACTCACAAATGCACTGATCGCTTTTCAACATCTTATGAATGATGTTTTTTGTGAGTTTTTAGATGATTTCATTGTTAGTTATTTAGACGATATTCTAATCTACTCTAAGAACACAAAAGAACATGAGCTTCATGTTCGTCATGTGTTACAGAAACTTAGAGATGCAAGATTATATACCAAATTAGAAAAGTGTGTATTCCACACTACTCAAGTTGACTTTTTAGGATACATCATTTCCAATGAAGGCCTTATGATGGATCCCAAGAAGATTCAAACTATCATAGATTGGAAGATTCTAAAAATAATATAAGATGTGCAATACTTTTTTGGCTTTGCTAATTACTATTGAATCTTTAACAAGAATTTTTCTCAAGTCACTACTCCACTTACATGTAAAGACAAACTTGAGTAGAATAAAGAAGCAGAAGTATCATTTGATGCTTTAAAGAAAGAATTTATTTCTACACCAATCTTACATTTCGTTGACTTGTCCAAGGTATTTTTTATGGAAACAGACATGTTAGATTTTGCTATAAGTGCTGTGTTGTCATAAATGGAAACAAATGACAAACTCCATCTAATAGCTTTCCATTCGAGGAAATTTTCAGCAGCCTGGATTAATTATGAGATCTATGACAAAGAGCTCTTTGCAATTGTGGATTCATTTCAAGAATGGCATCATTATCTAGAAGGCATCTCAAGTCCAATTACCATATATACAGACCATAAGAACCTCGAGTACTTCATGTCAGTACGTGTCTTGAATCGTCGTCAAGTCCATTGGAGTATGTCTTTATCTAGATTCAATATCAAGATCACTTTTCGACCTGAAAAATAATGAGGTCTATCGAATGCTCTTTCTATATGTTCTTATCTTGCACCAAAAGAAAAAAATACATCTTTTGATCAATAAAGATCAATTCTCTTGAAGCTCAAGTATTTTCATCTTTGAGCTATAAAATTAACATTGACTATTGATTCAATATTTATGAAGCAAATTCAAACAAGCATGTCTTCTGATCCTCTTGTTCGAGATATTAAAGATACTTCCTCTAAGTCCCATCATACTTCCAAGTTTGAATTTAAGAATAATCTATTATATTTTGAAGGACCCCTATATATTCCAAATGGTGAAGCCTAATTACGTGTTCTTCAAGCTCATCATGACTTTTCAGCAATAGGACACTTTGGTACAATAAAACTTTGGAACTAATATCCAGAGATTTTTGGTAGCCGCAAATGTGGAAGGCAGTCAAAGATTTTGTACAATCATGTGATGTTTGCTCAAGATCAAAAATTCCTAATCATTGACCTTATGGACTTCTTCAGCCGTTACCTATTCCAAAACAACCATGATCTTCTATTTCTATGGATTTCATCACGAATTTTTCAATTTCAAGTTCTTATGACTCTATATTCGTGATAGTAGATTGTTTTACCAAGATGGCACATTTTGTACCATGTACAAAATCTATCACATGTAAAGAAATAGCTAAGCTTTTCATTAACAATATCTATCGCTATCATGGATTGCCAAAGGTTATTGTATCAGATAGGAGGACTCAATTTGTATCAAGATTTTAGAGAATCCTATTTAAGATTCTAAAGGTAGATATAAAGCTTTCTTTAGCTTTTCATCTTCAAACTGATAGATGAACAGACCGGATAAATCAAGTTTTGGAGCAATATTTGAGATGTACCATCAACTATCATTAAGATGATTGGACAACTCTTTTATCATTGGCAGAGTTTGTATACAATAATTCAGTACATTCTTCTACTCAACAAATACCTTTCTTTTTCAATTATGGTCATCATCCACATCTTGATACTTTTGACTTTTCAAAAGTTAATAATCCTACAACGAAAGATTTAGCAAATTACTTGTGAGAGCTACATACAACAATGAAGATACAATTAAAGGAAGCTCAAGAACGACAAAAGATCAACATAGATGCTTATCGCAAGGAGCAACCATAATATAATATGGACGATATGGTATGGTTACTTAATCATAATATCAAGACTACTCATCCTTGTGATAAATTAGATTATCATAGACTTGGACCTTTTCTTATTTGTAAACAAATCAATTCTGTTACCTATCGATTACATCTATCGGTGTTGTGATGTAATATGGATAACAAGTGAAAAGGTGAAAAAAATATCATATTTTGAGGATCTCACTTCAAAAATATTTTAGCAAATTATCTTGGAAAAATAGATATTAGTCAAAGGTAGAAAAATTAAAGGTGCTAATGTTGCCTATTTAAAAATTATGCTTCAATTTACTTTGTAAGGCCATAAATAAGGCAAAACAAGGTAGATTAGAAAAATAAATGATATAGGCATATGTAGGGAAGAATTAGGAGTGCAAATTAGTAAAAATTACCTCAAGAAGACGAAAGTTGATACCCGGAGAGGGCCAGTTATGAATCAGGATCGAAATCAGATCCTCAGGTACAAAACCGAGTCTTCACAACGACTTTAGGACTCTTTGGTAGATCGAAGAGTAGGATTTGATAGAAGATTGGAAAGGATTTCTATAAGTGTTGATTTTGGGTGATTTGGATCTGTATTGACTTTGTAATAGCTTTGCAAAGTCAAGGTTTTTTTCGGATAACTTGGATTTTATGAAATAAAATAGGGTTTACATTATGGATGATTTCAAGAGTTTTGTAATAGATCTACCGGTTAAATTTTTTGTATTTATGGTTATAGTTGTGTTTAATATGTGATATAAATTTAAGCTCGATCTAACGGTTGAATTAAAGGATATTAAGGTTTAAGTCGGTCAAGATCTCAGAAAGTAGAATTTTAAGTCTAGTGAGGGTTTTTAAGATTTCTTGCAATCTATTGGTTGGATTGGAGTAAAACTTATGTGAGAAGATATTAGACTTGTTTTTCTATGTGTAGGAGACTTTTGAGATCAATCGAAAGGTGCAAAGGAGAGATATTGGCTCTAGAAGATTGGCATTAAGATTGGAGAAGGAGGCCTGCCAATATCTGAGCACATTTTTGAGAATATCGTCAATTTGGTAACTCCGATCCTTATCAAATTTTTTGTGCTTGTTTTTAACTATTTTTTTTAGAAGTGTGCAAAATTTGAGTTAAGATCAACGGTTTATTCATTACTTATTGAGGTTTAAATCTGTTGTAGGAATTATTAGGATTTGGTTTAGGGTTTAGTTAGGATTTGGTTTGGGATTTAGGATTTGTATTATGGTTCGATTTAGGATTTAGGGTTTGATTTAGAGTTTAGGATTTGGATTAGGATTTGGTTTAGGGTTTAGGATTTAGGATTTGGATTAGGATTTGATTTAGAGTTTAGGATTTGGATTAGGATTTGATTTAGGATTTTGGATTTGGATTAGGGTTTGATTTAGGATTTAGGATTTGGATAGGATTTAATTTAGGATTTAGGATTTGGTTAAGGTTTATTTTAGGATTTAGGGTTTGGATTAGGATTTGATTAGGAATTAAGATTTGATTAGGGATTAAGATTTGATTAGGATTTGGTTTAGGATTTAAGGTTTGTCTAGGATTTAATTAAGGTTAGATTAATATTAGGATTTGGTTAGAATTTAAGGTTCTATTAGATTTTTGTTAGGGTTTGACTAATTTTTCTTTAATATTCTTTTATATTTCTTTAGGATTTTTTTGTGTTTCTTTTATAACTTCAATAAAATTTAACTGAGCTTGCTTAATATTTGATTATGATTATTAACGTTTAATTGTAAATTCTCTATAATCCTATTGGATTGTTAGGACCTTTTATTGTAATTTTCTTTTACCTTCGACAACCAAGTGCTTAGTGCATTCTCAAGCAAGACTTCACGTAATACGACACCAGAGTCTATGAAGATCCACCCTGTATTTCACATATCTCTTTTGGAGCCATATAAGATAATGAATATCTTGGAAAGAAGACAAATGCCACCTCTTCCTATAGAAGTGTATTATAACCAAGAGTTTGAGGTGGAAGAAGTCTTAGACTCAAGGTGGTGTCAAAATAGGTTGGAATATCTTATTCATTGGCATGGATATAATATTAGTGAATGTACATGGGAGCCATCAAAGAATCTTACAAATGTAGCAAAGAAAGTTGAGGTCTTTCATCAACGAAATCCATCAAAACCAAGATGAATAATAGCAAACCTTTTCTATAAAAGAAACAAGATCAAATGAAAATAACATTCTACCTTCTATCTTTCATTGTAGCTTTTGTGTATTTGTCATGAGATGGAACAGCAACAACCAGCAGATTCAATTCAAGAGCTTTCATTTGTGTACTTACCAAACAAAATATTACGATTGTCACAACCTTCAAGACGACAGAATCGAGATGAAGATCCTCAAGAACGACATGTCTTTTCTCAAATAAAATGGTGAGATACAACGTGTTTGATATCATGACCTTGGAAAAGAATCCTGATGTTTAGTGATTTTATTAGAGATAGGAACTACTCCTGATGGTGTTCCAAATGTTTTATTTGAAGGAAGTTATGAAGGCCTTAACAATGACCAAATAACAGGGTGGTCTTCTTGCCCTGGTATGAGAGACTATAGATAATTGAGAAGACCTATCAACCATCTTTGAAGAGAGCAAAGATCGGAGTATGTAGCAAATATAATTTGCCACATCTTAGACTTCCTCAATATATGAAGACTATTCTTCGTGGAACTCATCCCTAGAAAGTGGGATAATGTCACGGACATATATATTTACTTCAATACTTACTTATATGATTATGTAGAAGTAAGTAAAATAGAATAATTTCATAAAGTCTATTAGAAAAGCTTTCTAGAAGCTTCATAGACGTGATTTTGAATTTAAATGTGTTCATAGGTTAGAAACTTGGCCAAAAAGCTAACCATGTATTGGTAGCTTATAGAACAAGTTACTTCCATGTAATAGCTTGTAGAACAAGCTAAGTACGTGGCACATACATAGATAACTTGCCTTATATGATAAGACATATAGCTAGCAAAGTCAACACATGTTGGAGGTCCTATAGGACATCACCTCATGGTTCTTAGTTAGATAGTATATATAGAAGCAAGAGTGAAGCCTTCTTCACTCTTGTCAATACCTTTCTAGTCTTAGTCTTGTTTCAAGAATTTTTAGTCTTCTTGTTTTTGGCAATATCCATTCTAGTTAATATTACATCATCTTTTGACTGACTTTTTAGTTCTCTTCAGTGATAGAAGAGTGTATTGAAGATTCTCTTTCTTCGAGATTCATGTCCTTGACACTTTTTTAGATTTTTGCATACTTCTTTGCTCCCATTTTTATAAATCATTAAGTTGTGTATGTACATCAAATCTATTCCTAAATAACTTTACAACACATATAAGAAAGATATTATTCTCTCTATATGAGAATAATTTTTTTGATGTACCACTATATTCCCGCTCTATAGTAGTACCCTGCAAAAATATTTAAATTCCTCAATAATCCTTGGTAATGAACCACTCTGTAGATAATCCTGATTGTGCTCATGGTTAGCAAGTACTGTTAGAAATTGCACTATCTTTTTTTCATCTTGACTTTTAATATGGACACATGTTGATCTATCATCCAAAACCTTGGTCTCCATCGTGACAGCTGTAATATATGGTTGACCAAGAATCACTAGATATGAAGTAGTATCTTGAATAAAAAAATTTTATTTTGTGGTCACATCTCTAACTTTTATCTTTACATTGAGGTAAGTACCATAAAGATCTTCTCAAGTATTATTTGTTGTCTAAATCATCCAACCATGGTTAATATCAATGGACTACCTTCCACATTTTTAGACTTCTTTTAATATAATATTAATTTCAGATCGATGGTCAATGAGAGCAATTACTAGTTCTATCAAGTCTTCCATTTTTACTAAAGTCTTTGTGGTGGCTCTTGCCTAATATCCCTTAGTATAGTGTCCAGGGCCCTTGTCATCATCCTTGCATTCATCCAAATCAAATTGACCCTTTTTATTGATATAACATTCTATCAATTCATATTCCTCTTCTTCAGTCAAGATTGTATCCAAAGCATTAGATATAGCAGATTCTCCTGTCAACTACTTCTTTTGCTTAATGGTATCGATGATGACTTCATGAAACTCTTTCTTTGTAATGCTTAAAATTTCTCGTAGAGTAAATTCAATTTTGATATTTAATATTCTTTCTTCCAATGCTCCTTTCAAATCTATGGCTGCCTCAATATTTGATTATAGCTTATAAGTAACACGCTTAATCTTTCCTTTGTCTTTATCAATTTCTATCTTTTCTTCTCATTTCTCTTTTGGCAGTGGTGCTTTTTCAAGGTGCGATGTCGATGGCTCAGCTCTAGATGGTCTATTATTCTATAGTATAGGTATTTCTTTATTTTGTATTGTTTCTGTATGCCTTTGAGATCTCTTCTTGTTTGTTGGCTCTTCAAAATTTTCTTCTATTTCATTTCTACCCTTTTTTACCTTCATTAGAGATTCATGTTGGAATTTTGTTAAATAAGCATGTATAGACATAGTATCTACAAGGTCATTCCATATTATCGCATTTCTAATTATTGAGGCTTTATTAAATAATTTCTACCTTGTTGTTTTTCCTTTATTCATACTGATAATAGTTTGATTCTGTAGATCCCATGTGTTTACATGCTTGTCAAAAATATCCTCCTTCTCTCTTACAGCCTCAATGCCATAAGTAATAGCCTCTCTTAATGCCATAGCCTATTGAGATAAATGCTCTTTCAAAACCTTTTTTATTCTTCTATTTCCAAAATTGAGTTTGAAAAACTTACATGTATCTCGCAATGCAATTTTTCCATCTTTCCATAAAATTACTCACTGTCACAAAATATCAACAAAATTTCCATACTTCCTTCAAAGATGCTCCATACCATTGCACTAAATACATCATTGTATATATCCTGGCTTTGATACAAATTTGCTCTCAAGTATTCCTTCTTTCTCTTCTAGCTTTGCTATTTTAATTTGTAAGTCTTTCATTCTTTTTACCAACTCATCAATCACATCTTTCTGTCATGTAATTGTAGACATAGGAATTGGAATAGTACTTACTAGTATAGCAAGTTTTGGCAATTGTCTACGAGGTATCGTAGTTGATGGAGGTCTAGTCTCTTGTCTTACTACTACCTTACTCCTCCAGTACTCTCTTTTAGCAAGTATGTCCACAGCTTCAGAGACTTTCTTTCAATCAGTAGTAAGTCCATTATCCTTTGTATTATCCTCCAATAGTAATTCCAACTCTCTTTGTAAATCATTGCTAGTTAATTGAAGAAATGACTCCACGTTATCATTTTCAAGTGTAAGCTTTTCCACTCGAGACAATTGAAGAAACTGTCTTTCAAATTCTTAGAATAACTCAATTGCAACCAATCTCTTATTGGATTTATTGATCTATTCCATAAATAATTTTCTTGTCACTCTTTTTGTATCTTTCAAAGAATACTCTTCTTATAGTTGAAGGATAAAATCCTCCCATTTTTTCTCCATGAGTTTTAATAATCCTTTTTATATGCTCACGAAGCTCTAGTACAACTACAAGCTCAATTGTTAGAATTATATCTTTTTCCAACACTTTATTGAATTCCATCTCCTGAGAATAATATTTAAGAAACTTGAAAATATTTCTTCCATCAAATTGATCCAATAAACCAACAACAGATTACAAGGCTTTAGTAGCCATTGCTTTATTACATTCCATTGCTTGTTGTTGTTGCATAAAAAGTACAAATGCTTAAAATATTTGAGTTGTAGCAGGATCAAGTTGCAATGGAGAATCCCTAGTGCAATTCCTACTACCACTTCCTTGCTCCCTTCCATAATAGAAAGCCAAAAATATTTCTTCAAAACTCTTTATCCCAGAAATTTTTACGTCGGTTTTACTAGGTCTGTCTTGTGGCGTGATTTGCTATCTAGGAATACACTGGGTATCTAGCTGTAAAAAGTTTAGCTTAAACCTTTATATGAATCTTGTCTTAGCTTCCAAAACTCCCTTGATTTGCATAAAACTCAAAATATAACAAAATCCCTTCAAAACATATTTTTCCCACAAAGGGTTTTCTTATCCCAAACTTTAGAAATTTATAACTCTTGATCTAGCCGTTCAATTTGTTTCAAATTTATACAGTAAAAAGAATTCACCCATAAATTTTACCACAAAAAAAACCAACTACAAATTCACTCTTGATCTTTTGGCATCTAAGAAATCCTAGCAGATACTCTAAACCCTAATTTATAAGTATCTGAGCACTATTTTCTTAATATCTCAAGAATCCAATACTCAAATGTCATCAAACTTATGTAAAAATTTTACTTACATGAAATTACACATTTCCTGAAATTTTGAGCCAAAACCTTGTAAAATTGCTTAAGATATAGCTCAAGACACAACCACTAGTAAATCGGGTCACTTACTACCCTTAGATTGCATGTACTGACTTCAAAATCCAATAACTCCTTTATTTTAACTTGGAATCCAGTAAGCAATATGTAAAAAATATAGCCGCAAAAGTGCTCTCTTCAGTCGCAGTCGCCGATCCTCAATTGCCATCCATATGCGTGCGTTATGCCAAAAAGAGTGACAGTAGCTCCCAAATCAACACCTTAACTTTGAGCGCCTATATCTTCTTCATATAAACTCCAATTCATACAAGATTTGCACCAAAACCATAGCCAAAAACCTAAACTTGCTGATCCTAGCCTTCAAAGCTCAAATGGCTCCGAAAAACTAACCCTAATCTCTAATATGGCCTCGGGCAACCTCCTCAAAGCCTATTGGTCATGATTTTTGACCAATAGGAATGGAGATTTTCATCATTCATCTCCATTCATCTATATTGGTGTGCTAATTACTCCCTTTGCTATCAAAACCCTTCTTTAATCCTTTTTCTTATAAGATTTACATAATTTATGCTCTAAACACCAAATAAAAGAACCAAAATAAGTTTTCAAAAGTCACCAATGTCTAATAAAGGTGACTCTAAATATTTAGAAGTTACTATCAACCAAAACCAATTTTAAAAGTCACTATGAAAAAAAAAATTAAAGTTATTCAAATTCTATAGTAATCTTTTTAAACAACCTCTTCTCAAGGTCATAATCAAATTATATTCTACAACCAACTAAAATCTATTAACATGGCTTCCACCATGTTACTTAATAAATTATATATTAAGTACATAATTACATTATTTTCATATAGTAGCTGAACCACAATACGAAAACATAAATTTTTAGTTAATAATAATGCTACAACTCTTTGGTGCCTTAATGGGCTATTATTACCAAAGATTCAAATCAAAGGTAAAAAAAAAAGAGATGAAGAACAAGGCTTTAAAAAGGCCTTATATACCTAAGCTCTCAATCTATTTATTAGTAACTTGCAAGTTACAACTAATTTAAGAGCCTTTATATTAACTAATCCATATAAGTAATATAACTTATATATCATTTTATCTTATTCTAAGTTATTTTAACTATCAATTAATATTTTTAATATTAATCATTAAGAAGTCAACTTATGTCTTTTATAATCTCCAACCAATACCATTTACAGAAAAAACTAATGGTTGGATCTATTTATTATGAAATGATGATAAATGACAATAGATACCAATCAATGGATAGGTTTTAATTCCTATTAACTTATTTAATCAAAAATCATGTAAAATAACTTATTCACTTTTAAAAGGGGTTTAATAAGAGCCAACTTGATTTATTGTTAAGGAAGTAATAGTTAAAAGATAGAATAGTTCTCCATCTTCTATATTCACCATCGTTATAGATTCAAGAGCAAAGTAACTCTCTATCTTTTTCCTTCACCATCTCTTGTAGCTTCAAGAGTAGAGTAATTCTACATCTTCTTCTTTCACAATCACTTATGGCTTCAAGAATAAAATAGCTTCTTATCATTTTTTACCACACTTTAATTACAATTATCTCCACTTTTCTAATAATCTCATCTTAAATAAAAATTAATGGTTTTTTAATCTAATTTTTTATAATTAGATCCTATCAAAACTAATTTAATAATTTAAGACCTTGGTTCATAATTAAGGCCAAAAATCTATATTTTTTCATAAATAAAAAATAAATAATATTATAATTTATCAAAAAATCAAAAATTAACTAAATAAAATATTGGTGCATAATTTAGAACTCACAAGTGACAACATAACTACCATCAAATTTCAAAGATAATATTAAAAAGGCTAAAAAAGATTGAAGATTGAAGAAAATAAGAAAGATTAGGTATAATTTCATAGAAATAATATTGGCTAAGCTAAAGATTGGAAGAGGTGAGTTCTTCAAAAAACTTCAAAAGAAAAGATTTTGATAAATGATCTCTAAGCATAATTAGGCTTTTGCATCTTCATCAGATGAGATTGGATGTTGTTATAAATGTGTCAATTATTACTAGATTTATTTAAAATAAGCCAATTACTATTAGATGGTTAATTTAATAATAATTTAATTATTTTTAATTATTCAAATTTATTTTGAGTCTTCAAAAGTATTCTTGAATAATAAGATTTTGAAATTCTAAGAATAGTATAATACTTTCAAATATTATTCAAGATCAAAAATAATCTAACAAGATAGAAGCTCTTGAATCTAATAAATTAAAGGCTTTTTGATATTTAAGTCCTAAAGTAATATTTATTATAAAATAACAAAAGGATTTTGAAAAAATAAATAAAATCTTCACTACATTTCTGTCAAGAATATACAATTGAATAAGGTATGAATAAGTCCTAAAAAGGTTTGAAAAGGTTCCAATAGATTTTTAAAAAGTTCTAGAAAGTCATAAGAGATCCTAAAAGGTTCTAAGAAGCTTTAGAAGATTTACGAAGTTGCAAAAGAATGATCTTAGGCTTGATTTATTCTCAAGCCTCATAGAAACTTCTCAAGAAGCTTCCTTGGACCTAATATATATATATATATATATATATATAAGTCGAGGTTGAAGAGATCCTCAGTTTTAACAACTCACTTCTTATGGTCCAACTAAGACCTTCATATCTTGTGTCTAGTTATTATTCTAATATCGAGCTAATTCTATTTCTTAATCTTGAATTCTTTTTTTGTATATAGTCCCTAATAATTTATCAAGACTACTATAAAATAATACTAGAAGTTTGGTCTTTCTTGATAGAAAGTAGATTATCACTCTTCTTGGAAGAACTAAAGCATTCTAGAGGTTGTGGATTACCCTCTTTTAGACTAATATTTTTCTATTCTTCATATTATTTTGATTTTTTTTATACCATAGATCAAATTCTTTTACCTTTGAATGCATGTATTTTTCTAATTTTCTATGATAAAAGATAGAAAAGTCAATATGATAGACTTTAAAGAGATAAAATTAGATTCTATTATTAATATTCTTGAAGCATTAAGGATCAAGACAAAGTCTTTGTCAAAGCAAAATAAAGAACTATATATGACCATACATAATGGTTAAAGAGCCATAGTACCTCAACCTCCAGATCAAATAGCAATAGAGGTTCCAAATTTATAAATGACTATATCTGGTTTGAGAAATATGGGAGGTGCATCTATTCAAGGCAATGATATCACAATAATAACAATAAAAAAACCAAGGATCAACCTTCCAAAAAAATTTGATGGTACCCACTCAAAATTTTGTGGTTTTGTAAATCAAGTATGACTAATCACCTTTTTTCAATCTCAATGATATTCCACTAAAGCATCTCATATTAGTTTGATTGGAACCTTATTCTCAAGTCAAGCTTTATCTTGGTTTGTTCTATTATTTAAAAAGAATTTTCTTATATTATATAATTTTGAAGCATTTTTGGCAGCATTTGTAGAAGTATTTGGTAAACATGATAAGATTTATTCTTCAACAATTAAATTTCAAAGCCTTTCACAAAGAATGTATTCTGTAACAATGTATGCTTCACATTTTTGACAATTAGTATGTTATATAATTATGGAGAAGATGCGTTGATGAGCCAATTTCATTAAAAATGAAGAGACAATGTCAAAGACTTATTGTTGTCTATGTCAAATCCTCAAACATTTAATGAAGCCATTAATAAAGCTATGAAGTGCAATAATCATTTATTTCAATGATGACAAGATAAATGTTCTTGAATTACGCTACATATATACCTCAATTATTCTGTAGCTTCTTTACTATCTAATTCTAATGAACATTTGAAAGTAGAAGATATGCAGATTGATGCAATTCACTTTGAACCTCTATCTAAGCAAGAAAAAAAACATCAAAAGAAACTTAGCCTATACTTATATTGTAAAAAACCTGACCACAAGGTTGATAATTGTTTAGAAAAATACCAATGTACATATCAAATGACAAGTGCAGCTACATCATCAAAAGTTTTATAAGAAAACGAGGTAATTAAGTTAGAATAGAGACCATGTAGTTGGTGCTTTACTATCACAAACCAAAAAAGATCAAGTACTCTCTACTAGTCCTTTTCATCGTTTTATTATATCTATACATATAGGACTTACAAAACTAGAGTATCATGTAATATTTAACTTTGTATGTTCAATTGACAAAGAATTTTTTAGATCATACAAAATTTGTATGGTTGTAGAATAGGTAAATAAACTTTGTGATAAGTTACTCGTTAGTTATTGATAACCTTGAGAATAAGACTAATAGCTAGGCAGTTTAATTGATAATATTAGATTGATAGTAGAATAAATGGTTAAGAATTCAAAGGGTCATAACCTTTGGAATCCACTTGCCAACACATCATCTTTTTGGTAGGATAAAGAGGTTGAGGAAAGAGAGATCGGAGCGACACTGTGAGAGTCGTAAGCCGGGGTAAATTTGGTACTACTTGTTAGGGACATAATCCTTAGAACCTTCTAGAGATAAGTTTTTAGAATCTTCTAAAGACAAGTTTCTAGAACCTTCTAGAAGCAAGTCTCTGGAACCTCATAGAAGCTTCTTAGTTGGTAGAAGATGTTAGGAACATAGTCCTTAGAACCTTCTAGAGATAAGTTTCTAAAACCTTCTAGAAGCAAGTCTTTGGAACCTTCTAGAAGCAAGTCTTTGGAACCTTCTAGAAGCTTCCTAGTTGGTAGAAGTTGCTTGAGGAGCTTCTTAAATAGAAGTATATATTAGAATCGAGGCTGAAGAGTTCTTCAGTCTCGACAACACATCTCTTAGAGCTCTAGCTCACCTCTATGGTATTGTTCTCATCTGATTAATCTAGTTCTTGCAAGTTCTTCTTGAACTTCTTGTTAGATCTTGAGTCTGTATTTCAGTGTCCATGACAGTTTGTCGAGACTTCACTCACCTCAGATATCAAAGCTAATTTCCTCTTTGTTAAAGTGTGGATTATCCCTCTGCTTGGAAGTGTACTAGCATTTTAGAGGTTGCGGATTATCCTCTTCTAAACTGATACTTCTTTTGTTACAATATTGGAGTCTTATTCTTCTTGAAGAGAGTGGATTACTCCTTTTCTTGAAGCTCTTAAGGCATTTTAGAAGTTGTGGAGTACCCTCCTCTAAACCAATATTGTCTTCTTGTAGAGTCATTTCTGTCCTTCTCTTAAAATGGCCGGGGGCCAAGACATTAGTATGACGGAAAGTTCAGAGTCCAAGTTGGATGCTATCATGAATTCCCTTGCTACATTATTGCAAAGAATTGCAGAGATTGAAGGAGTCGTGGCAAGGCTTCATAATGATGGAGCATGTGGGATGGCTCACTCTAGGTTGTCCAATCTCAAACTTCTGTACTTGGAGAAGCAACTTTGCCTCAAGTTTGACAAGCACAGCTGGTTCTACAACATAAGGAGCCTTGAGTTAGCCTTCCGGACAAGTTCGATGGTACGCGTTCCAAGTTTCAAGGATTTGTCAAACAAATCAGGTTGATAACAGTTTTATAGCCCGAACGCTATCTAACGGAGGAATCACGTGTTGGGCTTGTTGGAACCTTACTTACAGGACAAGCTCTATCATGGTTTGCTCCTTTGTTTGAGAAACGATCGTCCATACTAAATAACTTTGAAACCTTTTTAGAGGCATTTGTAGAAGCATTTGGTGAACACGACAAGGTTCGATGGGCTACAACAAAGATCCGGTCACTACGACAAAGGATGCGCTCTACACCAGTCTATGCATCGGACTTCAGGCAACTAGCATGTGACATCAATTGGGACGAAGAAGCATTGATGAGTCAATTCTATTGGGGTTTAAGGGACGATGTGAAGGATTTGCTGTTAACTCTTCCTGATCCGCAAATGCTCAACGAAGCTATTAGCCAAGCTGTGAAGTGCGATAATCGCCTATTTCAATGCCACCAAGATCAACGTTCAAGACAACATATGGTTCGCCACGCCTCAACTATATCAACAAGCAGCGTGAATTCACATTCAGAGGTAGAAGACATGCAAATTGATGCGGTACATGTCAAATCCCTTCCTCTAGAAGAAAAAAAGCGGCGTATGGAGGAAGATCTATACTTGTATTGCGGTGAAGAAGGCCACAAAGTTGAAAACTGCCCCAAGAAGTAAAATTGACGTATTATCAAGACTAAGAGCCCGTTTATTCAAGAAAACGAGGATGCACAACCACAATAGGAACTATGGGGCTGGATAGTGAAATATCGCAACAACAACCAGGTTCCTTTCTTCTCGCTCAACTTGTCCTTTTTTTTTACAATCCCTTTGCTTCTTGGCCCTCAAAAACTGAGAACCTTAGCATTATTAGATTCAGAAGCATTTGCTTGTTTCTTAGACAAAGAATTTGTGAAGCATCATAAGATTCCTTTAGTATAAAAATCCAAACTTGTTCACGTTGAGGTCATAGATGGGCAACCTTTATTGTTTGGTAGTGTCATCCATAAATCAAAATCTATAAAAGTGACATTTAAGGGCCATAGTAGTCATGTTATTTTCAATATTATTAGAACCCTATCAAATTCTGTTATTCTTGGTCTTTCTTGGTTGGAAAAGCATAACCCATCCATAGATTGGAAGTTGCGGAAGATGACCTTTCCCACAAAACCACCCAAGAGCAAGCCTAGTAGAAAACCGCGAATAGAGAAATCCTTATTTATTGGAGCAAGAGCGTTTATAAGGTCCTCCAGAAAAGGCACACCGTTTGTCATTTATGCGGCTCCAACTATCGGGGAAAAGATCTCGACAGCAAATATACAGGAGCAATATAAGGATTTTAAAGATGTGTTTCAAAAAAAAAATGCCGATATGCTACCGAAACACAGACCATATGATTATGCCATAGACTTACAGGAAGGAGTACAACCACCTTTTGGCCCAATCTACAATCTATCGCAGACAGAGTTGGCAGAGTTGCGAAAATACATCAATGAGAATCTAGCCAAGAACTTCATCCGTCATTCAAAATCGTCAACTGGAGCATCCATCTTATTTATGAAGAAGAAAGATGGCTCATTGTGAATGTGCATGGACTATCGAGGCTTCAACAAGGTAACAAAGAAGAATCGTTATCCGTTACCCTTGATTTCTGGTCTCTTAGAACAACTTGAACGTACAAAGATCTTTACAAAAATTGATCTAAGGGGAGCCTACAACCTCGTATGAATTAAGGAAGGAGATGAGTGGAAGATACTCGTTGGGATATATCCCAAAAGGACCAACACAACTCCGAGTTCTTCAATCTCGCCATGATTTTCCAACTACGGGACATTTTGGATTCAACAAGACCTTGGAGCTTATTTCTCGAGATTTTTTGTGGCCCCAAATGTGGAAGGATGTGAAAGAATTTTGTCTTCTTCTGCAACATCTGTTCAAGATCCAAGAATCCTCGACATCACCCTTATGGACTCCTACAACCATTGTCGATTCTACGTCGACTATGGTCTTCAGTTTTCATGGACTTCATCACGGACCTTCCATCATCGAACTCATTTAACAGCATCTTTGTCGTGGTAGATCGGCTTATAAAGATGGTGCACTTTGTTCTTTGCATGAAGACATCATCCAGTGAAGTCACAACAAGACTCTTTCTCGATAATGTGTATCGATATCATGGACTATCAGATGATATCATATCAAATCGAGGAACCTAGTTTGTATCAAAGTTTTGGAGATCGCTCTTTAAGATACTAAAGGTGGATATCAAGCTTTCTTTGGCTTTTCATCCCTAAATTAATGGCCAAACGGAATGGGTGAACCAAGTCTTGGAACAATACTTATGATGCACTATCAACTATTAGCAAGACGATTGGACCCATATCTACTGCTAGCCGAGTTTGCATATAACAACACCCTCTATGCGTCGACTCAATACACACCATTCTTTTCCAACTATGGGTATCATCCGAAGCTTGATTTATTGAGTCCGTCAATAAATAACAATCGAGCAGCTGAAGGATTTGCGAAACAACTATCAGAGCTTCAAAATACATTGAAGCTTCAATTACAATCCGCTCAAGAATCCTACAAGGTGTCTGCAGATAGATTTCGGAATCAAGCACCTACTTTCAAAATTGGAGATAAAACATGGCTTCTTCAACGGAATATCAAGACTAAGTAATCATGTGATAAGTTAGACTATCGAAGATTGGAACCATTTATCATCCAGAAGCAAATCAATCTAGTGGCGTACCGTCTCGAATTATCGGTTTCTATGAAGGTACATCCAGTCCTTCACATTTCTCTATTGGAGCCTTATCGAGAGTTGTCTTTTCTTGGAAGAGTGCAATGTCTGCCACCTAGTATTGAGATCGAGAACCACGAGGAATACGAGGTTGAAAAGGTGTTGGATTCACGGCAAAGGTGGGGCAAGTTAGAGTATCTTGTTCATTGGTGCGGCTACGACATTAATGAGTGAACGTAAGAGCCAGCCAAAAATCTCACCAATGCGCTACAAAAAGTACATGAGTTTCATCAACAACATCCTCATAAACCTAAGCCGGTTTGACGATAGCTTCCTTCTGAAGCTTGCTTACCCAAGAACATAAGAAAGGGGGAGAGCACCAGCAAAATTCGTAGTTGATGTAGTTATTTTCTCCAAGATAAAATAGAATTTTTTCAATAGCCATAGTTTCGTCTTCTGATATGGATAGCCAAGAGATAGATACTATGTCAGTTAGATTATCTCAATTGACTAGTTCACGAAGGCGACCCCGAAATGAAGAACCGCCTACACCACAACGACGACGAAGGATACCGAGTAACCGATCACTGGTGATTGTATTTGAGTCCGAGCCTGCTTACGACGGTCAACCAGAAGGCATGTTTGCAAGACAATTTCATAATGAGGACACGGAAGTTCATGCTTGGTCAGAAGTTGAAAGAGTGGGCCACTACCATTGGCTTCAAGGATCGATGAACCACTTGCCTTATGAACAACAGTTGGAGTTCATAGCAGACGTTATGTAACAGATCTTCATTTTCTTACATTGGTACTGATTAACAACAACATTACTTCTCAGAGACCTCGAAGCTAAAGGAGGGGGTGATGTTAGGGACATAATCCTTAGAACCTTCTAGAGACAAGTTTCTACAAGCTTCTAAAGATAAGTTTCTAGAACCTTCTAGAAACAAGTCTCTGAAACCTTCTAGAAGCTTCTTAGTTGGTAGAAGATGTTAGAGACATAGTCCTTAGAACCTTCTAGAGATAAGTTTCTAGAACCTTCTAGAAGCAAGTCTCTGGAATCTTCTAGAAGCTTCCTAATTGAAAACAATATTTTGGTGCCACCGCTATCGTGTTGTAACACGAGTATATCGTGAAAATATAAAGAAAGGGGACTTTTATTAATGTTCAGTTATCTCAAATATTGGGAGCAACGATCGATTCCAGTGCCAATATTTAGGGGCCAGTTCAGACACCCCGTCACAGTCGGTCAGGGCATACTTACCAGTAACAAAATGCTCCATTCGAGTCCAATAGTGGGAGTCAACAAAATTGAAAGGACTAAATCGATGATTGAGCAAGTCTGACGCGAAGGACCAATTTGACCCAATTACGGAAACATCCAGGTCTTACTACGGGCCTTTTAGCCAATATGAGACCTGAATTGGTCGGACGACTCAATGTGGTCCCGATTACAGGAGTTTCGATTCTGTTTCAAGTTGTCGTGTTCTCTGTGCCATTTCAGGGAACGTTGTTTCCAAAAAAAGAACCTTTTAAAACGAAAAAAAATGGAGGAGAAAGCTCTGACAGCGGAGTCAATTTTGGATCCAAGATGGAAAATTGAAGAAATTCAGAGGCTAGGGTTTGAAAGGAGGAAGAATCAGGGTTTTAAGGGAGGAGAATTAGGATTAAAGGGGAAGATAGGTTAAGAAATGAAGGGCGGAGAATCAAGTTTTTTTTAAGGATCGGAGAGCTAGCTTCATGCTTCGGGGGGAAAAAAGATAGAGAATTGGGATTTTTTTTCTTCATAGGGTTTTGGGAAGACTGAGGTAATCGTTGCTGAAAGTCAGTGTTGTACTAGTGAATCGGGGTTTTAATGAAGTGGGTGTGATTACTCTTGACTGTTTTGTGAAATCGAAGTTATGTCTGTGATTGAAGAATTAAAAGGATGTCTATAGGATTGAGTATGCGGAGTGAATGAAATTTTTTTGGATTAATCTAATAAGACAGTCAGTGGATACAAGGTCATGAGTATAAAGCAGTATCGGAGATTAGCAGATTGGGTTGTTCGGGATTCTCTGTAACGTCTAGAGACCTACTGGCTGGAGCAAAAAAAAGATTTTGATGAGCAGTCGAAGGGTATCTATATAGATTTATGATATATTCTTGTAATTATTTATATTCCAACACTCAAAAATGAATTGACTGCTTGAATATTAGCGAAT
The DNA here is from genome assembly GCF_059467195.1 of Physcomitrium patens. Taxonomy (NCBI): domain Eukaryota; kingdom Viridiplantae; phylum Streptophyta; class Bryopsida; order Funariales; family Funariaceae; genus Physcomitrium; species Physcomitrium patens. Next base: position 18,512,735 of record NC_143415.1, on the reverse strand, counting down.
CTCCATACTACCTTCTACAATCAGACGCCCGGCGCATTCTCGAGCAGAAAAGCACGTAATATGACATCGCCGGGGAAATGATAACAATATGAAATGTTAAAAATTGATTGTATAGAAGATGGAATTATATTTTGAATGAGAATGTGAGAAGAACTAGTTTAAGGGTTAGAAATATGTGAGTTATAATTCAAGGCACTATTGATTTTGTAAAGAAGAATGAAAGATTATGAGTGATAATCATGAAGAAGAGGATTATCAAAGAATTAATTGACAAGCAATAGAAATTCAGGAGGGATTACGCATAAGAAATCTCCTACAGGAACGACAAAAACGAATTGCAGGTCTAAGAAAAATCAAAGGAAGAAAAATTCAGATTCAAATAAAGAGACCACTAATAACACCAATGGTCGCAAGAGTGCCAGAAGTATCAATTGCAGTACAAATGGGAGCAATAGGAGACCGCACCACAAGTGTGGCACAATTATCTACTTTTAGTGGTTGACCAGGCTCTGATCTCGATCACCATATATCTCAATTCTTGACAGCCTATGTGGCTAATAATAGTAGAACTGAAGATATTTGGTTGAGATAGTTGTCAGCAACTTTAAAAGATACAGCTTTTGAATGGTATATTCGACAACCAGTGGGTAGATTTCCCAATTGGGAGGCCTTGAGGAATGCCTTCTTAATCAATTTTAGACCAATTAGATTAGAAGATCCACTTAGAGAAATTTTTATGAATAGCAGGATGTTTGCGAGAGAATCAATAGAGTCCTATTATGGCCGGATCGTGAATATACTTTATAAATGGTCAAATAATCAAATGCCAGATGCATTTATATTGTCAATATTAATCAATGGTTTGTATCCACCAGAATTGAAAATATTTGTAAAAGAAGCTCAACCAGCTATGGTAGAGGCATCGTTGGTACGAGCAAAGGTGTGGGAAGAATTTCATTATGACCAATTATTAAAAATGGGAGCCACGATGATTCCAAGTTCAGGAAGCCAATAAATACAACCGAGAAATGTGTCAATGGATAATTATCTACAAATGGCTGATTCCAATATAAAGAATGTTATGTTTCAACAACCAATTAATGCTACACCACTCCAAGCAATAGGGCCAATAACAATGATACCTTATTTTACATTGCCAACCTATCAACAATCAGAGTTGTTCACAAATGTGACTATTAAAAATCCAAATAAAGCCTTATTATTAATTGTAACGAAGAAGATGGAAGAATTGGCTCTGAATTTGGCTAAAGATAAGAAAAAATGACATTAGTCTTCTGATACGAGACCTAATGTATGGTATAATAATTGTAAGGGACAAGGTCATTTTCATACGGAATGTCCATCACCCAGGCAAACAGGTGTTCAATGTACATTTTGCGGAGGAAAGCACCCTATCCAAAACTATTGGCATTTATAAAGGCAACAATAATTCAGTAATCAGACCATGATCTCAGCAATTCAATAGAAAGTCAATCAAATTCAAATGAGAAATACATATGGATGGAATGGAAATCGATCTAATTGACAAAATTGAACATTCAATAACTTTCAAAGTTTCAATTTTAATCAGGGATCTGTATCAAACCCCCAAAACTACGGGAAGAAGCAACAGAGGTATCAGCAATATGTTCTACCGATGTCATCGAACCAAGTACCCTCTGTACCAACAGAACAACCAAGATCATTTTCTAATCCTACATGGAACAAGCCTAGTAGGTATATACTAGTAAAAATACCTAATATACTAGATGGAAGTACAAGAAGACCACTTTGTTATTTCCGTTGCAAACACATTGGTCATTATGCCTGTGAATGTTCCAATCCCAGAGCCAGTGATGATTATGCGCTAGTGTGTGTAAATTACAAGCAATCGAAATATACTTATCAGCAATTTAATGCTCCATTCAATTTTAATAATTGAGATTAGCAGATTGAAAGCCAAGGAATAATGGAGGAGATAAATCAAGGTCCTGAAGATTCACCAGTTCATCGGGTAGAAGTAGTCCAAGCTGTCCATACAAGAAGTCAGCAAAAAGGAAAAGGATCAATTCAACATTTGGGTGATCTTAAAGCAAAGGGCCAATGAGACCCAATTACGGGGACATCCAATCCACGACTTGACATGGGCCCCTTACTCAGTATAAGATGTGAATCGGTTGTGCACCCTAATGAGGTACCAATTACAGAGGCTTTGGTTTCATGTCAAGTTGTTCCGTTTTCTACATAGTTTCGAGAAACGTCCTTTCCATTTAAAGATCTTCTAAGGGGGATAAATTCTAAAGAACCAATATCAGTCCAATTAGGAGATCAATCTTACCCATTGAAAGAACCAATTTTACAGGCTTTGTCAAATTTAGTTCCAATAGCTTTACCAATTTCCAATATAGAGAAAATCAATTTACTTGCATCGGTATCTAGGACTGGGAAGAAGAAATGGACATTAGGAATTACCACTAATACAAAACCATATGATATTCTAAAAGATTTGGACACCATACAGTCCACGATTTCTATGAAGCAACTATTGGCAGTAGCACCTAAGTGTCGAACTATCTTGAATTTCTCATTAATTTGTTGTAAATCTCAAAATAAAGAAATTCAAGAAATAAGTTTGAATCCCGATCCGGGTGCACCAATGATTGATGTCTCAATTGATGGAGTATTATTATCGGGAGTGCAAGTAGACAAAGGATCTAGTATAAATCTTATGAATGCCGCTACAATGGAAGAGTTGAATTTGGATCATCTATTGCCTACTATAGTAGTTTTGAGAATGATTGATTCTAGTCGAGTTAAACCTATGGATATTTTATGAAGTATTGATACAGTAATTGTGGGAATTACCTATAAAATTGATTATATTATTTTCCGATTACGAAGTTTTATATTGTCATATCCAATTTTATTGGGGCAATCGTGGTTGTATCAAGCTAAAGCTCAAAATGACTAAGGCCATAGTACATTGATAATTAGGAAAGGTAATGATAAAATTGTGCTTCAAATGTACTCTATCCAATATCACAAAAAAATTCAAGTTTTCAGTTCAGAATTCATATCAGATTGTGAAGATGAGTCTACAAAAGAAGAAATTAGTACACCTGACCTAATTTATGCTGATACAAGATAAGTTGTCGAGCACACTAGAATGAAATACCAATTGAAGGGACCGGAAGAGTATTTAGTTCCTCTAGATGTTATTGACGATTTTGATCATATGATTGCATATTAGATGAATAGACAGGATGTTAATCACATTAATGCTATAGAACTGGAGTTAAAAAGTTCTAATGTGTCAGATTTTATAAAAGATTCTAGAATTGAACAGAACATTATTCTAGAGACACCTGAAATTCTATGATGTCAACCAATTAATTTAGGTATAGGGGATGCTCTCTAAATCATTCAAATTTATGACGATATAAAAGGTAAGGAGAAAGAAATTTAGATGGATTACTTTTTAATGCATAAATTTACTTTTACATGGTCATATGCGGATTTGAAAGGAATTCCAGCTAAAGTTTGTGAGCATCAAATTATATTACAGGAGAATGCTACACTACTACGCCAAAGACAACATCGACTTAATCCAAAATACTCACTTATGATAAAAGAAGAGCTGGATAAACTCTTAGAGGTTAGATTTATCTATCCAATTTTTTTTAGTAAATGGATTTCACCAATTGTTATGGTACCGAAAAAAAATGGAAAAGTTCATATTTGTCAAGATTTTTATAAATTAAATGCGGCTACCAAGAAGGATTATTTTTCTTTACCATTTATGGATAGTATATTGGATGTCGTCGTTGGACATGAATGTTATTCATTTCTTGATGGATTCTCTGATTATAATCAAGTTAAGATTACAAAAGAAGACCAATTAAAAACTACTTTTACTATGGATTGGAGGACCTTTGCCTATAAGATTATGCCATTTGGGCTTTGTAATGCACCAGCTACATTTCAAATGATAATAATGCAAGCATTCCAAGATTATCTATGAATTTCAATGGAAATATTTCTAAATGATTTTTATACATTTAGTACGAGAACTAGGTATTTAGAATGTCTAAGTTAATATTTGAATCAATGTGCCAAATATGGAATTTCTTTAAATTCAAAAAAATACCAATTTAGTGTGCTTTTTGGTAAACTATTGAGTCATATAATTTTGATGGCAGGCATTGCTACAGATCCGGATAAAATAAATATATAGTCGAATTAAAGCAACTAGACACTGTTACAGATGTTCGAGCATTTATTGGCCATGTCAGTTATTATCAGCAATTTATCTATCTATTCGCAGTTATATGCCTTTCTTTGACAAATCTCTTGAAGAAACCACCAACTGATGGGATCAATCCATTTTAGATAAAAGAATGTACAATTGCATTCGAAATATTGAAACAGAAATTGGTTTCAGCACCAATATTGGTAGCACCTTGTTGGACAAAACCATTCCAAGTTTATGTGGATGCATCTAATGTCACAATTGGTTCTATGCTAAGCCAAAAAGATGACCGAGGTTTTGATCATCCTATTTATTATGCAAGTCGTCAATTGATAGCAGCTGAAAGAAATTATATAACAATCGAAAGAGAAGCATTGAGGATGATTTATTCTGTACAAAAGTTTTGATATTATCTTCTTGGTTATAGATTTGTTTTCCATGTTGACCATGATGCTTTAAAATATATGATTAATAAGCCTCAATTGAGTAGTCATATTGTACAATGGATTTTACTCTTGCAAGAATTTGACTTTACTATTCACGTAAGACCAGAAAAATCATATTCCAATGTGGACCATTTATCTCGGTTATTCAATATATTAGGTAAAGAATCCATTAATGATGCACTATCCGATATGAAACTCTTTGTAGTAGATGTAATTATTCCCGAGTATAGTGAAATAATTCAATACATGATATTTCAAACCTTCTCACCTAATTTTAATGAAAAACTTAAACAATGCTTAATATTAAAATATGTATCTTATACAATGATTGGCGAAGCTTTATATAAACAAGGCAAAGATGGAGTTTTACAACGTTGTATTTATCAAACTAAAGTGAGTACTATATTAGAAGGTTGCTACTTGGACAGTTGTAGTGGATAGTTTACGAGAGATAGCATGGCTCGTAAAGCTTTATAGGCTGGTTATTGATGGCCAACAATATTTGTAGATGCCCACCAATTCATCCATCATTGTGATCCATATCAGAGAATGGATCGATCTAGTGGAACTTCAGCAATGCCATTGGTACCAATTCTAGCTGAAGTACCTTTTGAAAAATGGGAATTGATTTTGTGGGACCAATTACACCAGCCTCGAGAAATAAACAAAAAAGGTATATACTGGTAGCAATGAATTACGTAACAAAATAGGCTGAAGCAGTAGCTAAGAAAATCGATAGTACAAGAATAGTAGCAACCTTTTTGTATGAAAATATTATTACATGGTTTGATTGTCCACAAGAATTGATTAGTGATCGAGAAATTCATTTTATAAATAGTACAATCGAATCACTTTTTAGCTAAATACGAAATAAAACATTATAAGACTACACCATATCACGTTAGTGTAAATAGACAAATAGAAAAGACTAATAGAATTTTATGTAAAATCTTAACAAAAATAATTTCAGAAATTGGAACAGATTGGGACACTAAGTTGTTTGCAGCTTTATGGGCATACAGTATAGCATATAAAGTTACTACCAATGCTATCCCTTTTCAATTGGTTTATGGCGAGGAAACAATATTACCTATTGAATTGGAAGTCCAAAGTTTACGAATTGCTATAGCCAATAGATTGGAAGATTAGAATTCATTACGACACTGTTTAGAAGAATTAGAAAAATTGGATGAAACTAGAGCCAATACATGAATCATCATGGAAACTACACAAAAATGAAAGAAGCCTTATTATGATAGTAAGCTTAGACCAAAGGCTTTTATGCTAAATAATTTGGTACTTCTTTATGATAGTCGATTTAAAAAAAAAAAAAATTAAAAATTTCAAGTTCGATGGCATGGACTATATCGAGTTATTGACAAATTTCCAAATGGTTCAATACAATTGAAAGATTTTATGGATATTAAATTTATGATATGGATCAATGGCAATCGGCTTAAACTTTACTATACATAAACCCAAGATGGGTTTTTTGTTACAAAAGAAAGAATCGATCTAATAATTGGACCATAATAAGAAGTAGGAGGGGGGCTCTTGACAAGCATCATATTTTCTTTTGTGGTTAAGGAGAAGATGGCAAACATGGTGTTCGAGAAAGCAAGATTGGAGATCGATTGGAAGGAATAACAAGAATGGCTACAAGTAGAGGTTGGATATTGCAGACTAAATTAGCTACATTAGTAAAGGAGGCCAATAATTTAGTGCAGACCAATACACTAGTTTCAGCGACAACACCTTCGGAGATACCTTTGAAATTGATAAAAGAATGGCACAAGATGTTGGAAGACTGTGACAACCAAATTACCCGATGTTAGTCTCATGTACAGGAATTGGGTTTTTGAATGAAGATCTGATGACGCGTTTGGATAGAGAACCTCCAAACACTGAGGCAGATGATGAAGATATAAAGAAGAGAAGGTCACGAATTCAAAGGGTAATAAGCTAATGCCATTGACTAAAGAAGCCAACATTGCTATGTCTTTATAAGTTGAGGCTAAATAATGTTTGCGACGACGCTGCATAATTAGGAGTGGGGCTATATAGAATAGATAAATCAACTTTGTGGTAAGTTATTGGTTGGTTATTGATAACCTTGAGAATTAGACTGATGACTAGGCAGTTTAATTGATAATAGTAGGTTGTTAGTGGAATAAATAGTTAAGAATTCAAAGGATCATAACCTTTAGAATCCGCTGGCCGACGAATCATCTTTTTGGTAGAATAAAGAGATTGAAGAAAGAGAGATTGGAGCTAGACTGTGAGAGTTGTAAATTAGGGTAAGCTTCGTGCTACCTCTTTATTTTCTTTACTTTTATTATTTACTTATGAAGAATTATGATTGAGAGAAGTATTGTTGAATTGATAGTCGTAGAATGGATTGTGTGTTCAATCTAGACGAAAGTAGTAAGCCTTGGTATTTTGTAGTTTGATAATTGATTTTAGATAGTGAGAGTATAGTCAATTGTGACACTAACAGACATAATTTATATAACCAATCTTTTTCCGTATTCGAATCCACCTCTATTAACTCAATTGCTTTGGTATATTGAAGCTTGAATGCAACGAGAACAACAATGGTCAAAAAATCTAAATCCGTATATGTAGAAATAATAGATGGTCAACCTTTATTCTCTAGAAATATCACTCATGACATGATTCTATTAGAAATAACCTTCTACAATCATAGCAGCCATGTAGTATTCAACGTCATTAAATCACAATTAAGTCTATTTATTTTAGGACTCTTATGGCTTGAAAAGTACAATCCACAAATAAATTTGGTATTCCAAATGCTAAAATTTCTTCTAATAAATCATAAAACCTCTAGATCTTTAAAAAAGCTTCTAACACCTGATAAGCCAAAACTTAAATAATATTTATTTATTGGAGCTAGAGCATTTGTGAGGGTGGTCAAATAGGGCATTATATTTGCTATCTACACAAATCCATGATCAAAATCTGTAGTTGCTACAACAACAATTCTAAAGGTGTATAAGAATTTTGTAAATATATTTGAAAAAAAAAAATACAGACATCATATATAAGCATCACCCTTACGATTGTGCAATTGACCTTCAAGAAGGTACTCAACTACTTTTTGGATCCATCTATAATTTATCTCAAAATGAGCTTGCGACTTTCAAAGAGTATATTGATAAAAATCTCACTAAGAATTTTATTTGATATTCAAAATCGCTAGTTGATGCTCTGATATTATTTATGAAGAAGAAAGATGGATCTTTATAAATATGTGTCAATTATCGTGGTCTTAATAAAATCTTAGTAAAGAATTGATATCCATTACCATTGATATCCAAACTTCTTTATCAACTTAGCCAAGCAAAGATCTTTATGAAGATTGATCTACAAGGTGCATATAATTTGGTATACATGAAGGAGAAAGATGAATAAAAGACAACATTTTCTACCATATATGGACATTTGGAATACAATATTATACCGTTTAGACTTATCAATGCACCAACCATATTCCATCACTTAATAAATGACATATTTTGCGTGCTTTTGGACAACTTTTTTATGATTTATTTGAATGATATTCTAATCTTTTTCAAGAATCTAGAAGTCCACAAATAACATATCGACCTTGTATTGAAAAAGCTATAAAATGTTAGACTATATGAAAAATTGGAGAAGTGTGTATTTCATGTACCTCAAGTCAAACTTGTTGAATATATTATTTCCAACAAAGGCCTTTTTATGGATCCAAAGAAAGTACAAGCAGTCATCGATTAGGTAAAACCAAAAACTATACAAGATGTTCAATGCTTTTTTGGATTTGTAAATTTCTATAGGATTTTTGTTAAAAAATTCTCCAAGTTTGCTGCTCCACTTATGCAGTTGACATGCAAGGATAAGCTGGACTAGAGCCTTGAAGCAGAGAAAGCTTTTCAAAGCTTAAAAGATGCTTACACAATAGCTCCAATTTTGATACATCCAGATTTCAAGAAGCCCTACTTTATAGAGACTGATGTCTCAATCTTTGCATTGAATGTAGTCTTATTGCAATATGAAAAAGATGACAAACTTCATTCAATTGTATTCCATTCTAGAAAATTTTGAGTAGTAGAAATTAATTCCAAAATATATAATAAAGAATTACTTGCCATTGTAGATTCTTTCCAAGAATAGTGCCACTTTCTTGAAAGCACCTTTCATCATGTGACTATATATATAGATCACAAGAATCTTGAATATTTCATGTCAATCCATGTCTTGAATTATTGCTAAGTGTATTGAGGTATATCTTTATCACGATTTGATTTTTGTATCATATATCAACTCGAGAGCCAACAAAGATTATCAGATACATTATCAAGATGTTCCTATCTTAAACCAAAAGAATGCAAGGCTGTATATAATCAGTAATGGGCAACCTTTTTAAAGCTTGAGCAATTTCATCTTCAAACAACCAATGTATCAATGCCTGAGGATTTATTACTTCTTGGTGAGGTTCATAAAGCCTCAACTACAGATTCTCTTATTCTTAATATCAAGCACCTTGCCAACAATCTTCTTGAAGAGTCTTCTAAATTCAAGTATGAAGACAACCTCTTATTCTTGGAAGAATGTTTATTTATTTTTAAAGGACCAACTTGCTTGCGCGTTCTTCAAACATGCCATGACTTTCCTGCAGCTGGATATTTTAGATTTAATAAGATCTTAGAACTTGTGACTAAAAACTTTTAGTGGCCTAAAATGTGGAAGGATGTTAAAAAATTTGTACTATCATATGATACTTATTCAAGATCAAAAAACCCTTGACATCAACGATATGAACTACTTCAATTCTTTCCTATTCTAAGACAACTATGATCATCTATTTCCATCAATTTCATTACAAATCATCAACCATCAAGGTCATTTGATACTATCTTTGTAGTTGTTGATCAATTGACCAAGATGGTACATTTTATACCTTGCAAGAAGTCAATTACTTGTAAAGAGATGACAAGACTCTTTATTGATAATATCTATTATTATCACAAATTGCCAGACAATATTGTGTGAGATTATGGACCTCAATTTGTATCAAGGTTATGAAAGGTATTTTTTAAGATTCTTAAGGTTGACATCAACTTTTTTTCTGCCTTCTATCCTCAAAGTGATCGCCAAACGGAGTAGGTTAATAAAAATTTTGAGTAATATTTGAAGTGTACCATCAACTATCAATAAGACAACTAGACTTTCTATATGTCATTGGTGAGGTTTGTATATAATAATACAATTCATGCATCTATGCAACAAATACGATTCTATTTAAACTATGGTCATCATCCAAAATTGTATATGATAGAGCCTTCAAAGTCAGCAAATCTTATAGCAAAAAAATTGCTATGAAGATGGCTAAACTTCACGCAACCATGAAGACTCATCTAAAAAAGACTCGATAACATTATAAGCTAATAGCAAATGAATTCAAGAAGGAACATTCTCCATTCCAAGTTGATAACAAAGTGTGGCTTCTTTGGTATAATATAAAAATGAAGAGGTCATGTGATAAGTTAGACTACCAAATGTTGGGACCATTTGTGATTTAGAAACAAATCAATAACATAACTTATTGCTTGGAGTTACCTTCATCTATGAAGATTCATTCAATCTTTCATGTTTTACTTTTGAAAAGATATAAAGAATCAAACATACTAGGTCAAAGACAACCACTATCTTCTATGATTGAAATCAATGATCTTATTGAATTTGAGGTAGAAAAGATATTAGATTCAAGAATAAGATATGGAAGACTTGAATATCTGGTCCATTGGCGCACATATGATATCAATGATCATACATGGAAACCAGCTAGTAACCTTGTAAATACACAAAGAAGGTTCAAAAATTCCATCAACAACATTCATCTAGACCAAAAGTGGCAAAATGAAGAATAGTAGCTTAGTAAGATGGCTTCATTATGAAGATTCTTAGTTCTTGGCCTTATTAAGAAGGGGAAGAAGCAACCTTTGAAGAGGAAATTGTTGTCAAATATTTAAAATAGTATAAGTCAGTAGTTTGAGTTCATGATCAAAGCCTCTTTATATTTTTTTGGTCTTGTCTACTTTATATAATATGAATAGTCAAGAGATAGATATCTTGGTGATCATACCATCTCAACTAAGGAGCTCATAGAAACGACCTCAAGATAAAGAGCTGCCTAAACCATAAAGACGTCAAAGGATACCAAGTAATAGGTTGCTGGTTATTGTGTTTGAAATAGAACTTACCTATAAAAGATACTTAGAAAGAGTATTTGCAAGATAATTTCATAACAAAGATATCAAAGTCTATATTTGGTCACAAGTAAAAGGCTTGAGATACTATGGATGGCTACAAGGATCTTATGCTTGCTTTATTTTGAAGCCTTACAGAAACTTTTTAAGAAGCTTCTTAGGACCTAATATATATAGGAGTCGAGGCCTAGGAGATCTTCAATCTCAATAACTTATTTCTTATGGTCTAGCCATGATTTTCTTACCTTATATGTAATTATTATTCTAATGTTAAGCAAACTCTATTTCTTAAACTTGAATCCTTGTCTTATATACAATCTTTAACAGTTTTATATCAGATTCCAACTGCGTGATGTTCTGTTGTGGTTCACCTACTATGTGAAAATAATATGATTATATATTTAATATACAATATACCTAACAACATGGCCAAAGTAATGTTCTAGATTTCAATTGGTTGTAAAATGTGGTTAAATTATTACTTTAAAAGGAGGTTATTTAAAAGGATTACTATTAGAATTTATATAACTTTATTTTCTTTTGATAGTAGCTTTTGAGATTGATTTTATTGATAGTAACTTTAAATATTTAGAATCACCTTTATTAGACATTGGTGATCCTTGAAGTCTTATTTTGGTTCTTTAATTTGGTGTTTAGAACATATATTGAGTAAATCTTGTAAAGAAAAGAGTTGAAGAGGGATTTTGGCAGCAAAAAGAGAGTTTAGGATATTCATATAGATGAATGGAGATAGATGATGAAAATCTCTATTCCTACTGATCAAAAATCATGACCAATGGACTTCAAGGAAGCTTCTTAAGGCCATATTAGAGATTAGAATTAATTTTTTGGAGGCATTTGAGCTTTGGAGGATACGATCAATAATTTTTGATTCTTGGCTATGATTTGGTGCAAATTTTGAGTCTTTTAGAGTTTATATGAAAGAGATATGGATGCTCAAAGTTCAGGTATTGATTTTGTATCTACTGTCACTCTTTTAGATATAATGCATGTATAAGAAAGCAACAAAAGATCGACAACTAGGATTAAAGAGAGGGCTTTTTTGGCTATACTTTATGTATATTGTTTGATGAATTCTAAATTGGGATGAAGGAGTTATTGGAAGTTGAAGTTAGTATTTGGAATCTAACGAGTTGTAAGTGACCCGAATTGCTAGTAGTTGTGTTTTGAGCTATATCTTATGTAATTTGACAAGATTTTGGCTACAAATATTTAAGAATGTATATATCTATATTATTAAATTTTATATATAAGATTTGTAACATTTGGATTTTAGATTTGTGAGATATAAAGAAAATAGTACTTAGGTGCTTGTGAATTAGGATTTTAGAGCATTTGCTAGGATTTTTAAGATACCAGACGATTGGTAGTAAATTTACAATTGAATTTTTGTAACATAAAGTTTAAGGATGAATTCTATAGTATTCATAAATTTGGAAAAATCTGAATGGTTGGATCAAGAGATATGAATTTCTAAAATTTGAGAAGAAAAAATCCTTTGTAAGAATATTATATTTTGAAGAAATTTTATTATAACTTAAGCATTTTATAAAAAGTAAAGGAATTTTTTGGGAGCTAAAACTATATATATATATATATATATATATATATATATTGAAGATGGATATATAAAGCTATAATTAAATTTTTGTATAAAGATAAGCTTTTGAGAGGAGATTGTGGATTTCCTTCGAAGTTATTGAAAACCTAATCTATCAGCAAATAGTTAGCTATGATTTGGTATAGTTAAGAATGTTAGAAAATTTCTAGATATTTTAGAAAGCCTTATGTATAAATCTTCTTAAATATAAAAAGGTTTATTAGTACAATATCTTTTTGATATTATAGTATTTATTTATCTTTATTTTTAAAGTTAAATAACTTATTGAAACTTGGCCAATAAGTTAAAACTAAACTCTCTACAGCTAGGTACCTAATGTATTTCTAGATAGAAAACCATGCAATATGACAACAATTCCTATTGTAATAAGACAAACTTATTTTTTGAAATGTTATCTTCTTTGACAATCATACTTCTCATTTTGTAGTTATGTTGTTTTTTTAAATAATATTAAGTAGTGTGCTTAGGCTTTTAACAATATAAGTATTGTCCTTCTTGACAATGACAAGTCTTTTCTTGCTCAATAAGAGATTTGAAATACATATTATAAGGTGTCAAAATTATGAAGCATATAACATTACTAATTGATTGTGTTGTCACAAAACATAAATCTTATTAGTTGCAATATAATTTGTATCATTTTTTTTATATATAGATCAAAATTTTTCTAAAGAAAACCTCTAGATTATCCAATATTGGATCTTGTTGTTCAAGAAACGATAAAAATCATGATAGTGATAAACTTGAAATAAGTGTACCAATGAATCTAACTTGTGATCCTCAAAATTAGATGGCTTTGGACTTGAAGTTCAATCATGAATTATACTTGATAGATAAATCTTCAAAATTTGGATCTTATGCTATTAAACTTCTTGCATAATATAATCTTTGGTTCTCTAACTTTAAAAGGATGTTCTATCATAAAAAAAGGGACATATTTTTGTACAGATGTTGAAGCAACTTCAATCATTTCTATATCTTTAATTCTTGTTATTCTTATTATTTCTTGTGGTAGTAAATTGAGTTGATCCATTACAAGTATTAACTTCCTCAATTGCTTGTACATTTGTGACATTGTACTATTTATTTCAAAAAGTGCTATCATGATACTATTAAGAAAAAAGAAGATGTCTAATATTGCTCAAAAAAATATAAGAGAGGACTTGATAACAAAGAAAATACTAAAGAATTATTAGTTTGAAAGAAGATAATCTGTAACTTCTAATATGCTTATGTTGTATCAAGAAAAAAGTTAATATACTCTTAATCAAAAAAAAACAAGGCTCTCATATTGTAAGTGTATATTTTTTAATATATTTAGAAGAAGAATCCAATAAAAGCAAATAAACAAGTGAAATTTCTTCAAAGATGTTTGACAAAATAGAATTAAGGAAGTAAGTATATTAAAAGAAAATTAGATTGGCTACTGCTAAAAGACAAGAAAATTAAAGACTCTTGAAACTAGACTAGAAGCAAAAAGAAGTTGACAAGAAAGAAGAATCCTTAACTTCTGCTTCTATATATACTATCCATCTAAGAGCTATGTGGCAACCTTCTCATATTACGTAAAACATTGCTTGAGAATGCACCAAGTACCTAGTTGTAGAATGTAGAAGGAGTATTATAATAATAAGATTTTAATTCTAATAGAATCCTAAATAAATCCAATTAAACCTTAACAATGCTAATCAAGCTTTAATCAATCTAAAGAACCTCAAAAAAATTACAAAAGAAGCATGAAAAAATTCCTAAAGAAACTTGATGGAAGAATTAAAATAAAATTCAAAGTATATCTTAAATAAATTCTAACCAAATATTACTTTAATTCTAATTAAAATCATAATATTTTTTACTTAAATCCTAAGTCAAATCTTAATTAAATCTTAAATAGATTCTAAATCCTAATCAATTCTTAATCAAATTATCTTTATCATAGAGTAGTTTAGAACCTCAATATGTAGTAATTATATCATTGATCTTGTTTAATATTTTACACACCTTTCAACAATTAAGTTGGCAACAAGCACACAAAATTTGAAAAAGATCGAATATACCAAATAGAAGATCAATCCTAAATTCTGCTTAGTTGTTGGCCAACCTCCTACTCCAATCTAAATGTTGAACTTCCTATACCAATATCTCCTTTTTGAACCATTGAATTGCCTCTAAAATATACTTAATTTTTAGAAAATCAAGTCTAATCTCCACAAAAAAAATCACTTCAATCCAATCAACAAATTGCTAAATATCTTAAAAATACACACTAACCTTCAAATTCTAATTTCTAAGACCTCAATCCACAGAAACCTTCACACACTTTCATCTAACTATTTGAATGACTTCAAAAATTTTACACACACTAACAACTAAAATACCAAAACACTATCCAAAATTCACCTATATATATACCACTAAATTCAAGAAATTCTCAATATTATAAATATAATTTTGTTTTTTAAAATCTAATCCAACCAAGAGCATCACTAACTTTGAAAATCTCTCAAAAATTAAATATTAATTTAATTGACATGAAATTAATGCTCAAAAATCTCTTTATCAGTTTGCTCTCAAATTTTGTTCTCCAATCTATCAAAATATCTTGTAGTTGTTGTAGATATGCAATTTTATGCCTTAGAATTTGTGACAATAGATTACGATATTACATAAGTAATAAAAAATAAAATCATCAAGAAATTCATGAAAAATATCATTTATTAAATATTCAAAAGCACTTAGTACATTTATGAGTCCAAAAGGCATGAAATTATATTTGAAATGCCCATACCTTATTTAAAATCTAGTCTTCCATTCATCTCTTTCTTTAATGTAGACCACGTTATAAGCTCTTCATAGATCTATTTTTGTATAGATCTTTGCTTGATACAGTTGGTCATGAAGTCTTCAAATCAGACATAGGAGATATCTATTCTTGATGGTGATCTTTTTAAGTCTTCAATAATCTATGTACATCCATAGATTTTTTATTTTTATTTTTTATTTTTTTTATAAATAATATAAAAGCTAACATTGTAGATTTTAAATAGCATATGAAGTTTTTAGCTAAGTTTTCATCAATGTATTTCTTTAGTGCAACCAACTCATTTTGCAATAAGCTATAGATCAATCCAAATAGTACTTAAGCTCTTTCTTACAAATTAATTGAACAATCATAAGATCAATATTCTAAAAGAATATTTTTATTTTTCTTTTCAAAGAAATCTTTGAAATCTTGATATTGACTATGAATATCACTATCTTGATATCTTTCTACTATGAAAAATGGACCTAACATATATATCAAAAAATGACTTTTTTTTTGCTGCCTGCATAAAAGCTCTTATATTTGGCAATAAGAGTTTGGATGTACTTGTCGCGGACACAAAATACAGACTTGAAATCTAACAAGAAGTTCAAGAAGAAGTGGCAGAACTAGATTAAACAGATGAGTACAAGAACAACACCAGAAAGGTGAGCTAGAACTCCAAGAGATGTGTTGTCGAGACTGAAGAACCCTTCAGCCTCGACTCCTATATATACTACTGAATAGGAAGCTTCTCGAGCTACTTCCGCTAACTAGGACGCTTCTCCAACAACTTCTACTAATTAGGAAACTTCTCGAGCAACTTCCTAGAATCTATCAGAATATTCTAGAACCTTCTAAGAATATTCTAGAACCTTCTAAGAGAATCTTTAGGGAATATTCTAAGAATCTTCTAGAACCTTCTAAAAGAATCTTTAGAGAATCTTTAGAGAATATTCTAGAAGAATATTCAAAGAATCTTCCAATGTATGTCCATGACATCACCTCCTCTTCTAACTTCGAGGTCTCCGAGAAGCAATGTTGTTATCAATCAATACCAACGCAAGAAAATGAAAATCTGTCGCATCACATCCGCTATGAATTCCAATTGTTGTTCGCGAGGCAAATGATTCATCGGCCCTTGGAGCCAACGGTAGTGACCAACACCTTCAACCTCTGACCAAGCGTGGACTTCTGTGTCTTCATTGTGAAACTGTCCTCCAAACACACCTTCTGGCTGACCGTCGTAGGCAGGCTCGACCTCAAATACAATTACTAGCGATCTGTTGCTCGGTATCCTCCGACGTCGTCGTGGTGCAGGCGGTTCTTCATCTCGCGGTCGTCTTCGTGAGCTAGTCGCTTGAGATGACATAACAAGTGTAGTATCTTGACTATCCATGTCTAAAGACTAAAATGATGAGAGCAAACTATAGTTGCTAACAAAGTTCTACACTATCGAACTATGGGTTTTGGAGGTGCCCTCCTCCCTTTTTATGCTACTTGATGAGCAAGCTTCAGCAAGAAGCTATCGTTGAATCGGCTTAGGTTTATGAGGATATCGTTGATAAAATTCTTGTACCTTTTTTGGCGCATTGGTAAGATTTTTGGCACGCTCCCACGTTCGTTCATTGATGTCGTATCCACTCCAATGCACTAAATACTCCAATTTTCTTCTATTACGCCGTGAATCTAGTACCTTTTCCACCTCGTATTCCTCATGGTTTTCAATTTCGATACTTGGTGGCGGACTTTGTACTCTTTGGAGAAAAGCTGACTCTCGATAAGGTTCCAACAAAGACACGTGAAAGACTGGATGTACCTTCATAGTAGCTGGTAACTCCAGACGATATGCCACCGGATTGATATGCTTCCCGATAACAAATGGCCCTAATCTCCGATAGTCCAATTTGTCACATGGCCGCTTGGTCTTGATATTCCGTCGAAGAAGCCATACTTTACTTCCAACTTTAAAAGTAGGCGCCTCATTTCGATATTTATCTGCAGATGCCTTGTAACTCTCTTGGGCAGATTGCAATTGAAGCTTCAACGTCGCTTGAAGCTCCGATAGTTGCTTCACAAATCCTTCAGCTGCTGGGTTGTTATTTGCTAAAGAACTCAATAAATCGAGCTTGGGGTGGTATCCGTAGTTGGAGAAGAATGGTGTTTGTTGAGTTGACGCATGAAGAGTGTTGTTGTATGCGAACCCAGCAAGCGGTAGATATGCAGTCCAATCATCTTGTTGATAGTTGATGCTGCATCGTAAATATTGCTCCAAAACTTGATTCACCCGCTCCGTTTGACTGTCAGTTTGAGGATGAAAAGCCAAAGAGAGCTTAATATCCACCTTCAATATCTCAAAGAGGGACCTCCAAAACTTGGATACAAACAGAGTACCTCGATCCGACACGATATCATCTGGTAGGCCCTGATAACGATATATGTTATCAAGAAAGAGTCTTACGGTGTCTTCACTTGACAATGTTTTCTTGCAAGGCACGAAATGCGCCATCTTTGTAAATCGATCCACCACAACAAAGATGCTGTCAAATGAATTCGATGGCGGTAGATCCGTAATGAAGTCCATAGAAACTGAAGACCATGGTCGGTGCGGAATAGGCAATGGCTGGAGAAGTCCATACGGACGATGTCGAGGGATCTTGGATCTTGAACAAACATCACAAGAAAGGACAAATTCCTTCACATCCTTCCACATTTGGGGCCACCAAAAATCTCGTGAAATGAGCTCCAAAGTCTTGTTGAATCCAAAATGTCCCGCAGCTGGAAAGTCGTGGCGAGATTGAAGTACTCGGAGTCGAGTTGGTCCTTTCGGGATATACAACCGCTCCTCAAAATACAGAAGATCTCCCTCCACCTTAAACTTGTCATTATCGACACGTTGTTTGATGTCAAGAGCTATAGAATCCTCAATGGTCGCAGTACGTACCTCGCTGAGGAAGCCGTCATCAATAGTTGCAACAGTAGCAAAAATCCTGAATTTTTTTGGTTTCAACAATGTTGTACATTGTTGATCAAACGCTGCTTCTCCAACCTTTGGCGCAAGATACGATCTTCTCGATAATACGTCAGATAATCCTTGCTGTTTTCCAGGGCGGTAGGTGATAATAAAGTCAAATCGTGATAGAGACATATTCCATCGAGCTTGACGACGATTCAAAATTCGAGCTGTCATGAAGTACTCCAAATTCTTGTGGTCCGTATAAACAGTCACTGGATGTGCAGCTCCTTCGAGGAAGTGACGCCACTCTTGGAAGGCATCCACTATAGCAAGCAACTCTTTGTCGTGGATCTCGTAGTTGATCTCAGCAGCAGAGAACTTTCGTGAATAGAATGCAACTGGGTGAAGCTTCTTGTCTATGCCCATCTGTGAAAGCACAGCTCCCAAAGCAAAATCTGAAGCATCGGTCTCTAAATAGAAAGCCTTTGCAAAGTCAGGGTGTACCAAGATTGGAGCCGTAGTGAATGCCGTCTTGAGATCTTGAAATGCTTTTGCTGCTTGTGATCCCCATTCGAGCTTGTCTTTGCTTGTTAGACGCGTGAGTGGTGCAGCAATTTGAGAATAATTCTTGATGAAGATCCGATAGAAGTTAGCAAATCTAAGAAAACACTGAACATCTCTAACTGTCTTCGGAACTTCCCAAGATATAATTGCTTCTACCTTTTTTGGATCCATCTTCAAGCCCTCTGTAGTCGCAATGAAGCCCAAAAATTCCATCTCATTCTGGTGAAATTGACACTTCTCCAACTTGGCGTAGAGTCCTCGTTCGCGTAGTTTTTCAAGAACCAAACAAACGTGCTTCTCATGTTCTTCTTCATTCTTGGAAAATATCAAAATATCATCCAGATAGATGACAACAAAGTCATCGTGGTACTCCCGAAAGATGTCGTTCATCATATGCTGAAAGACCGCTGGAGCATTGGTAAGACCAAAAGGCATGACATTGTACTCAAAATGGCCATACCTTGTACGAAAGGCTGTCTTCCATTCATCTCCTTCTTTGATTCGCACAAGGTTGTAGGCTCCTCTTAAATCAATCTTTGTAAAAATTCTTGCACGTCCAAGTTGATCTAAGAGGCCGGAGATCAAAGATAAGGGATAGCGATTTTTCTTGGTCACCTTGTTGAGTCCTCGGTAGTCCACGCACATCTGCAGTGAGCCATCCTTTTTCTTCACGAATAGGATTGGTGCTCCAGCTGGCGACTTTGAATGTCGAATAAAATTCTTGGCTAGATTTTCATCGATGTACTTCCGCAATTCTGCCAACTCCGTCTGCGATAGGTTGTATATTGGACCAAAAGGTGGTTGCGCTCCTTCCTCTAAGTCTATGGCGCAATCATATGGTCGATGTTCTGGCAGTATATCGGCGTTCTTCTTCTGAAACACGTCTTCAAAATCCCTATATTGCTCTGGTATATTCGATATTGAGATATTCTCGCCGCTAGTTGGAGCTGCATAAATGACAAATGGTGCGCCTTCCTTGGACGATCTTAAGAACGCTCTCGCTCCAATAAACATGGATTTCTTCATGTAGGTTCTACCAACAGGTTTATTATTATTTTTTTCAGGAAATGTTATCCTTCGTAGCCTCCAATCAATGGACGGATTATGATCTTCTAACCAAGAAAGACCAAGGATAACAGGGCTTGATGGGGTTCTAATAATATTAAAAATAACGTGACTACTATGGTCCTTAAACACCACTTCTATAGGTTCTGATTCGTGGGTAATGTTGCCTGACAATAAGGGTCGTCCATCTATTACCTCTACGTGAACAGATTTGGACTTCTGTACTAAACGGATCTTATGGCGTTTAGCAAACTCTTCATCTAAAAAACAAGTAGATGCCCCCGAATCCAATAAAGCTAAAGTTTTTTGTTTTTGAGGGCCTAAAAACAAAGGAATTGTAAAACAACGGGCAGGTTGGACAGAGAAGGAGGAACCTGATTGTTGTCGTGATATTAGATTATCCAGTCGCACGGTTCCTACTGTGGCTGGGCGTCGTCGTTTTCCGGAATCATCGCACTTCTAGTCTTGACAGGGTGCCAATTTTGCTTCTTTGGGCAATTTCCAACCTTGTGACCTTCTTCTCCACAGTACAAACATAACCCTTCCTCCATACGTCGTTTCTTCTCTGTTGGAGTAAGAGATCGGACACGCGCCGTG
The DNA here is from genome assembly GCF_059467195.1 of Physcomitrium patens. Taxonomy (NCBI): domain Eukaryota; kingdom Viridiplantae; phylum Streptophyta; class Bryopsida; order Funariales; family Funariaceae; genus Physcomitrium; species Physcomitrium patens. The sequence goes on along the minus strand of NC_143415.1, from coordinate 18,492,147 downwards.
TCGATTTGTATGTCTGTTGCCTCCGAATGTGAGTTTAAGCTATTTGCAGACATAATCACGTCGTAACGAGTCATTTGGTGTCTTGGACGTTGGTCTTGGCGACGCTGGAATAGGCGGTTGTCACACTTTACAGCTTGGCTAATAGCTTCATTGAGCGTTTGAGGATCAGGAAGAGATAACAGCAAGTCCTTCACATCATCCTTCAAGCCCCAATAAAACTGACTCACCAACGCCTCTTCACCCCAATTAATGTCACTTGCCAATTGTCTGAAATCCGAGGCATAGACTGATGCAGAGCGTGTTCCTTGTCGTAGCGATCGGATCTTTGTTGTAGCCCATCGAACTTTATCATACTCGCCAAATGCTTCTGCAAACGCCTCCAAGAACGTTTCAAAGTTGCTCAGGATTGGCGATCGCTTCTCGAACAAGAGAGTAAACCAAGACAGAGCTTGTGCTGTAAGCAAGGTTCCAACAAGCCGAACACGCGCTTCCTCCGTCGGATAACGTTCGGGCTCTAAAATTATTATCAACCTGATTTGGTTGACAAAACCTCGAAACTTGGAACGAGTTCCATCAAACTTATCCGGAAGACTAATTCGAGGCTCCTTTCGTTGTAGGACTACTCGATCTTATTGAAATGGAGGTAGAAGTGCTTCTTCTGGCGCAGAAGTTTGAGGCTGATATGCTTTAGATGGCGCTATCCCAGATGCTCCATTGTTATGGAGTCCTACCATGACTCCTTCGATCTCTGTTGTCCTATGTGACAACGAGGCAAGAGCATTTATGATGGCGTCTAGTTTGGATTCCAAACTTTCAGCCATTTTAACGTCTTAACCTTCGGCTAACCTTTAGAAAGAAGAAAAAAGAGTTTTGACAAGAGGACAATATTGGTTCAGAGGAGAGTACTCCGCAACCTCTAAAACGCCTTAAGACTCCAAGATGAGGGGTAATCCACTCTCTCCAAGAAGAATAAGGCTCCAATATTGAGAAAGAAGAGATATCAGTTTAGAGGAGGGTAATCCGCAACCTCTAAAACACTAGCACACCTTCAAGAAGAGGGGTAATCCACTCTCTAACAAGAAGGAACTAGCTCTGATACCAGTGAAAATGCAGTCTCGACAAACTGTCACGGACACAAAATACAGACTTGAAATCTAACAAGAAGTTCAAGAAGAAGTGGCAGAACTAGATTAAACAGATGAGTACAAGAACAACACCAGAAAGGTGAGCTAGAACTCCAAGAGATGTGTTGTCGAGACTGAAGAACCCTTCAGCCTCGACTCCTATATATACTACTGAATAGGAAGCTTCTCGAGCTACTTCCGCTAACTAGGACGCTTCTCCAACAACTTCTACTAATTAGGAAACTTCTCGAGCAACTTCCTAGAATCTATCAGAATATTCTAGAACCTTCTAAGAATATTCTAGAACCTTCTAAGAGAATCTTTAGGGAATATTCTAAGAATCTTCTAGAACCTTCTAAAGGAATCTTTAGAGAATCTTTAGAGAATATTCTAGAAGAATATTCGAAGAATCTTCCAATGTATGTCCATGACAGTAGTACACTTATGTATTTCTATTTGACTAATGGAATTTTAGATTAAACTATCAAAAAAATTAATGTTACAAGAAATCTGATTTATCTAAGAATTATACTTTTTAACTACATTAATTCTAAAATAACCAAATTAAAGAAAGATTTTATTACATTAAATATTATTATACCATTATGATCTTTAATTGTTACATCTAAAAGAAAAATCTTATAGATAATATTTCTAGAAGTCAACAAACGACCATCTATGGCTTCTACATATATGAATTTAGTTTTCTTGATTCAAAGTATTTCTTGTTTTATGACAAAGTCTTTCTCTATAAAATAGGCTGAGACTCTTAAATCTAATAATCCAAAGATTTTGTGATTTTAGGTCTTAAATATTTATCTATTATAAAAGAAGGTGAGAAATTTGAAGAAAAAACAAGACCTTTACTAGGAATTGTATAAAGTTTTAGCCGCACATTTTCTATTGTAGTTAAAAAAATTTGTTATTTCGCACATTGTCTTCTATGGCAATCATGCTCCATATTTTGTCATTATATTGCTTCTTTGGATAATATTAATTATTGTTCTTAGCTTCTCCATAATATAAGTACAAACCCTCTTGACAATGTCACCTCTTTTTATACTTTGTAAAGAATGTAAAATACATTGTATCAATTTATATTGGTTTCAATCTTGATAAATAAGTTTCAAAAAACTTAGAAGCTGCCATCATAATTTGACTTGTTTCTCTCCAATCAAGTCTATATTCTTGATGCCTTTCAAATAATCAATTATCACATGCAATGGCTTGAGCAATAAATCATTTCAAAGATTTTACTTTCAACATTGTCAATAATAAATCTTTGATATTATACTTCAATTCATATCAAAATTGATTGATAAGGACTTTATTATTCTAGTCCATATTGCAAGCGAGGTTTTAAAATTCAATAGCATATATAGTAGTTGACTATAAATTTTATTGTAAAGATAAGAGCTTAATTTCTATTCTTTGTTCTTAATCACTTTCTCTAAATGTGACTATAAATACTTCAAGGAGTGAATTCAAATCATATATGTATTACAAATCTTTTTCCATCAAAGGTTTACCTATAAATCTAACTTGAGTAAATCCATTAAGATATTAGAAGAAATGGAAGCTTAAATACAGCTTGATTTATTGCAAAAATCCTCAAAATTCTGATCTTATTCTATCAAACTTCTCAGGCATATTAATCCTTATCTCTGTCATACTTATAGAAGCAAAACTTCTTAAATTTGGTTATGAGGTTGATCTACTTGCTTCCTTTTATTGCACAACTTCTTGACATAGACTTTAAAATTCCTCTATAGATATAGGATTAGTATTTTCGTAGTTAGTATTAGTGATGTATGAAATTTTTATCCTAAGAATGTTGTCAAATGCTTGAAGATATGAAATAATTACAAATCTATTTTTATTTCTATTAAGTATAGCATTCAAGATTTTTCCTTCTATTTTAAATGACTCAACTAATCTATAAGTCAAATTAAAAGAAAATAATCTACAAACTCTAATATTAAATGAAAATTCTGATAAATAGAGATAATTAACTCTTTTAAGGAAAAAATAAGTATTAGAAAACTAAATAATTAATTCAAAGGTGGATAATTTGCAACCTTCAAAACTCAATAATAGAAGTGGAATAATACATTTACTTCTAAATCAGACAAAAATAATGAGTAAATATTCTTATCAAATTGTCAAGGACATGAAACTTGAAAAAAGAAATCCTAAATACACTCTAGTCTAATTCAAAAAGACTAAAAAATCACTCAAAGATGATAAAGTATTAAATTAGAATGGCTATTGCCAAAGACAAAAAAACTAGAAAGCCTTGAAAGAAGACTAAGGACTAGAAAGGCATTCATAAGAATGAAGAAGACTCCACTCTTGCCTTCATATATACTATCTAATTAAGAACTACATGACAATGTTCTACAGGACTTCCAAAATATGTTGACTTTGCAAGATAGATATCTTAACTTGTAAGATAAGTTTTCTATACATGTGCCACATAGATAGCTTGTTTTATAAGCTATCATACTTAGTTAACTTGTTGGCTAAGTATCTAATCTATCAATCAACCACAAACACATGTAAAGTCAAAGCAACGTCTATGAAGCTTCTAGAAAGCTTTTCTTAAAAATATTATCAAATAAATCTACTTTTACCTATTTCTACTTAAATATATAGATAAATATTAGAATAAATATGTATATTTGTGACACAAATACTAATTAATATGTTTTAGATTTCATCTCTATGTGAAATAATTTGACAATTCTTTATAGAACTTATTGGCTAAATAAGAGAATAATATCATGGATATCTATCATTACAAATATATGTAGTTGAAAAAATAGAAGCAAATAGAATTAGATATAAATAAGTTAATATCTTATTATAAAGCTTGTCAAAAGTTTTTTAGACTTATATTTGATTTTATATATATATATATATTAATAAGTGATTAGTAGATTAAAAAATTATCCAATAAATAGGCCACTTCTATTATAAGTTAATTATAAAGAAGCCATTTCAAAAACTTGTTATTTGAGTTAGATATGGATTTTGTAAGTTGGAAACTTGTCATAGCTTTTGGAATATTGCTACATAGCTTATTTGTTATATAGTATATATAGAAGCAAGAATAAAGTCCTTTTTACTCTTGTCAATGCTTTCATTTCTTCTAGTCTAATTTAAAGAGTCTTTTGTCTTCTTCTTTATTGTCATAATCATTATAGTTTTTTTTTTTTTTAAATATACATATTTTTTTATTTTTTTATTTTTTATTAATTTTCTTTGACATACATCTTGCTTATTTATTTATATTCTTTGAGTTTTTATCTTTAAGATGATGTTGTTAATTATTACTACAATAGCAATGATTACTATTGTAATCATTAGCAATGATACCATTATTATTAGCAATGGTATCATAATTACTACAATAGCAATAATTTTTTGATTTTTGAATTATTTTTTATTTTTATACCATTTGAATGAAAAACATATTATAAATTCTAATATAATTTTTTTATTAGAATAAAAAAATTGTAGCTTAATAATATATTTTAAATTTTATAAAATTGAATATATGTATAATATATATATATATAATTTTTAAATAATAATTTATATTTTTATTTAATAAATAAATAATTATTTATTTATTTATATCTTATAAATATGATTTTAAATATTTTAATTTATACCTTAGAGCATATTGTCACGGACACAAAATACAGACTTGAAATCTAACAAGAAGTTCAAGAAGAAGTGGCAGAACTAGATTAAACAGATGAGTACAAGAACAACACCAGAAAGGTGAGCTAGAACTCCAAGAGATGTATTGTCGAGATTGAAGAACTCTTCAGCCTCGACTCCTATATATACTACTGGCCTATGATTCTAAGGAAGCGCATCAAGAAGCTTCCCAAGAACTATGAAGCTTCTCGAGCAACTACCCAAGAGCTAGGAAGCTTCTCAAGTAACTTCCTAGAATCTACTAGAATATTCTAAGAATCTTCTAGAGCCTTCTAAGGGAATCTTTAGAGAATCTTCAAAGAATCTTTAGGAAATCTTTGAAGAATATTCTAAGAGAATATTCAAAGAATCTTCTGGAAGTTTCTAGAGACTTCTTTCTAGAAGGTTCTAGAAACTTGTCTCTAGAAAGGTCTAAGGACTATGTCCCTAATATCACCTCCTCCTTTAGCTTCGAGGTCTCCGAGAAGCAATGTTATCGTCAGTCAATACCAACGCAAGAAAATGAAGATCTGTCGCATAACCTCTGCTATGAAATCCAATTGTTGTTCACGAGGCAAGTGATTCAATGGTCCTTGGAGCCAACGGTAGTGGCCCACGCCTTCAACTTCTGACCAAGCATGAACCTCCGTGTCTTCATTGTGAAATTGTCCTGCAAACACTCCTTCTGACTGACCATTATAGGCATGCTCGACCTCAAATACAATCACCAGCGATCTGTTGCTCGGAATCCTTCGACGTCGTCGTGGTACAAGCGGTTCTTCATCTCGCGGTCGTCTTCGTGAGCTAGTTGCTTGAGATGACATGACAAGTGTAGTATCTTGGCTATTCATATTCAAAGGCTAAAACAATAAGAACAAACTTGGGCTACTAACAAAGTTCTACACTATCTTGGAGAGAATGACTATATCAACTATGGATTTTGGTGGTGCTCTCTCCTCTTTTCTGTTTTCTGGATGAGCAAGCTTCAGTAAGAAGCTATCGTCGAACCAGCTTGGGTTTCTCAGGATATCATCGATGAAACTCCTGTACCTTTTGCGGCGCATTCACGAGATTTTCGGCCGGCTCCCATGTTCGTTCATTAATATCGTAACCGCTCCAATGCACAAAGTATTCTAATTTATCCCGTCTTTGCCGTGAATCCAGGACCTTTTCCACATCGTATTCTTCGTGGTTCTCTATTTCTATGCTAGGTGGTGGACATTGTACTCTTCCAGGAAAAGACGATTCTCGATAAGGCTCCAACAAAGAAACATGAAAGACAGGATGTACCTTCATAGTAGCTGGTAACTCCAGACGATACGCTACAGGATTGATCTGCTTCTGGATAACAAATGGTCTCAATCTCCGATAGTCCAATTTGTCACATGGCCGCTTGGTCTTAATATTTCGTCGAAGCAGCCAAACTTTGTCTCCAATCGTGAATTTAGGTGCCTGATTCCGAAATTTGTCCGCGGACGCCTTGTAAGATTCTTGGGCAGTTTGCAATTGAAGCTTCAATGTAGTTTGAAGCTGCGAAAGCTCCTTCATCAATCCTTCAGCTACCGAATTGTTAATCGTTGATAAACTCCATAAGTCAAGCTTCGGATGGTATCCATAATTAGAAAAGAATGGCGTTTGTTGAGTTGACGCATGAAGGGTGTTGTTATATGCGAACTCAGCTAGCGGTAGATATGCGACCCAATCAACTTGTTGATAGTTGATGGTGTAACATAAATATTGCTCTAAAACTTGATTCACCCGTTCTGTTTGGCCGTCCATTTGAGGATGAAATGCCGAAGAAAGCTTGATATCCACCTTCAATATCTCAAAAAGAGATTTCCAAAACTTTGACACAAACTGGGTTCCTCGATCCGATACGATATCATCTGGTAGACCATGATATCGATACACATTATCAAGAAAGAGTCTTGCTGTGTCTTTGCTTGACGATGTCTTCTTGCAAGGGACAAAATGTGCCATCTTTGTAAGCCGGTCTACGACAACAAAAATGCTGTCAAATGAATTCGATGGTGGTAGATCCGTAATAAAGTCCATGGAAACCGAAGACCATGGTCGGCGCGGAATAGGCAATGGCTGTAGAAGTCCATAAGGCCGATGTCGAGGGTTTTTGGATCTTGAACAAATGTCACAAGATACAACAAAATCTTTCACATCCTTCCACATTTGAGGCCACCAGAAATCGCGAGAAATAAGTTTCAAGGTCTTATTGAATCCAAAATGTCCCGCAGCTGGGAAGTCATGACGAGATTGAAGAACTCGGAGTAGTGTTGGCCCTTTTGGGATATACAACCGCTCTTCGAAATATACTAGATCTCCTTCCATCTTGAATTTATCATCACTAGCATGTTGCTTGATATCAAGGGCTAGAGAATCTTCAATGGTTGCGGCTCGTACCTGGTCGAGGAAGTCAGCATCAATTGGTACAATAGCTGCGTTGAGCCGAAATTTCTCTGGCTTCAACAATGTCGTGCACTGTTGATCAAATGCTGCATCTTTAGCCTTTGGCGCGAGATATGATCTCCTTGATAATGCATCGGACAACCCTTGTTGCTTCCCAGGCCGATAAGTAATAACAAAGTCGAACCTGGATAGCGACATACTCCACCGAGCTTGACGCCGATTCAAAACCCGAGCCGACATAAAATACTCCAAATTCTTGTGATCCGTATATACGGTCACTGGATGTGCAGTTCCTTCGAGAAAGTGGCGCCACTCTTGGAAAGAATCTACTATAGCAAGGAGTTCCTTATCGTGGATCTCATAGTTGATCTCAGCAGCAGAGAATTTTCGAGAATAGAACGCAACTGGATGGAGCTTCTCATCTACGTCCATCTATGAAAGTACAACTCCCAAAGCAAAATCCGAAGCATCTGTCTCCAAATAAAAGGCCTTTGTAAAGTCCGGATGTACCAAGATTGGAGCTGTAGTAAATACCATCTTCAAATCTTGAAATGCTTTTTCTGCGATAGGTCCCCATTCGAGCTTGTCCTTACACGTTAACCGAGTGAGGGGGGCAGCAACTTGAGAATAATTCTTGATGAAGATCCGATAGTAGTTAGCAAATCCAAGAAAACATTGTACGTCCCTAACCGTCTTCGAAACTTCCCAAGACATGATTGCTTCCACCTTCTTTGGATCCATCTTCAAGCCTTTCGTAGTCGCGATGAATCCCAAAAACTCCATCTCAGTTTGGTGAAATAAGCACTTCTCCAATTTGGCATAGAGTCCTCGCTCCCGTAGTTTTTTGAGTACCAGACGAACGTACTTCTCATGTTCTTCCTCGTTCTTAGAAAATATCAAAATATCATCTAGATAGATGACAACAAAATCGTCTAGATGCTCTCGAAAGATGTCATTCATCACGTGTTGAAAGACTGCTCGAGCATTAGTAACACCAAATGGCATGACATTGTATTCAAAATGGCCATACCTTGTTGGGAACGATGTCTTCCATTCATCTCCTTCCTTAATTCGCACAAGGTTGTAAGCTCCCCTTAGGTCAATCTTTGTAAAGATCCTTGCACGCCGAAGTTGTTCTAGAAGACCAGAGATCAAAGGCAGTGGGTAGCGATTCTTTTTTGTCACCTTGTTGAGACCTCGATAGTCCACGCACATCCATAGTGAGCTATCCTTCTTCTTCACAAATAAGATTGGTGCCCCAGCTGGTGACTTTGAATGACGGATGAAGTTCTTGGCTAGATTCTCATCAATGTACTTCCGCAACTCAGTCAACTCCGTCTGCGACAAATTGTAGATTGGTCCAAAAGGTGGTTGTGCTCCTTCTTACAATTCAATGGCACAATCATAGGGTCGATGCTCTGGCAGCATATCAACATTCTTCTTTTCAAAGACATCTTTGAATTCTTCATACTGCTTTGGAATAACCAAAGTCGGAGTTGCATCTTCTCGAGTCGGAGTTGCGAAGATGACAAGAGGTGTATTTTGCTTGGCTTCCTTCATGAAAGTCCTTGCACCTATAAACAAGGATTTGTTTCTAGACATTGTCTTAGCACATTCTACCTTCAAGGAGTTTGTTAGAAATGTCACTTTTCGCAACTTCCAATCTATCAATGGATTATATCTATCAAGCCAAGATAGTCCCAAAATGATATGAGATGAAGGGGTCTTGATAACATTAAACACAATATTGCTCTCATGGTTTTCAAGACGTACCTTCAATGGTTTAGTTTCATGGATAACATTGCCCGAAGACAATGGTCGTCCGTCTATGACTTCTACATGGACAGGCTTAAGTTTCTTTATAAGAGAAATATTGTGAAGCTTGGCAAACTCTTCATCTATAAAGCAAGCGGATGCACCCGAGTCTAATAAAGCATCGACTTGTAGTTCTTGAATACCTAGATGTAAAGGTACCATAAAACAATCTGAAGATTGAGCTGAGAGAAAGGGACCTTGATTAATTTTGGATGTTGAGATGTCCAGCCGCACGGTCCCTATTGTGGCTGGGCGTCCTTGTTTTCCTGCATGCTTGTACTCCTGAGTCTTGTTGTTTGAGGCTTCTGTTTCTTTCGACAATCTACAGCTTTATGGCCCGCTTCTCCACAATATAAACACAAGTTTTGTTCAAACCGTCACTTCTTTTCCTCAGCTGTGAGGGGTTTGAAACGTACCGCATCAATTTGCATGGATTCAGGATCTGTGGAGTGATTCTCTGGACCTTTTGAAAATGTAGCAAATGCTCCATCATTTCTCCAGCCTGATCGTCTTTCTTGTCGTAATTCAAAGAGGCGGTTGTTACAAATAATTGCCTGAGATATAAGTTCTTCTAAAGTATCCGCCTTAGGCATGGTGATCAATAAGTTCTTGACATCATCTCTCAGTCCATATCGAAATCGTGTCATGAACGCCTTATCATTCCAATCAAGATCACATGTAAGCTGTTGAAATTCTGCAGCATAGATTGCAGCAGAACGTGATCCTTGTCGCAGATTTTGTATCTTTCTTTCAGCCACTCTTTCTCCATCGCTATCTCCAAACGCAGCAGTAAGTCTCTCTATGAAAGCCTCTAGGTCGTACAATATTGGAGAATCCTTCTCCAATAGTGGAGCAAACCTAGAGCGAGCATTTCCTGATAGAAGAGTACCTATGAAAGCAACCTGGGTAAATCCATTCGGATAACGAGAAGGGTATAGGCGTAGGTAAAGCCGTACTTGTTGCACAAAACCTCGGAAGTTGGCTCTTGTTCCGTCAAACTTGTCTGGCATACTCGCTTTTGGTTCTTTCGTACTAATCCTTGAAGTATCTATAGGGGTCATATGTGACACATGTCTTGCTTCTCTCAGTCGAATAATCTCTTGTTGTAGGCTATGAATTTCGCGTCTAGCTTCTTCGATCACTAGATCAATTTGAGGTTCTTTACTTGGATTGCGAAGAAATGCAATCTCCTTTCGTACACTATTCATAAGAGCTTGAAGATCTGCAAGAGTTGCCACTCTATTGTCTACTTGTGGAGATGCACTGTCTATGACCTGGTCTACTTCCATATTTAGAAAATAGATGGATTAAGATTTTGAGAGAAGAAGAAATTGCTAAGTCTCTTGGAGAGAATTGTAGCAATACCTGTCACTAAAACCTACTCGGAGAAAAGGAAAAAAAAACACTAAACGATTTCAGTTTTAGAGGAGGGTAATCCGCAACCTCTAAAAATGCCTCAATGCTTTCGAGAAGAGGGGTAATCCGCACTCTATCAAGAAGGCAAAGCTCTGAAATCGATGTTAACAGTCTTTTCTACTAGCTATGCTAAACAAAAAGAAGGAATTATTATCAGTCTAAGAGAGGGTAATCCGCAACCCTTAGAACGCTCAAGTATCTCCAAGGAAAGGGGTAGTCCACTCTCTGCCTCAAAGAACTAAGCTCTGATATTGTGATTGAGAAAATATCAGTTTAGAGGAAGGTAATCCGCAACCCCTAAAGCGCTAGAATACCTTCAAGAAGAGGGGTAATCCGCTCTCAAACAAGAAGGATTCAGCTCTGATATTAAGATAAAGGTAGTCTCGACAAACTGTCACGGACACAAAATACAGACTTGAAATCTAACAAGAAGTTCAAGAAGAAGTGGCAGAACTAGATTAAACAGATGAGTACAAGAACAACACCAGAAAGGTGAGCTAGAACTCCAAGAGATGTGTTGTCGAGACTGAAGAACTCTTCAGCCTCAACTCCTATATATACTACTGGCCTATGGTTCTAAGGAAGCGCATCAAGAAGCTTCCCAAGAACTATGAAGCTTCTCGAGCAACTACCCAAGAGCTAGGAAGCTTCTCAAGTAACTTCCTAGAATCTACTAGAATATTCTAAGAATCTTCTAGAGCCTTCTAAAGGAATCTTTAGAGAATCTTCAAAGAATCTTTAGGAAATCTTTGAAGAATATTCTAAGAAAATATTCAAGGAATCTTCTGGAAGTTTCTAGAGACTTCTTTCTAGAAGGTTCTAGAAACTTATCTCTAGAAAGGTCTAAGGACTATGTCCCTAACACATATTCTAAAAATGCAATCAAAGATAATTTAATTGATTTATGATATGAAATAACTAAATTCATATGTATAGATAATTATATAAGTGTTTTTATTTAGTACATGTTAAAAATAACTTAATTTTAAATTATAAATCTGTAGATCATTTTTATGATTAAAATTAAAATTTAGAATTATTGATTATTCTTTATTAATATTTATCCCTTTTTTCTTTTTTTTTCTTTCTTTTTTTTTTTGCAATAAATACCTTTGTGCTTTATAATTTGAAATATTATAGTTGATAAATTGTTAAATTGAACTTGTGCAATTTTTAAATAAAAAAATTATAATATTATTATTACATTCATTACAGGGATAAAGGCCTTCATATTTCATGATTATGCAATTCAAAAGCAGATTTTTACATTTTATCCTTTTATCCTTAAATTTATTTTTTGATACACATATCAATATCTTATCTCACATGAATAGCCAATTATTAAAGTTGTTGTACATGGATGCACAGTAAAAGAAAAGACAATAGAAAATAAGTTTTCTTAAATACTATAAATAATGTCGTTTTTTTGATACAATAATATTATCCTTTACCTATAGTGCATTTTATTTTTGATTTGGTTTTTTATATAAATACAATAAAATAAAATAAACTATAGAGAAGATATTTTTGTAAAAAAAGATAATATTAAATATGGTTTTTTACTTCTTAATCAAGATTAATTCTTAATCCTTCACAATTTAAATTCTGTCCCATCAAAAATTCTTCAAAAGTCCAATATTTGACTTTGAAAATGTAAGAAATGTATGATATATATATTTTTTTATTATTAATAATATATCTATCTATATATATATATATATATATATATATGTGTATGCATTCTCAAATATGCATCATAAATGGTTTAAATATCCATTCTTATAGATTGAAGTATGTAACTAGGTTTTGTGTGAAAGTAAATTGAAGATAACAAAACACCTAATTATTGGTCAATTTTTTTTTGTTTATCTATTAAAAATGTTTGTCCTTATAAACGAAAATCTAATAAATAATTTCCTTGTTTACAAATGTACAAAGTGAGGACCTCAAATCCCCCATCATACTAACAATTACCCGAAAATCTGCATCTACGAAAATATCCTTCTTCATCCGAGTTTCATCCAACGACTCAAGGATGTGGAATAAGAATTAATCGCTTCTCTAACCACTCGCAGTAGGAAAACTGCTCTCCGATTCCACCAAATCCACCATACCCCAAGATTCCACCGAAGCCACAAATTCCCAAGATGAAACGTATTCTACTGCACTCGACATTCATACGACACGACACGTCACGCTACAACGCTTTCGCATATTCCACGTGGCGCAATGATGCAGTACTCCAGTTGGCAGCTCTACCACGTCATCCAACGTCTATTGCAAAAATTTAAAATGCCTCACCCAATTTCCACCGTGGCGCCACGACGATAACCCATCGAGCAGATCGATGGCTTCAAGCACGTCTCCCAATACCAATACCCCTTCACCGCGAACCGCGTCCACGTATGAAACCCTAAAGGCGTGGGATGATAATCGCCGTTAGATTGTGGAATGGACGGCCCAAGCGTCGTCTATCTCCTTGTGCAGGACGGCCTCCAGTGTTTACTGGTACATGCCTTGTCACTAAAGCTATGGGGCGTTTTGCTGCTGGATGGCATCGGCTCGAGCGCAGCAGCAGCGGCAGGAGGGCGCTCGGGGTCTCATGCGATTGACCTCAGGGAGTGACGAGGAATCTGCAGTTGCTGCCAAGGTGGGTTTCTCTCTAACCGCGAGTTATTTCGGCTCTTTTCGTGGTCGTTGGCTTTCGTAGCTTCGCACTTCAGCGTGGTTCTGGCTGTTGCGCCGTTGTGAACGTGGATGCGGGGAGGCAGCTGTTGTTTCGTCTTGGTTTTAGTCCAGCGTTATTGGGTTGATGGAGTGTTGGCTTTGTGCTGCCGGTGTTATGAGTGATCGATCGGCTAGCAGGTATAAGTGGTTGGCCAGATATAGTGGGGGTGGAATGAATCTTTTTGGTGCCCTTTTTTTGTTCACCGTGTGTTGATTTCTGTTCTTTAGTTGTCTTACGTTGTGTATCTGGTTTTTTTGTTTTTTCTTGGAGACGCAAATGACAATGTGATCGGTGCAGCGGTGCGATGCTTTCGTGGATTAAGTCTAATAAGTGGGATTGGTGCAGTATCTGTTTGGCGGAGTGAATTAGGGTTGGGGTTGTGGAGATCCTTAGTGTTGCACTTGGAGAGTAAGAGGAAGGAGATTGTTGGACGAAAATGAGTTTTTTAGATATAGAGGCCGGGGGTATGCCCCCCGGTCGCAGGCAACAAGATTCGACGCAAGCGCTCGCATCAGGCGTGTTTCAGATCAACACCGCTGTATCCTCATTCAAGCGTCTCGTTAGTTCGTTGGGCACTGCAAAGGACACTCCTGCCCTTCGTGACAAGCTGTAAGCATTTCTATTCTTCAATTTCTGACACCTGCACAACTGCATGTATGAGTTTTTCAAACATTGTGTTGTAATGTGCTAGATAAGTAAGTGGATTACGTTTCTCAGTGATCGAGTCACTCTTCTTAATTTGCATGTCATTCGATCCTGTCATGGAGGACATTCATATTTGGTCAACTTGATGATGGATTTTGGCAGTCGAACCCTCTGAAGTTATTTACAAGGGTTTGGGTTTGTCGTGATGTGTGATGAATCCTTCGACTATTGGTTTCAGCTTCTCTAACGAAGGCCTTCCACTTTTTATTTGCAAGATTACACAAAAAAGCTGTAGTGTCACTTGATCTATCAGGGAGATGTGCCAACGATCTCATAATCTTACTAAAATATTTGAGATTGTTGTAAAAGGATCAGTGGATCAGTGCCAACGATCTCATAATCTTACTAAAATATTTGAGATTGTTGTAAAAGGATCAGTGGATCAGTGCCATCGTTTCAAGACACCTATTGAACTTCTGCCTACCATTAACTTTACAACGTGTATGCTCTTGCAGGCACAAAACGCGGCAGCACATAGGACAATTGGCAAAAGAAACAGGCGCAAAGTTGAAAACGGCTAGTGAACATGATCACAATAGACCTGTTCATGTGAGCTCTTGTGACCTTTTTCCTCAAATTCTGGACGCTTTTTCAATGATCTAAGACAATACAGTCTATATTCGGGGCGAAGTTGTCTACATCTGATTTTGTCAGAATTGCTTGTTCTTTTGGAGCTTCCCATTATTTGTTGACTTCATTGACGATTTTCAAACTAGTGGATCTCGGCAGTTGTTCTTGTCTCGGTGGTAGATGTATGTTCTTTCGATATTTTGGGAAGTACAGTGATGCGACAGGGTAACTACCAAGTAGTGATCATCTTTAAAAGCACGACCGTAACTGGTGGTCTTCGCAATCGCTGTTTAAGTTAATGGACGGAAATTATACTACCAGCTTTCTTATGTAGATATTCGATCTGCATAACTTATAATTGAAGTACAGAACCCTCTTCTGCGCAGGGTAATAAGAAATTGAGCGATGCTAAACTCGCGAAAGACTTCCAGGCTGTGCTCGTAGAATTTCAAAATGCTCAGAAAATCGCTCAGGAACGAGAAAAATTATATGCACCATTTGTTCCTGAAGCTGCACTGCCAACAAGGTCTAGTCTTCCTTCCGTTTTCTTTGAGAGAAACTCCTACTTTTCTTTGATTTGGTATTGCCTAATTGTCATCAACGCATTAAGATTCCTGCAATGTAGCTGACCAGGTGGATGTCTCTCGACAATCTTAGTGCGGCTGGGTCACTATGTCGGAGTGGTTTACTTCGTGCTTTTCTTTTCATTCTGACATTAGAGTTTCATGTTCGTCATGAATTCTATTTTTAGCATATACTTCATTCAATATGTACTAGCAAGCTCTTTTGAGTTGGAAAGTTAGTGTTGGTCCCTCAAACATTCTACTTCTAGGAAATGTTTCGTTTCATGCACTCCGCTTTTCAGCTCATTTTAATATATATATATATATATACATATATATTTAAAAAATAAAGAGTATCGTAGTAAGCGCGACATGTATCGGTGTCTTGACCTTCATAATGCGTGTTTGATGGCTTTTTGAAGTCTCATGAGATGCATGTTTTTGTGCAGTCAATATTCAGGTGAGATGAAATCAGCGCCAGAAGAAAATCAAGATCAGAGAGCATTCTATGCTGCACAAAGATCGTAAGCGCTCGACTTGTACTCTTGAAGAGGCTTCTTTTGTGCTCTGTATTTTGTGTAAACCTGTCTTCATTAATATGTGCCGCGAATCTTTTTCATAGGGAAGGGTACATAATTGAAAGCAATCACTGATTTCAGCATATACTTGAGGATAAGATGACCCAAATATAAAAAAACCAAACCAATGAGCCTTCAATTGCGCATTAAGCAAGTAGAATAGAGCTTTGGATTGTCGTGAACGGCAGAGGGCATCCTCTTTTAGGGTATAATCCCTTCCTGCTGCTAGGGATCATTATTTTATCCAGTAGAAACTTAGTTCCCCTATTTCTATTGTTGTTGAAGTGTATAATTACAACCAATAGACTACTTATTTCCTGAAAAATAGAACGTGCTTGTATCACTGATTATGTTTTCAGTATCACCCTGCAGCCCTGTTAGATTCTTGGCTCTCCTGCACTACAACTGGGCAAAATTGTGACCTACTGCAGTTCGGGTTGGAGTCGAGCGTTTTCTATCTCGTACATGCGAGACGCAGAACACAATCATTCGAAGACCCTTCCCTGCAGTTGATATGGTTGATGAGTTAGTCATGGTTGTGCAGGCAAGACTTTATCCAATTAGAGAACGAAACAGTTTTCAACGAGGCAGTGATCGAAGAAAGAGAACAAGGCATCCGAGAAATACACCAACAAATAGGTGAAGTAAATGAAATCTTCAAAGATTTAGCTGTTCTCGTGCACGACCAAGGCTACATGATTGGTATGTAATTCATTCGACGTAGTCTATGTAATTTCCGTTATTGTATACTCTATTTCTTGTGAACAGATCTCAAAGGTATCCGTTCTCATTTTGATCTGAAAATAATTCGAATATCACATCAATGATGATTACCACTGTCTGTCTTTGGTGTAGAGGACATTGATGCCAACGTACAGGGTGCTGAAGCTGCGACTGAGCAAGCGAACCGTCAGCTTGCTAAAGCAGCCAAGAGCCAAAAGTCTGGAACAACAATGGTAATTAATTGTACTCTTTAGATGATGTTATCATGTTTTTTGAAAAAATTACCCTGGTCACTCTCGTCACCCATTATCCACATTTCTGTCTTGCTTTGAATTCTTGTACTACTTGTTAATGCCAATGTTGACAGCCGTTTGAATATGTTTGTAACCGAGTTGATTATGTTAGCAACAGCAGTTCAAAAATATAAGTCTAACAACAGTTTATTTCCTTTTTCTTGAAAGTTACTGTACATTTTGGGGTGATAGTGAAGCCTCAATTGTCCTTGCTGGTTTTGATGTGTTCGTTGGCATTTGTGGTTC
This sequence comes from Physcomitrium patens, assembly GCF_059467195.1. Taxonomy (NCBI): domain Eukaryota; kingdom Viridiplantae; phylum Streptophyta; class Bryopsida; order Funariales; family Funariaceae; genus Physcomitrium; species Physcomitrium patens. The sequence continues at coordinate 18,475,257 of NC_143415.1, read as the reverse complement.
GACTAATTTTAATTTTTAAATTCTATCGTTGGTGTTTTTTGCAGACTTGTTTGATTTTGGTAATTGTCGCAATGGCAGTTCTCGTGTTGCTTCTCTTCTTGACTCGATGATAATGTTCTCCTGATTTTGGCTTACGTTTGGGGGCATCTCCGCAGATGCACTGTTGTATCTTCACTGCCTTAGTTAAGCATATTCGGTCTAAATAATGTCAGAAACCGATAAACCATGTATTTTTATCTCTTATTCCGAGGGTATTGCAATCCAAGTTAACTCTCCCTTGCGATGTTGCAACTATACGTCTATCAATCTTGTGCAACTTCTTCCTCTTTCGTTAGTCTACATGCAGGTTGTGTGATTGTGTAAGCTATTTCACATGAGGGGCAATGCCTCACCCGGTGCTATAGCCTGACAACACATAAGGTCTCATCATATGAGTGGACGTCACCGTAAATGGTGGATTTCATTCTTATACAAAGTTAGCAACTTTGTTTTTCAAATTTGGAAGCAATGAAGATTTGTTTCGAATTCTACTGTGATGATAACTTCGCAAACAAGAGAGAGGCATGCAAAGGTGATAACTAAAACTTGGAGAATTTCAAGTGTATACTATCCAATCTATTCATTGTTTCTTTCTTTTTCCTTCAAATCTTCAATAATACATCCCCTTTTAATGTGAGTTAACAATTATGGTTCTGTGAAATGCCTAAATTCAATTAATTAATTTTTTCAAATCTTCTAAAGATTTGAATGTTTTGTAGTTATTCGAATAAATCAAGTAAATTATGTAACAATACTAAAATAGTTGTCTATGGAGACATGTCTAATTTAGAGCAGTACCAGTATAAATTTTATGTAAAAAAAACCTGAAATATGATATTCTATAGAAGTGGAATTTTTTGTATTGCAAAAGCAAATTTTAAATGACAAATATCATTAGAAATATTGAAGGAAAGAGATTTTTTTCAGCTTCACCAATTTTGTAGCAAAGTAATATCCATAAAAAGGTACTTCTATAAAATCCTATGAATTTACTAAAATATATCGTAGAATTTATTTTCTTTTGTAGGTCATAAGTCCTCCATACATCTTGGAATAATTGTGTGCCATAAAGAATTTATTGGGATATATTAAATCCTACACAAGGTTTTTAAGGATCATGGCAAGTTAATAATGTCTAGAGAGATCTTAATATTTTGAAGCCTGCTTTAAAAGGTCATGGTTAAAATCCTCACCAAGGTTCCTTGCATGGTGAGGAAAAGTCTGTCTTTAGAAGCCTTGGCTTGTATATATAGAATGAAGGGAAAAGAGGCCATAAAGTAAATTAACTAAAGAACAAAGTTGTTTAATTATGTTCTTCAGTTAATATATTTAAGAAACTATGGCCTCTTTTCACTCCATTAATATATTGAAGAAACTTATTATATTAACTAAAGAAAAAAGTTGTTGTACTTGATAATTCACAATGTTATATAATATCTGGATGAAAGACCAATGCTATCCTTTTATCTTCTCAACATCTTTCTTGTACTTTAGTCTTGCTTTAAGACTTTTTAGATTCTTTATATTTAATAATAGCTTACTTTCTACTACTTTAATTTTTGAAATAATTATTTATAATCTAAAGTTTTAGAATATATATATATATATATATATTAAAAAATCTAAATTTAAGTTTCTTATATATATTATTTATAGAATCTTGTAAAATATCCTAAACAAAATCTTAAAACAGTTTTAAAATAATTTAAAATTATAATTTTGAAGAAAATTTTAAAATGAGTTTCAAATGTAATTTTGAATATTTTTTTAAAAAACTATAAAGTCTTTTGAATTAAAAGTGAAAAAACACTCATACATGATATGTTTATTTTAATTGGACCAAGATAAATATTAAAAAATAATAATTTTGAAGTCCATTTCAGTGTATAATAATATCATCCTTGTTCAACCTTGTTCAAATTCGTTTTTGATTCTAAACAAAATGTTTTAGATTTTAAGTCAAGTATTTATTACAAGAAAAAAAGAGTTAAAAGACATTATCTGCAACACTAGAAGGTGTATATAGATTGTATAATTTTGTTCATATATTTCCAGATTTAAAAAATGACTGCAGCATGAAGCAAAACAGAATGATTCAAATTAATTTCTGCAATTCGTTAAGAATTAAACAAAAATGCTGCCCAACATTCTATTTCATTGCGATGTAATTTAAAGCGAAGATATCATTATTGTGCACACTGATCAGAGCAATAGAAGTGGATCGTGCAGATTCTTGAGGGAATTTCTGTTGCAGTTGCAGTGCATCACATGCCGTGCCGGCTCTTCGGTCCTTGGACTACACTATAAGACGATGATCATGGTCTGCACTGGAGGTTTCTTTCTGTTGCTCATTGTGTATATGTTGGAAGGCTATGAAGTTAGTTCACTCCTGCGAGATTCAGAAATGGGGTGAAGACAATCCATGACGTGCCCACAAACTCTGCTAGAAACAACCCTCAACCTATGCTAAAGGCAAGAGATTGCGAGACTTTGTTTATTATTTCTGCACAACTGAATAAGGTTCGGTTTTTGCTTCCTTTACTGGTCTCTGTCCCTTGATGAAAGTTGATTCATCATAGATCTGCATGATTTTGTCTTCAAGATGCACGAAACTTGTGGCTCAACCTTGTGAATCGCAACGTTGGATTCAGAGGAGGTGCATGCGATGGCAAGCAGAAAAATCTTTAAACTGATAAAGCTGAAGCTGCTCTGGGCACTCGTGGCAACTCCCACAGTGATAGCGTTGGAACGCAAGTGCTGCGTGGTTTTATCTTTTTAACCTTTGCCCATCACCTTCGATGACCTCCAGTAATACATCGACATGCCTGCTGTAAGTCTTCATGCTTGAGTCTAGTTCCTTTCAAACCACACCTCACTTTGTGGTCATGTTCACAAAGCCGATGGATGCAATGAAAGTGCCGTGAATCGCACAGTGGTGTGTACGATCCATCAACCTAGCATCGGCACCATTGAAAACATTTGATGAGGTACTCCAACCATCGTCCTCAAAAGATTTAGGGTTAGACACCAAATCAGGAGTTCTAAACTGTGGAAACGTTTCGACGAATTACTTTTGCCGTACCATTTAATGAACTAATCTTGCGAATCCTTGGAATTGTTCTTTGATGCCACGAGGTGGATAAGTCATTCTTAAGAGACCCTTGGAACCTCAATTTCTCAACCTGAGGTAGTCATCGAAACAATGCCGAAGCTGGTTGTAATGAGAGTGCTAAATTTTGTCCAAAAACACAAAGGTTACGAACTTTCCTAGATTTTATGAAGAACTATGTGAAACTCTTCCTCTTGTAAGCCGTTTTTGACATAAAATACTAAAAAATTGTGTATGGCTTTAAAATGTAGTGGAAGGTCTACTTGCAACCTTTGCACAATCTTGAAGACTTTCTCTGCAGTTTATAAAACAAATATGGCACGCGCCAATGATTAAGGATCCTTGCTTGTCCTTGCTGGTCTATCTACGAGCATTTTATGATAACAAGCAACATCCTAATTGCTCCTGGTATGTTAAAATATCTTTATATTAGTCTTGAAAAACATTTGTGTCTTAAATTGCATAATTATTGAGTCAACCAGCTACAACTATCTGATGCTATTCATACAAGAAGGTTATTTATGCATATTAGCATTGCTGGGCTACATAACTAACAATATGTACACTTAAAAATAACATGTATTCTAGCTTGTCTGGTTACAAAATTTATATACCACCTGATTTGGAGACGTGCTTATGCTTATTTTATGAGATTTAATGAAAAAAGAGCCTTCAATGTGGAGTGAAAAATAAACAAAATGGTGTTTTATAACATGAAGACCTTGAAGAACAATAAATGTTTTACTTGAAATGCATAAAGGGGTTTTTACTTGTTACACAAAGAATCAATGACTTGCATGTTTGCATAACTTACTGGCAGAATAGTGTATAGCTATTACATATTATATTTTGAAAAAATGATTTAGAATGTATGGGCAATCATTGTTGAGGGTAGAAAGAAAATTTGCACCACTAATATTGTAGGTATGTCATTTTCACTTGGGCAGATTTTTTTTGCTTTTAAGATTAACAACATTATTTTTGTCAAATATTAATTATATAAATGAAAATAAATAATGGTATAAGAGTTCTGTCTTATAAAGGTAACAAATAAACCATATGATTGAATGATTGATTAATTGATCATATATATATTTTTAAATCTAATTATATTATACATGACTTTTTACATGCACAAAACTCAAACAATATAACTAACTTATCATACACTTTTATAACTTTGTCATTTTTACTATTTATGTATATATGTATAGTTTGTTGGTTTTTGAATTTGTTGTAATGGCAATTATGAAAGGCCAATTTTTATTTTTATTTTTGCAGTAATAGATAAATCTTTCATTCATACACATTTGTGTGTAAATTAAGCAACAATAATTTACTAAAAAATGTATTTAAAAATAATTACATTCATATATAGTATACATTTGTTGTATGACTGTATATATTTAAATATACATATATATAATTTTCTTTAAAATAACATATCACTTAGTATTTAAGATTATTATAGTTGCAATAGAATTGGTGGTTAATATAAGATTTTCCAAATTAAAACTTTGAATGACTCAAAGGACATATGATGCATAGTGTGCACCATTTAATAAAGTTTTTTTTTTTTTTTTTTTTTTTTTTTGCACCTTCTAATATTTTGGGTATGCACTACAAAAAATTGAAAACCCATTGTAACTTGTTGCATAGTCATGACTTATTGGAATCTAAATCAAGTCATTTTCATTAGGCAAAATATATGTGTAAGCTACTGTTAATGCCACCACATTTTTTGCTATTGCCACCACCACCCACTTGACATATTTTTTTTAATTCTCTTTCTTCTAGTAAAAAATATGTTTAATATGTTTTTTTTATTCAAAATGATAATAAAATTAAGTTAATCTTAATAAAAAAAAAACTAAAAAGTTAATAAGAATAAGTTTCTTTGTACTGAAATTTTTAGTTTAAAAAAAAAACATATTCTTATTTAAAAAAATATTTTATAACACACACACACACACACACACATATATATATATATATATATATATATATATTTAATTTTATATTTAACATATGCAAAGGATATAAGTGACACGAAATGGATGACAGCAGCAAAAACTGCATTGGAGTTAGCCATACTATATATATAGTATATATACCTCCCTAATCGCTTTATTGCACTGAGACCCACTTGGACGACAAAGTGCATCACCGAATGAACGTCTTTCGTTACAAATTCCACACAAAAGCACATCCACGACGCTCCAGCGGAAGTCATTCGTTGCCCACTTCTCGTCACCGTCAACGAACGATAAAATCCTTCGTCGTAGACTGGAGCCAAAAATCGTCAGCAAAACCCTACAAAGGAAGGAAGGAAGGGACGAAGACGGAGGAGAAGATAAGCTAAAGCCCTGCTGCGATGCTTTTTCCTCAGGGGAAGAGGAGGAGAAGAATGCCGGCAATGCAATCGGACATGGCCTCACCAATGCCACTAATCTTGCGCCACTCCTCCTATTCCTCCGCTGCCGCTGCCTTGCGTTCCTCCACCTTGTAGACACACCTCAATCCTTGCCTTTGGAAACTAATTTTGTCGCCACCCAACTTGTGGGAACCTCGCAACCATTCGGCGATGGCAATGGCGACGCACAATGTAGCAGCGCTGTGCCGCACAAGGGTTCCGTTGCTTGCAGCAGCATCCGTGGTTACCCACCACGGTGTTTTCTTCACCAGTCGCAGCATTAGAATCGTGCCCATTTCCAGTTTCACTGTGGGGTTGGGCGGGTTTTCTTCGGCTTATTCGAGCTTGGTGGGGCAGAGGTTGTTGTCGTTCCAGCAGACGCGACCATTTTCCTGTGGTAGAGTGAGCATGGCGCTGAAGAGTGGCATTGTCGGTCTTCCCAACGTGGGAAAGTCCACGTTGTTTAACGCTCTTGTAAGGATCCCTGATTCTGGAATTTGCATTTGTTTCAATGCTCTAGTTGAACGACCTAATTGGTTATGAAGAGGCAATTTAGAAATTATTTGAGGGTGTTTGAAATTTAGGGGGCTTCTGAGCGTTGTGGAGTTTTTTTGCAGAACCACCTGCGCCTCATTTCATTTTTTAATCAGTATTTTGACAATTGGGAACAAACCTCATAAACGTTGATGAATTTCAATTATGAGTTGTCATTCGAGTTTAAGCAGTTCAGTTTGATGATCGTACTTCGAGATCCGACAAGTAATTTACAAATTGGAGCCTCTTTTGTACTCGTTACGTCACGCTTCTTTTAGGTTATGCCTGGAAAGGTATCGACTTATGAAAATTGAAAATGTTGAGTCAGGTGGAGAACGGTAAAGCCCAAGCAGCGAATTTCCCCTTTTGCACGATAGAGCCCAATGTTGGTGTGGTAGCTGTGCCTGACCCGCGGTTGGGTGTGCTTTCTCAACTTAGCAAGTCTCAGAAGACTGTGCCCACGTCTGTTGAGTTCGTGGATATTGCTGGCCTTGTCAAGGGCGCCAGCCAGGGGGAGGTATGGTTCTGCTACATTGTGTTCCGAAGATCTTATGTGCTCTGTGTTTTGATCTGGTAGCATGGCTACTGTTGTGCCATTGAACAGCTAACGGTAACTAATTGAGTGTGACAATAATTGTTTGAGTGGTAATTGGCCATTAAGTGAGCCAGTTTGAATTTTGAGAAGTTTTATTGGAAGCTTTGAGTCTGTTTATCACTGAATACTCGTTTGAAACACTCGAGTCCTACTATGTGCAGGATATTAGAGCTCTTACAAAACTGTAGGACGTCTACTTTCAGTTCATATTTCAATGTGCAATGAAGATTCGTTATATCGAATTGCTGTAAAATTACATGTAATAGGCACACTTCGAAGATCTAAATGAATAACGGTAGTTTCTCTCAAAGATATCTCATAAAACTATTTCTACTGCTAAAACAATACTTGTTTGCTGCGTTGTGCTGGTCAGTACTGGAACGATGGTTAGATTGTTTGACTCAGTTTCTGTAGTTCTAATTGTTATGGGTGATTTGGAACTCAGTTTGTGTCCTTCCAAGTCTACACAGTAATTAAATGTACTATTTGATACTATTTCCTTGATGGTGCTCTGACGATGTGCACGGATCATGCAGGGTCTCGGGAACAAGTTTCTGTCGCATATTCGTGAAGTTGACTGTATTGTCCAGGTGAAGAACTAGTGCATCCGTAACCTTGGTCTATATCATGTCTTTGTGATGTCCTTTTATTAGTTTATTTATTTAGTTAGTTATTTATTATTTTACTTTTAACCTGATTGAATTATGTATAAGAAGCTTCATTCCTAGAAGTTAAAGTGTTTGAAAATGTGGGAACGAAGGTAGTTCGGTGCTTCGAGGATGATGACATTGTACACGTCAACGGGAAAGTGGACCCTGAGGTGGATATTGACATCATCAACCTAGAATTGGCATTTGCAGATATGTCCCAGGTGAATATGCATCTCAACAAAATTGATTGTAGTTCTTCACAGTTGCTTGCCAGTTTGACCTGATATGCTTGCAATGAACTTTAGCCGTATGGACTCACGTTGAGATCGTGTTGAAAGTTTTGGTTGTCCAGCGAGTCACATTGTGTCTTTGGTCTTGTTTAGCTTTGCAATGAATCATTATGGTGCATTTACTTCTCACCAGCTGATGTCAAATAATGTATAGCAGTTTCAACTCATTTGTGATATGTCTGTTGAGAAATCTCCTAATCCCCCCCCCCTCTTTTCTTTTTTCTTTTTTATTATCTTTTAAAAGTATATTTAAAACACAAGACTTTTAGAATGTTTCGAAATACTTTACTTGAAATACTTTACTTCCCTTCTTATCCTTTTAGTTCCTCTGTTTAGCTTGAGGTCATATAATGTCCTGTACTCAAATCGTAAAATTTTAAAAATTTTCAGATTGAGAAGAGGTTGGAGAGGCTCAAGAAAGGAAGGGCGAAGGACCCTCAGGTCAAAGCGAAGGTAAAAATTCTTCTTTAAATAACTTAATGCTGGCTATATCAGATCTTTCAAATCTACTTGCAAAGGCCATTTTCGGAAATATCTCTTTGTGTTAAGTTGGATCTGAAGTGCGCTGTGTGTCGTGAGGAATATCATCACTAAATTTATCATTTTGCTGTTGCCACCTCTTTTGTATTTCTGTTGAGTCAAAAAATGGTTGACTTGGGAACGATGTTCTTGAACAGGAAGAAATAGAGATAGAAGCTCTGAAAAGAATCAACGAGGCGCTGTTGAACGGGAAGCCAGCAAGGATGGTACCTTTATCAGAGGAGGAAAACAAAGCTGTGTTACAACTTTGTTTACTAACTATGAAGCCTGTGATTTTTGCTGCCAACGTGTCAGAGGCAGACCTTGCGGATGCATCAGGAAACCCTCATGTTGATAAGGTTAAGAAGTGTGCTGCTGATCTTAATGCAGAGGTTGTGGTGGTATCAGCTCAGGTGCACTCCAGAGTCTTTACCATTTGGAATTACGTTTCACGTTGTAACATTTCAATTATATGTGGATCCTTGCACACTAGTATCTTTGTGGTGTTTTGGGGACATCGTCCGGATGCTATGCTTGAATTCCATGGTCCTAGCCATCAGTATTTTCCAGTCAATAACATTTACTATGTGATACTAAAAGAAAGACTGCTCGGTGCAGGTAGAGGCGGAACTGACAGAACTTGACGCAGAAGAGAGGACAGACTATTTGCAGTCAATTGGCGTCACTGAAGGAGGACTAGGCTCACTTGTGCGAGCTACATACAATCTGTTGGGATTGCGGACATACTTCACCTCTGGAGAAAAGGTTTCGGATTTACTGGCGGCTTGTCAAAGTTGCATTAGTTCAGCATGCATGCCTTTTATCAATAAGCGGGGTTTCTATCTTCTATTATGATTACCTATGAAAGACCTATATTAGTAATATTAGTAATAATAATAATAGTAATAATAATAATCATAATAAAAACAAGGATAACGTATTTATTGAAAGTAAGTGTTAGATTGAGCCAAGGTAAAGCATGTTGTATACAGTTTCCAGCACTCATCCTGGATTCCAAGAGAAGTTGACCAGGTCAAGTATGGGTCTGCACTTGGGTCGTTTTATTTAATAGTGCCTTCCCAGACAACACTGACTGTCTTCCTAGTACTTGCCACGTAATTAACACCATTATCAGAATTTTGGTTGGACTTGATTATTTGATGTTCCTTAGTTAGTTGCTTCCACGCCTTCCATACCAGAAGACCAGATTGGGTCTCTAAGCCACTGATTACCAGTCATATACACGGTTAACTACTCGTATCGATTGTCCTATGGTGAAAACCAGTATAATGTCGTATTTTATTGTTACATTGATCAGTTGTAACAATCATGACTCATTTTTCGTGATGATGGCAGGAAACGAGGGCATGGACCATCTTAGCTGGAATGACAGCACCACAGGCTGCAGGGGTAATCCACACGGACTTTGAGCGTGGCTTCATTCGTGCCGAGACTGTAAGTTTATCCTCAACTTATATTGGAAACTTACATACTATTATCATGCAAAGTTAGCAGTGTTCTTCTACTGTGCACATTGTTGAAAGATGTAGTTGTTAATGCTTATATTTTATTCTAACGCGGATGAACATACAGATTGCATACGACGATTACGTTCAGGCAGGATCATACCCAGCTGCAAAGGACAAGGGTTTGGTAAGCCTCAATTATTACATGAAATATATAGCTTTCTACTTCAGAGGTATACAGAGGAAGCTATCAGCAGAAGTAGGTTGGTGGATGACTATCACTTGGGTTATTTAGTGGAAAGGTCGAAGTAACACCTGTTCATTTACATGCGTGCAGATGCGTGCAGAGGGCAAGGATTACATTGTGAAAGAGGGCGATGTCATGCTGTTCCGTTTCAATGTTTAAACATCCATAGCAAAGACTTTTTCCTCATCATATTACATAGCGTATCAATTCATTCTCGGGTGATTCTAGAGTAGTGAAGGATATTCCATCTTGTCAAACTAGGCAAAGCTGCTGCTATTGCAATTTTTAGTACCTTGCGCAACTGCTTTCAACCTTGCAGTAGGCAAGAGAAGATAGGTCGTCATAACGGTTTTGTAGCCCCTCGAAGAGCAGTCTTCCAGTCTTAGCGCGATACACCAGAACACTCATATCTAACAGCCAGAACTTAGAGAGCCAGTCTATCACATTCATAGAGAATATTTATCATAAAACGAACTAGGCATGAGTTGAGCATTGCTTAAATCTTTGATTATGAGCATTAAGCAGTTACGATCACTTAAAAATATAGGTATTGAGACTTCATTTTGTTATGCAAGCAGATGTTTGGAGCCTATCATGGGATTTATCAAATGCGTGGATCTTCACAAATTGAAATTATATTGTGCATAAGCCCAGTCTATGTGAACCTGCTTTCCAAGGGCTGCTGGGGCTTACCTTCAGTAAAACATATGGCATCCAACTGAAATGTAACCTTGCTGAGAATTCGTGATTGTTTTATGTAAATCAGAGCATTTCGACTGCCAAGTCGCTTGTTTTGCATTAACCCTGTAACTTATCCTTTGCCCGTGTTCAATTGGGTAAGGACGCTCGATAGGTGAGATTGAGACATGGAAAGACTATGGGAGACTGATGGTGTTACTTGATAGTGCTTTATGTCACCTCGTCACTAGTCTCTTTCAAGTCGCGCCAGTCAACTTTTAAATAATCGCGTATTTTCAGTTTTTCAGCTGTACATGGTACCTGCAAGCTGGACTTTTCTTTAACTCTTCTGCAAGTACCGATGCCATTGGTCTTTCTGATGCAATGTCATCATGTCTACGATGATCTGAAAAACCACACATGGAATTCTCTCAATGTGAACATATGCCACTTGCTGCTTCACTAGCGATAAGCACGTCACTGGAATGAGCGAATCGATTTGGGTGACATGAAAGGTTCCAGTACCACCGCGGCAAGCACATCCCGTCAGTGCATCCGTCCAAGTTCGTAAGCTCTGTCGGCGCATATAATTGTGGTGGTACTAATATTACCTGGGCTCATCTGCTGGGCGATGAAGTATTAGTTTCACACTACGGTGCAAGTTAAAATCTTCAAATAAGTCCTCTGAATCAGCATTAACCAAATAGGAGACTTGTAAGGGTGCTTTTGTTTGATACCACCAATGGGGTTTGCAAACGTCCACTCAGAAGTTTGGATTGATAACGATGAAATATGATTCAAACATTTCGTAATGTCGGGGTAATATTTTGATGGCTGACTCGTTGCAAGCGTGACTTGTGTAATTTTGCTGAACAGAGAAGAAGATTCAACCTGTTGATCATGCACCAGGATCCATGTGAGCTTCCGCCAGATTCCAATCATGCTACTCACGAAGTCGCCAGCAGTGCAATGCTAGGATCATTGAATGCCCTGTAAATAATTTCTTCTCTCTCTCTCTCTCTCTCTCGTAATTTGGTGAAGGTTACTTGAAGATACAGATGAGCAAAGCCCATGATGGACAAAATGTGGGCAAGCTTGAGCGGCGGTAACTCTACGTAGGATCTGCACATGTTACGCATTCTATTTAATGCTCTTAACTGATATGTCCTGTTGCTGAGCAGGCTTTTCAGGCTTTCGCTGCCTTCTCAGTGACTGGCTTCAGAGCATTCGCGAATCATTTTCCTACATTATTTGGTGCGTTGGCGAAGATTGAATATAAACGCGTTGGAAAATTATTCCTTCCTTGGGAGACACATCATGGCAGAATCACTAGTTCAAGCTCAAGTAACGCTTAAATATACTATGATGCATGTTGATTCTGCTTCGGATACTATCCATAACGAGGTCTGCGGTCGAATCATTTGAGTATCTCTAAACAATTGGATATCCTGCTCCGCATACAAAAATTCCCAACAATATTCCGGACAGACGCTAGATCTCCATGATCCTTTCAGTCTATGTGCAATATTTCAGTTTGCTTCTGACCGCCCAGAACATCAGCGTTGTAAACTCCTCACTTGGAGGCGTCGTGTTTCTGCGGTTGAAGCTAAACCCACCTCACAACTTTGCTTACCGATCTGGTTATCCTTTCTCGTTTGAGTTACTCGAAGTAATTCGAGTTGGGGCTCATTGCGTATGAAGTGAAATTGAGCAGCAAATCAACGCTGATGCTACCGACAAGAACTGTCGTCGAAAGTGCGCTTGCGCCATGCAGATGCGACTCCGATTCAATGGCAGATCCACAGTTCGTAGACATTGCTCTAGACCGTGAGTAGCACACTCTATCTCGTCCCATCACCACCTGTACATGCGAAATCGACACTTCCAGTTGTTGATTTTGGACTCTTGCAATCTTCTGGTTTTGGACCCTAGCCCTATATTACCCCAACCTACGCTCTGCTGTTACAATCATCCTGCAGCCACTGCCACCATTCCACCGCTTGTGCTGATCGACTCACTGCTGCAGCTCAAGATGAAGGGATTCCAAGCACTGGTGCTGATCGGAACTCTCATGCTCGTCGCTTGCAGCTGCTCAGCTGCCAGAATTTTAGTGGAAGAGAATCGTGCAGCATCCCAGATGAAGTTCAAGGGTCCATCGCCAACCGAGAAGCCCAAATTGCCGCCGCTGCCCACTTTGCCTCCCAAGCCCAAGCTCACATTGCCGCCGCAGCCCAAGCTGCCGAGCTTCGGGAAGAAGTGCCCTCCACCTCCAGCTTCTCCTGTCTACACTTCTCCTCCTTACTCTCCTTCCCCAGTGTACACTTCACCTCCTTACTCTCCCTCCCCTGTCTACAAGTCTCCTCCCCCTTACTAAGAGCTCATTACCGCAATGAGAAGGAGCTCGCGCGATCCAACTCAGGTAATCGCAGCCATTGCAGAATTTCGTCTGTACACCTTTCACGAGTGAGTGGAGGTTGTGATGAAGCCATCAGTTGTAATCCAGGGCTTCGCATTTAACGCATAATTTTGTGTTGGCTTGCCAGGTTTTCAGTGCTGAGGCTTTGAGGAAATCGGATGGGCGATGACTCTGAATTGCAAGAGTTTATCTGTGGGCGTGAACAATGACAGTTGCTTCGTGGACAAACGATGGATGTGCCCCGAATGTTGATGTGCTAGTATATAGTCTTGTATTTTTGTGAGAGATAGGTGGAGTGTGAGGCTGTGCATTTAACTGCATTGGCTGCTGCATATCAAAATAAGCACAAAGTGGAGTGTAGCTTGGTTCGAGATATTGCATTCGGTGCCGGTTAGCCTCTGTAACGAAAGCCGTTCGCTGCAAGTTGGAGAACGGTACACTGTAATTAGGAGCCGCATTTGATCCATCAATAAATCTGATTTATGCAATATTATTGAACAAACCTTCAACTATGCTTGAATTGAATTTCTCAGAACGTTGGAGTTGATTGAAATTTACGTTTCATCTAAACAGGCACTGGACGTTGCCGGTTGAAATTGCGAAGTGCTGCTATAAATGCAGATGTGATGATGTCTTCATAGAATCAAGTTGTGTGTAGTTGAATTTGTGACATGGAATTTTCACAGTATGTAATCAAGACGTCAACATTACCAAGCCACATTCTCTAGAGGTTGGTCGTGCGTGATCTGGCGGCATGAAGTAATTCCACTGAATTCCAAATACTTGAAAATTCTGGTTTAAAAAGTTGGAATTCAGTGGGACGAGCATGTCCAAAAACTGGGAAGAGAACACCACTCGAGGGAGTTCGGAGTCTTCGGAGTTCGAAATATCTGTGAGATGGTTTCATCCCACATGAAGATCCTAGCGCTCGTCACAACGTGTGCACACAATTTGATCTGGGACAGTGTATTAGAAACCCAACATCACAAGCGGCACTCCAGTAAGGTATCAGTGATCAGTCTAGTTTGGATTGGAGTCCGAACAACTAAGCGCCACAAGCGCAATGCCACATTCCTTAATGGCTCTTAGTTGTGGTGTTGTGCTTTGTGGCGCTTTTGTATTAGATGACCACATTGGTGTGAGTTCCTCCTATTTCGTAACTTCAAATTCACAGAGGGACTCTCAACACGCTAGGCGTTAATCAGGATGCAATTCTGGATGGGAGGACGCTTTTTTAATGTATTAATGGTAATGAACGTAGGTGAAATCGCCATATGGGATAATTCTAGTCGTTTGTTAATTAACTTCCACAATTAAGGAGATTTACACTGCAATGACGTGGTTAGTTGGTAAACTTGAAAAGTCCAAAATAACTGACCCGTATTAATGACAAACTGTACATAAACATGATACTGTTGGCTACGCTCTTCGATAATCTGAAAGAAGTACATCCCTGCTAGCCACTTGCACTGGTGATACCCGGAGAACGCCATGCGTGTGCATGTAATCCCTGAATCCTACTAAGTTCCAAAAATTGCACTCCAATCCTCTCCTCGATCTTAACCACAATTCAATCGTCCAGTTTCTCCAGAAATCTAAGCGCCACAAGCGCAACGCCACAATCCTCTCAATTATACTCCCATGCTGCCCTAAGTGCAAAGACCAATTTTGGAAAAGCTACGAAACATCAAAATGTGTATGTAGTGTTGGCCATGGATGGCTGTCTTCGATCAGAGATTCAGTGCCCTGTTAATATACGTCAACTTCCATCTCGCCCTACGACTCGCCCTATGACTCGCCCTGCTGGAGAAGCGATCAAGGTATGTATTGCATTCCGCACGATGATATGCAGACCTTGTTCGAGTACAGAACTGATGAATGTAGTTTACAAGGTTGGCAAATGGGCTTCTCCTGAACCTTGTATTCTGAAAGTGAATGTTGAGTCTCTGATGAATGTTTCTCCAACTTGTATCCACATTACCGTCAGGTATTAGAAGCTATGGGAGAATGCGTGTCAGAAATGAAAATGGTGAATCTTCGACCTTACATCACTGCCGTAGATGCTGCAGCATTGGATCTGCAGAAAGAACTGCAGGAGAAAGCAACATTACTGATAACCCCCACTCCCGGGACCGACAGGTATGGTTTAGATCGTAACATTGCTAGTTGTATCCGTGGGTGGAACTCATACATTTGGATTTCAGTCCAGACATAAATTAAATTGCTCTGCATGCATGGAATGATGAAGAGGCAGATCAGATTTCAGCTTCATTTTTTAGGATCATCAGTTGGCGTCTTCCGCTTTTACCACGCTCTACTTTTGGCCAGATGGGTGGAGAGTTTCTTGGATGAAGACGACGAAAGAGCTAGGGCCAGCATGTCCAGCAGTAAAGCAAGGCGTTCTGCAGATACATGTAGTTAGTTAATTACAGTGCAGAGGTTCGTTCCCTCCTGAATTTTTAAGTCGATGAAAAACAGGCTATGATTGCATCTCATGCCGCTGATAATTCATGATATGTTTTTTTTGTAATTGAAGCATACCTACATGCCTACATGCCTACATGTCAGTTCCTTCTAGCCATGCATTATAACGTTTTTCTTTCTTTTCAACCGCAATTTTCAGAACATAATATAGAATGTTGAAAAACATAGTAAAAAATGTGAACATTGCCCCCCAAGTGGAAATGAGTTTCTTCAATTGCATGCAATAATCCTCATGTTGAGTTGTGTCTCCTCTGTTTACGTGCACTTTGGATCGAATATTGTTCATTATTGCACCCCCATTTAGAAATGTCTCAGCAACTAGGAACATAATCCTGCTTCAGTCAAGTCAAGGTTAAGACCTTACAAAACTGACAACAACAACAACAACAACAATACTCAAATGATTGAGATCTTTTAGGAAAAGATATCCTTCTAAATATTTTTCAAATGCAAAAACATTATCTTGAATATATTTCACAAAATAATGCACAAAGATATGGAGAGAAGCTCACCAAGAAGATGTAAAGAGGATAAGTACAATAAATTTACAATAATTCTCTTCCTTATCAGGTTTTCCAAAACAGAAACACCTCGTGTAAACGGAGATCAATATCTGAGCAACGAAAAGAGAGACAATGGACCCTGCAGCCAGCCCAGTTGAAGTATCTCTTGGGTAAACACAAATAAGGTAACCCGATTCAGCATAGATCGGTGGGACCTGTACAAAGAAAGCGCAAGTGAGGTGACACAGTAGGAATAGAGATATGTAGCTGCAAAACCTCTGAAAAAATGTAAGTTACCAGCCACATTTTCACAATGTGTAAGAACACTAAAAATCGACGGTGCATGATGAGTCGAGCTGGAATGTAAAGCACGTTCTAATCCCCTCGCTACGATGTAAATACATGCGAAGAGGAGATCGCATTGCAAGATGTCCAAGTTCATCACAGCACACAATACAATGTCAGCAACAGATACCTGAAAGCGAATTGCAAAGGGGAAGAACAACTGACCTTACTCTGCGTGTACATCGCGCCCAATGCTAGCGCAAAGGCGATCACATCGCAGAAGAAAGTTGCGCCTAACACGGGCCATGACAATACTCCCTCCATGACTCAAGGAAAGCACCAATTTAATGATCCTTCAGACCTCAGAAACAATTCTCTCAATTCTCTCCCTCGAACTCTACATCAAAAAAATATAAACCCCAAAACCCGTCGGCTCCGAATCACGGGACAACAAGCCCACCACGAACGAAAACAATTCGTAACGAGCGACAGCAGCAATGCAGGTCCCAAATGCAACCAACGCAACTCATAAATGCCGAGCGCAACGTCACAGCAAGAGCAAAAAGGTAACAATCTGACAGTCTTTCCCAGAAGAGATGCACTCGTCGACCACCCAACTGTAGTTACCCATTGCCTGAAAACTCCCACTCGTAAGAAGCCCCCCCTCCGCAACTGCCAGTATCGCCAATCCATCGTCGTCGGCATCGTCATAATCGTCATCATCATCATCGTTTGTATGGAATTCTCTGATACATCGCGTTGCCGTCGCATCGTCTCATGCAACAAAGATTGATGATGACGGGGGGCTCATTCATCCAGTGCTCTCTCACACACACTCTCTCTCTCCCACTGCTCAGGGAAAATCGTTCGCCGTAGAAACTCCTCCCCTTCCAGCGCTGACGAAGCGAGCCATTCCTTCCGCAAACTGACAGGTGCAGTCCAATCGATCGCCATCGAAGGATGCCGGTGCAGAATTGTGCGCCAGGACGAAGCATTGGTCGCGCCGCATGCTGCAACGACGTCGTCGATGCTTGCACGCGAAAACACATTTCCCCTCTCTCCTGGCCTCTTCGGGTTTCTCGCCCCCGAGGTCCAATTAGGGCTTCGTGTGAATGCATGGATGGATGGATGCATGGATAGATGGATATATGGATGCATGGATAGATGGATGGATGCATGCATGGATGGATGGATGCGTGTGTGGATAATTGGATGCATGTGTGGATGGATGGATGGATGCATGGATGGATGGATGCATGGGTGGATGGATGGATGGATGCATGGATGCATGGGTGGATGGATGGATGGATGGATGCATGGGTGGATGGATGGATGGATGGATGCATGGGTGGATGGATGGATGTGAGCTTTTATGGATGTTTCTCGTTCCTATTTGGATGGCCTTTGACCTGCCCCTTTCACGGGCTGGGTGCTTCAACAGCAGCTCAGTTCTTAATATCATGTATGTGCATACCAGTGTGAAGTTTCTTCACTTATTGTTAGTAAATCCATTTTCTGCAGCTCTCTATTCTCTAGTCTAATACATACAATTATTTGAATAAAATAATGTAAAATTTAATTATACAACAATCAATTTCTTATAAGTTCATATTCAAATATAAAATTTGAAATGCACAAAATTTAATTAATTATTATTTTACTTTTGAGATATTCTTGTGAAATATTTTGATAGAAGAAGAAGAAATTCACAAATATTTAATTTTTATCACTTTTATAATTTTTTTATTATTTTAAAAATCATGTTTATCTGATTTTATTCAAAGCTTAAATAAGATCATAATCAATAAAGTATTATTTATAAGTCTCATAAAACAGTTTAACATGTTTTTTTTAAAACACTTTGTAGGTAATTCACTTGTACAATTTGTAGGTTGCTTTTGTAGGTAATTCACTTGTACAATATTGTTCCAACAGCCTTCTTGATTTTTTTTTATAAATAGAGTTTTTTTTTTTTTTTTTTTTTTTTATTTTGTCTTTGGTTGACCTTTGAATGTTTTATTACTCATTCAAAGATGTCAATTTTTGTAACAATTTGCGTAGTAGAATTCTAGAAAGAGTAGAAAATGCAACCAAAAGCAACAAAGGGAGAGAGGTGGGATTTGCTTAATATTGAGAGAGGCAAGAGTAGCAGTGCACACAATAGCTACAACATCAATAAATAAATCAATCAACAATCATAAAGCATTAATAAATAAGTCAATATGCAATTAGAGGTGAAAATTGAGAAGAAGGCGAGATTTGACAATGCTTTGATGATGAATAGGCCCCTCCCTTTCCTTGCATTGATAGAAAAGTTCACAAGGAAATGTTAGATGTTTCATTGTTAGATTAGTACAGATAGTCACTATTTTTGGTATGTAACATTTTTATTTTTCTTCCAAGTGGAGAATTTCAGAATAAATGGATAGCTTTCTATTGACAAATAATCATAGATGTGGAAGGAAAACTACTGTTTATTATCTTGTGAATGCCATCTTGCTCATTTTTGCTCCTATAGTAGAAATCTCGACCACATATTTCACAATAAGTTGCACCTATATTTGATTCTCTCTTTTCTTTGATTTTTATGATGTTTTTTTGATTTTAGTCAGGGCACTACCTCCCTTAGGTCTAAGAGCACTTGATTCTTCTTCAATCCGTTCATATGATTTATATGAAGGTATTTGAATAATATGGATTCATTGTAGGTATGAATTCATATTGTTCTCAAAGCACATGGTTTCTTTTCAATAATCTCAAATATCCAAGGAAGGTTTGGAAGCTACATTAGCTTTGTAGCCATGTAAGACAAAAGCTTTAGGTGGCTACTATGAATATTTGAGAAACAAGCCTAAGATTCTTCATCAGTGATCCTAACTCTTTTCCTTATTAGTTTTCCTATTCAGCTAGATGTTTGCTCAGATTAGAGGATTAACTATCATATGGGATGCAAAAATATATTTTTTTGTATCGGTTTGAAGGAATTGTGAAGAAGTTGAAGAAGATCCTCTCTTAATCTCTCCTCTACAAAGAAGAAGAGAAAGAAGACAAAGAAGCAAAAATAAAAGGTATTATGATTGATCCTTCCAATATTTTGAGAAAGATTGATTCATCATTGCTATTACGATTGATCCTTCCAATATTTTTGTACTGGAACTTTTGAATTTAATTCAAATCCTATGGCATTTACTTTTTTTTGATCTAGAATACATATGATATCATTTTATAAAAAACATTCTTGAACAACCTAATTTTATTGAAGTTTTCCAAGTATTGTGAACTGCAACAAAAAATTTCCATGACAACAATATGATTTTATCTAGTGAATTATATGATACATCTAAATTATATATATAAATATATATTAGTCTTTTAGTATTATGTTAACTAAAAATATATGTCTTTTATATTTATAATTATTTTTCTTTAAAAATAGGCACAAATCTTCTATAAATTATTTTAAAAGGAATGAAGGATTAAGACATGGAGGCTAGAAAATAGAAACAGTGAATTGAAGAATAGTGAACATAGCAAGGAATTGGAGACTAGAAAATTGGAGACTAAGGAATAGAGACAAGAAATTGAGAAAGAAGGATGAAGATGGAGGATGGACAAAATCAATGATGAGATGAAAATAAAAGGTGTGGATTAGACAACATTAAAATGTGACTTTATCAATTTCCTAAATATACAAAAAATATTTTTTAATACATTTTTTACATAGAATAAAATTTATTTTTATAATTTTTTATATTATAATTGATTCAATAGTATTGTTTAAAATATTCATAATTTTTATTTTTTTGATATATTTTAATATGACTATTTTATCTATACTTATAATAATATATAATTTTTTTTATAATTATTATATTTATACATAAAATTTTTAAAAAATTATAAAATATAAATGTGTATATTTTAAGTAAATAAATTTAGAAATAAAAAATAAAAATACTTATTAGTTAATTTTTAAAGTATAAAATATTAAATTATTATTATTTTTCAGCCCATGGAGGCTATAATATACTTTAATTGCACATATTATTTACTTTTATTTTAAAAGAAGATCTCTATATTTGGTATCATTTCACGTTCTTGTGGAGTTCATATTATTTTCATCAAAAGTTTTCTATGAACTTGAGTTTATTCCACATTGTTGCAGTGTTTGTATTGTTTTCTTCAAAAAAATATTCTTTACTTGAGATCATTTAACATTGTTGCAAAATTCATACATACTTTCAAAATTTAACAAGTTGAATATATCCTACAGAAATAAGACATAGTGATGTAAGATTAAAATTCAAGTTGTGTTCACTAGGTTTTTATATTAGATTATTTACAATAGATTGTATTAAAAGGAGCTTAAAATATACTCAATTTATTACACTTCAGGTACTTTTATATCTCTATGAGTATTAAATGAGACTATTTTTGATATTTCTTACATATTTGATAATCTAATTATTTAAAAATAAATTAACATATTTAAAAGTTTGTAATCAACTTGTATATGAATTATTTTTGAAGATTATATATTTGATGTCTATTGATTCTATGGTTTATAAGAAGATAAGGCAAGTGCATAGTCAAATAATCTCAAGTGATATTGGAAATAAACTTAGACGTAGACACTTTATCTATAAGATTAAAAGATACCAAAATCTCTAGATCACTGCTAAAGGGAGCAATACAAGTAATGGACCTAGTAAAATAGAGCAAGTAAAGAAGCTATATTCATTAGTTATCTATGAGTATCGTGGTTGAAAGAGGTTGTTGTGCTAAACCCCCTTTTCCTCCCTCTTCCTTTTTTTGAGGCTAAAGATTTATCTATTTGAAGTATGCAAAACTTGGATTCTTAAGACTTTCCTCAAGTCAATTGAATCTGAATTGCATAAAATATTGAGTATAAATTGAAGTCTCATATACAATCATCCTAAACATCTATTAGATTCTTATGAATTATCATATATTCATCTAAACTTAAGGATTATAAGTACAATTTATAATAGGATAAAAAAAAGGTGTAAAATTATTTTTGAATCAAATAGAAGGAAGATGTGAATTGATGTTATTTTTTGCTTATATAAAAAATACTATTCTAATTTGAGGTTATTGATTATGAGTAACAGCTAAACAAGAAATATAATCCAAATGACAAATATAACATTGTTAGGATTCTAGACCACTTTTAGTACCACAAGTATTTGTGTATTATATTTGAACTTTTTACAAAGAATTTGTAAGTACATCCTTGAAACTAATCATTGGCATGCATTTTAAATTTTATTTTATTTATTTTGTGTCTTAATCTTTATTAAATTGACTACAATCTTATAAAGATGATTATAAGTATGTCTTTTGAATAACATGTAGTAAGTCAATGAAAAGTAAACAATGTATGTTGACCTATAGTTCAACGAAGGATGCAAATGCTTATTTGGCAATAATAACAACTTTGACAATGGCATTATGAAGGTACTCAATTTTGATACTCTCTTTGGCATATTCTATTTAATGGAGTTTTGAATGTTTGTTTGTAAAGTTTGAGTGAAACTATTAAAAGTTGGTATTATATATACTTTTGTATTATACTTTGTATGGTATTTTATCATGTACATTAGTAATTATTATATTTATTGATATTATTTTATCTCTTTTAAAAATAAATGGATTCATATATAAAAATAAAAAGATATATTTTGTAAATACTATTCAATTAAGGTTGTTTCAAGTTATCAAGTTTTATTAGCTTATAGTTCATTTTTGTGGTTTTTTTACTAACTAAGTCATGGTTATAAGGACCAATAAAATTTCATTTGAAAAGTTAATTAAAAATAAAAATAGTCAAATTTATATTTTTAGTTTTTTAGATTTATTATAGATTTTTTTATCTATACACATCTTATACATCTTAGATTTATCTATGAAAATTGAGTCACTTTCTATATCATAAGCTTTTGTGTATTTGAGCTTCTCATAAAGAATTTATCAGTAGGTCTTTAAAATTGATGATCAACATGTATTTTAGGATTTTATTCTATTTTATAGTTATATATTAATAAAATATGTATATGATTGGTAGAAAAGCTCATGACAATTCTAACACAAATATACTAGCTATAACACAAATCTTTGCATAAAAATACAAATTTTATGGGTGATTCTAAAATGTATAATATTAAAGTAAGCATATTTTATCTATTAGATTTTCAAAAGTTATTAGATATTCATGTAAGCTTGAGGATTATAAGTATGGTTTGTAATAGAATCAAAAAGAAATGTATAAGTATTCTTGAATTAAATAGGAGAAATGTGTGGATTGATTTTATTTTTTTTCTTTTATAAAGAAAGATTGTTTTAACTTGCAATTATTGATTACAACTGACAACTAAATATTAAATACAACTTAGATAACAAATAATATATTATTTAGAGTTTAGACTACTTTCAACACAATAAGCATCTATGCATTGTATTTAAACTTCTTACAAAGAATTTGTGAATACAAAATCAAAATCAATATTTAGCATGTATTTTAAGATTTTATTTTATGGTTTTAGATAAATAATATATATATATATATATATATATATATATATATGAGTGGAAGAGGAGCTCATGACAATTCTAGTACAAACATACTAGCTACAATGTAAATCCTCACATAACAATTCAAATTTCATAGGTGACCTTGAGCTTTGTAGATTTATTGCAAGAAATATTCTAAAATCATATGATATTATATATGGATAAAATAGTGAAGGATGAAATTAATTGATAAGGTTGAAAAGAAAATATAAATACACATAATGGATAAAAAAAAAAAAAAATAATAAAATTCTTCTTTAAGTTTTATTATAATTTATTGTTTGAATAAAATGATGTAGTGATTTTCAAAATTGAGTATGAAATTAGCTTCTTCAAATTCAAAAAACAATGTAAATAAATTGGATATCAAAAAAAATAAAACCATAAATTATACATGATTACCATTGTAATTAAGCATGCTTCTATGATGATTGAAGTTTATTACACACAAGTATGCATATATAAGAGAAGTTAATATAAAATTAATTCTAAAACTTATTTTTGCTCACATTAGCTAAAACAAATTAAAACCTATGTCCACATGTCTTTAGTAGCTATAAAAACTCTAATATGCTTCAGCAATTTCTATATAAATTTTAACAGTCATAAAAAGTAATTAAAGCTCAACAATCCTCAATATGCTCCCATAATTCTAACGTTCTTTTGAGAGGTGTTATATATTGGTTTAATCAACATTTTAAAATTATCTACAAGTGTTCAAATAGATTGAAGTTTGGAGATTGTATTGACTACTTCAAAAAGAATAAATTATTATAAATTTAGCTAATAATATATATTTTTGGACATATTCTTGAAGTCATTACATTGTTGAAATATCAAACTTATAGGATTTAAGTTATATACATGTACTATATAAATCAATTTTTGCTCTAAAATCTCTTTATATAATTGTTGATTTATTATTTCTTCAATCCTACATATTATATCAAGGCCATTTGAAGTCATACAATTCTACATCATTATTCTTCTACCTCCAAACTTCATTGTATGAAGGATAAGAAAATAACTAAGTAAGACTTTTCTTAAAGAAATATGACAAAATAAAAGTAAGCAAACATATATATTAAAAAGAAATTAAAATAGCTATTTCCAAAAGATAAGAAAATAAAAGATTATTGAATCTAGATTAGAACATAAAAGAAGTTGATAAGAGTGAAGAAAGCTTCATTCATGCCTCTATATATACTATCCATCTAAGAGCTACGTGGTGATATTTTATAGGACATCTAACACGTGTTGACTTTGTAAGCCACATGTCTTAACTTACAATGCAAATTTTCTATGTGTGCACTACAAAGTTAACTTGTTCTACAAGCTACCTATACATGTGATACATTGACCAAATTTCTAACTTAAAAGTCAACTATAAATACATATGAAGTCAAAATCATGTCTATAAAATTTTGATGAAGTTATTCTAGAAGATATTATGAAATTAATCTATTTTTATTTACTTCTACTTAATCATATAGATAATTATTAGAGTAAGTAAGTATATCCATGACATTATCTCTTTCTTCTAGAAATGAGTTCTATAAGGTACAATCATTATATATTAAAAAAATCTAAGATGCAATAAATTATATTTGCTACATATTCTAATCTTTATTCTCTCCAAAGATGATTGATAGGTTTTTTCAACCATTAATAATGTCTCATACTAGGATAAGAAGACCACCTGTTATTTGATCATTGTTGAGGCTTTCATAACTTCTTTCAAATATAATATTTAGAACAGAGTCAAAAAATTATTTATAATTCTAATAAAATCACCAAACATTGGAAGTCTCTTCTAAGATTGTGATATCAAATATGTTGTATCTTATCATCTATTTGACAAAGAAGATATCATTTTTGAAGATCTTCATTTCAATTATATTGTCTTAAGAATTAAGACAATTATAATATCTCATTTGAGAAGTCAGCAAATGATAGCTCTTGAATTGAATCCACTAATTATTAATTATCTATCTTCTTAATACTACAATATATACAAAAACTACAAACAAGGATAGAAAGTAGAATAATATTTTTATTTCATCTTATATATCTTTGTATCAATAGCATGATTCATTCTAGCTTCACTTATTTTTATTTATTATTTATTATTTTTTATTTTTTAGATGTTGTCAAAAATAACATCATAAAATTCCTTCTTTGTGATTTCTAAAATCTCTTTTAATGTGAATTCCATCTTAGCATTTAGTATATGTTCTTCCAACACTCCTTTTAAATCTATTGTTACTTCAATATCAAAAATTAGTTTATTAGCTATTGATTTATCTTTATCTTTTGTATCCTTTGTTTTTTCTTTCAATATTATTAAAATATCTTTTATAAGCAATTCTTGTAAAGCTACCTCACGAGATTTGTCTCCTCAAGTTTGCTTCTTGAAAAAAATTTCTTCTCTTATATTGTCAAAAATTCCTCTTTTCTTTTCTTTTCTTCTATCAAGGCTTCTTGTTGCTTCTTAACAATATATGCATAAACTAAAAGAGTCTCTACATGATTTTTTTCAAATTATTGTATCTTATATTATAGCTGTAGTTCTTAATAATACTTTTTGAAGCATCTTTCTTTTTTACATCATAAAAATGGTCAAAGTCCAAAATCCACTTATCTTCATATTTTTGTCAAAGTTATCATCTATCCTAACATTACAACTTATATTTTCTTATATTACTATTCCAAATGCTACTAAATAGTCTTCAATCAATGCTTTCATATTTTCCTTGCCAAAATTGATTTGAAAGAGGTCTTCTATATCTTTTAATGCTACTTTTCTTACTTTTCAATAAATAACTCCATATTACTAAATTCATTGTAATCTTTCCTAATATGAGAAATATTGTCATACTAAATGCATCTTTGTATATACTCTTATTTAAAAATAGCTTTCAAATTGATCGTAAAAGTCTTCTTTTTTAAGTCTTGTTAATTTGATTTGAGGATTCTACATACCATGTATAATTTCTTCAACTCTCATATCTTCTTTCTTTGATGTAGATATTGGAGATTTAATAACATATATTATTAGTTATAATATATATACTTGAGTTTTAAGTGCTTATACTACTCTTGGAATATTAATTGTGTCCTTCCTTCTCTCTTCTTTTGCAAGCAAACCCACAACACCTTTAGAATTTTTTCACTTCATTGTCAATCTTTCATCTTCTTTTTTGTCTTGAAGAAGTATTTCCAATTTTTCTTGTAATTCTCTATCCACTACTTGAAAAAATAAATCAACCTTCTTTGGCTCCAATGTCAACTTCTTTACCTTTGATAGTTGAAAATATTTCCTTTTGAATTTCTTTAATAACTTTGTTACTTATAAATTCTTAGTAGACTATTCAATTCATTTTAAACATAATTTTTTAGTAATACAATTAATATCTTTTAAGAAATATTTATCTTTTAATGCATATAAAATTATCTCCTATGAACTCCCATAATACTTCATAATTGATATAACATGTTTTTATATCTCTAGTATCATAGCAAGTCCAAATAGCTTGAATATCTTCTTCTTAGAGTTCTGATTTAATTTCATTTTCCACATATAATATTTTAGATACTTTGAGATGTCTCTTCTATTAAATTGGTCAACTTTATTAACTATTATTTGCCAAAGCTTCTTTGTGATCATTACTCTACAATTATTGTGTAGATAATGTAAAAGCTTGAAATATACTTAAAATAATAGGATCCATATACATACCTTGTCTTTTAGTAGAAACTCTATTTATAATTCTATTCAAAGCTCCTTACACAACTCCTTCAAAACTCTTGCTCTTGTTATCCATTAAATAAATAAAAATAAAAAATAAGTAAATCTAATATCTCCCACTTCAAGCTTTCATGTTGGATTTACCAAATATATTTTATTATGTATATTCTTACTTAAGAATGCATTGGCACCTAGTTGTGGAAGGTAAGTAACAATACAATAATAATTCTACCATGTCTAATGGAGCCTTAAATAAACTTCAAGTAATCCCTAATAATCTAATTAAACTTTAACGTATTGAAATAAATTTAAAAGAAGTTACAAAAGAAATAAAAAGAAACCTAAAAAAATATTAAAAATAAAAATTCTCAAATAATCTTAATTGAAATCCTAATGGAACGTTAATCATATCCTAGGTCAAATCTTAATGAAATTTTAATGAAAACTTAAACTTTAGATAAATCCTAAATAAGTTCTAAACCAAATTCTAAGAAAATCTTAATCTTAACCATACTTGAGACCAAATCCTAAACCAAATTCTAATCAAATCCTAGATCTTAAAGAAACTCTTAAAAAACCTTATAAAAATTGGAATCTCAACAATTAATAATTAAACCATTGATATCAACTCAAAATTTGCACACTTCTTAATATCTTAGTTAGAAATAGATATAAGAAAGATGAAATCAATTACACTTACTAATTGAAAGAAATGTAAGATAATCCAATTCGATGTTAGACGACCTCCTATTCTAATCTGAATGCTTAACTTCTAGTACTAATATCTTTGTTTTGAACCATTGAATTACTCTCAAATTTTACCTAAATTATTAAAAATCAAATTTAGTATCCATACAAAAAAATTTCATTCCAATCCAATTAATAAATTTCTCAAGTTCTTAGAAATAATTACTAACCATCAAATTCTAATTTTTAAGACCTCAATCCACAAAAACTTTCATATATTTTGATCTATTACTTTGATTGATTCTAAAATTTGCACATACATTCATACTTAATATACCAATAAATTTCAATTTTTTTCTCAAATCCTACTCTTTGATCTACCAAAAAATCCCAAATTTGCCATATGGACATGGTTTTATATCTTGGAATCTAATTTTGATCTAGGTTGATAACTAATTCTATTTGGATATCAATTTTTAATAATATGAGATAAGTTTTATTTTATCTTATTATTAATTTTCTTTTAAATATGTCTATATTAATTTCTTACCTCATTTACTTTGATTTGGCTTATTTGAGCTTCTACAAAGTAAATAGAAGCCTCTTCTATAAAAAAAGCAACATTAAGACTAAATCTTTAATTACTTTTTTATTTTTTATGTTTATTTTTTTACATCTTTTTGCTAGGTTCTTCTACAATAACATTCTTATTTTTATTTTTGACTATATAGTTGTATTATCACACAACATTATACAAACAATGATTAGATTAGAAGCATCTTTTAGATAATGGTGTCATTCTTAAAACGAATACATAATTATAAAAAGTTCTTTGTCATAAAGCTTGTAGTTGATTTTAGTGTTATGATATAATATGACTAGTAAATGAAAGAGAGAAGAAAATATTATATTGTAGAAGATCTTACTTTTAAAAATTATAGAAGAAAAATCCTAAAATTATCTTAGAATAAAGATGATAGTCGAAAAGGTAGTAAAATTAAAGGATATTATTGCTACTTTTTTATGAAATAGGCTTCTATTTACTTTGTAGGGCCATAAATAAGGCAAAACAAAGTAGATTGGAAAATAAAATACTACAAGCATGCATAGAAGAGAGTTAAGAATAGATTTTAGTAAAATTTACCTTAAGAAACCAATAATTGGTACTTGGAGAGGACTAGTTGTCAACTTGGATCAAATCAGATTTCAAGGTACAAAACCATGCACCTATAGTGATTCCAAGGTTCTTTGGTAGATTAGAGAGTAGGATTTGAGAGCAGACTTGATAAGGTTTTTATAAGCATTGATATTATATGATTTAGATTTGTAACAAATTTATAAGAGCTTTACAAATTCAAGGTCGTTTGGGGTGACTTGGATTTTTGTGAAATAAAATAAGGTTGATATTTACGGCAATTTTGAGAGTTTTGTAGCAGATTTATAGATATAATTTTGTAGATTGGTGGATATAGTTGTGTTTGATGTATATTATGAATTTAAGGCCAATCAAATAATTAATCAAAGTGTGTGAAATTTTTTTGGATTTAGGTCTTTGAAATTAAAATTTGAAGATCAGTGAATATTTTTAAGATCTTTGATAATCTATTAATTGGATTGAAATGTTTTTTTTTTATGAAGACTAAACTTGATTTTCAAAAATTTAAATGAATTTTGAAATAAAATCAATGGTTTGAATAGAAGATATTGGCACTAGAAGTTCAACATTCAGATAAGAATAGGAAGTTGGCTAATATGCAAGCAAATTTTAGGATTTTTCTTCTATTTGATAAATGTGATTATTTTAAAATTTTTATAATTTTTATAATTAAGAGGTTAAAAGATGTATAAATTTTAAGCAAGATCAATAGTTTAAGCAATAGATATTGAAATTCTAATCTGTCGTTGTCATATTACGTATTATTTTGTTTAAGAGGACACCGCATATCTGGCTGTGGAAGATAAAATGATGTTTTGTAAGTATCCAAGTAGTCTAGTGGATTTCAACCATCTAAATACAAACTATTTCGGATTTCAATGTAAAAGCTTAATCTCAATACAAAGTGCTTAAAAATACTATTTTTAATAACTTCAAGATATTATAAGCACAAATTTTTTTGTTATTTGTTAGTTTAATTTAATTTAATTTAATTTTTATTAGTATTATTTATTTATTTATTTATTTATTTTATTTATTTTTATTCATTTATTTTTTTAATTTTTAATTTTTAAATTTTTAAATCCTAATCCTAGACAGCAAGCTTCAGCAAGCTGTAATTCTCAATCTAACTATTTGATTGTTGTAAAACTTCTACCAATAGTGTCTTTGTAAGTTTTCTAAATGCTCAAGAAGTTTCAATCCAATCCAACTTACAAATTACAAGAAAACGTCGTAAATCCACACTGATGTCCCTTGACCGCCGCCTGAAAAGTTGATGATGAACTTTGAATTGCAATTTCTCCTTCTCCAACTGTTAATTCTCATTCAACTTTGTGTGCAGCTCTGCCTTTAAGTCCCCAACTTACCATGTCAAAATTCACCTTATTTTAGTTGATAGATCTTCAGATATTATAGAAACCCTAAACAACCTCAATATGCCAACTTCTAATACCTCTTTACACTAATGATCAAATATCTTCTATCCGTACTATTAGATTAATACAAATTTTTGCATGCACTTAGCATACTCAACCATCTAGACATCTCTAAAATTTCAACTGCAGATGTTTCTCTAATTTCACAAAACAGTCAAGAGTACTAGTTTTAACTTTATTACAAAAAATCCAAATCACCAATACAAACACTGACTTTGAACGACGATTGCAAAAGTCCTACCAAACCCTATAAAAACCAAGTCTTATACCTTTTGAAGGAGCTTGAAGCTAGCTCTCCGACCTCAAAAATCCTGATCTCTGAATGCCCTCTTCCTTTTCCTCTCTTTTCTTTAACTCCGTGAGGTCCCTTATTCTTCCGTCCTGGACTTGGAATTGGAACAGCAGACTACGCTTCGATGGAATTTCCACCTCTAAGAGGATCTTTCCATAGAATAGGTGTTTCCTCGAAATGACATAGAGAACAAAACGGCTTGAAATAGAATTGAAGCCTCTGTAATTGAGACCTCATTGGATTGCCCAATCGAGTCAGGTTTCATACTGGGTAAGAGGCCCGTAACAAGACCTGGATTGGATGTCCCCGTAATTGGGTCAAATTGGCCCTTTGCATCAAGCTTACCCAAATATTGAATTGGTCCTTTCTTCTTTTACCAACTCTTAGTAAGAACAGCTTCGACACATTCCACCTAATTTATTGGAGAATCTTGAGTACCTTGATTTATCTCTTCAATTTTTTTCTTGGCTTTAGATTTGCTGATTTTGATTATTGAAATTGAACGGAGCATTACATTGCTGTTAAGTATGCCTCGATTGCTTGCAATTCCCACACATTGGGGCGTAATTGTCACTGACTCTGGGATTGGAACATTCACTAGCATAATGATCAATCTACTTTTGCAACAAAAACAATGAAGTGGTCTTCTTGCACCCCCATCAAGCATATTGGATGTGTCCATCGATACATACCTACTAAGCTTGTTCCATATAGGGTTAGAAAATGATCCTGGTTGTCTCGTTGGTATGGAGGGTATTTGGTTCGATGACGCCGGTGTCGTATTACGTGCTTTCCTGCTCGAGAACGCGTCGGGCGTCTGGCTGTAGAAGGTAGTATGGAGATTCGTCGATAGTCAAGTAGTCTATCAGTTTTGACTGTTGGAATATAAACGGCTGCTACAATTTACCGTAAATCTATACGGATGCTCTTCGACTGCTTGTCGAAGTCTTTTTTGCCCCAGCCGGTAGGTCCCTAGACGTTACAGAGAACCCCGAACAACCCAAACTGTTAATCTTCAATACCGCTTTGTACTTACGATCTTGTATCCACTGACTGTCTTGTTAGATTAACCCAATAAATTTCATTCACTCCGCATACTCAATCCTATAGACACCCTTTTAATCCTTCAATCACAGACATAACTCGATTTCACAAAACAGTCAAGAGTATTCAAACCCACTTCATTAAAAATCTCGATACACCATTATAATATTGACTTCAACAACGATTGCCTCAGTCTTCCCAAAACTCTACGAAGAAGAAAAACCCAAATTCTATGTCTTTCCTTCACCGACCCGAAGCATGAAGCTCCCCTATCTAATCCCCTTGATCTTCAAAACCCTCCAATGAAAAACCGAACTAGTAACCTTGCAAAAGCTTGAAAAATAGCTCCCCTCTGATTCCCAGAGAAAAAAAAAAACCCCCCCTTCAAAACTATATCCCCCCTAACCTTATCCTCTGAATTTCTTCAATCTTCCGTCTTAGATCTGGAATTGGCTCCCACCGTCAAGCTTGGATCCAAAATTGGCTCTCGCCGTCAGAGCTTTCTCCTCCGTTTTTACCTTTAAGAAATCCATTTATCGAAAACAACGTTTCCTGAAATGGCACAGAGAACAAGACAGCCTGAAACAGAATCAAACCCCGTAATCGGGACCACATTGAGTCGCCCGACCAATTCAAGTCCCATATTTGGAAAGATGCCCGTAGCAACCTGGATGTTCCCGTAATTGGGTCAAATTGGTCCTCGCGTCAGATTGGCTAAGACCCGTAGTAAGACCTGGATTTCCCGTAATTAGATTGCATTAGGTTGACCGGCCAATTCAGGACTCATATTGGATAAGAGGACCCGGATTGGATTCTCGAAATTGGATCCAATTGGCTCTTCGAACCCGTCGTGTGAATTGGTCCTTCTCTTCCTGCTGACTCCCGTTATTGAAATCGAATGGAATATTTCAGTATGCCCCGGCTGACAGTAATGGAGCGACTGAACCTGACCACTCAGTATTTGCACTGGAGTTGGTCGATGCTCCCAATATTCGAGGTAACTGAACATTAATAAAATTCCCCTTTCTTTTTATTTTCACTGTATACTCGTGTTACAACACGACATCCACCCCCTCTGAACCTGTGCATCCTCCGGTATGCACCAATTTACCCAATTGCTGTTTGATTCAGAATATATCCTCTATGTCTTTGTCCAGTTTGTCTTTGTCACCTTCATTATCCAAATCACTTTCATCTTCTTGCTGCGGAATCTCTATACCTTCATTAAGATCTTCCATATTCATCTCTGCGTGTCTTCGTTTAAATATTTTTACTCGCTTCCCTGCAATTGGTATTTTCAATTTTGTACCATCTAACTCCCGTAATGAGTAAGTCGCATTATCATGAACAGTTGTTACCACATATGGTCCAAATCAACGTTTTGAGAATTTCCGCAAAGTACTATGTTGATTATCCAGACTATTGTCATAAACAAGTATCCAGTCACCTTCCTCGATTGCTTTTGGTCTCAATCGATGTTGCTTATCGAATCGTGCCTTATTTTGTAACCTTGCTCTTTTTAACCTTTCCAATGCTATCTGGACATCTACCGTTCTTTGCTCCAATTGTCGAATCCTAATAGCCAGAAGTTCTTCTCTTATCAATCCATCTTCCCATGGTAGCATACTCCAAGTAAGTATCTTTTCTTCAATCGACATAATTGGTTTTCGACCTGTCATAAGTTCTACTGGCATATATCCTATCACCGAGCTATGTGTTTTTCGATTAACCCATAATGCAAATGACAAAAGCCGTGGCCACTCTTTAACTTTCCCATTACAAGCTTTAACCAATGCTTTCACAATCGGTGGGTGACCACGTTCGTTTTTTGCATTCCCTTCTAGATTATAAGCAGTAGTTAGTGATAGTTTAACTCCACATCTTTCAAAGAACTTACGAGCTTCTTGTGCATTTAATTCTCCATGATCTGCAGTGATTTTTCCTACGCACCCGTAACGGCAAATGACATCTTCAAGCAAAAACCTACAAATCTCCACTGTAGATTTTGTCCTCAATGCTCTTCCTTCTACTTGATTTGATAAATCTTCACGAGCTAAAACCAAATATCTCATCTGCCATAACCCAACCGGCATAATAACCAAATCAACAACCTATTTAAAATGAATAGCTAAAGGATACGTAGGATGAAGACCATCTCGGTGTCGGATATTAGAATACGATTGACAGATTTCACATGACTCTACAAATGAGAGCACATCTCGATACATATTTTTCCACCAATATCATTCCTTGAGTTTAGCAAAAGTAGCCCAGATTCCTCTATGCCCTGCCCATAAACTATCATGAAACTCCTTTAATAATTTTAGTTTTTCTTCCCTTTTGCCTATCACTCGTTGTGGCATCCCAATTCTTTTCTTCGGTCTCTTCCATAAGAATCCATCTCGAAGTAAAAATCCATATGCTTTTTTTCTTATTTGTTTGAATTTTTCTATAGACCAATTCCCCTGCTTAGTCAAGGTATTCAAATAATGACCAATATCCAATAATTCTCCTTCATAAGATTCTTCAAGAAATAGCTTGTCTTCTTTGTTGAGATTTGATATTGAATAGAATTTGAATCCGACATCATCAATGTCTTCAACCATTTCATCCTCCCTCTCGTATCTTGCTCGAGATAGCATGTCTGCTACTAAATTGTCCTTCCCAGTGATATGCTTAAATTCTAGATTTAGTGACTTAATATAAGCAATCCATCTCAACATTGCAATATCTGGCGTTGAACAGTTAATAATCATTCCAAGCAATGGCAAGCAATCTGTTTTAATTACTACTACTATCCCAATCAAATAGTCCTTTTCAGCTTTCATAGTTGAAATGACTTCCCAAAGTTCTCTTTTGACTTGCGAATATGCATGCTGACGAATACTTAAAACTTTAGCCCCAAATCGAACTGCAAATCTACTCCCATTCGAATCATCTTGACCCACAGCCCATCCAATGGCAATTGGACTAGCGTCCACAGTAAGAATCACTGGTCTATTGCACTTATAATCAACCTTCCTCAATATTGGAGGTGACATCAATAAATTCTTCAATCTTTGCATTGCCTGAATATGCCTTTCTTCCCATTTAAATCGGTAACCCTTGCATAACAGTTTATATAATGGATCCGCTATGTGAGCAAAATGAGGGATCCAGATTCGATAAAATACACATGCCCCCAAAAACCTGCGAACCTCTGTTAAAGAATTACAATCCTCTTTCATCCTTCCAATTGCATCAACTTTAGTCGGATCTGGTTTTCTTCCGTAAGATCCACATAAATATCCAATAATTACAACCTCTCGTACTCCAAATACGGACTTCATACCCGATAATGTAAGATGAACTTCTCCAAGCCGAGTTAAAATCTTTTCACAATCTTGTATATGATCAACAACATATCTGCGACACCCCCTCGTATCTAAAGTTTCATCCTTGTCTCCTTCTCTGCACCCTTTTATAGGAACATCATCCAAAAAAGGCATAGTCTTTTCCGGAATAAAATCTCTCAATACCTTATTCATCCCATTCATCATATGCGCAACTGAGTTGGTCGCGCATTGAGGAAGAGTGCACATTCTAACCAATCCAAGTGGTGTCCTCATCGTTGTCATATCTCTACTTCCTTCGGCAAGTTGAAATTGATCATAACCTGAATACAAATCACCCATTGAATAGATCGCCCTTCCAGCAAACGCCTCAGCAAATTCATCCACAATAGGTCCAATTCTTGCATTCCTGACAGTTACAGCATTCATCGGCTGCATATCTTGAATAAACCGTAGTGACCCATTCTTCTTAGGTACCGTAAACCATCGACTAGAATATGGCGCAAATGAAGGTTCCAATATTTTCATCTTTATCTTTTCTTTCAATAGTTCCATCAATTTAGGTAAATGTGCCCTCGGTACTGGAATCGGTCTTAGATTCTAAGATACGTGTGGTACAGTGAAGATAACCATAGGTGTTATAATATTTGGATCCACACACCCAATTTCATGAGATTCGAAGGCAAACGATCTACCTTGTTTAGCCAACATCTTTTTGAAGCAAGTAATTTCCTCCGACAATAAAGAACCATCAGAACCAATCTTCAATTCTTCAAAAGTCTCTTTAGTAAACTGGTGTCCAATACTCATTGGATCTCTTAAACTTGCTTCTTTTGATGCTTCTCCCATTTGATCTTTAGAATTTTCTGATTATGGTCTGGCAACAGGCTTTACCTTCTTATTTGCCGTTTATATCTCGTCTCTACAG
This sequence comes from Physcomitrium patens, assembly GCF_059467195.1. NCBI lineage: Eukaryota > Viridiplantae > Streptophyta > Bryopsida > Funariales > Funariaceae > Physcomitrium > Physcomitrium patens. The sequence continues at coordinate 18,439,815 of NC_143415.1, read as the reverse complement.
TGACTTCAGGTGCTTGAAAAGATTCAAGTATGGTATAAACCTCTCTTGAATGAATCTCAACAATCTTATCATTATCCCCTAACCCAATAGATGTGATCAATTCCAATGAATCTTCCAGTCTATTTTCTTCATAAACACCCAAAATCCTCTCATCATCTTGCAATGTACCTAACTTACGTAATTGTCCTTCAATATCATATAATCTTTTTCTTTCTTTTCTTTTAAAATCATCAACTTTCTTATACATAATATTTCTATTCTCCAATATACAAATAAAACTCGCATCAAAGGCACCTTCATCTCGCGAGAGTACCTCCTCTTTTGTACCTCCATAATCTCGCTTTACAGTGGTACCTCCCCAAAATCCTTAAATCCTTCAACAAACTTTGGCAATGGTTTCTCCCTCAACCTATCTCAATTCCGTTCATGGTTAGGAGGTACTGTTAGAAATTGTATAGCTTTCCTTCTATCCTCGCTACATACCCTTGCATAAGCAGAACCATCGTCAAGTACTTTTGTTTCCATCCGTGTTGCCGTGATATAAGGTTGTCCTAAAATCAACGGATAAGACGTTGTATCTTGAACAAAGAAATGTTGCTCCGTCGCAACATCCTCAATCTGAATTTTGACATCTGGACAAGCTCCATATAATTCGCCCCGTGTGTTATTAGCTGCTCGTATTACCCATCCATGTTCCATATCAATTGGCTATTTTTGCTTCTTATAAAGATCTTTAGACATGAGATTTATTTCAGAACCATGGTCGACCAAAGCAACTATTGGTTCTTCTATAACTCCTACCTTCACCAATACCTCAGTAGTTGCCCTTGCCCAATGCTTTCGAGTATAATGGCTCAAAGTTTCCATTTCCTTGTCACTAGAATCTTCGAAACGTACTCGCTGATTATACCCATTTTTTTCATTTGTTGGTTGCTTGTAACCAATATCAACCTCTTCTTCATCTCTACATATTCTTGCATCAATAGCATGACTCATTCCAGTTTCACCCATTAATTGCCTCTTTCGCTTAATGCTGTCAATGATAACATCATGAAACTCCTTCTTTGCAATTCCCAAGACTTCTTTTAATGTGAATTCCACCTTAGCATTTAATATACATTCTTCCAACACCCTTTTCAAATTTGTTGCCGCTTCAATGTCAGAAAGTAGCTTATAAGCAATTGATTTGCCTTTATCTTTTGTCTCCTTTGTTTTTTCTCCCAATGATGCTGAGGTATCGTTTACAGGCAATTCTTGTGAAGCTGCCTCTCGAGCCTTGTCTCCTCAAGTTTGCCTCTTAGAAGAATTTCCTTCTCTCGTATCATCAAAATTTCTTCGTCTCTTTTCTTCCATCAAAGCTTCATGTTGGCTCTTAGCAATATATGCATGAACTGAAAGAGATTCAACAGGATCCTCCCAACCTGTTCTACCTCGTATTGTAGCTGCAGTTCTCAATAACGCTTCTCGAGGTAATTTCCCTTCTTGCATTGTAGAAACGGTAGAAGCCCAAAACTCACTAGTTTCCGTACTTCCACCAATTTCATCATCTACTCTAGCACCATAACTTGCACTTTCTCGTGTTGCTGTTTCATGCTCTTTTAGGTAATCTTGAACCAATGCTCTCATTCCTTCCTTGCCAAAATTGGTTTGAAGAAGATCAGCCCTATCTTTCAATGCTATCTTTCCATCTTTCCAGTAAATAATTCCCTGCCATATCATATTATTAAATTTATTGCAATCTTTTCTAGTGTGTGAAGCATCATCACACCAAATGCATCTTTGTACATATCCTTGTTTTGAAACATTCTTCGAATTGTTTATAGAAGTATTCTCTTCAAGTCTTGCCAATTTGATTTGAAGATCTCGCATTCTTCGTATAATTTCTTCCATATCCATATCTGCTTTCTTTGACAAGGATGTCGAAGGTTGAACTGTAGGCATTGTTGGTGGTGTTGTACGCACTGGAGCTTTGGGTGCTTGTACTGTTTTCGGAATATTGCTCCTATCCTTCCTCCTTTCTTTTTTTGTAAACAACCCCACCGCATCTTCAACGTTCTTCTACTTCGTTGTCAATCCTTCATCTTCTTCTTTGTCTTCAAGAAGGGGTTCTAATTTCTCTTGCAATTCTCCATCAGCAGCTTAAAGAAATAGATCAACTTTGTTCGACTCCAATGTCAATTTTTCTACCTTCGATAATTGAGAGTACTGCCTCTCAAATTCCCTTAGTAGCTCTGTTGCTTGCAAATTCTTATTGGGCCGTTCAATCCATTCCAGAAACAGCTTCTTAGTAACGCGATCAGCATCTTGCAAGAAATATTCGTCTTTCAATGCATGTGAGAAATCCTCCCATGAATTTCCATAACGATCCGTAATCGATGTAATGTGGTCCCTTATCTCCGGTATCGTGGCAAGTCCAAATAGTGCAACCATTTTCTTCTCAGAAACCCGATTTAATTCCATTTCACGAACATAATATCTTAAATACCTTGAAATATTCCTCCCATCAAATTGATCAATTTTATTGACCACTGCTTGCAATGCTTTGGTTGCCAAAGCTTCCTTTCGATCATTGCTTTGCTGTTGCTGCATTGACAATGAGAAGGCTTGAAACAAACTAGCAATAGACTGATCCATGTGCATACTTTGTCCTTTAGAAGACTCACCACCAGAAAATCCTCCCAAGAATCCTTCAAAATTTTTATTTTCGTTTTCTATAAAAATAAAGATAAAATCAACCAAAATCCAATACCTTCCACCTCAAGCTTTCACGTCGGGTTCACCACTTTTGTCATATTACGTGCTTTCCTGCTCGAGAACGCGTCGGGCGTCTGGCTGTAGAAGGTAGTATGGAGATTCGTCGATAGTCAAGCAGTCTATCAGTTTTGTCTGCTGGAATATAAACGACTGCAACAATGTATCGTAAATCTATACGGATGCTCTTCGACTGCTTGTCGAAGTCCTTTTTGCCCCAGCCGGTAGGTCCCTAGACGTTACAGAGAACCTCGAACAACCCAAACTGTTAATCTTCAATACCGCTTTGTACTTACGATCTTGTATCCACTGACTGTCTTGTTAGATTAACCCAATAAATTTCATTCACTCCGCATACTCAATCCTATAGATGCCCTTTTAATCCTTCAATCACAGACGTAACTCGATTTCACAAAACAGTCAAGAGTATTCAAATCCACTTCATTAAAAATCCCGATTCACCATTACAATACTGACTTCAGCAACGATTGCCTCAGTCTTCCCAAAACTCTACGAAGAAGAAAAATCCAAATTCTATGTCTTTCCTTCACCGACCCGAAGCATGAAGCTCTCCTATCTAATCTCCTTGATCTTCAAAACCCTCTAATGAAAAACCGAACTAGTAACCTTGCAAAAGCTTGAAAACTAGCTCCCCTCCGATTCCCAGAGAAAAAAAAAAACCCCCCCTTCAAAACTATATCCCCCCTAACCTTATCCTCTGAATTTCTTCAATCTTCCATCTTAGATCCGGAATTGGCTCCCACCGTCAAGCTTGGATCCAAAATTGGCTCTCGCCGTCAGAGCTTTCTCCTCCGTTTTTACCTTTAAAAAATCCATTATCGAAAACAACGTTCCCTGAAACGGCATAGAGAACAGGACATCCTGAAACAGAATCGAACCCCGTAATCGGGACCACATTGAGTCGCCTGACCAATTCAGGTCCCATATTTGAAAAGATGCCCATAGCAACCTGAATGTTCCCGTAATTGGGTCAAATTGGTCCTCGCGTCAGATTGGCTAAGACCCGTAGTAAGACCTGGATTTCCCGTAATTAAACTGCATTGGGTTGACCGGCCAATTTAGGTCTCATATTGGATAAGAGGACCCGGATTGGATTCTCGAAATTGGATCCAATTGGCTCTTCGAACCCGTCGTGTGAATTGGCCCTTCTCTTCCTGCTGACTCCCGTTATTGGAATCGAATGGAACATTTCAGTATGCTCGGCTGACTGTAACGGAGCGACTGAACCTGACCACTCAGTATTTGCACTGGAGTTGGTCGATGCTCCCAATATTCGAGGTAACTGAATATTAATAAAATTCCCCTTTCTTTTTTTTTTTCACTGTATACTCATGTTACAACACGACACCGGTAGAACATATTGTTGATGTCACGTACGGTGGTATAGCTTGCAATGGGGTGATATTAACTGGCCTTTGAATATTGGCACTGGAATTGGCCATTATTTCTAATATCCAAGATGACTTAATATTAATAAAATCCTTTTCATTTATATTTTCACCATATAGTCATATTACAACATGACACAGTAGGATTAGATTGACTTTGTTTAAGATTTAAAATTTATCTAGGATTTGATTTATAATTAAGAATTTATCTAAAGTTTGGTTTGAAATTTAGGATTTATTTAAGGCTTAAGATTTGTCTAAGATTTAGTTTAAAGTTTAAAATTTGTCTAGGATTCAATTTAGGGCTTAAAATTTATTTAAAATTTGTTTAGGACTTAGAATTTAGAATTTGTCTATAATTTGGTTTAAGATTTAGAATTTGTTTAGGTATTAGGATTTTTCTAAGGTTTTATTTAAGATTTAAAATTTAGGATTTACTTAAGATTTATTAAGATTTCAATTAGAATAAAAATAAGATTTGATTAGGATTTATTTAAGAATTTTTAAAGATTTTTTTAATATTTTTTTAGGATTTTTTGTGTTTATTTTGTAATTTCTCTTATATTTTTTAAAGATTTGATTAAATCTTAATTAGAATTATTTATCTTTAATTATATTTTATTTAGGATTCCATTAGATTTTTTAAGATCTTGTTGTTGCAATTTCATTTCTACCTTCTATAGCTACCTGCTTAGTGTATTCTCAAGCAAGACTTTATATAATTCAACATCAGCTACTAAAACATTTCTTAAATGAAAAGCTACTAAGTGAAGCTTATCATTTGTTCCTATTTGTGACAATATATCATTCAAAGAAAAGTCTAATGAGTCTTTTTTCATAAAAAAAATGGCCTAAAAAAGTTGATGTAATACAAGATTGGTGCAAAAATAAAGGTTTTTTTCAAAGCTTTAAATAAAGCTTCCACTTATTGATTCCATTGAAGTTTGTCTTTACAAGTCAATAATATAAGTGGAGCTACAATTTGAAAGAAGTTCTTCATAAAGATCCAATAGTAGTTTATAAATTTTAAAACAAATTAGACATCTTTTACTATTTTTGAAATCTTTAAATCTATAATAGTTTTGACTTTCTCAAGATCCATCATAAGTCCATCATTTGAAATAATATATCCTAAGAAGTTAACTTGAGTAGTATGAAATATACACTTTTCTTTCTTAGTACAAAATCCTAAATCTCTTAGTTTTTGTAACACATGACAAAGAAGAAGTTCATGTTTTTTTGTATTCTTAGAATAAATTAAGATGTCATTTAGGTAAGACACAACAAATTCATCTAAAAACTCTCAAAAGACATCATTCATTAGATATTGAAAAGCTGCAAGTTTAATTGATTATACATATTTATTCTAATACTTATCTATATGATAAAATAGAAGTAGGTAAAAATAAATTTATTTTATAATATTTTCTAAAGAAGTTTTTTAGAATCTTTATAGATGTTGCTTTGACTTTATATATGTTTATAATTAATTGGTAGGTTAAAAACTTAGTCAACAAATCAATCTCGTATTGGTAGCTTACAAAACATGCTAATTATATAGTGCACATTATAGAAAACTTACCTTGTAAGTTCCGATATGTGACTTGCAAAGTCAACACATTTTGGAGGTCTTATAGGACACTGTTATATAGCTCTTAGTTAAGAATGTATAAAGAGGTAAAAATAAAACCTTCTTTATTCTTATCAATCCTTTTTTAGTCCTTAACCTTATTTCAAGACTTTCTAATCTTCTTATCTTTAGAAATAGCCATTTTAGTTTAATATAATATCATTTTTTAGTGAATTTTTAGTTTTTTTGAGTGAGACAAGAGTGTATTGAGAATTTCTTTTTTTGAACTTCATGTCGTTGACAGCTCGTACATTTGTAAGTCCAAAAGTCATGACATTGTATTTGAAATGTCCATACCTAATTCAAAATGTAGTCTTCTATTTATCACTTTTTTTGATGCATATCAGATCATATGTCCCTTATAGATCTATTTTTGTATAGATCTTAGCTTGATTCAACTAATCAAAAAGTTCAAATATCAAAGGTTTTGGATACTTGTTTTTAATGGTGATTTTGTTGAGTCTTCAATAATCGACATACATCTGTAATGATCTATCTTTTTTTTTTCAAATAAAATTAAAGCTCTTACTAGAAATTTTAAAAAGAGTACATGTATTATTTTTTTAAAATACCTCTTTAAAAACTTGATATTGGCTTGGAATGCCACTTGAAGTCTTTCTACTATTAAAAATATATGTGATATAAATGACATAAGATAATCCTTCTTTTGGAGCATGGAAGAAAGCTCTTGTATCTACAAATACAGGTTTAGTTGTATTAGATTTATGACTTTCTACTTAATTAACTATACTTTTAGTTATATTTTTAGAAAATTTAAGACTATAAGAAATTTAATCTATTTTAGGATTATATTTTTTCAATCATGATAAATCTAAAATGATTAGATTAAAAAGAGATCTAATGATATTAAATATTATAAAGCTACAATGACCATTAGTTGTTACTTTTATAGGAAGGATTTTATAAGTAATATCTTCTAAAGATAATAGATGACCATTTAGTACTTCTATATGAAAAAATTTAGTTTTCTTCACTAAAGGTATGTTATGTCTTTTAGCAAATTCTTCATCTAAAAAACACATTGGGACTCTTGATTTTAACAAGGCAAAGGTTTTGTGATGTTTATGTTTTTAAATAATATTTATTGTAAAATAAAGAGAGGTTTTTGAGGTAAAAATAGAATCTATACTAGATATTGTACAAGGTTCCAAGTATATGGTCTCTATTATAACTAGACAAATTTATTTTTTGACATATTATCTTCTTTGATAGCTATACTCTTTATTTTGTGGATGTGTGGCTTCTTTGGATGATATTGAGTGGTGTGCTTAGGTTCTCTATAATACAAGCATAATCCTTCTTAATGACAACAAGTCTTTTCTTGCTTACTAGAAGGTTTAAAATATGTAGCATTAATTTTTATATATTCTACTTTTGAATATATGTATTGAAGAGACATTGATATTACTATTGAATTATAATAATTTTAAAATGTACTTAAGTGATTCTTAAATTAAAATTCAAAAAATCAACTATTATACTTCATAACAAAGTCAATTGTTTGACTCAATATTTGAGGATCAGGTAAGATGAGCATCAATTTTTTTTCTTCATATTCTAATACATAGAAAAATTGACTAATAAGTGTAGCATCATCTCACTTGATATCAGTTGCAAGTTGAAAAAATTGTAAAGCATATAATGTTACAAATTAATTATCTTATTACAAAATATAAATTTTATTGGTTATAATATAAATTGAATCATGTTTTTTATACACCAATTAAAATACTAATAAAAAAGCTTTTAGATTATTTAATATTAAATCTTGTCATTTAAGAAAAAAAAATACATGATAATGTTGAATTTAAAAGAAGTGTGTCAATGAATCTAACTTAGAAAATAGAGTAGAATAGCTTTGGGATTGAAGTTCAATCATAAGCTATAATTGATTGATAAATCCTCAAAACATGGATCTTTGTCACGGATATATATATTTACCTCAATAGTTACTTATATGATTAAGTAAAAGTAAGTAAAATAGAATAATTTCATAAAGTCTTCTAGAGAAGCTTCCTAAAAGCTTCATAGACATGATTTTGACTTTAGATGTGTTCGTAGGTTAGAAACTTGGCTAAAAAGCTAACCATGTATTGGTAGCTTGTGGAACAAGTTACCTCCGTATAGTAGCTTGTGGAACAAGCCAACTACATGGTGCATATATAAATAACTTATCTTGCAAGATAAGACATGTGGCTAGCAAAGTCAACACATGTTGGAGGTCCTATAGGACATTGCCACGTGGCTCTTAGTTAGATAGTATATATGGAGGCAAGAGTGAAGCCTTCTTCACTCTTATCAATGCCTTTCTAGACTTAGTCTTGTTTCAAGACTTTCTAGTCTTCTCGTTTTTTGGCAATAGTCATTCTAGTTAATATTACATCATCTTTTGAGTGACTTTTTAGTTCTCTTTAGTGATAGAAGAGTGTATTGAGGATTCCCTTTCTTCGAGATTCATGTCCTTGACAGTTTGACAAGAGTGCTAACATATTGTTTGTGTCTTGTTCTAGAAGTGAGTGGATTATCTCACTTCTATTATTGTGTTTTGAAGGTTACGGACTACCTACTTTTAAACCAAAAATCTTATTTTTTAACACTGATCTTTTCCTTAAAGAGAGTGCATTATTCCTCTTTGTGGGATTTGTTTTTAGAGGTTGCAGATTATCCTCTTCTAATTTAACTTTTGAATTCGCTTGAATTATCTATAGAAAGAAAGATTATAGATGCTACTCTCAATAGAAGTGAAAATAGATTTGCAACTATAGCAAATCTTCATGAGCTTGTCAACACTCTAAGAGTGCAAATCTCACATATTTCCAACATGAATCATAGAAGCACTATGCCTATGCATATGAAAGAAGTTCAGAGTCTGCGATAAGGTGTGCAGTTGAAAGAAGCAAGTAGATCAACGTCACAACCAAATCCAGGGAGTTTTGCTTCTACAAGTATGATAGGGATAAGGATTAGTATGCTTGAGAAGTTTGATGGAATAAGATCAAAATTTTGAGGATTTTTGCAACAAGTCAAGCTCTATGTAAAGTTGTACCCTTTCCAATATCTTAATAGATTTATCCAAGTTGGATTTATAGGCGCACTACTATCAAGAAGTGCTCTGTCTTGGTTTGCACCTTTAATGGAAAAAGATTCACGAATCCTTTACGATTTGGATTCATTTCTAGAAGTGTTTATGGCCACATTCGAAGAAAGTGATCAAGAACGAGTAGCAGAGACCAAGCTTCTATCCTTACGGCAAGGATTACAATCAGCCACTACATATGCTGTCGAATTTTAAAATCTTGCTTTCAACGTGGACTAGAACGACAAAGCACTTATCAACCAATTTTGATATGGATTGAAGGATAGTATCAAAGATTTATTATTAACAATACCAAAAGTATAATCTTTATAATAATTTATTACTCAAGCCATTGCATGTGAAAATCATTTATTTGAAAGGCATCAAGAATAAAGATTAAGCTAGAGAGGAACAAGTCAAGTAATGGCAACAGCTCCTAAGTTTTTTGAAACATATTTGTCAAAGCCGGAACCAATGCATATTGATATGATACATTTTAAATCTCTCACGAAGTAAGAAAAGACTCGACGTTGCCAAGAGGGATTAAATTTATATTGTGGAGAAGCTAAGCACACTACTCAATATTATCCAAAGAAGCAACACAATTACAAAATAAGGAACATAATTACCAAAAAAGATAATGTGTCAAGAAAACGAGTTTCTCTAGCTACAATAGGAATCGTGCGACTAGAATCATGTGCAACACCTAATAAAGGTCTTGTCCTCTCCTAAGACCCCTCATCTTGTTTTATAATAGAAGTATATTTAGGACCTAATAATCACAAAGTCTTTACCTTGTTAGATTCAGGAGCCTCAATATGTTTTATAGACGAAGATTTTGCCAAAAATCAAAAAATACCTTGAGTGAAGAAAGTTAAAACCGTACATGTAGACATCATAGATGGTCGTTCGTTGTCTTCTAGAAATGTTATCCATGAAACTATTCCTTTCAATATAACAATTAAAGATCATAATAGTATAATAGTAATTAATGTAATAAAATCTCCCTCTAATCTAATTATTTTAGGATTATCATGGCTAAAAAAATATAACCCTCAAATAGATTGGATTTCTCGTAATCTTAACTTTTTTGATAGTATAATCCAAGATCGCATTAGCAAAGTAAAAGTATGTAAGTTCAGTACATCCAAATCTTTACTAATAGGTGTAAAAGCTTTCATGAATGCTGCAAAAGAAGGATCATCTTTTGTTATATATGCTACATCTATTTCTAATAGTGAAACAACATCGAGTGGTATTCCTAAGTAATATCAAGAATTTCAAGACATTTTTGAAAAGAAGAATGTAGATATTCTTCTCGAGCATTGACCTTATGATTGTTCAATTGATGTGCAAGAAGGACCTCAACCACCATTCTGACCAATCTATATCTTATCGCAAAATGAGTTGGCTACATTAAAGGAGTATATTTATGAAAAATTGGCAAAGAACTTCATATGCCATTCTAAATCTCCAACCGGGGCTCTTATCTTATTTGTGAAGAAGAAAGACGGATCTCTATGAATGTGTATGGATTATGGAAGAGTCAAGAAGATTACCATCAAAAATAGGTATCCTTTGCCTTTGATTTCAAGACTTCTTCACTAACTCAATCAAGCAAAGATCTATAGCAAAATAGATCTACGAGGAGTATACAACTTAGTTTGTATCAAAGAAGGAGATGAATAGAAGACTGCTTTTCGAACTAAGTATGGACATTTTGAATATAATGTCATGCCTTTTGGACTCACAAATGCATCGGCCACTTTTCAACATCTTATGAATGATGTTTTTCGTGAGTTTTTAGATGATTTCATTATTTGTTATTTAGATGACATTCTAATCTACTCTAAGAACACAGAAGAATATGAGCTTCATATTTGTCATGTATTACAGAAACTTAGAGATATAGAATTATATGCCAAATTAGAAAAGTGTGTATTCTACACTAATCAAGTTGACTTCTTTGGATACATCATTTCCAACGAAGGCCTTATGATAGATCCTAAGAAGGTTCAAACTATCATAGATTGGAAGATTTCAAGAACAATACAAGATGTGCAATACTTTTTGGACTTTGCTAATTACTATCGAATCTTCATCAAGAATTTTTCTCAAGTTGCAGCTCCACTTACACGTTTGACTTGTAAAGACAAACTTGAGTGGAATAAAGAAGCAGAACCATCATTTGATGCTTTAAAGAAGGAATTTATTTTTGCACCAATCTTATATTGTGTTGACTTCTCCAAGGCATTTTTTTATGGAAACAGACATATCAGATTTTACTATAGGTGCCATGTTGTCACAAATGGGAACGAATGACAAATTCCATCCAATAGCTTTTCATTCAAGGAAATTTTCAACAGCCAAGATTAATTATGAGATCCATGACAAAGAGCTCTTTATAATCATGGATTCATTTCAAGAATGGCATCATTATCTAGAAGGCACCTCAAATCCAATTATCATATATACAAACCATAAGAACCTCGAGTACTTCATGACAACACGTATCTTGAATCGTCTTAAAGTTTGTTGGAGCATGTCTTTATCTAGATTCAATTTCAAGATTACTTTTTGAACCGAAAAATAATAAGTTCTATCGAATGCTCTTTTTAGACGTTCTTATCTTGTACCAAAAGAAAGAGATGCATCTTTTGATCAACAAAGATCAATTCTCTTGAAGCCCGAGTATTTTCATCTTTGAGCTATAAAATCAACATTGATTATTGATTCAATATTTGTGAAGCAAATTCAATCAAGCATGTCATCTAATCCTCTTGTTCAGGATATCAAGGATACTTCCTCTAAGTCCCATGATACTTTCAAGTTTGAATTCAAGAATAATCTATTATATTTCGAAGGATGCCTATATATTCCAGAAGGTGAAGCCCGATTACGTGTTCTTCAAGCTTGTCATGACTTTCCAGCAGCAAGACACTTTGAATATAATAAAACTTTGGAACTAATATCCAGGGATTTTTGGTGGCCACAAATGTGGAAGGCAGTCAAAGATTTTGTACAATCTTGTGATGTTTGCTCAAGATCAAAAACTCCTTGTCATCGACCTTACGAACTTCATTAGCCATTACCTATTCCTGAACAACCATGGTCTTTTGTTTCTATGGATTTCATCACGGATCTTCCAATCTCAAGTTCTTACGACTCTATATTCATGATAGTAGATTATTTTATTAAGATGGCATATTTTTGTATCATATACAAAATCTATCAGAAGTGAAGAAATAGCTAAGCTTTTCATTAACAATATATATCGCTATCATGGATTACCGAAGGATATTATATCAGATAGGGAGACTCAATTTGTATCAAGATTTTCGAGAATCCTATTCAAGATTCTAAAGGTGGATATCAAGCTTTCTTTAGCTTTTCATCCTCAAACTGATGGACAAACAGAACAGTGTCGTAATGTGTGAAGTCTTGCTTGAAAATGCTCCGAGTACTTGACTGTAGAAGGAAGAATAGAAATTGCGATAACAAAATCCTAATTCTAATAGAATACTAACAATGCTCTAATTAGACTATAATAATGGTAAACAAACATAATCAAATTCAAAACAACTCAAAGAAATTTCAAACAAACAATAAAATTCTTAAAGAAATATTAGAATGAACACAAATATTATTCAAATATATGTCAATTCAACTTTAATTTAATTTTAGTTAAAATCCTATTGAATTTCACTCAAAATTTAGACCAAACCTAATTAAATCTTAAACCCTAATAAATCCTAAACCCTAAGTCAAATCCTAAAAAAACCTTAAATTAAATCCTAAATCAAATCCTATTTCAAACCCTAAATACTAAATCAAATCCTATATCAAATCCTAATAAAATCCTAAACCCTAATCCAAACCCTAATCCAACCCTAAACCCTAATCCAAACCCTAATCCAAATCCTAAATCAAACCTTAGCCAAATCCTAATCCAAACCCTAATCCAAATCCTAAATCAAACCCTAGCCAAACCCTAATCCAAGTCCTAGTAATTCCTATGATAGATTTAAATCTCAATATCTAATGAATAAACTGTTGATCTCAATTCAAAATTTTCATACTTCTCAAAAATCAAGTTTAAATCAAGCACAAAAAAATTTGAAAAGGACCGGAGTTACCAAATTGACGAAAACCTCAAAAATGTGTTTGGGTGTTAGCTAGCCTCCTTCTCCAATCTTGATGCCAATCTTCTAGAGCCAATTTTTCTTCTTTGCGCCATTCGATTGGTTTCAAATTTCTCATAGACATAAAAAAACAAGTCTAATATCCTCTTACATAAGTTTTATTCCAATCCAACTAGTAGATTGCATGAAATCTTAAAAACCCTCATTGGACCTAAAATTCTACTTTGTGAGACCTTGACCCGCTTAAACCTCAATATCTCTCACTTCAACTGCTAGATCGAGCTCAATTTCACAAAATATATTTAACACAACTATAAACATGAACTCAAAAAATTTCACTTGTAGATCTGCAACGAAACTCTCGAAATCACTCAAAACATAAATCCTATTTTATTTCATAAAATCCAAGTCATCTGAAACAAACCTCAACTTTGCAAAGCTCTTACAAAGTCATATCAACTCCAAATCACCCAAAATCAATGCCAATAGAAACCCTATCCAATCTTCTATCAAACTCCACTCTCCAATTTGCCAAAGAGTTCCGAAGTCGTCGTGGAGACTCGGTTTTGTGCCTCAGGGTCTGATTTCGATCCTGGTTCATAACCGGTCCTTTCCGGGTATCAACTTTCGTCTTCTTGAGGTAATTTTTACTAATTTGCACTCCTAAATCCTCCCTACATATGTCTATATTCTTTATTTTTCTAATCTACCATATTTTGCCTTATTTATGGCCTTATAAAGTAAATAGAAGCATAATTTGTAAAAAGGCAGCATTAGCACCTTTAATTTTTTTATCCTTTTACCAATATCTATTTTTCTAAGATAATTTGTTACAATATTTTTGAAGTGAGATCCTCAAAACATGATATATTTCTTCATCCTTTCACCTACTAGTCATATTACATCACGACAATGGGTAAATCAAGTTTTGGAGCAGTATTTAAGATATACCATCAACTATCATCAAGATGATTGGACAACTCTTTTACTATTGGCAGAGTTTGCATATAATAATTCAGTACATTTTTCCACTGAACAAACACCTTTCTTTGCCAATTATGGTCATTATCTACATCTTGATACTTTTGACTTTTCAAAAGTTGATAATCCTACGATGAAAGATTTAGCAAATCGTTTGTCAGAGCTACATACAACAATGAAGATACAATTAAAGGAAGCTCAAGAACGATAAAAGACCAACGTAGATGTCTATCACAAGGAGCAATATAATATGGGCAACAAGGTATGGTTACTTTGTCGTAATATTAAGACTACTCGTCTTTGTCATAAATTAAATTATCGTAGGCTCAGACCTTTTTCTATTTGTGAACAAATTAATTCTGTTGCCTATCAATTATATCTATCGGGGTCTATGAAGATCCACTCTATATTTCACGTGTCTCTTCTGGAATCATGTAAACAATGAATATCTTGGAAGAAGACAAATGCCACTTCCTCCTATAGAAGTAAATAATAACTAAGAGTTTGAGGTGGAAGAAGTCTTAGACTCAAGGTGGCACTGAAATAGGTTGGAATATCTTGTTCATTGGCATGGATATGATATTAGTGAATGCACATGAGAGCCATCAAAGAATCTTTTAAATGCAGCAAAGAAAGTTGAAGTCTTTCATCAACAACATCCATCAAAACTAAGATGAAGAGTAGCAAACCTTTGTTATAAAAGAAACAAGATCAAAGGAAAATAACATTCTACCTTCTATCTTTCATTGTAGCTTTTGTGTATTTGTGATGAGATGGAGCACCAACAACAAGTAGATTCAATTCAAGAGCTTTCATTTGCGGACTCACTAGATGAGACATTACGATTGTCACAACCTTCAAGATGACAGAGTCAAGATGAAGATCCTCAAGAACGACATATCTTTCCTCGAATAGATGGCGAGATACAATGGTGTTGGAGTAGACAGAATTTGCCTCAAAAAAATGCTAGGCTTTTGGCTATTACTAATCATTCAATCAAGCTTCAAAATATGGGAAGCCCTAAGTTTATATATAAATTTTTCTTTTTGAAGAATTATACCAAATAAACAAGCCTCAAGTAACCAACAATACCCAAAATATGATAAATCCTTTAAAACCTTGTATATCCTTGTGTGGAAATTTTCTCGAACTTCAACAGCTCATATCTCCTAATCTGACTGTCCACACAAACTCAAATTTTACATGAGGTAATAATGTATTTTTATTAACTTGTATAAAAAATTTCAATTACAAATTCTTTGCAGATCTTGAGATATCTTGGAAATTCTAATAGTCGCTTCAAACCCTTGTCTTTATACACCTACATGCAATGTTCTTTATATCTCACAAAATATAAGGTCAAATGCCACAAAATTTGTATGCTTAGCTTTTGAACACAAAATTTTACATTTTCCAAAAATTTTGAGTCAAAAATTCATCCGAAAATTCAAGTTATGGTTCCAACCATTACTATAAATAAAACCGCTTACTTACTACCTTTGATTTGGAAGCACCGCCTTCAACTCTTTATAACTCCTTTACATAAATTCCAAAAGCAATAACTTTTTCATAAAAGATGTAGGCCTTAAAATCGCTATTCCATTCACACCTTTCGATCTTCAAAAGCTACTGTAAAACTCGTATTTTCAAAAGAGTAATAGTATGTCTTAAATTAATACCTTAACATCAAACGGCTATAACTTCTTTACCTTTACTGTCACGGACACAAAATACAGACTTGAAATCTAACAAGAAGTTCAAGAAGAAATGGCAGAACTAGATTAAACAGATGAGTACAAGAACAACACCAGAAAGGTGAGCTAGAACTCCAAGAGATGTGTTGTCGAGACTGAAGAACTCTTCAGCCTCGATCCCTATATATACTCCTACTTAGGAAGCTTCTCGAGCTACTTCTATTAACTAGGAAGCTTCTAGAAGGTTCCAGAGGCTTCCTTTCTAGAAGGTTCTAGAAACTTCTCGAGCTACTTCTATTAACTAGGAAGCTTCTAGAAAGTTCCAGGGGATTTCTTTCTAGAAGCTTCTAGAAACTTCTCTTCTAGAAGGTTCCAGAGACTTCATTTCTAGAAGCTTCTAGAAACTTCTCTCTAAAAGGTTCCAGAGGCTTCTCTTCTAGAAGGTTCTAGAGGCTTGTTTTCTAGAAGGTTCTAGAAACTTCTCTCTAGAAAGTTCTAAGGAATATGTCCCTAACACTTACTCCAAATCTTCTAATTTTTATACACAAATTGTATCCCAAATCCTAAACTTTAAAACCATAGCTTCAAATCTCTAAATTCTTTCTTTGAAGTCACCGAAACCATTATTAAGGTCGGAGGCAGCCTCCTCAAAGCCCATTGGGCATGGTATTCGACCAATATGGATTAAGTTCTCCATTCCTTGCTTTCATCCGACCATGCCTTACTTTCATCCCTTCCAATTAGCCTCCTAATAGTTTAGATTTCTATCCTTAGGCTTCCACCTTCTCCCAAGGCTTTATACTAAATATTTAGGTTATATATTTTTTTTTAATGTCAAAATCAAAACAAGTAAAGAAACAAAGTAAAGTTTCTTATATCAACTCCTTTTAATTTAATCTACTAGCCACTCTAACACACATCTAGATTTATTAACATATAATATATTTTAACTAATTTTTACATATTCTAAGTATTTACAATATGACAACAGGTTTGATATCACGACCTTGGAAGAGAATCTCAATGTTTAGTGATTT
This sequence comes from Physcomitrium patens, assembly GCF_059467195.1. Classification (NCBI taxonomy): domain Eukaryota; kingdom Viridiplantae; phylum Streptophyta; class Bryopsida; order Funariales; family Funariaceae; genus Physcomitrium; species Physcomitrium patens. Next base: position 18,423,074 of record NC_143415.1, on the reverse strand, counting down.
TATAAGAGGTGGGAACTACTCCTAACGGTGTTCCAAATATTTTATTTGAAGGAAGTTATGAAGGTCTTAACAATGACCAAATAACAGGGTGGTCTTCTTGCCCTGATATGGGATACTATAAATGGTTGAGAGGACCTATCAACCATCTTCGAAGAGAGCAAAGATTGGAATATGTAGCAAACAGAATTCGTCGCATCTTGGACTTCCTCAACATATGAAGACCGCTCTTTGTGGAACTCATCCTTAGAAGAGGAGATAATGTCATGGACATATATATTTACCTCAATAGTTACTTATATTATTAAGTAGAAGTAGATAAAATAGAATAATTTCATAAAGTCTTCTAGAGAAACTTCCTAGAAGCTTTATACACGCGATTTTGACTTTAGATGTGTTCGTAGGTTAGAAACTTGGCCAAAAAGCTAACCATGTATTGGTAGCTTGTAGAATAAGTTACCTTCATGTAGTAGCTTGTGGAACAAGCCAATTACGTGGTGCATACATAGATAACTTACCTTACAAGATAAGACATGTAGCTAGCAAAGTCAATACATGTTGGAGGTCCTATAGGACATTGCCACGTGACTCTTAGTTAGATAGTATATATGGAGGCAAGACTGAAGCCTTCTTTACTCTTATCAATACCTTTCTAGACTTAGTCTTGTTTCAAGTCTTTCTAGTCTTCTTGTTTTTTGACAATAGCCATTCTAGTTAATATTACATCACCTTTTGAGTGACTTTCTAGTTCTCTTCAGTGATAGAAGAGTATATTGAGGATTCTCTTTCTTTGAGATTCATATCCTTGACAATCTTGTACCATCAAACTTTTGAAGTAGTGAAATACTTAGTTCTCTAATACTAAAAGGATGTTTCATCATAAGAAAAGAGACATGATTTGGTGCAAATAAATGAAGCAGCTCCAATCATCTCTATATCTTTTCTTCTTGCCATTCTTATTGCTCTTTGTAGTAGTAAATTGAATTAATACATTACAAGCATTAACTCTATCAATTGCTCTTATATTTGTGCCATTGCATTCTTCAATTCAAAAAGCTCTGCCATGATAACACTTAAACAAGAGAAGATGTCTAATATTCCTCAAGAAAAATAAAAGAGATGATTTAAATATAAAGAAAATACTAAAAAAAATATCAATTTAAAAAAGGATAATCTTAAACTTTTAATACTCTTATATCTTATTAAAAAATAAATAAATAAATAAACTACTGTTAATGAAGAAAAAATAAAGCTCTAATATTATGAATATACTCTTGTCAATTTGTCAATAATAAGAATCTAATGAAAGTAAATAATCAAATGAGACTTTTTTCAAAGAAGTATGAAAATATATATATATATATATATATATATATATATATATTAAAAGAAAATTGAAATGACTATTGCCAAAAGACAAGAAAACTAAAATTCTTTGAATTTATACTAAAACAAGAAAGAACTTGACAAGAGTGAAGAAAGCTTCACTCTTACCTCTATATATATTATCTACCTTGGAGCTTTATAGCCATGTTCTGTAGGATCTTCAACATGTGTTGACTTTGCAAGCCACATGTCTTAACTTACAAGGCAAGTTTTCTATGTTTGCACCATATAGTTAGTTTGTTCCATAAGTTCTATATAAAATCAAAATCATGTCTATAAAGTGTCTAAGAAGCTTTTACACTAGATATTATAAAATTAATCTACCTTTATCTACTTCTTTAAGTAACTATTTTTAGCAACCATTGTATGCACATTAAGATTTCTATAATTTGAAATATTTTCTTTGAAAAGCTATTTGAATGAATTTAATTTAGTTACTTCATCAATTGAAGAATGAGCTTTAAAACGACTTACAAGGCTTTTATACTCTCAATCACCTGTATATTCAACCAATACAAACAAGCAAGATAAATTTTATATATTAAGGAAAGTTTCACTTTCATTCCATAAAACAATCGTATGCATAAGAAGACCAAAACTTACTAAAGATTACATATTACTACTTGAGGATTAGACATAATAAATGCAATATTTATTAAGGTTTTAAATAGGGCAGATTGTCTCAGTTATCAAAAAAAAAAACAAAAAAAAAAAAAACAAATCACAAATCCAAAATAAATTAACATAATTTGTATTCTTTTAGTTAAAAGTATCTGATATAGTTTAGTGGCTCTAATGATAAAAGAGCTGACATTGGAATTTATAATATACCAAACTAGAGTCAACTTTGTTAAAGAAGCTTCAAGCTCTTTGGCAATCAACTTCAAAGCTTCTACCTTCTTATGAGTCTTACCAACAAAGAACTTATTATCTAGATGTTGTGAACAAATAAATTAGCTATCAATATTTTATCCTAGAATTACTCAAGAAATAAAAAAATCCCCAAGTCTATATGAAGTTTTAGCTATTATAGCTATCACTGGGTCGACCAACCATAAAAAGATATAAAAGAACAGAGCTTTGATACATTCCAGTATCTTCACTATGTTTTTAAAATTACTATGTCTATCACTAGGCAGATTAAAACATTTTAGTGTCTTTAAGAATTTTTTGAAATAATATTTTCAAAATACTATTGTGACTTGGCTCCTATTTATAATTTGTAATCATATCATGCACTCATTCTTATTTATAATTGAATTTTCATTGAAGAAATTATTGAGCCCGTGTTGTCCATAACAAATCCATGTTGAGCTTATGAAGTCTTGTGTGATGTCAAATTCATGCAATCCAAGCAAGAAAATTATAATGTATCTGAGTTCCTTAATTGCTCTTCAAGTATATTGCTACTTCCACATGATGCTTTAATAATCAAAAGCACCTTTGCAATTCTATAAAACAGATTTATTTATTTATTTTTATTTTTATGTATATATTATTTTTCATTGATGGTTTATTATTTCACCTTAAATTTCAGCGATATCTTCTTCAATTACGTTATCAAGAAAGAAACAAAACAACACATTGCTTGACAAATATATTTAGGATATAAAAAATTCATTTTTTTTATTACAAAAATTTACAAAATAATTATATTAAATAAATAAATAAAATTATAAATATTCTTAAGTACAACGGTTTATTGGAATTTTAAAAGTATTGTTAATCATAGCAAAATTTGTTGTAAAAACATAATTGTAAGAATTTATTTTCAACTTTCACGTAAAATTTTCTATGTTCAATTTCATATATATATATATATATATATATATGTGTGTGTGTGTGTGTGTGTGTGTGTGTGTATGTGTATAAAGAAATAAATAATTTTTAGTAAATAATTTTTTTATATAAATTAATAAATACTTGCTAATTTATTAATATATTTTGATTTATAAAATGTAATATTTTGAAAAAAAATAAGATTTTGTTAAAGTCTTATAAAAAGATGTTTAAACATAATCAATACAGATATAAAGATGTAAGATCTTTATTTTTTTATTTTAATAATATACTATCAAAGTACTAAGATATTATAATTTGATTAATTGAATTATATGCACTCATTTTTATTTTTCAAGTACTATGTAATCTTCCTCAAATATTTGACCAATATTGTTTTATTAGAATTTTATTGACATGCAATTTTGACAATTGAAAGTTTGATTTTTTTATTTTTTACAATAACTCACTTTATTTGTCTAGTTGAACCCATGATGTGGTTAGTGGTCTAGCTTTGACAACGATTGGAATTAATTGAAGAAAATTTGTTCAACAACAACATAAGAAATAGGAGAGAGGACATAAAGATGCTAAAACAGATTATTGGACAACATTTGTTTAACAATGTTGAAGATATTGGAAGAAAGCTCAAAGAAAAGGTATAACCAATGTAAGAGAGAATATTAATCTTGATTAGAAAATAATTGGTCAACAATGTAGAAGAAATCATGAGAGATGAAGAAGAGAGAGATGATATTAATCATTGAAACCATAGAAAGGTGCAACTATAACATAAGAAAAATTGTGATGAACTCAGACAAACAAAGACTAAAGCCGTGCATAATCTAGGCAAGATGAATGTTTTGTATTAAGAGATAGAAAGACATGCTATTGTGATTAATAGAAGCAATCTTATGTACTTAATAAAATAATAAATAAGAAAATATGATAGAATAAGAGAAATTGGTGAAAAAATAGAGAAACTTTTTTATAAACATCATAATAATAAAAAAAATTAAAAAATTAAAAGATCATCATAATGTTGGAAATATAGATGTTCAATGCCTACATTACAAGGCACTCCATTGAATGGATGAGCAAATTATGCCATTAACAAAATTAAATCTATGATTTGGTGCATGTTGTTATTATGGAAAGATTAAGTTTTTGCTACTTAAAGATTCCTTATTGTTAATTAGAGAACTACTTGATGGATAAGAAGAATAAAACAAGGAGTTTTCAAAAGACTTTTTTATAATATAATGTTACACACATTTATATCTCTTGGTATAAAAATCAATAATATTAGCTTACAAAGATATGGTCTATATAGCTTTTGCATACTTGAAGAACTTTGGTATCAAATGGATATTTTTTTTACCAAAACAAACTATAGAAGTAAGTCATATGTAATTTTATAGTTATGATCTTAATATTATACATGAAACAAAAATGACATGTAAAAATAATTTTTCAATTTAAATAATGGAAAATTTTCAAAAATATTTGAAAGAACATCACATATTTATTTTATTTTATTGACAAGCTTATGAAATATTATCCAAAGCAAGAAAAAGAAGGGAGGGGAGTGATGATATCTATGTACACCTTTATTTTAATAAAAATTCTAATAGAAGATGTTATAATCTTCCAAATTCTAATAAAGTTGTAGTTGTTATGTGAAGCAATAGAATAAAGGTATAAAGAATATGAGATATGGTTGTTTGATGGAGAAGAAGTGCATTGCAACAAATTCATAAAAGACATCATATATACTTGCCAATCTATTATGTTATTTTTTTTTTCACATAAAGAATTTGAATGGTTTGACCAAATGAAACATAGAGATATGAATGCCAATAAAGATGGTAATAAAAATACATAGATTGCACATATTACTTAAATAGAATTTTATTCATATCAATTTTTTCTACAATTTAATAAAGACTCAACTATCTTATAAGGTAGAAAGGTTTTACAAGAATTTATTATAGATACTTGAGCAGCAATAGAGCACAATTAGTTGAGATACTTTAATATGAATCAAGATAAGTTATATATAGCTGTATATCAAGGATTGGCAAATGTTTTTGGAGATGTGAAAAATGAAGAAGTTGACATGCAAAATTTAAGGTAGAAAATAATTTTTTTATTGTTTCATGTTAAAAGTACAAAAAACATATTTGAAATTTTTTAGGATCTTCCACATATATAATTCTTAATCTTATTTGAACAAAACACCAAAATAAAAGATTTAGTCAATGTTGATAGGATTGTTTGAGCGTATTTTTTTATCAAAGAAGATCTATTATTATTGAGACAATTAGCACTTAGTTAATAGTCTATGTGGGCCTCAGAATATATAAGCTCCATGCATAAAGGATGAAATATGCCAAAAGAGTTTTATAATATAATATAATATAATATTTATGTATTGAAGATTTAAAAATTGTAATTAGCGTGTTGTAACCAAATTTTAAGAGCACATGCTTAGAAATAGGATTCTTAGAAGATGATGAAGAGTGAAATCAATGCTTTGAAGAAGGCTTTGTAATAAAAATAAATGAGCAATTAAGAGTAGTTTCTGCTATTATTCTTCTTTAATGTTTATACATATATTTTAAAAAGCTATGGAACAAGTTTTATAGAAATTATTTTTGATGATGTGAGTTATCAATTGATTTAAAGCTATAAAATAGAGAAGTCAATAAAAAGAGAGATATTAGATTATGGACTTTTTAAATAATAAATGAAGAAACATAAATGGTTCTATTATTATGCAAATATTCTTTTTTTCTTTTTTCTTTATTTTCTTGGTCAGGATTTCTTTAAGAATCGTCAATTTTTGACTTAGAAACCACAAATTGAACTTTCTATCTTTTTAGTAGCCAACAATATATGTTTCTACTAATATATATATATATATATATATATATATCACTTTAAGGTTTAAGCTACAAGTATATTCCAAATTTTTATATATACACTTATTATGTCTATACATCCACTCAAAGCTTGTAATTGGCTACTCTTTCTTATCCCGGCACAAGTCCGAGTTCTATCTTCTTTTTTTTTTCTTGTATCAGTGCAAGTCCTAGTTGAGAGAGGAAATCCATGACATGTATTAGAATAAAGAAGAGAGGGAAGAGGAGATCCAAATCCATAATGGAACACGGAAGAACAACCAATCATAGATGTTGGATGTGTATTCAGATATAATAGGTGTGTATATAGTAACTTGAAGTGTGCTTGTAGCTTGAGCTAATTTTAAAAATAAAGCTGATTTTACATTAAGATTACTAGCCTTATTTCATTTCATTTAATTTTATGATTTTTTCATTAGCTTATAAAATTAGATGATTAAATATTTTTAATATGATTTGATTAAAAAGATAATTAATCTTTTAAGATAACATTTATTTAAAATAATTATTTCAATCATAATTTATGTTTATTATATTATATATATTTAGTAATATCAAATCTTTAATTTCAATAAAAACCAAAAGAATGTAGTAAAAACAAAAGTTAAACTTTTAATTATATTTATGATTTTTAAAAATAATAAATAAAAAATTAATAATTACATGGACTAGGTTAAATAATAATTTTTAACTTGAAAAAAAATGTGTAAAAATAAGACTTGTCATAATACACTTATAATTTTATTATATAAAAATTTACAAAATAATATAAATGATTTAGAATCTAAATAAATTTCTAAATAAAAAATAACATATTACTTTATAAATAATTAAAAGTAATATTTTTGAAACTTTTATTTTTTATAGTAAAAAAATTAGTGCTGAATGATAATTAAAATAGGAGTTGAAGAAAAAAATATCCTAATATAATATTAAAACATATTAAATAAAAATATTTGATATAAAATATGTATAATTTATAATCAAAACATAAACCAACAATTATAATTTATTTTTTAAAATAAACTCATTGTTGATGCATGTGTAAAAAATGAGATATTAACATGTGTTTAAAAAAAGATACATTCATTAAGATTTTATACAATAAAATTATAAACTACACACAAAAAATTTCAAAAACCATAGATATAGATATAGATATAGATATATATATATATATATATATATATATATATATATATATATACTTAACTATTAATACATGCTTAAAGTATAAATCAAAGTAAAGTATTAAAAAACAATTAATTGTGCAAGAATATAAATCTAATACCATTTATTAGTTTAAAAGTATTTTAAGATAATATATAAAAACATGACACTGAGATGTAATTATATACGTGTAAATATATGTATTTACATGTATATAGAAATAAATTAAATTATACACAAAAAAAAACAAAAATATGTGAATAAAACATTCATGTCAAAAAGAAATTTCATTTGTAATTTAAAGTTTATAAAGAAAAAGATAAATAAATAAATTTATTTTCAGTAAATTATTTCATAGTTTAATAGTATAACTAATTTTGATAACACTATCATCAATCCTTTATGTTATGTGAAATTCAAATTTAAAAAGTATTACTTCTATAAAGAAACCATTTGAATAAAATGAAATTATTACAAATAGAATACTTACATGTATCAGATTAGTAACATATTTGAATAAATAATTCAAATTTATCTTTCAACATTGACTATCTCTTATTTTACTTTTTTGTTAATTATTATCATTATTATTTATGGCTGCTCAAATTTATCTAAGAGTAATGTACCCTTACTTACTTGTCTCATATTTTAAGAAATCATGATTTAGGAAAGACATCTATTTATTAGACAACATTTAAATTTGAATATGATATTTATTTAAATTCAAAGCTTGATTTTTTAAATTATAGCTTGAATTTTTCTTTTAAAAGAAACCAAATATAAAAATAATTAAAATATTACTAAAATTATTACGAACATATATAATTTTAAAATAAATATTAAAAATCCATTGACTGCACGCCACTGTTTCATTTGAATAGAGAGCGCAACATAAATAAATAAATAAATAAATAAATAAACAAACAAACAAACAAACAAATACAGTCGTACGGAAATTCATCCATCCAATACTCATCTATCCGCGATACTCGTCCAAGGGTGGGAGGGGATGAAGAAGCTGAGTGACGAAAGTAGCGTCGGAGAATCGACAAATGGTCTGTTCATGAGCAGATTCCACGATAATGTGGACATGAAATTCACTGGCACAGCAACGATTCGTCCACCTCGTCGGCGTTGTCGTCGTCATCGTCGTCAATTCGTCGTGGCTCTGTCATCGCTTCCAATGCATCGCATCGAAGAGCGTTCCACTTCTCTGCTGCTGCGGTTTTCCCGTGCCCATCTGTTGCTCGCTCGGTGCGGTGTCCTAGTCCAAGATTCTTGGGCGCGGGGTTATCGTCGGATCTCGCGCTGAGTGGTCAATCAAGCTCCCCCGTTCACTTCTGCAGCACTTCGCCCTCCGTTCGAGTTGGAAAGGATTGGACGGCTTCTCCCGAGGGTCTTCTCACTCTCTTGCCCCGAAAAGAAGGTCTCCTTGCGTGGTGTACTGCGTACTGAGGACGATCTCCACTGCCTGCGGCGGCCGCATGTTCGACACGCTAGAGCTTTGTCATCAACCACCCATATCTTCAGTAGACAGGTGGATAAGAGACCGTGCTTCTCGTAACCAAGTCGATGCTTAAGCACTGCTCTCGGGATTCCAGCACGAGGTCGAAGTGACGCTTTTCGGGGTACACAGTCTTGACGAGTCAGGAGTCAAGCATGGACCTTATCGCAGGTCAAGAATCAGAAAGTCAGGAATCGACCTTAATTACAGATCGGCTGAGTAACAGCCCAGGAGGAGAGACAGGTATCTATTGTGGACAAAATTAGATCGGAAGCAATTTTAGAAACAGTAGACCACTTAAATAAGGCGAATTCATGCCTACGTGAATATTAGTAGACACGGAGGATCTTAACCAGTTCTCCTAAAGTTTCTCCTGGACAGTGAAGTCTTCCGTACTACGCATACCTTGAGGGAGGTGCAGAGGTCTGAAGTATGCAGTGTTGCACGCTCTTGCAGTACATCGAAATTCATGGAAAGTTGCGCAGTAGTCCTTCTCTTCCAGTCAGATAATGCAGAGATGATTTGCTTGAGACCGACAATGTAGTGCCAAAGACTCTTACGAGTCATGTGTGACTGAAATCCCAAGATAAACCTGGCAAGTCTTCACGACAAGCAGCGCTTCATTGCCGAAGTTGTCATGCCATAGAGGGCACGTTCGCAATCTCAATCTCGATACCTGCAAACCACCACTGATATATACCTCCGAAGCAGCGCCATTGATGTTGACATTGTTCAACAACGTTGCGCGAGACCATATAGACAAGTGAGGAAAAGCGAGGCATTGCAGCCAAGTACATCCTTACCATGCATTGAACTACGCATCCCATCCTGGTGTAAATAGAATCAATTCATTCTTCGGAAGGGTGGTGTTCAGAAACACCAGTTTAGTTGTGGTAAGAGTTGAGATCTCACTTCTTTGCTTTCTTTGCGGGTGACCCTGAAGCTTTAGTCGTCTTCGCCTTGGTTGCAGGTTTCGTAACCTTCGGCGATTTCGTGGTCTTCACCGACTTCGGGGCCTTCTTTGGCGTAGTCATCTTCCTGACCATCGGGGGTTTTCTTCCTGTCACGGGCTTCTTCGCAGGTGCTGGAGCTGCTGCTAACTTCTTTGCTGGTGCGGATAGCTTCGCTTTGGCCTTCTTCGGCGCTGGCGAAGTGGTTTTGCGGGGAAGTGGTTTGGCCTTGACAGCTTTGGTTGTCTTCGCATCTGGCTTCGACGTCTTGGATACCTTTGCGACCTTGACGGGCTTCGCACTGGAGACCTTGGCCTTCGATGCAGCTCCCCCGGCACTTTTGGTCTTCACGCGGCCAGCAGCAGGTTTCTTGGTAACTTTTGCCTTCGCGGGAGCTTTGGCGGCGCTTGGAGCCTTCGCTGCAGCCTTCGCAGGTTTCTTCAACTCATCCGCGAGTTTAAACGAGTTCTTCACCTTCACCAGCTTGCCGGCCTTCGTCAAATTACGTAACTGGATGGACAGCGTCTTCTTGAAGTTCGGAGGAAGACCGGTCTTATAATGGTCTTCCAAATATTTAGCAATGGCATACTGGCTGGATCCGGTCCGCTCCTTCAAAGCACCGATGGCCTCAACTACCATCTGGAAACATGTCAAATTTGCAATCATGAGCACCAGGCAATTATCAATGATTGCATCAATGTGTTAAACGATCCTAGTTCATGTGGTGGTCTTACGAACCACGGATTACTGAAGCACTCATGACAAAAAACCATCAATGACACCAGAAATCAAGACCAAGATCATCACGAATCTCTACAAATACATCACCACACAACCCTCAGAGTAGACGGTTTCCTCCGCCACTGCATGTGAATGGAACTTACCAAGAGATATGATGGGTGCGACGCAGGTGCCTTCGGAGACTTCGCCATTTTCGCCTTCTTCTCCTTAGGAGACTTGGTCTTTTTCTCCTTAGTCACCTTCGCAGGCTTGTCGTCCGCCTTGACATCCTCCACTGGCTCTGGGGCAGGGACGGGGTCAACCGCTGGGGCAGAATCAGTAGCAGCCATTGCAGCGAAGGAAACAAGAAACTTTCTGAACGAACGAACAAAGTATGTCCGAAGCGAAGCAAAGGAGGAACCCTAAGAAGAAATGGGGGGGGGGGCAACAATGTATTTTTTGGTTTTCTGCTCGAGCCTAACTTGAACTGCCCAAAAAAGAAAAACTAAAATCGAACTAACTAACGGCCGCAGGTACAATTGGACTGCGGAGCTGTTGTTGTGACCACACAAACCTCTCTACAGCAACGGCAGCACCCAAGAAGGAATGCAACACGCGGAATACCACCCTCCGAGATGGAGAACGTAGAAAACACGTAACAGACGCCACGAGGGTCTGGTCGAAGAGGAAGACGACGTGACGAGGGCGCAAAAGACCACCAAATTCAACGCGAGCTGGGTGGATGGGATCGCAGCGAAGACGGCAAAAAGTAGAGAGAGTCAGCGAGCACAGATCGAGGGGTGCACGGTGCGAGAATTGAGATAGCGATGGATGTGGTTCCAGGGCAAAACTACTAGCGAAAGGAGGAGAGTGTGGGTTGCGAGAAGAGGCGCCTTGGTTCTCATTCGGGGAGCTGTTCCCCACTGCTCCCATCACAAGGGAACATCCGCTCCCCACATTTGAATTGTTGGGATCTTCGTCGCACGATGCGCTCCCGAATGCGAGAACATCCACGATCCCCGTCTTGTGACCCTGTTCTCACCGGCTCCCCACGGGCTTCTTCGAATCTTTTTTTTCTAAGCTGGATCCCTTAGAACGGGGATGACTACCGAGCCAAATCTTCACTCTCCCTGTTTGGAAGGTCGGAATTCCCCTTGCAATGTGTTGCGTTCCCCTTGTAAGCACTGCGGCGTTCTCCATCTCCCAAGAGATAATTCTCGTGTCATCACAACTAATGAGACCGGCCTTGGGTTCAACATGTGCCGACTACCAAGTACGGCGGTTGACAAGTGGTGACGCTCGCACTGCCGCATTTCTTCTGTGTGAACTCTGCTACGTTGCCTTCTGAGGCAAAGCGCTGCATCTTTGATTGGATTGTCGAAGATTACGGGGGTAAAGATTGTGACTTTGAGCGCTAAGAGGTAGTTTTCATGATATATCGGAGTGACCCACAGTAAAACATCCGCAGCTGGGGTGTAAGGAAGCGTGGGTTTTATAACGCTGAGGAGCCTCTCCGCTTTAGTGGCATATCCAGTGGGATGTACAATTCTTCTAGTTTGATAAGGCGATATTCTGGGCTTGGATTTATGAGGCTGAAACGTGCCTGGTTTTTAACATCCACGCTTTAAGATCTCTGGTGCTTGATAACTGTCAATTTTGTTCATCCACCGTTTTGAGAATAGGCCGGTTTGATGATAACCTATGTAACGAACCAGAGGAAGCCCCACTACTTTGAGAATATGCTGGTCAGATGGGGCATCGTAACAAACATCCGCTCTCGCTCTGCCTGTAATTGGACCATGTATGACCTTCACGGGTCCATCTGTGGTGTGAACGTAGTAGAAGCTCTGCCTTGCGGCAGATCTATCTTCTTCAGATCTTTGTGACGCACACGACAGAATGGATACTGATGATACAGAGGAGAGCAAGAAAGCACAAGAAGGGAAGTGAATTGGACAGAAGGTCGCAGGCCGGCAGGCCAGTAGAAGAAGGTACAAACGTTCTGTGGTGCACCACTTTTGTGGTACCAGAGCCTAAAAGTTGAAATCCTGAACCAGCCGACGAGGTAAAGCAGTCAGCAGCCGGTTTGGCACCGGAAGAACGGATCAACTATCATAAATTATTAGTCACCGTTTCTAAGCGTGTTCGCCGCTCAGCACTCTCTCTGCTAGACCAGATCCTACCATCGCAAGTAAAGCCAGCCTTCTCGCTTAAGGTATTGACGCAATTGACCAACAAGTTCAACTTGGCCACGAATTCTACCAGACTACATACAAATTGAACTAATGAAAAAACTGCAATTCCTCCCGGAACAGGAACCATCAATTGTCGACTGCTGGGTTTTCGATTAATCCGATCAGTTAAGGACCCCTGGCCGGAGGCGGGGGGAAGAGGTTCCATGTCCGTGAGTTCCGCTGAATAACGATGTCTTTCTTGCAGGTCTGAAGATGTACTTTGAAGAAGGCCTGTATTACCAAGGCCTAGAGATAAGTTCAGTCTCTCGTTTTAAGTGCAGATGTAACCCACCATGGAAGAAAGCAAGAACATTCACAAATGGTTGATAAGAGTCAACTTACTGCGCCCTGGTGTCACACGGCTTTGATGACCATATGAGTCCGTGTGGAGATAACCTTCGTCAAGTACCTCTTCTACCTGCATGATCGGAAATGAGAACTCCACGGATTCGTCGTCCTCTGTTGAAGCACGCTTCCCTTCTGTTAGCTCGGCTGCTGCTTCAATTACAAAAAAAACATATCATGAATTATCAGCGGCATGAGATGCAATCATAGCCTGTTTTTCATCGACTTAAAAATTCAGGAGGGAACGAACCTCTGCATTGTAATTAACTAACTACATGTACCTGCAGAACGCCTTGCTTTACTGCTGGACATGCTGGCCCTAGCTCTTTCGTCGTCTTCATCCAAGAAACTCTCCACCCATCTGGCCAAAAGTAGAGCGTGGTAAAAGCGGAAGACGCCAACTGATGATCCTAAAAAATGAAGCTGAAATCTGATCTGCCTCTTCATCATTCCATGCATGGAGAGCAACTTAATTCATGTCTGGACTGAAATCCAAATGTATGAGTTCCACCCATGGATACAACTAGCAATGTTACGATCTAAACCATACCTGTCGGTCTCGGGAGTGGGGGTTATCAGTAATGTTGCTTTCTCCTGCAGTTCTTTCTGCAGATCCAATGCTGCAGCATCTACGGCAGTGATGTAAGGTCGAAGATTCACCATTTTCATTTCTGACACGCATTCTCCCATAGCTTCTAATACCTGACGGTAATGTGGATACAAGTTGGAGAAACATTCATCAGAGACTCAACATTCACTTTCAGAATACAAGGTTCAGGAGAAGCACATTTGGCAACCTTGTAAACTACATTCATCAGTTCTATGCGCGAACAAGGTCTGCATATCATCGTGCGGAATGCAATACATACCTTGATCGCTTCTCCAGCAAGGCGAGTCATAGGGCGAGATAGAAGTTGACGTATATTAACAGGGCACTGAATCTCTGATCGAAGACAGCCATCCATGGCTAACACTATGTACATACAGTGCCGACATTGTCGCGAGACATCTTTATACAGATCCCACGGATACTTCAACTCAAAATGACCATGAGGTGGTTCATATACCACCAATTCATGCTGCGAAATAACACAGCTGATTGTCTGTCATTCTAAATAATCAAGACTTGTTAACGCAACATGAATTCAAACAAGAGTAAATTGGGATGTTAATGAAAAAAGGGTCAATGCTCTAGCGAGAAAAGGTCATGTTAAGAAAAGGCATGAAGGTGACAGATAAGAGAACAACTGTAAGAAGACATTCGGTTGTTGGAATGCAAACTTAATTTGCCACCTAGTATGCTATCCATGAAGAGAACACTTGTTTGCAACAGGAGGAGATGAAACTAACCAATGCACTTTCATTTTCTTTTGCAAGGATAACGGTTTTGTATCCTTCATACACAACATCTTCAGGTTCAGGTCCCTCTAAAATTCTCTCAAAATCTGCCATCCGACTCCCTGCTACATATGCTTGAACACATGTTTCCAGTGCAAGCGCGATCTGCAAAGCCGAAGTTGAAAATCACAGAGCAGCGAGATCAGTCTGGGGGCTAGGTGTTACATGCTAGCACCACTGTAATCAGACATTTCCACAGCGACTTTGTAATTCACGGTTACAAACAGCGAAGAAAGTGGGTGCTTCTAAATTCAAAATATTATTCGAATTGAATAACATGTGAAATTTGATAACACAGTTTACGGACTTACTTTATCGAAATGCGCAGCAACCACTTTATGCAGCTCATTGCCTGCAAAATTCGGCTTAATACCAATGTTGGCCCCAAATGAAATGGCAAATCCCACAAGTATAAGCAACATCCGCAACCCCGCTAGCCTTGGTCCCTCATGTGTGCGATACCTGATGGCGAAAGTAGACAGAATCACCAAGAATATGTTCGTTTAAATTTGCTCAGTTATTTAACAGTATCAACCGTTATCCATAAGTATTCCGGCATGGCACGCAAGACCTGTCAGCCTTCTCTGAACTAGATATTCTATCCAAAATGAATAGGATGAGTACGTGTTCAGAAAGTTTTTAAATTTTAAATACAATCGAACTCTTGAAATCACCTCCAAAGATATAGTCACCCTGTGTTATACCCACTGTAGGAGAAGAAATCGAGAGGCCACTTTGAAAATGAAGAGCTTAAGTGTGTGTGGCATAGAAAAGGCACTTACTCACTCAATGTGAGAAATCCAAATGTAGCAAATCCGGTAAGGGCAGCATAATCGTACTTCTCCTTCACCGGAGGCACCTACAGAATGTAAGGGAATCTATTAACATACACATTCAAAAGTTCTTCAACATGCTGGCGTATATCCTCGTATTCACTCTCACGCTCTAAACTTCCACTGACTAACTTACCACGCTCATAAACATGGTCGTAAGGGTGCAGACTGAAAGGATAACCATGTCAATCACGAACAGCTAATTCATTTTCATTTGTAGCTAGAAAAAACTGACGTAATGATGTCAAACCGTACCTGTCTAATAAAACCAAGCAACCATGACCCCATAAACAAGAACACAGGGATCAGATACACCTCGGCTCGCCCGGAAATTTCCGTCATTTCAGAACATGCAAGAGCGACCAAAATTGCTGACACTGTCCCAATCATGCGTAGTATTCCCTTAGACAAAAAACTACCCACAGTAGGCTCATAAATAATAATAACCTGCAGTTCGCACACATCACAAACCACAGTATTTCTTCCATAAATCAGTTTGTACCCTACACAAGCAAGTAAAAGCGATTGATGTTTGAAACCAACATCCAAGTCCACTTCAGCTGATCGCACAGTAGCCCTCGGAATAAGAGGCAAATTATTACGTAGCACCCGCAACAAGTATAAGAATTTTAACGTATCCTCAAAAAAACTGAACCAGCGAGAGTAACCTGGTTACTAGTATCGCCCACTAACAGAAGATGTTTGAGACAGTCAAAAGAAGTTTCAAAAAGTTTCAAAATTTTGTTTTGACAGTCAACAGTTACCATTTCACTTTTAATCTTCAAAGTTTCGATCTTCCATTAGTTTCACTGCAAATCAAACCCACAATAGAAACTACATGGATGGCCTCGTGAAATCTTTTGTGAAAAAAAATAGAATACGTGTACATAAACACTGTGTCTGCTCAAGAGAATCAGAAATGCAGCGAAAATACTTACGCTGATGATAAGCCACAAGCTATTCATTCCAAAATAGTCGTAAAGGGGTCCTACGAGAACCGGTGTCGAGCTCAATAGTACTGCTAGTGCAATTTTGAACCCATGCCATTGCTCGTCCTTATGTATTTTCAAATAGTGTCTAATTCGTCGAACCTTCTGTTTCAGCTTCTCCTGCGTCGCAATTCGCCTAGCACCACCTTCGATGGAGTTCACGCGTGTCAGGATCGGCTCTACTTTAACTTCGATCGATTCTGTTTCAATCGATCTCAGATTCTCAGGTGGAGCTTGAGGATCCGGAAGACTTTGTGAAATTCCTTCAGTATTCGTATCGTGCTGATACATAGTTTCTACATTAGCGGCAACCCTCCTACCTTCCGTAGAAGTGTAAAGTAACTTATCTGAACCCCGATCACTTCGACCGCCCCCCAAAAAATAAATGTTACTTGGAGTGATACACCCTCTTCAGATCCAAAACACGCCCAAGTAGTGAAGAGATGAAGAAGCTGGCGTAAGACTATTGTTTATGCATCCGACTAAATGCCTCTTGTTTCATTCCTGCATTGCCAATCTTGCAAGAATAGAAGAGAGACGAGAAGAGATCTAGCTCGCATCCGTTTTGAAATCGTCAATGTCGACATCAGAGCATCACTCTCGAGCAGTTGCCATTAGGTCGGCGAGGGCAAAGGACAGAGCAAGAGGCAGCTTCAAAAAACATTGTCTACTAGACTACGATTGCAAATTTCGTGGTTACAAGGGAAGGATAACCCAGACGGAGCGCAAGGACAACTGAGATAGGAGATAGGAATTACACAGCTGGACAGTACGGGGCAGCAACAAGGGGCAACAAAAAGTATACTCTGACGCTTCTCATAAATTAGTCCCATTTGAAATCTAAGCAAGAGCCAGCTTGGCGGGAATCAGGTCACTCCAGCACCCCTCACATTTCCACAGAATAAAAAGGGTACAACTATGCGCAGTTCCCACGAGTTTTATTATAAAAAAAAAAAAAAAAAAAAAAAAAAAAAAACTCAACTTAACAAGCAGGCTGGGCTTTCACCCCCTCAAGGACCACCCAACGGAGGATGGAAGAAAAAGCACTTTTCGAGCTGAACAAGATTGAAAACCTCTCCAAACCCCTTTCACGAACAAAAACGCTGTTCCCACTCCACCTACACCCACTGCAGAAACCGCAGCAGACAACACGACGGAACAAACCACAGCCAAAGCCACCGCGAGAGAAATCGGGAAGAGCGGGGAACACACCACGGCACTGCACTAGAAGCGGGAAGCGTCAGGTTGCGTCTATTCCAAAACAGAGTTCATACACATCACCGGTGCTGCATAGCGCGGCAATGTGAGAGCTACAATAGCAAAATGCGGGTCCAGTCACGACGCTGTTCCCTCGCTGCCCAAAGACGGGCACCCATGAGAGCCCAACGGTGAATGCCTTGCCCGCTTGCCTGCCTCACAGAGATCAAACGAGGCAGCAGAGCCCAATTGTGGGTAGAATCAATACAAAGGCAAAGGGAACTTCATAACATCGCTCTCTACGTCCCCTTCCTTCCCTTCTTCTTCGTCAACGCCATGTCTGAGACATCGTCGGGACACACTCGCACGCGCCGCTCCTGAAACCTCGTCCTGGTCTGCGTCGCATGAGCGCGCAGCTTCAATGTAGTGAGATGAGAAAGGCAGGGAAGACATGAGCAAGGTAGGGAAGTGATGAGGTGGGGGATTTTTGTATTGTGTAGAGAGGAATTGGGTGCCTAGTCTAGGTCATGGCCGCGCTGCTGCAGCTCGATTTTTGGTGGGGATTTGACTGTGCGCGAGCTGCGCTGCGTCGCCCCCCGACCCCACCTGACTTTGCGACACTTTTCCCTCTCTGGGCCGCTTCTGGGGTAGGTCGCAAATCTGGTGGATCGCTGGGCGGGTAGGACACGAGGTCGTAAAACCGTGTGGGGTGATTAGAATGCGGTTGAACGTCTGATTATTTGTGTGTATAGAGATCTCCTATTTGTAGTTTAAACTTATGATTAGTGTGAATTCATTTTCTAATGTGGGGGTTTTGTGGGCGGAAAAACATATATGTGTGTTTTTTTGTTTAATTCTGTGTGTATTAGTGGTTAGTGATTGTCTTTTACGAATTGTGTATTGGTAGGGAGGTATTGTTGTTGTGTGTGTCTTGTTGTGATGTTGATAATGTGATTGGCTCAAATTATTTTTGCTGTGTGGATAAAGATTACAATGGTTCCATATTTTCCTTCATATATATATATATATATATATACATATACATGGAGGGAATTGTTAAATTGACCCAAGCATTTGCTAAATTCACTCACGCATCATAGTTGGTTGAGGATCCAACTATTTTTTCATTGGTTTTTGGCCAACATGGATCTGGCAGTGGAGAATTTTTTGATGATGGTTACAAGGGGTGGATTGATTTAATAAATATGTGGGTCAGTTTAACAATTTCTTATCTATATCTCTCTCTATATATTTACATATATATACATATAAATACACAAAGACTAATTGTATTATATTAGAGTAAAAATTATATATATATATATATATATATATTGAGATTCAAACTGACTTATAGGCCATTAGATTAAAAAAAAAGGTTTAAAAACACATAAAACTGGATAGAAAAGTATTAAAATAATTATTCTTCTAATTCTGAGTTTAAAAACTTGTTGTTTAAATAAGCTTTGATTTGCCATCTAAGCTTTGAAAGTTAATTCTTGTGAAGTTTTAAAAACAATTTAAGATAGTTTTGAAGAATTTGAAAGGCTGTAATTGAATGTTAAGGATTCTAAAAGAAATTAGAAGACAATATCCCAGTCATTATCTCCTATTTAGGGAAAACTTAAAATAAATAAAGTATATAAAAAGATTAATATAATTTTTTTTTAAGACAAAGTGATGTGAAAATCATCAAAAGTAATGACAGTATTGAAATAATAATAAAAAATAATAAATTAAATACCACCAATAAACTTAATTGTATTTATATGCCATTAATTCGTTTTAAGTATACTTTCAAACATGACTCGATGATCACCTATAAATATGAAGCCTGTTTATATTTATATTTATATTACCAAATAATTAATACATGGTTCAATCTTACACCTTCAAATGTGTTGGATCTTAAAATTTGACTGTAACATCACTTAACATATATAAAACATTTTCCTTTTGTAACATATCATTTAATTGGAATTATATATTTATATGTTTCAAAAGTAGAGTAAAAAATAACAAAAATTCATATTAATTTTTGATTATTATGAAAAGTCTCAACAATATAAGTATAAATTGACTCACAGATTTCTTTATTCTTAAATAAAAAATCCAAACCAATATAAAAGATAATAATTATTGCAATCATTTTTGAAAACTTCATGTAATAAAAGTGAAATATTTCATTTGATTTTAGATTTTTTTTAAAATCTGGTTCTTTTTGGTTTTTAATATTCTTAAATATATTAAATTAATGAAAAACTAAATTTCCACACATTAGATAAAGTCAAAATAAAAGAATCGTGTGTGCATAAATTGACACCTTATATTACCCTTAAATTTCTCTTGAACAAAGTTTTCATTTGTTATATCTAGGATTTTTATATTACAGAATACCCCAAACTCAAAATGTTAGAATCATAAAAATAAAACATATTTAATAGAGACAATTATTATCGTTGAAAAAAATAAAAAAATAAAAAATAGAGCAAAGATTTAAAATAACATATAGTTCATGTAGAAAATTTAACTATATATATGAGAAACGTGAAATAAAAGCAACGTTTGATCATTTAAAATTTCAATTTTACTCCACTTAGAGTAAACCTTATTCTTAAATTTAGTTTTGTCAGAAATGGTTTTCAGAGCAACAAGTTGCAGAAGTTACATGAAAATACTAATTCTTTTTATGAAGCTTCCATAACATTAGATCTAGAGAAGTGCCACCATTTTTGTATTATTGTACTCCTCTCTTTTACTATTTATTTATACTATTCTACACCATGATTTTTTTTGACAAAATATTTCTTGTCTTTTATTCTCTCTTTATCTCTAATTGTAATGTTAACTAGTTTAAAATTTTCTTTATAGTTTACTATTAAGTAGTGTACTAAGATTTATCTGTAATTTCTTTCTTTCATATTTTGTAACTTTTAAAGGAATGGTAAATATAATTAAAATATCCATGGAGTAAATTGTAGGCATCCACTTCTTTTTTAATTTTGTTTTTTTTATTATTTTTTAAAATTATTAAAACTATGGTTGGTAATTATACCATAGTTTCAGTAATGCAGTATCAACCTAATATTCATCTTACAGTGCTTGTTTTAAGAAATTGTATTAAACATATTGGGTTCAAAATAATTATATTCCAAATAATATAAATAGCATTAAAGCTGTATTTCATTGAAATATATTATACACTTGTATCATCTTAATATAATAATTAATTTTAAAAACATCAGTTTCAAGAACTGTAAAGGCTGTGCCTCATGATCTCATTCTTCCTTCAAATCATCCTTCAACTAATGATTTTCAAAATAAAAATTCAAAAACAATCACCATTTAATAATCATAATACTGATATTTTATTACAATCAACATGTAAATGTAAATTGCAATGGATTATTTGTCTTGAAAATTCTTAATTAACTAATTAAAAAATCCCAGAATAACTTTTTTATTGATGAGAAACTTAAATTAACTCAATTTGTAGATCCAAATACAACAAAATATGAATTTATTTGTCTAAATCATCGACTTTGGTAACATTCAAAAGCTAGGATTGCATGTTATCATGAGATTTTTCTGAAGTTTCATATCTACAACAAAAACTGCTTATTATAATCATAAATTTTATCAATAAAGACATTACATATTGTTATTGCATTATAACTTCCTTTAACACTCCATCCAAAAATCTCTACCAAATATAAAAAAATCTCTTCTTGTAAACTGTACTAAAGCTTCTTATAGAATTCAAATAATCCCAGTAAACCTTACAAAACGAATAGTTCTTCAAGTTCCTTTACCATAATGCCAATTCTACTATATTGTCCCCATCTTCTCTATGTCTTTTTACACATCCTCTTATTTTTCTACTTTTTCTCTTGCAAAGAAAAACATTAACATAAAGGTAAGACATTACAAGTTATATATATATATATATATACATATATATATATACATACATATATATATATATTAATAATCATTTCTCAAATGCAAAAATTAGTGAATTTTTTAAATGTTCTCTTTACTTTTCAAAATGAAAATGAAATTATTACCCAATGAAGCATGGAGATTAACATAATATGTTTTCAAAAAATTAAAAATTCTTTGAAATAATATTGCATTACTATTAAAAACCTGAAATTTTAATATAAATAAACATTTGGTAAAAATATAATTTACCTATTGCATTCTTTAAAAATCTATCAAGCTATTGAAAATATTTGAATTTTAAACATTAAAAAAGGCCATTACTAACCAAATTTTGAATTTTTATTAGCCAAAAAAAAAAAGATTTTGGAAAATAAAAAATTATAAATTACAAATGGTTGAAATTAACCCTAATAAATCTCAAAATTAATCTCAATTTTTTGGCCAATTGAGAGATTTATTTTTGATTATGTTTAGTTTTTCAATATTTTATCTAAAATTAACATAATATCTATCATTATAAAGAGTTAATATATTTTTAATAGCATTTGAGAAGTCAAATTTTAGTTGATAATGTTTGATCTTCACCTTTGGAAAATAAAATTATTATTCTTCTTATCACACTTAGTGGAAATTATTCATATCCAAGAGCAGAATTAACCATGTGTATATGTCTCAATGATATCTTTTAAAAAATACATGATATATAATTTAAACTTAATAAATGGACAATGATTTTTTTGGCATGCATGTATTTTATTCATTTTTAGGTAATAAAATAATAACAAGATTTTTTCAAAAAAATAAAATTAGCCAAAAATCATCACATAAGTCTATACAAGTTAACTTCAATTGTATTTTAATGATTATTCATGAATTACATCTTACATGAGATATAACTTTTTATAATGTACTTGTATTTATGATTATTATAGAATATATATATATATATTTTTTGTAATAACCTTAATTGATAAATTATATATATATAAGAATATTAAATAGAGTCAATTTTTTACTAAATTGACTCACCCTATTTAAACCATCATGAAAAAAATATAATAAAAATGACATCTAGATTCATTTTTCCAGTATTAGATTTGTAATTAATAAAGACCAACCACATTCATTGTGATTACCATATTCTTGATTAAGAGTATATTTAATAAAAGCATAGATTTATTTGATATTTCTAAATATATATATATATATATATATATTTATAGTATACTTTTTATAGCTACCAAATAAGTCTAAGTTGAAAAGAATTGATTACATAGGTGTAGAGCTATGACCAATCTAATTTGGAGCAATATCAAAACAATTTTTTGAGTGTGGTATCTAATTTTTGGATTCTATCAATTACTCAACATTATATCATTCTATCATTATCAATTTACTATGATTATATTGTTACTAATCTAATGACATCATTAATGCTTATCAGCAACTATAAAAATACTATTCTTAATCTCAATTCCTAATATTGATATATTCCAAATTATCAC
Source organism: Physcomitrium patens (assembly GCF_059467195.1). Lineage (NCBI taxonomy): Eukaryota > Viridiplantae > Streptophyta > Bryopsida > Funariales > Funariaceae > Physcomitrium > Physcomitrium patens. The sequence goes on along the minus strand of NC_143415.1, from coordinate 18,400,198 downwards.
ATTCTAGGACCTTTTAAAATCTTCTAGATACTTATAGAATCTTCCATAATATTTTAAGAAGTTCCATAGGCTTCTAGAAGCCTTTTTAGACTTTTATAAATTTTTATAGAAAGTACCATAGACTTCTATATCCTACATTATAATATAAATATGAGTCTTTGGAACAACTTTTGTTATCAATTTCATTCTTTGTCTTTGATCTTGACATATTTTTTTGTCAGATTCTTGTATCCTTAACAATTCCTTCGATAACTATAAGATCCATTCTCTACTCTTTTCAAGACAACTTCATCTCTATTTTTCTTCATTCTCAAAAATCTTATAGCCAAATTGCTTTTAAACTTGGTTGTAGTAAAGTTACTATTTGTAGGCTAGCAAAAAATGACATTCTTCATAGGAAGAACCTTAAATTAGGTAAACCAAAGAAGCTCACTATAGTAGATGAAAGATCAATTATTAGCCAAATCAACACTAGGAAGGTTGAGAATGTTGTTGAGGCTACTAAAAACCTTAACAACATTATCAATAATCTTGTGTTGATCCAAACCATTTAAAATGTTTTGAAGATATGGAATATAAAAGCTGTGGTGAAGAAAAAAAAAAAAAAAAAAAAAACCACTATTATTTGCTTGCTATCAAAAACAATGCTTGGATTTTGCTCTAAAGTATAAGGAATAAATTGTGGAGGATTGAAAGAGGGTTATTTGGTCAAATGAGACAAAAATCAACAGATTTGGATTAGATGGCAAAAAGTGGGTGTAGAAACAAAAGAGTTAGTTCTTACTTGACAAGAAGATCCAAAAAACAGTCAAGCATAGAGGTGGAAATATCATCATACAAAGGTGTATAGGATGAAATAGAATTGAAAGGATGACAAAAGTTGAAGGGAAGATGGATGCCAAGCAATTTGTAGAAATTTTTGAAAAAAGCATACTCCTTAGGATTGAGGAATCTGACATTTCTAACGAGAAGGTGATTTTTGAGGAAGATAATGACCCCAAGCACAACTCAAAATTGGCATGGAAGTAGTTTGATCATTATGGAATTGGCTTGCACAATTTCATAATCTTAATGCCATTGAACATCTTTAAGAGCACCTTAAATGCTAGCTCAACACCTAGAAGATAAAACCAAAAGGGGTTTGGAAATTATGAGAAAGAATAGTTGTGAAATGGGATGATATTGAAGCAATTTTTTGTCAAAAGTTAATAGAAAGTATGCCCATGAAGTTGGAAGTAGTTATCAAGGCCAACAAAGGTCCTACAAAGTGTTGATATGTAATTGGATACCACACTCAAAAAATTGTTTCAATATTGCTCTAAATTGGATTGGTCATAGTTCCACAATTACTTGATGGATTCTTTTTAATTTAGTTTCATTTGGTAGCTATAAAATAATATTTTATTTGCTACACAAACCATGTGTCATTATTCACTACAATTCATCTATATTACACCATTCTTTCCAAAATATGTCAATATTGAAACAATTTTTTGAGTCACTATACATACTTGTGTATATATATATATATATATATACACACACACACAATTAAATAATTATCTTTTCTAAGTATTTGAGTAGAATATTATATATTATTATTATTATTATTATTATTATTTAAGGTGAAGATATTTTTTAAAAAAATGTTTTAAAAAAAGAAAAATATTATTTAATGCAAATTAGATCAGATGGAAAATAAATAACATAGAAGTAATAATTTGTTGAAGTATAAATTTTCCTAGATTTAGAGTATTAAGTAAAAGAGTATTTCAAAGAAATAAAGAGTATTTTATAAGATTGGTTGTGACCTTTGAATCATTATTTTTTAATTCTATCATGCAAATATGAAAAACTTGTTTATCTAATATTTTATTTTGTTTACATTATACAATCTTACTTGCAACATAAAAACTAAACAAATGCATCTCTACATCAATATGTTTTGAAATTTTAATTAATTTTGTGTACTATGCTTAAATAATATTTTCAATTGCCTTAAAAGTGAGATTTATTCTCTATAGTAGTGAAAATCAGTTTCATGTTATAAAAGTGTAATTTTTATAATCACCTTCAAACAACAATAGATTTACTATTATTCACCTATACATACAATCACAACTACATGTAAATAAAAATCAACCTAACAGACTTAATTTATTGCTTGTGTTAGACAAGATAGAACTTTAGATTCAATTGTCATGTATCAAAAACGAATACAACAAAGTTTCCCATGATCTAATTTCATATTGGCAGTTTTAAGTCAAAAGTAAAAATAAAAATAAGTTTTCCAAGCAGTACTTATGAACTTTAATGTCACATTAGAAGTTAAAATTTCAACACACACCAATATAAGCACGTTGTGCATCGGATGCACACGATCTTGGCATTTTTCCAACTTTCAATTGAAGTCACCAATAAATAACTTCAGCTCAAACGATTTCACTAATACACAGATATACAAAGTTCTTTCTTAATACCGAAGATGAACACGAAGACTATAAAAAATAAAAAAATGCGTGAAAAGTATAGAAGGGTACAAAGTACATAGGATACAGTGTCGGTGATAAAATCCACGGCGGTTTCGGAGACAACTTTGTCCAGCACACGATGCGATCCACATGGTCCCGGAAGCAGCAGACGAGAACACCCATGACTCCACCAACAATCACTTATTCACATGCTCGGAAGGCAGAAAGATGCTTGGTTTTTGCACAATAGCAAGTCAGAAGTCGGTCAGAAACGCAAGATGCACGGATTGTCGAAGGTGAGATTGCTGCAAAGGTGCTCTCCGCACAAGCCAACCAGAAGAAGACCATGGCTCAAATGGGGATCGATTCTAGCCCCTGATATTTCGCTGCTTCCCTTTGTGCTATGTCCAGACTTGATCAGAACTGCTGTGCATTTGCAATTCAAATTTGTGACCTTGCTCTTTGATGACTTCTTTGATTTCTACAACAACAACAGGGTTGAACCCACATGTGAGTTCTGGGTGTTCCGAAAGAATGAGCTCCTGTGGCACCGAGTTTTGATCGACCGTCGGAGCACGGCTCAAGGGCCTAAACAACTGCATTGATTGTGGAGTTGAACTGTGTTGCTAAGTTTGAACGCCTGTCGCGGATGCCTGGATGCCCCTCTTGCAAACACGAGGGTGTATACTCGTAGGCGATGGCTCCCTCGGATGGCCGAGACTTGGGCGTTTCAGCTGCCGTCCAAAGCGACACCACCACGATAGACGGATAGTAGTTCTTTTTGCAGAACATGTAGAAAATGACTGTGGCGACGGGAAGGATAATCAGAATGGGGGTGAAGAGGAACTCCTTGACTCCGAAGTAACCGAGAGCTGTGATTTGAGCGACAAAGAGCGCTGCTAGGATTCGGTTGTGGATATGGGGCCACATGCTACCATGGCTCTCGAAGTCTGGAACGTGAACGTTCAAAGCCTGCAGGTGACGCACCCTCGGTGTGGTCAACTACATGGTAAAATTTATAGTTGCAATAAAGGTGATAGCTCGGCGTAGAATGATTTTTACCTGATTGCGCTGGACAAACCATCCCAGGACGTAGTACGTGAAGGCAAAGGGAATGACCATGGGGGCGATCACAGAGTAGCAGAGAGAAATTGTGAGGATGAGCAAATCATTGGGGATGCTTTTGTGGTATGTGAAAGCCCCAGGTGCCCATGCCTCTTTGAGCTCCCGCTCGGTTTTGCACTTGAATTTGCGCTTGAAGTGAAAGATGCATAAAGGAATCAGACGGGACAATTCCAAACCGTAACCAATGAAGAACCTGCGCATGAAACCAGCAATTTATCATTTTTATCCTGTAGGTTATCGTAAAAAAGCTTCAGCATTGCTCACACATTGGGTTCGTAGGTGCGTGGATTCACGAGCAGAGAGAGCATATGATGTTGACCTGAGAGCGACATATGTTATGTAGTAACTAGCAACTGGAGGCAGCTTGGAACCCAAAAGCGTCACCACTTTGTTGGCTGAGAGCTGGCTCTGTTGCACGAGAATTTTGACACTGCTGAGGTTCGAGAAGACAGCGCCGAAGATGGTAACTCCGAGGAACACGTTGAAGATGATGAAGTAGAAATATTTCGACGAGGCAGAGCGCACTACTTGGGACTGAGACGGGAAACCTTCAGCGTGCGACAGCACCATCATAATCTTGGGCAGAAGAAAGAGAAAGAGAAGAAGCGCTAGTTGGGGTAAATATCCCTGCAAGGTTGAATTAGATACACACCAACATTAATTTGATTGACTCGATCCTACCATTTTATCGACAACCAATTGGTGGAATTTAAGAGCGAAACTACTTGACAATTTCGAAAATGGCCAGCTTTTCATCTAAAATGAAAATAATCACCTGGACAATGGCTCCGACGACTGGGATCTTGGTGATGTTACTGGTGAAAGGCAGAAGTTTCTCCAGATTCTCAAGGGTTGTGAGCCCCGCAACGAACGCTATAGGAATCATATAGAATATGACCAAGAAGAAGGTGATAACTGAGACGATGATTCTTCTCATAGCACGATTCCATGCATGGATGTGCAGATTGTTCCACACAACCTCCTCGGGTTCGGGTGCTTGCGATACCTTCCAAAACAGAGCGTGAGGTGCATGTACCACCTGCAATAGAAACGACAGCAATTCAACTCAAGATTTTCTTCTAAAGAAAGACAGTGAATTCAAGCCACAGACAGCGACATTTTGTAACCACAACAGCAGTCTAAATTGACCCGCACCTGAGAAGCTTCGGCGGCAGTGCGCCGGTCATTGAAGATGACGAACGCAGCATCTTGCTCTAGATCATGGCGAGTTCGAGACTGCTCGGCATCAAGTTTGGGTTTCATTTCCTCGCTTTTCTGTCTCCAGTAGTCGATAGAATCGACCTTTCGGCCCCACAAGCCCATGAATCCAATCCTGTGCATAGGCCGCTCTCCATCGCCGTTACCCTTTTGCTTTGACAACTCCCAAACTGCTTCAGAATGCTCGAGTTTTCGCAAAGCGTCTTCACGTTCGCTGAAGAGCTTCTCGACCTGCCCAAATCACTAGCCCTTCGGTGTCAGATGCGTCATTCTTGAAACTAACGATTCCGTGAAGTCGATGGACATATGAGTGATTCAAAGATCGAGTTTCGAATGAATGTGCGCTAGGGATCGAACACTTACCGGTTTGATGTTATAAACAGGTTGCACTCGATTATAAGCGCCCGGATGAACTCTTGCGAAGAAGCTCTCTACTTGCTGGGCACGAGTTTCCTTTCCCATCGGCTTCGGAATATCTCTAACCAGCGCAGTGAACTGTTGAGGTCGAGCGTTCGAGGAAGCGATTTCTCGATCACGCAAGTCCACGACCCAACGGTACGATCTCCATAAGACGAAGTAGACCACCATAGAAACATAAAACATTCCAATGAGAAATGCCCATATCTTCCTGCTGTTTGGCTGTCCAACAATCCCAGCCACTCGCATGTTAGAACATTGATTGGATCAATTCTTGATTCAGAATCACACCACATCTGGCAACATAGAGGAGACGAGCTGTGAGCTGTTAAAAATAGATTACCTCGACATTAGCCATCCCTAAATTGTCAAAATTTTGATATGTGAAATTGCCTGTCGTCCTGAGTTGCTGTTGATTGTAGCTGCTTGTTGACGACAGAGGAACCAGGACAGGTATACAATATAGCGCCGACAACCCAATAATCTCCACAGCTGAAAAGCATTCCGATTGATTATTATGTAGAAACGGTTTAAGTAGCAAATTACATCCAGTACAGCCAGCTTGACAAATTTCGGCAGGATGAGATTAATAATCGTACGTGAACTTTCAAATTGTCAAGAGTCAACATCCACAAGAAAAAAGTGAGGACATACCTGCAGTGAAGAGATGAATGTAAACCGCAGCATCTAAGCCTGCAGCAGCAACGATTTCTGCATCTGTAGCTCTATAAGACTCTGTGATCCATGAGAATGGTCCTCGGCGTTTGGCCGCCACTGCTCCATCCTCGCCCCGGAGGATACGAAGAGGATAGTAGACCGGAGCGTTTCCTGGCCGACGAGATAGTATAAAATACACTAACATTAACACACAAAACACTACGAAAGAAGTCACCAGGGACGTAAGGAACGACGTCTGGGTGGCCATCTTGCCAACTCCTTTCTTCTCACTTCAATCCCGCACTCCTAAAACCTCAAATCCACAATAATCAACGCGAGACTCGGCATTACGCTACCAATCCCATCTCTCGCACCATCCCGCCATCAACAATAGCAAGAAAGCTCCCCCTCGCCGGCAGTAGCACTCTCCAATGCCCCGAATATTACAGCAGAAAGCATGAGAGGAAAAAAAAAAAAAAAAAAAAAAAAAAAATCCTTCGCGCGCAGACATCCAGGAATCGAACACCGCTGAATCTCTCACGCGAAATCCTCAGCCCAGCGACGATCAAACTGAAAAAAGAGTCCGAACCGAAACTCTATCACGTCGTTTCTTTCAGCTTTAGCTTCGAGCCCCGAGCTTCAATTTCGCACAAAAAAACGGAATTCAGGCCACGACAAGGGGGATCAAGACATCGACGACACGCACAGGATGCGGCAAGTGACTAACGGCGATGGAGGATTATTTGATTGAGTTTCATCAAGTGCGAGAGCCCCGACGGCAAAGCTGTGGCGCACAAGCTCACGGCAGCAAAGAGACAAGTCTAGCTTTCCATCGCCCTCGCTCCATTTATGCAATTGAGACCCTGTATTACCCGGTCTGAGATCCTGTAGTTACCCGGAATTTGACCCTGTGACGTGGAGGCACTTGCAGAATTCCGGCATCGATTGGACACGTGGAGTGCGTTGGTGGACTAAGCCTCGTTGTCTCCTTCATTGGAACCTCACACGACCACGTGCTGCGCTGTCCATTATCATCCTTCAGGGACGATTTCTGGTTTTAGTTCATTCATCCGCTTCATCGATGCGATGGTGTATATGGATGAATATCGTTTGACCTTTTCGGATGTAAGTCCTAGTTTCTTTTTTTATCTTTTTTCCTTTTGGAACGTAAGGAGGTGGACTCCTTTGGTGAGATATACCATTGTACAAGTCCAGAAACCACAAAAAGTGATCAACAGACATTTATGGACCTTTTTGTGTATTCCCAAAGTTAGAAAACATCTTAAAAATGGGATAAGTTACAATAAATTAACTACACAACAATCAACAATCAATTAACTTATATAGTCTTTGCATCTATAACACTTGCCATGAATCAAGTCATTCACAAAATAAAATGATGTCTTTCATAGCTTCACTTTATATAAAGAAATGTTAAATAGACCAAGGTTTTTACTAAATTGATTTACCCATGATGAATGTGGTTAGTTTTCATTGGTTTCAGATCTAGTAGTGGTGAAATGAATGTAAAAGTCATTTTTTATTTATTGATGGTGAGTCAATTTAGTAAAAGCCTAGGTCTATTTAAAATTCGACTTCATTAATATATATATATATATATATATATATATATGCATAATACAGCACTGATTACTTCTATCACACACAATCAACATTGGCCCATGTTGTAATAAACATTCATGTTGTAATAAACATTCATGTTGTAATAAAATTTTATTAAATTTAACATTAGAATTACCCCTCTCCCCTCCTCCTGAGTTCAAAAGAAAGTGAAAAACAAGAAGAAGAAGCGTTCTTGGGGTGGATGAAGGTTTTTTTCGGGCAGAGGATCAGGCAGCCCAGAGAGCCTTGAACATTCTCTTCACGTAACTGCTGCCCGAGGGTCACGAAACTTCCCACGTGGCAGAGTGATCAGCGACGGTGGAGGCTGCCCATCGAAACCCCCGACTTGACGTGGCCTTTAAAAATGATTCTATTGGTCTGATCAAGCCACGAAGCTTCCAGGCTGCTCCACAACGAGGGCCATGCCAAGGGCACACGTTCTCTCGTTGTATTGTGATCTGAGAACGTGTAATAGTGATGGGAACGCGTTAAACAAATTATATTACATTAAGAATAATGGCAATGAAAATAATTATATACTGTATTATTTATCATAGATTTTGTAGATTAGTTTGAAAAAGCCACAGCTATTACTTTTTTTTTCCAATAGAATATTCGTTTAAATTATGTTAAAAAGAAATGAAACTTCATACTTTGTGTAAGATTTGTTTATGTTAGAAAAAATTATACACACACACACACACATAAATATATATATATATATATATATATATATTATAAAAACCTTAAGCATGCAATACTCATACGTTCAAATGTGTTTTCTTTTATAATTAGAATTTTAATTAGCTTTATCAACTATTGATTTTTTTACTTGCACAAATTGTATAGTGTAATCAAAAATGTGTTGTAACTCTACTTTTAGGTTTATAATCAAATAGAAATCTGGTAGAAAATTATAAATTACTAAATTTTGATTCTATTACTAGTGATTAATTAATTAATTAATTAAATAAGTATGTATATGCTTGTAATTATTGTAAATAAAAATATATTTTAAAAATTATAAACCAAATATACTTTGATCTTGCTGGTTCTTATTGTGTTAAAAGTATGGTTAAAGAAAAAAAATTGTAAAATTAATTAAACTAAAAAATAAAAAATAAAATCATTTCACAAAACATATATGACAAGAAAAAAAAAAAAATCAACTCATGTATAATTAATTTATATTTTTATTATTGTCAAATTAATATGCTTAATTTCTATTTTTTATGATGGTTAGGATGGATGGAGCAATTTTATAAAAAATTGGAATCATTTAATATTTTCATATATTTAGTATATTATTGATTATATTTCAATATATTCAATTATTTTTTGTTCAAATAAAATTATAGGAATTGCTAAAGCCACACCTTTATATTATTAAAGCTACACCTTGATATTGTTAAAGCCACACTTCTATAATGTTAATGACACATCCTAAAAGGTATTGTGGTTGTTTTCATTGTAATTTCTTTTGGAATCACACTTCATAATTCCTTTCAAGATACTTTGGAGAAGGTCAATTAGTATATTGACTCTCATTTGGATGGAAGAAGCATTAGAAGTGACGATTTAATATGTAGGCACAAGTAGAGAGTAACAAAAGAGGATAAGATTAAACATGAGTAAAAAGCAACAAGAGAAAGATAGGATAAACACAAGTAAAGAGAGGCATGAGAAGAAAACAACAAGGAAGATTATTTAGAGAGTGAGAGTTGAGTAAGAGTATATCTACATGGACTGTGGCTTTAATAATATGAAGGTGTCACTTTAGAAACTCTCTAAAATTATATATATATATATATATATATACACTATTAATTTTTTTAAAATATATATATTATTTTAATAAAAAATAATTTATTTTGATATCAAAAATAAAATATTATATAATTAATTATATTATTTATTATATATTATTAAATTATAAATATATAATATAATATAATAATAAATTATATAATATAGTAATAAATTACATTATAAAGTTTAATATTATGCACTTAATTTAATGACATATAAATATAAAAATGATCTTTTTATCATGATGAATAAATAAATAAGAATTAATTTAATCATAATTTAAAATTATAATTATATTATTATTATTCACATTTTATCCATCTAGTGCATAGAAATGATTAAAATCCATATAAAAGAAAATCTCCACCTTTGAAACAAAACCTAAAAAGACCATAGCTCATGTGCATTCTCTACGTGGCTCCTTTTGTTAGATATGGACTAACTTCTACCAACCACGTATATATGCCATGCACATACAACTCATTAAGCATACTTTCTTGGTGTCAATCACTCGGCTTGACGCTGATCCAAAAAACCCAAGCCACAAAATACTAACTAGGCTTCACAACATTGTGTACTAAAGCCCTTATACTATCAACACACCATTTCAATAAGGATCAATTGTACAATTGTTGTTTGTAAAGGAATTGAATCTTTTTAATGAATATTCGATATTATATATATCAAAAGCTATAACTTATCTAATTCTTAATTTAGACACCAAAAGCGTCATTCTTTTGGCTTTTTGCACCTTTTGTTAGAAACAAATAATATCCATTCTACTTTTATGTTTTCATCTTATTTTCATAACATGGTATTAGAGCTGGATGAATATTAGTTTGGATAAACAATGCTATAGATAAACATCAGTTTGAATGAATAGTGCCATAGATAAATTTCAATTTGGATGAAATTGGATATTTTCTGTAGATGTTTTTTTTTTTTTTTTTTTTTTTTTTTGATGATTTTTTTACTAGAGCTCTATTGCTACTAGATTATTGATGAAGTCAAGGAGCTATTGGAGCTACTAGAATTGGAATTTAAACTATATTGATGCTAGTTTTTACTTAATTAAATTCCATTTGTTGGTGGTGGTAAAGATGAGTCTTTTTGCTCCAATATAGCTTAGTACTTTTACTTTCTAAATATTGCATTTTGTAGATTATTTATTAACTATTTCTTTATTGTTATTTTTTGCTATTGCATTAATTGTATTTGACAATTGTATCCTCAATAGATCATTATATTGATTAATTAAATGAAAAAAACTATGACATATGGATATTTGTTATGAAACAATTCATGCATATTTACAAGTTCTATATGCATGTAGATGGGACATTAAAATGTTCCATGAATTTTAATAAAAAAACTAAAATAAAAATCTAGCAAAAGAGAAGTACCAACATTGATTGCACTCAATATTAAATCTTTTCAATTAAATCATATATGCAAATGTAATACTACACAGAAAATGTAGGACATATTAGTTAAGATCCATAAGCCCTTAGGATTTATTATTGAAATATTTTTAATAAAAAAATTATATAATCTTTGATATGTGGATAGAAAATCTATAGAGATTTCTCTTAGAGAGATTTTTTATTTTAGGAATTAATATATTGAAGTCAATGGAAATGGAAAAACAAAGCATGATATTTCTTATACTTATTGCATTACTAAAATCTTAGAATTCACTTATTCAATCAATTACATTGTGAAAAATAGAAGAGATCACAAAAAATTTAGTGCAATCTATTCTCTTTGAAGAAAAGATGCAAAAGAAGGAAAAGACTATTTTTCTATTTTTTGTTTTAGTAGTGCATATAAGAAAAAAATAAGTCTTAAAGAAGCACCATCCACAACAAAAAAAAAGCCTAAGATTGATAAGTCTAAAAGTACTTGTAGGGCTTGTAGACAAAAAAGGCATTAGCAAGGTAATGCAAAATGTCCTAAAATAAATAACAATGGTATAGTAAATATTGGAATTATTGTTTTTTTTTTAGCTCAAGAGACATCATTTAATTCAAAAAAAATAATTATATATTTTTTTCAATTATAATATTATGTATGCATTAATAAGGCAATAAATATACATATTTGAAGAGATAGAAGTAAATTTCTCAATTTTGATGAAAATATAACTATTCAACTTCAAGGCTATGATGGTGGCATTAGCAAATCACAAGACTTAGGTGAGATGCATCTTACAATTATAGACCCTAAAAAAAAATGCATTCTTGTGGTTGTGAAGGATGTCCATTGGATTTATGGAGCATGTAATATTTTGTTATCAGTTGCAACTTTATGCAATAAAGCAAATATATGAACTTTTTCAATTTCTACTTAGCTCCTATCTCCCCATGAATACGAGTAGCTACATAAGCTACCCAATTGAACACCATCCTTTCTAGTGCTCCTACCAGTGCATATAATAATTGTTTGGACATATATGTGGGGTGTTGATAATATCCTAACCGCCTCATTACAAAACAAAATCATTTCCCAAGTTTTAGTAAAAAAGCTTCAGCAGTCTGCTAACCTTGGCTCTTCTCAAAGGATGACATACCTGCCTTAAATAATCTTTCGGGGCTAAAATTACTTGACTCATCAGCTCCTATTGCATTCTCTTCAATGGACAGAAATAACACCTTTTCTAAGATTGTTTCATTAATCTCCATAATTCTCCATTGTACGATACTCGATCCATCTTTGGGGTTGTAATTCGTGATGTATTCTTCTACTAATGCCACATTGATTGGTGATAAGCAATCGGACTGGTATAAAAATTGGAACAACTATGCATTTCAAAGGTCTCTTATTCTTCTTGGCGTCCAAAAAATATCTAACTTCATTGACTCCGTATTTGTAATGATTATCATAGACAGTGGTTTTGACATGCGTTTAGCTCTCATATTTTAGCCACTGTCCTCTTTATCTGTAGCTCACTTTACACTTTCAATTGCAATTGAGCTTGTATCAACGGTAATAATAATTGGCCTTCCACAATCATAGTCAACTTGCCTCAAGATTGGCGGTGATTTTAAAATCTCCTTTAGACCTTCCATGGCCATTTCTTGCTTCTATTCCCATTTGAACTTGGTTCCTTTTGTCAAGAGATTATAAAATTGCTCAATTATGTGAGCAAAATGAAGAATCCAAATCTGATAGAAGACACAAGCACCTAAAAACCTTTTTATTTTAGTGATGCTATTATATGCCTTCCTCTTAGTAATGGCATCAATTTTTTTAGGAATAGGATTTCTGCCATATCTCTCACTCAAGTATTCAACTACTATAATCTCATCAACTCTAAATTTGGACTTATCAATTGATAATGTTAAGTCCACATCTTCAAGTTTCTTCAAAATTCTCTCTACATCTTCAATATGATCCATTACAAACTTTTTGCATCTATCAGCATCCACAATCAAGTCTTTTGCTTCTTCTTTGCAATATTTGATAGAAATATCATCAATAAATGGAATAGTCTTCTCATGCAAAAATTTTCTTAAGATTTTATTCATAGCATTTTACATATGAGCCACTGAATTTGTTGCACCTTGAGACAAGGTGTACATCTTCACAAGTCCTAAAGGAGTTTTTATAGTTGTCAAATCTCTACTTTCTATAATAAGTTGAAACTGATCACAACTGGAATAAATATCTTGAATAGAATTAATGGCATACCTTGCAAAAGCCTCAGCAATTGTCTTTAATATTTCTTCATATAGTCTTCTTAAGTGAATCTCTAACATCACATTAATAGATGCAATCTTTTCCCCTTTTAAAGTCTCTAAAACTTGTAAAATATCATTTAAAAATCCTTCTTCTTCAACAATTCTAGAAATAAATTCATCATTCAAAATTACACTTATTATTTTTAATTATTTTTAAATTTTCTTAAATGATCTTTTATATTTAAAATTCAAATCTTCAAACTTCTTAAAAGTTATGAGTCCTTCTTCAGTTAAATTCTAAATCCTACAACCATTCCCTTGTACATTGGGGCATGTAATAGTAGATAATTTTTTTGTACCCTTGGCATCCCATATTCTACATGTGCAGTATAAAAATCCAGGAAATCATCATGCTCTCAATTCATAGGAGTTTCTCTAAGCTGATCTCTATGCCTCTCATGATTTAGTCTCACTATAAGAAACTGAACTGATCTTTTTCCATCATGACTTCGAATTCTGGCATAGTGTGAGCCATCATTTAATACCTTGGTCTCCATCCTTGTTGCAGTGATGTATGGCTGTTCCAAAATAATTAGATAACTTCCTTGATTTTACACGAAATTTTTTTGTTCTACTTCCACATCTCCAAGCTTCACCTTTACTGTTGGATAAGTACCAAAAATAGTTCCTTTTTTATTGTTAGCAGCTCTTAATACCCATCCATGGTTAGTATCAATGGACCATTTTCTTTTTTCATAAGTCTTCCTAGATAGGATGTTGATCTTAGAACCATGGTCCACAAGAGCTAAAATTGGCTCATCCAAATCTCCAAGCTTGACATGTGTTTCTATGGTGACTCTTGTCCAAAATGGATGAAAATAAGATGCTTCACCTTCACTTTTTTCATAATATGCCACCCTTGCCTCTTTTTCAAGTCCTCTAATACTTGTGACATGAGTCGTTCTTCTTTCAAAAATCTCTTCATCTTCTTGGTTCTTACCATATACACATTTTATTCTACTTTTGTTTACATGAGCACCAATAAACATTTGTAAGACTTCATCTTCTATTTCTCCACTCAAAATTTCATCCAACTCACCAAAAAAGTCTTCACACTTCTTCTTTGGTTCATACATTAATGCAAACACTTGACCAATCTCTTCTTTCTCTTCTTCACTCATTAAAGTATCTAATGCGTTCACCATTACTGCTTTTGCTGTCATCTACCTTTTTCTTTTGATCACATCAATAATGAGCTCATGAAAGTCTTTTTTTGCAATACCAAGAGCTTCTCTCAATGTAAATTCGATCTTAGCATCTAAAATCCTTTCCTCTAAAATACCCTTTCAATCTTACTAATTATTCATCTTAAAGCTTTGGTAGCTCCTTGCCCTATTGCATTTGCGGCTTGTTGATTCATAAACATTTGCATGGCCTTTAAAAAATCTTCTATAAAATTTTGACTTCCACCACCACTTGTTTTTCCAAATCTAGAATCCTCCATCTTGACTTGTAGAGAATTCAATGCCTCAAGGGTCTCTCAGTAGAAGCACCAATAATGTTGGAGAAAAGAGAGTTTGTCTTGAAAAAGCGCTGGGCTTTTGGCTGACAGTAAATTCTCAATTAATCATAAGATGAAAAATACTCCAAGATTATTTATAATTTTGTTTTTATTCCTTTCTATGATATTAAACTTAGTAGCAATAAACATCAAATGCCAAGCCTCTAGTAATAGTAAAAGTTGTAGCAATAAATAATAATTACTAAACCTCCAGTAATAATAAAAGTTGTAGTAATAAATAATAATTACCAAACCTCCAGTAATAGTAAAAGTTGTAGAAATAAATAATAATTACTAGACCTATGATAATAGTAAAATCAATCAATAATTTCCAAATCTTTTGTAATTTCCAAAACCCTTTTTGTGGTAGTAAAATCCTTGTAATATCAAAATTCCTTCAATACCGAATCTCTTTGATGCATTGAACTTTAAAATTTGGTAATTCTCAATCCAACCGTTAGATTGAGCTCAAATTACCTAAGAAGTAAGGTAGTACCCATAACTCTTTTATATCGAAATTTCAACCGTCGATTCTTTACAAAATTCTAGATAATACAATTTCAGTAGCACGGCCTTTACATGTTGACTTACAAACACCTATATACTGATTTTGCGATTTCTTAGAAACCAAATACTCAAATGACATGAAATTTTTTTTTGTAGCTTTTCAATATTATAACTACACCTTTGGCAAATTTGAGCCAAAAGTCATTCAAAATTCTCAAAAAAAATGGCTCAAAACATAACCATCAACAATTCAGTTCACTTACTTCCTTAATTTGCAAGCTCTGACTTCGACCAGCCATTTCTTCCTCACTTCAAATCTGATTTCATCAAATCTTACACAATAGTTGAATTCCTTCAAGTCAACTTTTCAATTCTACCTTCCGATTGTTAAATGCCTTTCTACAACTCTTTGTATGCTTAAAAGAGTGACAATAGGTACAAATTTCACATCTAGACTTTAAACGGCCATAACTCTCTCATTGCAGACTCAAAGTTAACAACCCTTTCACAAAAATTGTAGTCCTTCAAACCAGCTTTCCATCGACATCTTTTGTTTTCCAGAAAACCTTCTACAACTTTCTGTATGCTTAAAAGAGTGATAGTCAGTAAATAATTCACAGCCTAACTTCAAACAACCTTAACTTCTTCATACACAACTCAAATAACAAACTTTATACACCAAAATTATAGCCCAAAACACAAGCTTTCTGAATCTCTCCTCTAAACCCTCGAATTCCCTCCGAAGAAGAGGCCTCGCCTTCAGTTTTCTCTCGGACAGCCCTTGAAGCTCATTGGTCATGACCAATAGCCAATGAGAGTGAAGATCCTCTTATCCTGGCCTTATCTATCCACGTAGATGGCCTAAGGCCACAATACTATAATATCAATATCCATATCTTTCTACATCTTCCATATTAAATATCCTACTATTTCTATTTTTACTTATAAAACTTACACAAGTTATTTAAGATTTCTATAAACTATGAAATTCTATAGAAAATAACTTATTATTCTCTAAGGTCATTATTAAATAATATCAATATGATAACCATTATTTTTACACTATGAATAAATTACAACACGATAGCAATCTCTCTATTCTTTCTTTTGACTGCCGTATTCTCTTTACTGTTAAGTTTTCATTGATAATAACCATACTCTGTCATTATATTCTACTGAGTCTGCTTCCTATTTCCTCTCTACTCATATGGCAGTTACTTCCTAACATTCAATGTTATTGTCAATCCCTAACAGCGGCGCCAAAATGTAATTGTCATTTTACTTATTCTATAAATTCCTTTCAGAATATACTTGTATAAGTGAATTCAATTGCAAGGAAAGACTAACTACATGAATTCTACTTGTTAGGGTCACACAATTAACCGTATTCTGAATCACTAAAAATACCAAAGAATACTACAATACTTTCCACTTCCTAATAGTACAATGTAATTACTAATAACAACAAAGTGTAACTTTTGCACTGTCTTAAAAGACCGCTTCAAATACATAAATTTCATCCAACACCAAAAATAATAGACTTCTATTCCAAAAAATCTATCTTCAAATAATTTCTGTAATCACAGACTTCTTCCTTCGAAACACATAACTCTCATTAACCAATAATCATAATCTTCCATCCATAAACAATCTTTCATAGAGTCTGATAACAAACTCTCAATATCTTCTCATAATAATTCAACTACATAGTACTCCAATTACATACTCAATATCTTATAAATCAATCTCTGATTTATTCCACAGATTTATTTCACAGTATTTAGAAACTATCCATTACTCTTCAACAACAAAGAAACAAAGACGTAGCACCAAGCTTATCCCGACTCATGACTATCACATTGTGGCCCTTAGACTAACTTCTACAACTCCTATATATTTACTCCCTATTTCCAAATTCTAACCGTAATCATATAATTAACTGCTTTTCATAACTAAGTTAACCATCCATCTTCCTAAACTAACTATTCTATGGACTATTAGTCTATTTTACCAATATCTTATAAAAACGAACTAATATCTATTCTACAAGTATTCATCATAATCATTATGATGAACTTCTATAAATATCTATAGATATCTTCTAAGGTCCAATTTGCATACTCTATTTGCCTATTTATTTGGAGATGGAAGGCTCTAGACATGACAAGTTGTATGCCTAGTAGCTTAAACAAGGCTTGCAAAAAACTTCCCATGAAGCATGGATCCTAATCTAAAATAATGACATGAGATAATCCATGGTGACAAAAGATAATATCAAAGAAAACTTATGCAAGCATTGAAGCATCAATATTTGAGCGTATTGTGGCCAAGTAAAGTTTTTTCAAGAGTCGATTCATAAGGACAACAACTGCAGTATAATTATGAAGCATTTGCGATACACATATGATGAGATTTATAGTCACATACTCCTAACATGCTATAGGTAGTCGAATTGGCTGCAATAGTCGAAGAAATGTGGTGTTGCATGCTTTATTATGTTGACATGACTCGTAGGAGTATATAAAAGCTCAAACATTATGATCTAAATCTATTCAAAATCATATCCTTGAGATCTGTTTTAGAGTCTTCTATTATCCTAAATGTCTAGATATTGGGATGTCATATCTCTCCTAAAATATGCGGATCTAAAGTTTAGCATTATTGTATATATAAATTTGCTTCTTAAAATAGAGCAAGCCATCACTAAAAATATAATCTTAATATTGTATGACCTACTTTTAGTCAATTTCTAACCATCTTGAAATAAACATCTCAATGCATAGCTTCTTTCTATTCTGCCTCTTTGATTAGATTTGAAATAACTCTACTAATGGTAGCGACTTCTGTTTTATCTCTCAATTAGTTTTTTAAGTCTAGTCTCAATAATAAGCTATTTGGTATAATATGTTGTCACCTTTGCTTATATTTAATCTGAATATCAAAAAGCTGCAATTATTTTTTTTAATAATGATGCCACAATTTCATATTTTTCAAATACAAATCATGTAGCAAGGATCGATGGTCAGTCTGAACAACCACTGGCTTCCTCAATAGATAGTATTGCCACATCTTTGTAGTATATCCAATTGCTAATTGCTTTTGATCACATATAGAATAATTGTGCTGTGCCCTTCTGAACTTATGTGATTCATATGCCACAAGTTGGAGGCCCCTACCAAAGTCTGGTTGAAGCACCGCTCCAATAATAAAGTCAAAAGTATCAATGTCAAGCGTACAAGGAAGATTAGGATCATATGGTTATAATATTGGAGCAATAATGAGTGCCTCTTTTAACTTATCAAAGGCATTTTGCTACTCTAATTTCCATTCAAATAGGGCATCCTTTTCCAATAGATTTATCAATGAGATAACAATGTCAGCAAATTATTGAACAAAATGGTGATAGTATCCAGCAAGACTTAAAAATGAATGAACTTCAAAAGCATCCTTGGGAGTTGACCAATCCTCCACTGCTTTCATCTTATCTTGTTTCATATGCATGCCTTTGGATGACACCACATGCCCCAAAAAGGTGACTTCCGACTTCCAAAGTCCATATTTTAATTACTTGCAATAGAAGCAATTAACTTGTAATTGATACAATACTTCTTATAAGTGTTGTTCATGCTCTTCAAGGATTTTACTATATATGAAGATATCATCAATGAAGATGACTATATTTGTCCAAAAGGTCTCAAAATAATCTATTCATCTAACCCATGAAAGAGGCTAGAGCATTGATAAACCCAAAAGGTAAAACTAGCCATTCAAACTATCCATAGCACATACAAAATGTCATATTTTTCACATCTTCTCTTGTAATAGGTATTTGTTAATAGCCACTCTAAAGATCTAATTTATTAAAGATGGTCACACTTCAAAATTGGTCAAAAAGATCATCTACACAAAGAAATGGATATGGATTTTTAATAATCTGCTTATTGAAGCCTTAATAGTCGATACAAAGGTAAAGTCCACCATCTTTCTTGGGTACAAAGAATATAGGTGCTCTCTGTGGTGATGTGCTTATTCAAATGAGATCTTTTTCTAAGAGTTCGTCTAAAAATTTTTTGCAGTTCTTCAAAATTTTTTGGTGCTAGGTGATAAATTAATTGACTTGCTGGTTTGGCTCCAAGCAATAGTTCTATTTGAAAGAGGTACCTTGATTAGGAGGTATGGTACTAGATAGGTTGATTAGAAATACATCTTGATATTCTCGTATGAATTGCTTTGTCTATTTTATGCCTTTAGTTGTCTTTTCCACCATTGATGCAAGATTTGGAACCACCATATATATTGGTTGCTCATGTTGTATTTGTTTCTTCATAAAAGTCGTCCCTACAAGTAAGTCTTTAGTTGTAGATTGTATTTTTTCTTTACTTGATATAGAGGTGCGAAGAGTCACATTGCATCCTCTATCTTTAAAAGAAATTATTCTTGCTATCCAATCAACTTGCTTATTTTCTATCTCTAGCAATGGCATATAAAGGATAACATCATACCTTAGCTTTGTTACCTTGAATCTCTCTCTTAAGACGTAAGTGTCTGTCAATTTTAAGGTTTCTTCTTTCCACGTCTCATTGAACATGTTCTCTTGATTATCTACAAGGTACATACTTCTCTTCTTGATTTCCTTGAAATTAAAATTATTTGAATTCTAAGCCAATTGGCGATTTCAATTGAGATGTAATTTTTCATAGAGCCACAATCTACAAATACTCAACATAGTTGTTCACTTACTAGTTTGATTAGATGAGCTAATTGATTCTTTTTATAGTATTTTGAAGCTATACCATTTGTCTCTAAGAGATAATAGCTATTTCTAGTATTAGTCCTTGATCCCTTTATCAAGAAGACTTATTTTCCTACTTTGATTCATTATCAACTTAGTGAGATTTGAGACTATGAACCTGCCTTATCTTGCTCTTACTTGAATTTTGATGTTTTGGACAACCTTTGATCTGATGGCTTGGCTCTTGATAATAGAAACACAATCCCTTTTGTACCAATATTTGTCGTCTTTGTGCTGTCAATAATCCTTGTAGGCCATCAATGTCCACTAGCATTGGTTATTATACTATAGTATTAGATAGCAGCATAAGACTTTGTACTATAAGTTGTGTTCCATGATTTTTGAAATCTATAGCATTGATCCTCTCGGCAATCCAAATTACCCCTTTGAATATTTATAGATTCCTAAGCTCTACCTCTTGCTGGTGTCAAGGACAAAAACTCGATGAGGGAAAATATACACAAAAAGGCTATCTCGATATAATAAGTCAAAATATAAACAAGTAGGTATATTAAAAAGAAACTTGAATGGCTATTGCCACAAGACAAGAAACTAAAGACTCTTGAACCTGGACTAGAAGCAAGAAAGAAGTTGACAAGAGTGAAGAAGCCTTCACTCTTGTCTCTATATATACTATCTAACTAGGGGCTACGTGGCGACGTTCTATAGGACCTCCAATATGTGTTGACTTTGTAGGACACATGCCTTGACTTACAAGGTAAGTTTTTCTACATGTGGGCCACATAGTTAGCTTGATCTTCAAGCTAACAACATGTGTGGCACATGGCCAACTTGTTGACCACGTTTCTAATCCAAAAAGTCAATTAAAGACACCTATGAAGTCAAAGCAGCGTCTAAGAAGTTTCTAGGAAGCTTTTATATTAAATATTATAGAATTAACTTATTTTTATCTACTTTTACTTACTTCTACCTATTTCTATATGTAATTATTAGCTTACATGATTATGGCCGTGACATTACCCCCCCTTCTAGAGACGAGTTCCATGAGGAGCGGTCTTCATATGTTGAGGAAATCTATGATGCGACGAATTGTATTCGCTACATACTCTGATCTTTGTTTTCTTCGAAGATGATTGATAGGCCCTCTCAACCATCGGTAGTGTCCCATACCAGGGTGGAAAGATCACCCAGTTATTTGATCATTCTTGAGGCCTTCGTAACTTCCTTCGAATAGAATATTTGGAACAGCATGAGGAGTTGTTTCTACCTCTAGCAAAATCACCAAACATCGGGAGTCCCTTCTCAAATCGTGATACCAAACGCGTTGTATCTCACCATCTATTCGAGGAAGAACATGTCGTTCTTGAAGATATTCATCTCGATTGCGTCGTCTTGAAGGTTGTGACAATCGTAATGTCTCGTCCTGCAGGTCAGTAAACGAAGGTTCTTGAGTTGAATCCACTGGTTGTTGGCTCTCCATCTAATTAGCGTCACAAATGCAAAGAAGTTACAAACAAGGATAGGAAATTGAATGTTATCTTGCCTCAATCTTGTCTCTTTTATAAGAGAGATTTTCATTTTAGTTTCGATGGATGTCGTTGATAAAAAACTTTGACTATAGCTGATGCATTTGCTAGATTCCTGGATGGCTCCCATGTGCATTCACTAATATCATATCCGCGCCAATGAACAAGATATTCCAGCTTATTTCCGCGCCACCTTGAGTCTAATATCTCTTCCACCTCAAATTCTTCAGTATTATCTACTTCTATAGGAGGCGGTGGTATTTGTCTTCTTCCTTGTATATCCACTGTCTTATATGGTTCAAGAAGAGACACGTGGAATATTGGATGGATCTTCATTGACTCCGATAGATGTAACCGATATGCAACTGGGTTGATCTGTTCAGAAACAGAAAAGGGGCCAAGCTTACGATAGTCCAACTTGTCACAAGGTCGAATAGTCTTGATATTGCGACGAAGTAGCCATACCTTATCACCCACGTTGAGTTGTGGTTGCTCCTTACGATATAGATCTGTGTTTATCTTTTGTCGTTCTTGAGCTTCCTTCAATTGCGTCTTCATTATTGCATGTAACTCTGACAACCGATTTGCCATATCTTCTGCTGCAGGATTATCAACTTTTGAAAAATCAAAAGTATCAAGTCGTGGATGATAGCCATAATTGGCAAAGAAAGGTGTTTGTTGCATGGAAGAATGTACCGTATTATTATAAGTAAACTCTGCCAATGGCAGAAGGGTTGTCCAATCATCTTGTTGGTAGTTGATAGTACACCTTAAATATTGCTCCAAGACTTGGTTTACGTGCTCTGTTTGTCCATCAGTTTGAGGATGGAAAGCCGAAGATAGCTTTATGTCCACTTTTAAAATCTTGAAAAGGGTCCTCTAGAATCTTGACACAAATTGAGTTCTCCTATCCGATATGATATCTTTAGGTAATCCATGATAGCGATAGATATTATCAATGAAAAGCTTAGTTGTTTCTTCACCTGTGATAGATTTTGTACATGGCACAAAATGTGTCATCTTGGTGAAACGATCTACTATCACAAATATAGAATCATAAGATCTTGAGCTTAGAAGATCTGTGATGAAATCCATAGAAACAGAAGACCATGGTTGTTCTGGTATAGGTAATGGCTGAAGAAGTCCGTAAGGTCGATGACGAGGAATTTTTGATCTTGAACAAATATCACAAGATTGTACAAAGTCTTTGACTGACTTCCACATTTGTGGCCACTAAAAATCTCTTGATATGAGTTTCAAAGTCTTATTATATCCAAAGTGCCCTACTGCTAGAAAGTCATGACGTGCTTGAAGAACACGTAAACGTGCTTCTCTTTTTGGAACATATAGGCGTCCTTCAAAATATAATAGATTATTCTTGAACTCAAACTTAGAAGGATCATGAGACTTGGAAGAATTATTCTCGATATCATGAACAAGAGGGTCTGAGGACATACTGGACTGGATTTGCTTGAGAAAAGTTGAATCAACAGTCAATGTTGATTTCATTGCTCGGAGATGAAATTGCTCCGATTTCAAGAGGACCGTTCTTTGTTGCTCAAAAGTTGCATCTCCTTCTTTTAGTGCAAAATAAGAATGTCTAGATAGGGCATCGGACAAACCTTGTTGTTTTCCTGGCGGATAAGTGATAATGAACTCGAATCTTGACAAAGACATACTCCAACGAGCTTGACGACGATTCAACACGCATGTTGACATGAAATACTCGAGGTTCTTGTGATCTGTATACACAGTGACTGGACTAGAAGCGCCTTCTAGATAATGACGCCATTCTTGAAAGGAATCCACGATCGTAAGAAGTTCTTTATCGTAGATCTCATAATTGATCTCGACTGTTGAGAATTTTCTTGAATGAAAAGCTATCGGATGAAGTTTGTCATCTGATCCCATTTGTGATAAAATTGCACCCAAGGCAAAATCTGATGCATCTGTTTCCATAAAAAATGCCTTCGAAAAGTCAGCACGATATAAGACTGGTGCAGAGACAAATGATGTCTTCAAGGCTTCAAATGCTGCTTCCGCTTTTTGATTCCATTGGAATTTATCTTTACTAGACAAGCGTGTAAGTGGAGTTGCAACTCATGAGAAATCTTTGATGAAGATCCGATAGTAATTGGCAAATCCCAAAAAACATTGGACATCTCTTATTGTTCTTGAAATCTTCCAATCCATGATTGTTTGGACTTTCTTAGAATCCATCATGAGACCATTATTTGAAATGATGTATCCTAAAAAGTCAACTTGAGTAGTGTGAAATATACACTTTTCTATCTTGGCGTACAATCCTGCATCTCTAAGTTTTTGTAATACTTGACGAACATGTATTTCATGTTCTTCGACGTTCTTAGAATAGATCAGGATATCGTCTAGATAGCAGACGACAAAATTATCTAAGAATTCACGAAATACATCATTCATGAGATGTTGAAAAGCAACTGGTGCATTCGTGAGTCCAAAGGGCATGACATTATATTCAAAAAGTCCATACCTGGTTCGAAACGCAGTCTTCCATTCATCTCCTTCTTTGATCCGTACTAGATTATATGCTCCCCTTAGATCTATTTTTGTATAGATCTTAGCTTGATTCAACTGGTCAAGGAGTCATGATATCAAAGGTAATGGATACTTATTCTTGATTGTGATCTTGTTGAGTCCTCCATAATCAACACACATTCGTAAAGATCCATCTTTTTTCTTTACGAATAGAATTGGAGCTCCTGCTGGAGATTTGAATGGCATATGAAATTCTTCGTTAAATTCTTGTGAATATATGTCTTGAGTTCAACCATCTCATCTTGCGATAAACTGTAAATTGGTCCAAATGTTGGCTGAGTTCCTTCCTTGAGGTCGATTGAACAATCATATGGGCGATGGTCAGGAAGAATATCTGTATTTTTTTTCTCAAAAACGTCTTGATACTCCTGATGTTGGTTTGGAATGCCACTTGAAGTCTTTACGTTTTCAGAAATAGGTGCAGCATAAATAGCAAAAGTTGATCCTTCTTTTGCTACGTGTATAAATGCTTTTGCACCTAGCAGTGCGGGTTTTACTATACTAGACTTATAATTTTTTACTTGGTTGGTAGAATTATTAATAACGCTGTGGAAAAAGTCAAGTTTATACGAATTCCAATCTATTTGAGGGTTATATTTTTCTAGCCAGGATAAACCTAAAATAATTGGATTGGATGAGGATTTAATTATGTTAAAAGCTATGTAGCTATCATGACCATCTGTTGTTACTTTTATAAGATGAGTTTCATGAGTGACACCTCCAGAAGACAAGGGACGACCATCTATGACTTCTACATGTACTAGTTTAGGTTTCTGTACAAAAAGTATTTTACGACTTTTAACAAATTGTTCATCTAAAAAACATGCTGAGGCTCCCGAATCTAATAAAGCATAGGCTTTATAATTCTTAGGTCCTAAATATAAGTCTATTATAAAACAAGGAAAGGGTTCTGAGGAGAGGATAGGACCTTCATTAGGAATTGTACAAGGTTCCAGCTGCACGGTCCCTATTGTAGCTGGACGAATCCGTTTTCTGACATGTTGTCTTCTTTGACCGCCGTACCCCTCATTTTATAGTTGCGTTGTTTGTTTGGACAATGTTGAGCAGTGTACTTAGGTTCTCCGCAATATAAACATAATCCTTCTTGATGACGATGAATCTTTTCTTGCTCAGTTAGGGGTTTAAAATGTACTGCGTCAATTTGCATGTCTTCTACTTCCGAATGTACGTTTGGCAAAGATGTTGATGTTGCCATTGAGTAATAACGTTGAGGTTCTCGTAAATAATTTTCGGATCGAAATTTGAAAAGTTGATTATCACATTTTACCGCAAAATCGATTGCTTGACTCAAAGTTTGAGGATCAGGTAAGTTGAGCATCAATTTCTTTACTTCGTATTGCAATCCATAAAGAAATTGACTGATGAGTGCAGCATCATCCCACTTGATGTTAATTGCAAGTTGTCGAAATTGTGAAGCATACACTGTTACAGAGCGATTTCCTTATCGTAGAATTTGGATCTTATTTGTTGCAACAGGAGTTGCATCGTGTTCACCATACATAGATCGAAACTCCACCAAAAAAGCTTCCAAATTGTCCAATATTGGATTTCGTTGTTCAAGAAAAGACGAAAACCATGATAATGTAGAACCAGAAAGTAGAGTGCTAATAAACTTGACTTGTGATCTTGGAGTTGGATAGCTTTGCAGTTGAAGTTCAATTGCCAATTGTACTTGATTGATGAACCCTCGAAACTTTGATCTCGTACCATCAAATTTCTCGGGTAAGGTAATTCTTGGTTCTCTAGTGCTTACAGGGTGTTGTACAATTGGGGAAGGAACGTGATTTGTTGCAGATGTTGAAGTAGCTCCGATCATCTCTATATCTCCACTTTCTGCTATTCTTATTCTTTCTTGTGTTGGTGAATTGAGTTGATGCATCGCAAGCATTAACTCCCTCATTTGCTCTTGCATTTGTGCCATTGCACTCTTCATTTCAACAAGCTTTGCCATAATGACACTAAGAAGAAAAATTTGTTTGATACTGCTCAAGACAAAAGAAAAGAAAGACTTGATAACAAAGAAGATACTAAGAACAATATCAGTTTAGAAGTGGATAATCCGCAAACTTCTAATACGCTTATGTCTTGTCAAGAGAAAGAGATAATCCACTCTTACTCAAGAAAAACAAAGCTCTGATATTGTAAGTGTACTCTTGTCAATTTGTCAAGGACAAAGACTCGATTAGGGAAAATATACACAAAAAAGCTATCTCGATATAATAAGTCAAAATATAAACAAGTATGTATATTAAAAAGAAACTGGAATGGCTATTGCCACAAGACAAGAAACTAAAGACTCTTGAACTTGGACTAGAAGCAAGAAAGGAGTTGACAAGAGTGAAGAAGCCTTCACTCTTGTCTCTATATATACTATCTAACTAGGGGCTACGTGGCGACGTTCTATAGGACCTCCAATATGTGTTGACTTTGTAGGACACATGCCTTGACTTACAAGGCAAGTTTTTCTACATGTGGGCAACATAGTTAGCTTGATCTTCAAGCTAACAACATGTGTGGCACATGGCCAACTTGTTGACCACGTTTCTAATCCAAAAAGTCAATTAAAGAAATCTATGAAGTCAAAGCAGTGTCTAGAAAGTTTTTAGGAAGCTTCTATATTAAATATTATTGAATTAACTTATTTTTATCTACTTTCACTTACTTCTACCTATTTTTATATGTAATTATTAGCTTACATGATCATGGCCGTGATGAAGACATGCAAATTGACGTGGTACGTTTTAAACCCCTAACTGAGCAAGAAAAGATTCATCGTTATCAAGAAGGATTATGTTTATATTGCGGAGAAGCTAAGCACACTACTCAACATTGTCCAAAGAAACGACGCAACTATAAAATGAGGGGTATGGCGGTCAAAGAAGACAACATGTGGGAAAACGGATTTGTCCAGCTACAATAGGGACCGTGCAGCTGGAACCTTGTACAATTTCTAATGAAGGTCCTATCCTCTCCTTTGAATCCTTTCCTTGTTTTATAATAGACTTATATTTAGGACCTAAGAATTACAAAGCCTGTGCTTTATTAGATTCGGGAGCCTCTGCATGTTTTTTAGATGAACAATTTGTTAAAAGTCGTAAAATACTTTTTGTACAGAAACCTAAACTAGTACATGTAGAAGTCATAGATGGTCGTCCCTTGTCTTTTGGAGATGTCACTCATGAAACTCATCCTATAAAAGTAACAATAGACGGTCATGATAGCTACATAGCTTTTAACATAATTAAATCCCCGTCCAATCGAGTTATTTTAGGTTTATCCTGGCTAGAAAAATATAACCTTCAAATAGATTGGAATTCATGTAAACTTGACTTTTTCCATAGCGTTATTAATAATTCTACCAACCAAGTAAAAAATTATAAGTCTAGTATAGTAAAACTCGCACTGCTAGGTGCAAAAGCATTTATACACGCAGCAAAAGAAGGATCAACTTTTGCTATTTATGCTGCACCTATTTCTGAAAACGTAAAGACTTCAAGTGGTATTCAAAATCAATATCAGGAGTATCAAGACGTTTTTGAGAAAAAGAATGCAGATATTCTTCCTGAGCATCGCACATATGATTGTTCAATCGACTTCAAGGAAAGAACTCAGCCACCATTTGGACCAATTTACAGTTTATCGCAAGATGAGATGGCTGAACTCAAGACATATATTGACGAGAATTTAGCGAAGAATTTCATACGCCATTCAAAATCTCCAGCAGGAGCTCCAATTCTATTCGTAAAGAAAAAAGATGGATCTTTACGAATGTGTGTTGATTACGGAGGACTCAACAAGATCACAATCAAGAATAAGTATCCATTACCTTTGATATCATGACTCCTTGACCAGTTGAATCAAGCTAAGATCTATACAAAAATAGATCTAAGGGGAGCATATAATCTAGTACGGATCAAAAAAGGAGATGAATGGAAGACTGCGTTTTGAACCAGGTATGGACTTTTTGAATATAATGTCATGCCCTTTGGACCCACGAATGCACCAGTTGCTTTTCAACATCTCATGAATGATGTATTTCGTGAATTCTTAGACAATTTTGTCGTCTGCTATCTAGACGATATCCTGATCTATTCTAAGAACGTCGAAGAACATGAAATACATGTTCGTCAAGTATTACAAAAACTTAGAGATGCAGGATTGTACGCCAAGATAGAAAAGTGTATATTTCACACTACTCAAGTTGACTTTTTAGGATACATCATTTCAAATAATGGTCTCATGATGGATTCTAAGAAAGTCCAAACAATCATGGATTGGAAGATTCCAAGAACAATAAGAGATGTCCAATGTTTTTTGGGATTTGCCAATTACTATCGGATCTTCATCAAAGATTTCTCATGAGTTGCAACTCCACTTACACGCTTGTCTAGTAAAGATAAATTCCAATGGAATCAAAAAGCGGAAGCAGCATTTGAAGCCTTGAAGACATCATTTGTCTCTGCACCAGTCTTATATCGTGCTGACTTTTCGAAGGCATTTTTTATGGAAACAGATGCATCAGATTTTGCCTTGGGTGCAATTTTATCACAAATGGGATCAGATGACAAACTTCATCCGATAGCTTTTCATTCAAGAAAATTCTCAACAGTCGAGATCAATTATGAGATCTACGATAAAGAACTTCTTACGATCGTGGATTCCTTTCAAGAATGGCGTCATTATCTAGAAGGCGCTTCTAGTCCAGTCACTGTGTATACAGATCACAAGAACCTCGAGTATTTCATGTCAACATGCGTGTTGAATCGTCGTCAAGCTCGTTGGAGTATGTCTTTGTCAAGATTCGAGTTCATTATCACTTATCCGCCAGGAAAACAACAAGGTTTGTCCGATGCCCTATCTAGACATTCTTATTTTGCACTAAAAGAAGGAGATGCAACTTTTGAGCAACAAAGAACGGTCCTCTTGAAATCGGAGCAATTTCATCTCCGAGCAATGAAATCAACATTGACTGTTGATTCAACTTTTCTCAAGCAAATCCAGTCCAGTATGTCCTCAGACCCTCTTGTTCATGATATCGAGAATAATTCTTCCAAGTCTCATGATCCTTCTAAGTTTGAGTTCAAGAATAATCTATTATATTTTGAAGGACGCCTATATGTTCCAAAAAGAGAAGCACGTTTACGTGTTCTTCAAGCACGTCATGACTTTCTAGCAGTAGGGCACTTTGGATATAATAAGACTTTGAAACTCATATCAAGAGATTTTTAGTGGCCACAAATGTGGAAGTCAGTCAAAGACTTTGTACAATCTTGTGATATTTGTTCAAGATCAAAAATTCCTCGTCATCGACCTTACGGACTTCTTCAGCCATTACCTATACCAGAACAACCATGGTCTTCTGTTTCTATGGATTTCATCACAGATCTTCTAAGCTCAAGATCTTATGATTCTATATTTGTGATAGTAGATCGTTTCACCAAGATGACACATTTTGTGCCATGTACAAAATCTATCACAGGTGAAGAAACAGCTAAGCTTTTCATTGATAATATCTATCGCTATCATGGATTACCTAAAGATATCATATCGGATAGGAGAACTCAATTTGTGTCAAGATTCTAGAGGACCCTTTTCAAGATTTTAAAAGTGGACATAAAGCTATCTTCGGCTTTCCATCCTCAAACTGATGGACAAACAGAGCGCGTAAATCAAGTCTTGGAGCAATATTTAAGGTGTACTATCAACTACCAACAAGATGATTGGACAACCCTTCTGCCATTGGCAGAGTTTACTTATAATAATACGGTACATTCTTCCATGCAACAAACACCTTTCTTTGCCAATTATGGCTATCATCCACGACTTGATACTTTTGATTTTTCAAAAGTTGATAATCCTGCAGCAGAAGATATGGCAAATCGGTTGTCAGAGTTACATGCAATAATGAAGACGCAATTGAAGGAAGCTCAAGAACGACAAAAGATAAACACAGATCTATATCGTAAGGAGCAACCACAACTCAACGTGGGTGATAAGGTATGGCTACTTCGTCGCAATATCAAGACTATTCGACCTTGTGACAAGTTGGACTATCGTAAGCTTGGCCCCTTTTCTGTTTCTGAACAGATCAACCCAGTTGCATATCGGTTACATCTATCGGAGTCAATGAAGATCCATCCAATATTCCACGTGTCTCTTCTTGAACCATATAAGACAGTGGATATACAAGGAAGAAGACAAATACCACCGCCTCCTATAGAAGTAGATAATACTGAAGAATTTGAAATGATGTATCCTAAAAAGTCAACTTGAGTAGTGTGAAATACACACTTTTCTATCTTGGCGTACAATCCTGCATCTCTAAGTTTTTGTAATACTTGACGAACATGTATTTCATGTTCTTCGACGTTCTTAGAATAGATCAGGATATCGTCTAGATAGCAGACGACAAAATTATCTAAGAATTCACGAAATACATCATTCATGAGATGTTGAAAAGCAACTGGTGCATTCGTGAGTCCAAAGGGCATGACATTATATTCAAAAAGTCCATACCTGGTTCGAAACGCAGTCTTCCATTCATCTCCTTCTTTGATCCGTACTAGATTATATGCTCCCCTTAGATCTATTTTTGTATAGATCTTAGCTTGATTCAACTGGTCAAGGAGTCATGATATCAAAGGTAATGGATACTTATTCTTGATTGTGATCTTGTTGAGTCCTCCATAATCAACACACATTCGTAAAGATCCATCTTTTTTCTTTACAAATAGAATTGGAGCTCCTGCTGGAGATTTTGAATGGCGTATGAAATTCTTCGCTAAATTCTCGTCAATATATGTCTTGAGTTCAGCCATCTCATCTTGCGATAAACTGTAAATTGGTCCAAATGGTGGCTGAGTTCTTTCCTTGAAGTCGATTGAACAATCATATGGGCGATGCTCAGGAAGAATATCTGCATTCTTTTTCTCAAAAACGTCTTGATACTCCTGATATTGATTTGGAATACCACTTGAAGTCTTTACGTTTTCAGAAATAGGTGCAGCATAAATAGCAAAAGTTGATCCTTCTTTTGCTGCGTGTATAAATGCTTTTGCACCTAGCAGTGCGGGTTTTACTATACTAGACTTATAATTTTTTACTTGGTTGGTAGAATTATTAATAACGCTATGGAAAAAGTCAAGTTTATGCGAATTCCAATCTATTTGAGGGTTATATTTTTCTAGCCAGGATAAACCTAAAATAACTGGATTGGATGGGGATTTAATTATGTTAAAAGCTATGTAGCTATCATGACCATCTATTGTTACTTTTATAAGATGAGTTTCATGAGTGACATCTCCAGAAGACAAGGGACGACCATCTATGACTTCTACATGTACTAGTTTAGGTTTCTGTACAAAAAGTATTTTACGACTTTTAACAAATTGTTCATCTAAAAAACATGCAGAGGCTCCCGAATCTAATAAAGCACAGGCTTTATAATTCTTAGGTCCTAAATATAAGTCTATTATAAAACAAGGAAAGGGTTCTGAGGAGAGGATAGGACCTTCATTAGGAATTGTACAAGGTTCCAGCTGCACGGTCCCTATTGTAGCTGGACGAATCCGTTTTCTGACATGTTGTCTTCTTTGACCGCCGTACCCCTCATTTTATAGTTGCGTTGTTTGTTTGGACAATGTTGAGCAGTGTGCTTAGGTTCTCCGCAATATAAACATAATCCTTCTTGATGACGATGAATCTTTTCTTGCTCAGTTAGGGGTTTAAAATGTACTGCGTCAATTTGCATGTCTTCTACTTCCGAATGTACGTTTGGCAAAGATGTTGATGTTGCCATTGAGTAATAACGTTGAGGTTCTCGTAAATAATTTTCGGATCGAAATTTGAAAAGTTGATTATCACATTTTACCGCAAAATCGATTGCTTGACTCAAAGTTTGAGGATCAGGTAAGTTGAGCATCAATTTCTTTACTTCGTATTGCAATCCATAAAGAAATTGACTGATGACTGCAGCATCATCCCACTTGATGTTAATTGCAAGTTGTCGAAATTGTGAAGCATACACTGTTACAGAGCGATTTCCTTATCGTAGAATTTGGATCTTATTTGTTGCAACAGGAGTTGCATCGTGTTCACCATACATAGATCGAAACTCCACCAAAAAAGCTTCCAAATTGTCCAATATTGGATTTCGTTGTTCAAGAAAAGACGAAAACCATGATAATGTAGAACCAGAAAGTAGAGTGCTAATAAACTTGACTTGTGATCTTGGAGTTGGATAGCTTTGCGGTTGAAGTTCAATTGCCAATTGTACTTGATTGATGAACCCTCGAAACTTTGATCTCGTACCATCAAATTTCTCGGGTAAGGTAATTCTTGGTTCTCTAGTGCTTACAGGGTGTTGTACAATTGGGGAAGGAACGTGATTTGTTGCAGATGTTGAAGTAGCTCCGATCATCTCTATATCTCCACTTTCTGCTATTCTTATTCTTTCCTGTGTTGGTGAATTGAGTTGATGCATCGCAAGCATTAACTCCCTCATTTGCTCTTGCATTTGTGCCATTGCACTCTTCATTTCAACAAGCTTTGCCATAATGACACTAAGAAGAAAAATTTGTTTGATACTGCTCAAGACAAAAGAAAAGAAAGACTTGATAACAAAGAAGATACTAAGAACAATATCAGTTTAGAAGTGGATAATCCGCAAACTTCTAATACGCTTATGTCTTGTCAAGAGAAAGAGATAATCCACTCTTACTCAAGAAAAACAAAGCTCTGATATTGTAAGTGTACTCTTGTCAATTTGTCAAGGACAAAGACTCGATTAGGGAAAATATACACAAAAAAGCTATCTCGATATAATAAGTCAAAATATAAACAAGTATGTATATTAAAAAGAAACTGGAATGGCTATTGCCACAAGACAAGAAACTAAAGACTCTTGAACTTGGACTAGAAGCAAGAAAGGAGTTGACAAGAGTGAAGAAGCCTTCACTCTTGTCTCTATATATACTATCTAACTAGGGGCTACGTGGCGACGTTCTATAGGACCTCCAATATGTGTTGACTTTGTAGGACACATGCCTTGACTTACAAGGCAAGTTTTTCTACATGTGGGCAACATAGTTAGCTTGATCTTCAAGTTAACAACATGTGTGGCACATGGCCAACTTGTTGACCACGTTTCTAATCCAAAAAGTCAATTAAAGAAATCTATGAAGTCAAAGCAGTGTCTAGAAAGTTTTTAGGAAGCTTCTATATTAAATATTATTGAATTAACTTACTTTTATCTACTTTTACTTACTTCTACCTATTTCTATATGTAATTATTAGCTTACATGATTATGGCCGTGACAGTTGGACCCCAAGTTTTAAGCCTTGTAAGAATTGATCCATCATCTTTGCCTTTGAAACATTGCCAATTTAAAGATTTAAGGACTTAAATCAAGAGACATAATCTTGCACCAACCTAGCTTATGTAAGATTTGCCAACTAGTTATGTCCTATCTTCTCTGCATTGATGGACCAAAATTGATTCCTAAATTTGGTCTCAAACTCATCTTAGTCACAAAATCCACCTTGAGTTCTATAGCTTTGAATTCGATGTTGCTACCAAATCGCTACCACATCTCTCAAATAAGTGGCTGCAAATATAATTTTTTTAGTAGTATTTGTCCCAGATAGTTGGAGATATTGTTGCATGTTGAAGAGCCATGGACATATATCTTCTTGTCTTCAAGTCCTAGAGTATGTATTAGGCTTATTCAATTTCAACCTAGCAGATGTTGATTCTCTTATCTTCGAGGCTTCTATTTCCTTGCAAAGTAGCTATCTAACCTAAGAAGTATTATATTTGATCTTTCATCTGGGATTGCTCTTTCCTATCTCCTATACTATAATTTCTCCGCTGGACTCCACTATTATAATGTCTTTTCACATCTTGATTGATTTTTTAAGAGTAGTTCATAGTAGCTTCAACACAATATCTAGTTTGACTACAATACTTGAACTTGGATTAGATGATGACTATTAATATGCTACCAAAAATAAATAGTCTAATACTCGTTCTAATACCAATGAAACATGACGAGACTATCTCAAAAATCCAAGATCCTTTTAATCTACAACAATTTAAAGTCTCATTACAAAATAGGACAAAATAGACCAGAATAAAATTGATTGGAATTAAACAAAATAGGACATAAAAGACAAAACTAAGCAAATGGAAATAAAACAAAATAGAATTGAATAGAAAGATGAAAAACCTAATTTTACTAAGGAAAAAGGTCTAAAGCTATACTTGACTACATGCCCCAAAAGGCCTTGGCTATTCCTATTCATATCTTATCCTACCACCCTGGACTTTTTAAAAAAATTTTAGATAGTGGATCCTACTTAAATGATTGTCTTAAATTTCTTTTTTAGAAGGTTTTATGGTAGGCTCTACTTAAATAACTACCCTAAATTCTTTCTAAAATATTCCACAATAGATCCTACCTAGTCCACTAACTTAATTCTAATTCTTAGAAACTTCCATGGTTCTAACTATCTATACAATTATCTTATTTGTACCTTGTTACAATATCAATAGAAGTAATAGAATTCTATTAACTAAATGTAGAAGCAACTACTCAAGCTTTACTACTAAGATGTCATTATAAATATGGCATTGACCAAAAAAATATTAAAAGCAATAGTAGGATGTATTGCATGCCTTGAAAAAAATATAATAATTTTATTTGAGGAGATTATGACTTATCAATTGAAACAATGGATATACTTCATATTGATGAATATGCAAAATCAAGGACTATTGAATGAGCCATGAATTCATCTTTTTGCAAAGAGTGGAGTCATGCCATGAAAGAAGAACTTAATTTTTTTAAAGATCATGGTATATGGAAATTTTTATTTTTACCCAATAATAAGAAGACTATAGATTCAAAATGGATTTTAAAGAAAAAACTTGCTAGCAATGGTTCCATTGAATATTTTAAAGCATAATAGGTGGCAAAGAATTTTATATAAGTAAAAAATCTTGATTATTAAGAAACTTTTACAACAATTGCTTGTCTTCTAAGAATTTCTATATTTGTTATAATTATTGCTATTCTTAATTAGAATATATTAGAAGATAATCTTTTCAGCTTATTTAAATAGCAAACTTAAAGAAGAGGATATTATATGAAAATTCTAGAAAGTTTGGAAGTTCCATCTAAATATAAAGACAAGGTATTGCGCTTGGAAATGACGTAAGGTATGACATTATATTTGCTTGTCAATACTTTGTTCAATACATGGAACATGCACATGTTTTATATTAGCAAAGAATCAAACAAATATTTTATTACTTGCAAAAAATAAAATATTTGATATTGTAATATGGAAGAAAGAAAGCAAATTTACAACTTATAGGCTATAGTGATACAAATGGAGCAAGTTGTGTGGAGATGCTCCATTCAATAGAAGGTTATGCATTTATATTAGGTGGAATAATTATCACTTAGTCAAGCAAGATGTAATCTTTAGTTTTTGTTTTATCAATGGAAGTAGAGCATACAGCCTTTGCTGCTGCAATAAGGGAGATTTTGTGGCTTTATAAAGTAATTAAGAATTATGACATTCTAAAATAAAAAAAAGATTCTCATTTATGAAGATAAGTAGAATTCCATTGCTATCACTAAGAATCTGATACACCATAGTCATATAAAGCATTGGAATATAGAACATCATTTTATTAGGCAATGTCTTGAAAAACAACAAATTGGTTTGGAATATTGTTCCATGGAACAAATGGCAATAGATATCTTTACAAAACCTCTCTTTAGAAATAAATTTCTAGCTTTTAGAGATATATTAGGTCTTGTTTCACTAGAGAAATAAATCCCACTTTTGGAAGAGGAATGTAGAATATTTCACAGTGTACATGTAGAAAGCTGTGACTTATCCAACTCTTAACTAAGACACCAGAAGTGCCCTTCTCTTTGCTTCCTGTACCTTTTCTTTTGCAACAAACAATGTCCATCCTGCTTTCATCATGTTTGCTTAACACCTTTGCATGAATTGATATTTGGGTTCTCTCTGCCTGATTCCATATAGTTCCAGTTTGGCTTCGACACCGTGAAGAAGTGGTCTATCTTAGGAAGCTTCAGAAAGTATGCATCTACCTGAAGTTCAGTTCAAGTCAACTTTACATATTTTTACTTGTGATGTCAATGCTGCTGATACCACCTTAGCGAAGAAACATTATAAGGGATAACATTGCAAGAGGTAGAGTTACTTGTATGTGGCTACAAGTAACATAGGCCAAGAGTTTGACACCCATCGATAGTTCAGTCTTATTTCACAACAGAACCTTCGTTGCTTAGCAATGAATCCCTACCTTAATAATTGTACTTAACTAATTATAACAAATATACAAATTCTTACAAGATAATTAATTAATTGATTAATTCTACTTAATTATTATCTAAAAGGCATAAAAAACCTCATATCTTTGATTAGCTTTGATATAAGTGAGTGCTTAAGCTTGATATGATTGCTAAATGAATTAAATTATTTTATAACTTTAACTAACTTTAATATAAGTGAATGCTCAAGCTTGACATCATTGCCAAATGAATTAAGCAACTTTACATCTTTGACTACCTTAAATATATGTAAATACTTCAGCTTGATATTATTATCAATTGAATTGGATAATCTCACATCTTTGACTACTTTTTATATAAGTAGGTGTTCTAGCTTGATATCATTGCCAAATGAATTAGATTATTTCACAACTTTTACTAACTTTGATATAAGTATGTGCTTAAGCTCAACATCATTATCAAATGAATTTAGAAACCTTACATCTTTGACTACCTTTTATATAAGTGGATATTTAAGCTTGACATCATTGCTAAATGAATTGGACAACCTCACATCTTTGATTAATTTAGATATAAGTGAATGCTCAAGTTTGACATCATTTCCAAATAAATTAGATAATCTCACATCTTTTACTACCTTATATATAATAAAGTATTCAAGCTTGTCATTTGTGCCAATTGGATTAAGTTCCTATCTCAAAAAAGATATTATAGACTTTAAAGGTTAATATATAGAATTACTAGTGATACTTGATGGTTGGATGATAAATTTGTATTTGAATAGTCTTCATTAGATTATATTATCTCAATAAGATGTACATTAGTTTTTGATAAGATTTTCTTATCTTGTTTAATAATAAGATGGCTTAATACTAGAAAAAAGTTTATAATTAGAATTAATACAATATGATCAAGATTAGATGATGTATCTAGGATTTAAGATAATATGTTTAAGATTTAATTGATATGATTAGAAATTAGATGACAATAAGATCAATAAGATCCATATTTTATGACAAAAAAATTGATCCATAATATTATATGCTTCACAATTCTGACAACTTGCAACTAATATCAAGTAGGATGATGCTACTCTTATTAGCTAATTTTTCTATGGATTATAATATGAGGTAAAGAAATTGATGCTCAAATTATCTAATTCTAAAATATTGAGTCAAGCAATTGATTTTTCTATGAAATGTGATAATCAAATTTTTGAATTTTGATATGAGAGTTAGACAAGTAGGCCTCAATATTACTATAATTTAATAGCAATATCAATGCTTCTTTATCACGTTTATTCAAAAATAGAGGATATATTAATAGGCTATTAATTTATATATATAGCCTATTAATTTATATATATGTAGCTTATTAATTTATATATTTGAAATATAGCCTATTAAGTAAGAAAAACTAAACCTGTTCATAAAGAAGTCATAGATGGTTGTTTGTTGTCTTTTAGAGATGTTACTCATAAAATCCTTCCTATAGAAGTAATAACTAATGGTCATAATAGCTTTGTGGTATTTAATATCATTAGATATCTCTAATTCAATCATTTTAGGCTTATCATGATTAATTAAATTCAACCTTTGAGTAGATTGGATTTCTTATATTCTCAATTTTTTTTAAAATAAAACTAAGAGTATAATTAATCAAGTAAAAAATCACAAGTCTAATAGAATTCAACCTATATTTGTAGGTGCAAGAACTTTCTTGCATGCTGCAAAAGAAGGATCACCTTATGTCATTTATGCCACACCTATTTCTAATGGTGCAAAGACTTCAAGTGGCATTTCAAGCCAATATCAAGA
This sequence comes from Physcomitrium patens, assembly GCF_059467195.1. Classification (NCBI taxonomy): domain Eukaryota; kingdom Viridiplantae; phylum Streptophyta; class Bryopsida; order Funariales; family Funariaceae; genus Physcomitrium; species Physcomitrium patens. The sequence goes on along the minus strand of NC_143415.1, from coordinate 18,362,107 downwards.
ATTTCAAGATGTATTTGAAAAAAAAGAATGTGAATATTCTTCTATAATATTATCCCTATGATTGCTTAATTGACCTTCAAGAAAGAGCACAACTACTATTTGGACCAATCTACAATTTATCACAAATAAATTGGCTAAATTCAAGGAATACATTGAAGAGAATCTAGCCAAGAACTTCATATGCCATTCCAAATCTCTAGCAGAAGCCTCAATTATACTTGTGAAGAAAAAAAGTGGATAATTTCAGATGTGTATTGATTATCAAGGATTCAACAAGATCACCAATAAGAACAGATCATCAAAGTTGAAGCTATTATAATGGAGGCATTAGATATATATACAATGAAAGAACAAGAAGAGGAAAGAAAAGAGATTGGCCAAGTATTTGCTCTTAAATATGATCTTGTGATTAATGATGGCTACAAAAAGAAACAAGAAATTGGCTTACATGAGGTTCAAGAAGTAGAGGTTGAAGAAATAGAAGATTTTTTCAATGGAGAAATAGAAAATGAGGTTTTACAAATGTTTGCTGGAATAAATATGAGTAATAAGGGAGTTGTTATGGATACAACATGTATCCAAAATCAAGGTGAATTTTAATATGGAGGAGCATAAGACTTAATAAAAGAAGCTCAGACCATCCGAATTCAAGAATGGGAGATTGGAAAAATAATAAATGAAAAAGATAGTTCACAAGGATAAAAAGGTACTTATTTATGTTGATAACCACAACTTTGAGTGTGGTAAAGAAAGAAAGGTGGATTATTATCATTTATTTTGGACAAAAGTAAAGCTTGAAGAGCTTAAAGATATGATTTTAGCTTTGATTGTTCATGACTCCAAAAAAAAAATCATATCTAGGAGACTTTTTGATAGGAAGAAATAATCTATTAATATCAACCAAAAATAAATACTGAGAGTTTTAAATAATATGGAAGATATGTGAATAGAGTTTTTTAAGGATACTTCAAACTACTAATATAATAGATAGAAGAATTTTCAAAAAAATAGTTTAAGTCATATATAGTTGCAATATTGCAAGACAATGAAACATATATATTTTGTGAGTTAGATGGAGCTATCATTAGAATTTCAATAGCAGAAAAGAGGGTGAAGACTTTTAAGAGAAGAGATAAGTGATTTTGAATAAAAGACCTTGGAAAATTCTTATTTCAATATTTAGACCAAGAATATAAAGAAGAAGATGCAGACATAGATGATGATGAAGAGAACAAAGATGGTAAGGTTGGCACATGCCGAAGGATGTGTAGGTTTGGAGGGGGTGGATGTCATATTGTAATTGCTTATAGTATGTAAAAATTAATTAAAAAATATAATATATTTGTAAGTCTTGATGTAGATTAGAGTGGTTAGTAAATAAATTTAAAGAGAATTGATATAAGAAATTTATTTGGAGATTTATCTATTTTGATTATAGTGTTTATATTATGTAGGATTTAGATATTTAGTATAAAGCTTAAGAGAAGGTTGGAGCCTAAAGGAGAAAATCTTAACTAATAGGAGGTTTATTGGAAGGGATGAAAGTAAGGCATGGCTGGATGAAGGCAAGGAATGGAAAACTTCATTCCTATTGGTCGAAGGCCATGCCCAATGGGCTTCAAGGAGGCTGCCCGAGGCCTTATTAGGGATTAGGGTTTTTCTTTCGAATTCATTCGAGCTTTGGAGGCTAGGGTCAGCAAGTTCAAGATTTTGGATATAATTTGGATGAAGAGTTTGTAAGATTTCGAGTTTTTGTGAAGGAGATATAGGTGTTCAAAGTTAAGGTGTCAAATTTGTACCTATTGTCACTCTTTGAAGTATAATATATGCATACGGAAAGCAATGAAAGATCGGCGATTGGAGTTAGAGAGAGCACTTTCTTGGCTACACTTTACATATACTATTTGATGAATCCAAGTCTAGATGAAGGGGTTATAGGGAATTGAAGACAACACATGTAATTCAATGGCAGTAAGTGAGTCATTTTGTTGATAGTAATGGTTGGAGCCATATCTTGAGTTTTTGGACGAATTTTTGGCTCAAAATTTTCAGAAGTGTGCGTTATTAAGTTGAAAAGCTATAGATCAAAGTTTCATGGTATTTAAGTACTTATTTTTTGAGATATGAAGAAATTAGCGTGTGGATGTAAGTAAGCTAGGATTTAAAGCTACTGTTAGGATTTTGGTGATATCTCAAGATCCGTAATGAATTTTTAGTTGATTTATTTTGTGAAAGTTTTTGAAAGTATATCAGCACTTCATATAAAATTTAGGATTTTTTGGATGGTCCGATTGTAAGATATGAGTTGTTGAAGTTCAAGAAACATCTCTCAAAAGGATATATAAGGTTTTAAGATCTTTATCATATATTTGGATATTTTCTTGATACTTGGGCTTGTATTTTGATGTAATTATCCAAAAAGAGAAAATATTATATTTATAAACTTGGATTTTTATATCTTAGACTTAATTGAGTATTTAGTGTCAACTAGAAGCCGAGCGCTTTTTTGAGGCAAACTTTCTCAAACCCGACATATTGGTGCTTCTACTGCGAGAGCTTTAGGGCACTAATTATCTCAAGAAGTTACGATAGGGGATCAAAATCCAAGGTTTGGATTATCATGAAGAATGTGTACCCATGGTTTATTTAGGCCATTTTCTCAATTTATGGAAGAAAGGTAACACATGCATGGAGAAGATAGGAATACCACCAATGTCATAGACATATATATTTACGTCAATAGTTACTTATATGATTAAGTAGAAGTAGATAAAATAGAATAATTTCATAATGTCTTCTAGAGAAGCTTCCTAGAAGCTTTATAGACGTGGTTTTGACTACAGATGTGTTCGTAGGTTAGAAACTTGGCCAAAAAGCTAACCATGTATTGGTAGCTTATGGAACAAGTAACCTCTGTGTAGTAGCTTGTGGAACAAGTCAACTACGTGGTGCATACATAGATAACTTGCCTTGCAAGATAAGACATGTGGCTAGCAAAGTCAACACATATTGGAGGTCCTATAGAACATCACCACGTGGCTCTTTGTTAGATAGTATATATGGAGGCAAGAGTGAAGCCTTCTTCACTCTTGTCAATGCCTTTCTAGTCTTAGTCTTATTTCAAGACTTTCTTATGTTTTTGTTTTTGGCAATAGCCATTCTAGTTAATATTACATTACTTTTTGAGCGACTTTCTAGTTCTCTTTAGTGATAGAAGAGTGTATTGAGGATTCCAATTTTTCAAGATTCATGTCCTTGACAGTTTGACAAGAGTGCTAATATATTATTTGTGTCTTGTTCTAGAAGTGAGTGGATTATCTCACTTCTATTATTGTATTTTGAAGGTTACGAACTATCCACCTTTAAACAAAAAATCTTATTTTCTAACACTGATCTTTTTTTTAAATAGAAGAGATTATCTCTCTTTGTGGCATTTATTTTTAGAGGATGTAGATTATCCTCTTCTAATTTAACTTTTGAATTTATTTAAATTTTCAATAGAAGGAAAGATTATGGATGGTACTGTCAAATGAAGTGAAAATAGATTTGCAACTATAGCAGATCTTCATGAGCTTATCAACACTCTAAGAGTAGAAATCTCACATATTTTTAACATGAATCGTAGAAGTACTATGCCTACGCATATAAAAGAAGTTCAGAGTCTGCGACAAGAAGTTTTGCAGTTGAATATAGCAAATAGATCAACGTCACAACCAAATCTAGGGAGTTTTGCTTCTACAAGTATGATAGGGAGAAGAATTAGTATGCCTGAGAAGTTTGATGGAACAAGATCAAAATTTTGAGGATTTTTGCAACAAGTCAAGCTGTATCTAAGGTTGCATCTTTTCGAATATCTTGATGGATTTATCCAAGTTGGATTTTCAGATACACTACAAAGAAGAAGTGCTCTCCCTTGGTTTGTACCTTTAATGGAAAAAGATTCATGACTCTTTTATGATTTGAATTTATTTCTAGAAGTGTTTATGGCCATATTCAGAGAAAGTGATCGAGAATGAGTAGGACAGACCAAGCCTCTATCCTTACTTCAAGGATTACAATCAGCTACTACATATGCTGTCGAATTTTAAAATCTTGCTTGCGACATGGACTGGAACAACAAAGCACTTATCAACCAATTTGGATATAGATTGAAGGATAGTGTCAAAAATTTGTTATTAATAATGTCGTAAGTAGAATCTTTAGAATAATTTATTACTCAAGTCATTGCATGCGACAATGGTTTATTTGGAAAGGCGTCAAAAATAAAGATTTAAATGGAGAGGAGCAAGTCAAGTAATGGCGGCAGCTCCTAAGTTTTCTGAAACGTATTTATCAAAGTCAGTGTCGTATAACATGCTATCTTGCTTGAGAATGCACCGGACGTCTGACTGTAGAAGATAAAATAATGTTTTGCAAATATCCAAGTAAGCTAGTGGATTTCAAACATCTAAATACAAACTATTTCGAATTTCAATGTAAAACCTTAATCCCAATACAAAGTTCTTAAAAACACTATTTTTAATAACTTCAAGATATTATAAGCACAAAGTCTTTTGTTATTTGTTAGTTTTTATTTTTTTATTTATTTTATTTTATTTTATTATTTTATTTTTATTTTATTATTTTATTTTTATTTTATTTTATTTTATTTTTAACCCTAATTTTAGACAACGAGCTTCAATAAGTTGTAATTCTCAATCTAACCATCTGATTGTTGTAAATTTCTACCACTAGTGTCTTTGTAAGCCTTCTAAATGCTCAAGAAGTTTCAATCCAATCTAACTTAAAGGTTGCAAGAAAATGCTGTTAATCCACATTGATGTATCTTGACCGCCACCTAGAAGTCTTCAACTTACCACACCAAAAGTCACCTTATTCGAGTCGGTAGATCTCCACATATTACAGAAACCCTAAACAACCTCAATCTGCTAACTTTCGATACCTCTTTACACTAATGGTCAAATATCCTCTATCTGTTCTGTCAGATTGTAGAATAAGTAGTTATTTTTAGAATGTGAATACCTAGTATATAGTGTAAATATGGATAGATAACTGCTAAAAATGTGGTTCAACAGGTAGAATGGATGAATAGTGAGGAAAAATAGTTATCATCTGTAATATAGGAGTTGGTATCTCGGGGTAGTATAAGGAGGATGGGAGAGAGGAAAAAAATGCCAGACTGCGATAATATTGAGCCAGAGATAAGCTTGGTGCTATCTCTTCTTCTTAATTTTCTTGTTTCTTATGTGTTAGTGTTGATTCTAGTGAAGAGAATCGATTTAATAAATCAATGTTTGATTTACGAAGTTATTTATGGATCACTGTTTATCAATTATTGTAAAAGATTGATGATGTATGGAAGTTTCCAGTCAATGTTTATCATAAGGTTGTAAGTTCAGTGGAGAGAAATTGTAATCGAAAGAATTGTCTCAATCAAAATCTGTGGATTTAAAGTTGTTCATTCCAAGGTTTGGATTATGCTTGTGTATTTGTGAATTACACAAGGTACTGAAATTAATGTCGTGGTTGTTATCATATTGATATGAGAGAGTGGACAATAGGAAGAAAAGTTAAGTATTTATTGGTATGATAAGCATTCAGCAGTAGCGGTTAATTATGTGATCCTAATAATTGAAGCTCATATACATGGTCTTTTCCTGTATTCGAATTCTCTTATATGGGTTTATTCTGGGAGGTTTCTTTTGGAATAAGTAAAACGACAATCACATTTTGGCGCCACTGCCATAGATTGACAACATTATTGAGTGTTAGGAATTAACCGCCAAAGTAGTAAAGGAGATTAGGAAGCAAACTCAATAGAAATAATGAAAGAGTATGGTTATTAAAAATGAGAATTTAACAGCAAAGAGAATAAAGGAATCAAAGGAAAGAACAGAGACATCGCAAGCAAAAAATTTGTTGTCTAACGCCAAATTTGTGGACTTGAAGTTGTTCATTCCAAGGTTTGGATTATGCTTGTGTATTTGTGAATTACACAGGGTACTAAAATTAATGTCGTGGTTGTTATCGTATTGATATGAATAAGTGGACAATAGGAGGAAAAGTTAAGTATTTGTCGATATGATAAGCATTCAGCAGTAGTGGTTAATTGTGTGATCCTAATAATTGAAGCTCATATACATGAAAAATGTGTAACGCCAAATTGAAAAAGAAGCATCGACAAAGTTAGATTATGCCGTGGTTGCATGCCTATCGGCATATTCGATCGTATCCAAAAGACGATCGATCTCTAATATTTTAGAAGTACATGCCGTTAAAGAAATTATCAAGAGCACTCGTAGAGAGCACTGCTAATAGTCCAGCATACCTCTCAAAGCCGTTAACGAAAAGTGAAGAAGGCACAGAGGAATTAGGTACTCCATTGGGTATTTTCTCAATTGGAGATACGTTAGATTCTAACAAGACTAGTTTTGAAGATTGGCATAAATCACTTGCTAATAAAAACCAATTCAAAGTATATCAAAATCCATCGTTTTAACCTCATATTCAAGTAGTAAAATTATTTGGAAATAATAATAGTCAATTGAGAAGGCTTGGAAGTTTGAAAAAGACTTTTACGAGAGACAATTTTTATTTTAATAAGGAATTGAGTGGAACACCGGCATCTTTAATGGCGTCCAGAGGACCAGAAGTTTCAATTGCAGTTCAAATGGGTGCAGTGGATGATCAAACGACTAACATCGTGCCATTACCTACTTTTCGGGGTTTGTCAAATGCAGATCCAGATCGACATTTGTCTCAATTCTTAATGGCGTGTGTAGCCAATAATGGAAGAACAAAAGACATTTGGCTGAGATGGTTACCAACGACATTGAAAGACATAGCATTTGAGTGGTATAACTGCCAACCTGTGGAACAATTTATCAATTGGGAGGCATTGAAAAATACATTTTCAGCCCATTTTTGACCAATCAATTTTGAAGAACGTCTTAGAAAAAAATTAATGAATAGCAAAATAGTACCAGGGGAAGCGGTACAGTCATATTATGGTCGTATAGTAGATATACTTCGAAAATGGCCAAATAACCAAATACCGAAATCGTTTGTGTTGTCCATATTGGTTAATGGACTACACCCACCAGAATTGAAGATGTTTGTAAAGGAGGCCCAATCAGCCACCATTGCATCATCTCTTCAGTGAGCAAAAGTATAGGAGGAATGTCACTATGACCAGAACTTAATAGTTGGAGCCGCGATGATTCCATCTCAAGGATGTTATCAAATGACAAATTCGAATGACGCATCGAAAAGTTATCTGGAAGGAATAATTATGGTACAATTCCATAGAAAATAGTGGATGCTATTCCATTATAAGCTGTACCACCATCAGCATCACACCCGTATGAGCCTTATTTTGCATATCAAAAATCAATACCTACGAAGGAATTGCCAAATGCATTGGTATCAAGGGATCCCAATGAGTCATTGCTATTAACATTGACAAAAAAAATGGATGAATTGGTTGTGAATTTGGCCAAGAATAAAGAAAAGAGGCATAAACCAACCAATATGCGTTCCAATGTCTGGTGCAGCAATTGTAAGGGGTAAGGTCATTTAGTAACTGAATGTCCTTCACTACCCCAAATGATTGTACAATGTACCTTTTGCAGGGGCAAGCATATTACCACCAACTATTGGAATTTACGGAAGCAACAACAATTCAGTAACTAGATAATGATTCAACCAACTTCGTGGGATGTCAATTAAGTACAAATGAATAATAGATTTGGCTGAAATAAAAATCGAGAAAATAAACAAAACAGGAATTATTCTAATTTTTTAAACTCTGAATTTCACTAAGAAGGTGTATCCAATACTCACGGATTGGCGATGAACCAATCAGGATACCATCAATATCCACCTATGACAAAGCCAATGCTAGAGTCTACAGTAACAATGGATCAACCAGGATCCTTTATTCATTGGACATGGAACAGACCTAGCAATTATATACCAATAGAGACACCCAATATTCCTAAAGGAGCTAGCAGGAAACCACTTTGTTGCTATCGTTGCAGACAAATCAGACATTATGCGAGTGAATGTCCTAATCCAAGGGCCACTAATGACTATGCTCCAATATGTGGAAATTATAAGCAGTCTGGTCATACTTATCAGCAGTGCAATGCGCCCTTTAATTATAATAACTGGGACTAGCAAATGCAAATAAGCCAACTGGCGGAGGACAAAGGTCCTGTTCAACGAGACTCACTAATATATCATGTTGAGGTGGTGAACACAGTGCTTACCAAAGACCAACAAAAATACAAGAATCCAATTGAGGACCTAGATGAACCAATCGTAGGAAAGTAAGTAGCACCGTCCATGGGGCTAAATGAATCAGTATCAGTATTGGGACGTATCCCAATATTGAGACCTCAACAGACTGAGGAACCTAATTTGGTTCCACGTGCTAATTTGCCGGGACCATCAAGTTCAATCTCAACTAACCAAGTATCAATACATGTACAACCCAATAAAAGATCTTATGCATTAAAGGAACCTTTAGTGGTAGAAAAATTAGCGAAGTTACCTGCGGCAATCTCAATCGCCAAGAAAGAATTGTTGCCGAACAAAGTAAAATCGAAACCAATGAAATGCAAAAGAGCATTGGAAATTACTCTCAGTATGGAATCCTATGACATTTTGAAGGATTTGGATGTTATTTAGCCTTCAATTACAATGAAGCAACTTTTGGTTGTAGCACCAAAATGTTGATGTACATTGAATTCAGCGTTAATACGATGAAGATCCCACACTAAAGAAATTCATGAAGTTAGCTTAAACCCAGATCCAAGAGCACCAACAATCGATGTATCAATCAATGGCATTTTAATTCCAGGGATATAAGTTGATGGTAGCTCTAGTGTGAATTTAATGAATGCGGATACAATAGAGGACTTGGATCTAAAGCAATTGCTGCCTACGACATTGATCTTGCGAATGGCGGATCATAGACGGGTAAAGCTAGTAAAAATCTTTCATAATATTATCACTGTAATTACAGGATTGACATACAAAATTGATTATATTGTATTTCGATTACAAAGTTCTACGTTATCGTATCCCATTTTATTGGGCACACCTTGGCTTTATCAAGCCAAAGCTAAGAACGATTGGGGTCGAGATACATTGATAATTAGAAATGGCCATGACCAGATTGTTCTACAGATATACCCGGTAGAATATCATGAAAAATCTCAATTGTCAGAATTAGAATTTATATCAAACAATGAGAGTCAATCCATTAAGGAAGATGACGATGCTATAGGTTCACCGCAATTTGGGATAGGACAAAACAATTCAACAGCAAAGGCAGGAGTCTACCAATGTAGAGGTCCCAACGAATATTTACTGCATCAAGAGGATGCAATTAACTTGGATCATATTATTGCCGAATGGATGAACAATCCCGTAGTCAATAGAATCAGCACATTGGAACCAAAATTGGATAGTTTCCATATGTCAGATAATACAAGATATTCAGATCAAGAGAAGACAATTAAATCAGAGGTTATTGAAGACCTTGTGTGTCAATCCATTAACCTAGGCACCAACAAAATGCCATAGCTAATTAAAATATATGTCAATATTATATGTATAAAATTGGATGCTTGGAAATACTTTTTTGTCCGTCACAAATCTACCTTTGCATGGTCGTATGCGGATTTGAAAGGGATTCCAGCCGACGTGTGTGAGCACCAGATTATTTTAGAGGAGGATATTATGCCAATTCGTCAAAGACAACATCGGCTTAATCAAAATATTCTCTTTTAGTGAAAGAAAAATTGGATAAATTTCTTGACGTGGGTTTTATTTATCCTATTCTGAATAGTACATGGATGTCGCCAATTGTGATGGTACCGAAGAAGAATGGAAAAATCAAGATATGTCAGGATTTTTGAAAGTTAAATGCGGCTACTAAGAAGGACTATTTTTCATTACCATTTACAGATAGTGTTTTGGACGCACTGGCCAAACATGAATGATACTCATTTTTGGACGGATTTTTGGGGTATAATCAAATTAAAATTGCCGAAGAAGACCAGTTGAAGACTACGTTTATCACAGATTGGGGTACATTCACCTATAATGTAATGCCATTTGGATTATGTAATGCCTCGGCTACTTTTCAACAAGTAATAATAGAAGTATTTCAAGATTACCTACGTTTATCAATAGAGATATTTTTGGACGATTTCTGTACCTTTAGCACAACGGCTGAACATCTAGCATGTCTGGATAACTGTTTGAATCAATATGACAAGTATGGGATATCTCTAAATTTAGAGAAGTGTCAATTTGGCATACCATCAGGGAAGCTATTGGGACATATTGTCTCTATTAAAGGTATCGCTATAGACCCTGATAAAGTTACTTGTATATTGGATTTACCAAAGTCAGATACGGTATCGGGCGTGCGCAGTTTCATTGGCCATGTCAGCTACTATCAACGTTTTATTGAATCCTTTGCGGTTATCTATCAACCGTTAACCCACTTGTTAAAGAAACCCTCGTCAGATGGATCTAGCCCAATATGGACTGAAGACTGTACTTTCACATTTGACGAATTGAAATGAAAATTGGTATCTGCCTCAATTCTTATAATACCTTCTTAGACAAAACCATTTCATGTCTATGTGGATGTGTCTAATGTTGCTATTGGATCCATTCTCAGTCAAAAGGATGAAAAATGATTAGATCATTCCATATATTATCCGAGCCAACAATTTGTTGCTGCAGAACAAAATTATAATACTATCAAGCGAGAAGCCCTCGGAATGATCTAGTTTGTACAGAAATTCTGCCACTATCTACTTGGATACTCATTTGTGTTCCACGTTGATCATGATGCGCTTAAGTATATGATAAATAAACCTCAATTTAGTGGATGAATTCCTCGATGGATGTTACTTCTCCAAGAATTCAACTTTATGATTAACATCCGATCTGACAAGAAACATGCCAATGCGGTGTCGTGTTGTGACACGAGTATACAGTGAAAACAAAAAGAAAGGGGAATTTTATTAATATTCAGTTACCTCGAATATTGGGAACATCGACCAACTCCAGTACAAATACTGAGTGGTCAGGTTCAGTGACTCCGTTACAGTCAGCCGGGGCATACTGAAATGCCCCATTCGATTCCAATAACGGGAGTCAGCAGGAAGAAAAGGACCAATTCACACGACGGGTTCGAGGAGCCAATTGGATCCAATTTCGATAATCCAATCCGGGTCCTCTTACCCAATATGAGACCTGTATTGGTGGGGCAACCCAATGCAGTCTAGTTACGGGAAATCCAGGTCTTACTACGGGTCTTAGCCAATCTGACGCGAGGACCAATTTGACCCAATTACGGGAACATCCAGGTTACTACGGGCATCTTTACCAATATAGGACCTGAATTGGTCGGGCGACTCAATGTGGTCTCGATTACGGGGTTCGATTCTGTTTCAGGCTGTCCTGTTCTCTGTGCCGTCTCAGGGAACGTTGTTTTCGGTAAATGGATTTCTTAAAGGTAAAAACGGAGGAGAAAGCTTGGCGGCGAGAGCCAATTTCGAATCCAAGTTGAGGTGAGAGCCAATTTCGGATCCAAGCTTGAGGTGGGAGCCAATTCCGGATCTAAGACGGAAGATTGAAGAAATTCAGAGGATAAGGTTAGGGGGGATATAGTTTTGGAGTGGTGTGGGTTTTTTTTTTAAGGGGAAATCGGGGGGGGGGAGCGAGTTTTCAAGCTTCTGCAAGGTTACCAGTTCGGTTTTCATTGGAGGTTTTTTTGAAGATCAAGGGAATTAGAGAGAGGAGCTTCATGCTTCGGATCGGGGAAGGAAAGACAGAGAATTTGGATTTTTCTTCTTCGTGGAGTTTTGGGAAGACTGAGGCACTCGCTGCTGAAGTCAGTATTGTAATGGTGAATCGGGATTTTTAAATGAAGTGGATTTGAATACTCTTGACTGTTTTGTGAAATCGAGTTACGTCTGTGATTGAAGGATTAAAAGGGTGTCTATAGGATTGAGTATGCGGAGTGAATGAAATTTATTGGGTTAATCTAACAAGACAGTCAGTGGATACAAGATCGTAAGTACAAAGCAGTATTGAAGGTTAACAGTTTGGGTTGTACGGGGTTCTCTGTAACGTCTAGAGACCTACCGGCTGGCGCAAAAAGGACTTCGACAAGCAGTCGAAGAGCACCCGTATAGATTTACAATACATTGTTGCAGTCGTTTATATTCCAGCAGTCAAAAACTGATAGACTGCTTGACTATTGGCGAATCTCCATACTACCTTCTACAGCCAGACGCCCGGCGCATTCTCGAGCAGGAAAGCACGTAATACGACATAAGTGGTGAACCCGACGTGGAAGCTTGAGGTAGAAGGTATTGGATTTCGGTTGATTTTATCTTTATTTTTATGGAAAACGAAAATAAAAATTTTGAAGGATTTTTGGGAGAAATTTCTGGTGGGGAGTCTTCTAAAGGACAAGGTATGCACATGGATCCGTCTATTGCTAGTTTGTTTCAAGCCTTCTCATTGTCAATGCAGCAACAACAAAGCAATGATCGAAAGGAATCTTTGGCAACCAAAGCATTGCAAGCAGTGGTCAATAAAATTGATCAATTTGATGGGAGGAATATTTCAAGATATTTAAGATGTTATGTTCGTGAAATGGAATTAAATCGGGTTTGTGAGAGAAAAATGGTTGCACTATTTGGACTTGCCACGATATCGGAGATAAGGGACCACATTACATCGATTACGAATCGTTGTGGGAATTCATGGGAGGATTTTTCACATGCATTGAAAGACGAATATTTCTTGGAAGATGCTGATCGCGTTACTAAGAAGCTGTTTCTGGGATGGATTGAACGGCCCAATAAGAATTTGCAAGCAACAGAGCTACTAAGGGAATTTGAGAGGCAGTACTCTCAATTATCGAAGGTAGAAAAATTGACATTGGAGCCGAACAAAGTTGATCTATTTCTTCAAGCTGCTGATGGAGAATTGCAAGAGAAATTAGAACCCCTTCTTGAAGACAAAGAAGAAGATGAAGGATTGACAACGAAGTGGAAGAACGTTGAAGATGCGGTGGGGTTGCTTACAAAAAAAGAAAGGAGGAAGGATAGGAGCAATATCCCGAAAACAGTACAAGCACCCAAAGCTCCAGTACGTACAACACCACCGACAATGCCTACAGTTCAACCTTCGACATCCTTGTCAAAGAAAGCAGATATGGGGATGGAAGAAATTATACGAGGAATGCGAGATCTTCAAATCAAATTGGCAAGACTTGAAGAGAATACTTCTATAAACAATTCGAAGAATGTTTCAAAACAAGGATATGTACAAAGATGCATTTGGTGTGATGATGCTTCACACACTAGAAAAGATTGCAATGAATTTAATAATATGATACGGCAGGGAATTATTTGCTGGAAAGATGGGAAGATAGCATTGAAAGATAAGGAGGATCTTCTTCAAACCAATTTTGGCAAGGGAGGAATGAGAGCATTGGTTCAAGATTACTTAAAAGAGCATGAAACAGTAGTACGAGAAAGTGCAAGTTATGGTGCTAGAGTAGAGGATGAAATTGGTGGGAGTACGGAAACTAGTGAGTTTTGGGCTTCTGCCGTTTCTACAATGCAAGAAGGGAAATTACCTCGAGAAGCGTTATTGAGAACTGCAGCTACAATACGAGGAAGAACAGGTTGGGAGGATCCTGTTGAGTCTCTTTCAGTTCATGCATATATTGCTAAAAGCCAACATGAAGCTTTGATGGAAGAAAAAAGACGAGGAAATTTTGATGATACTAGAGAAGGAAATTCTTTTAAGAGGTAAACTCGAAGAGACAAGGCTCGGGAGGCAGCTTCACAAGAATTGCCTGTAAAGGATACTTCAGCATCATTGGGAGAAAAAACAAAGGAGACAAAAGATAAGGGCAAATCAATTGCTTATAAGCTACTTTCTGACATTGAAGCGGCAACAAATTTGAAAAGGGTGTTGGAAGAACGTATATTAAACGCTAAGGTGGAATTTACATTGAAAGAAGTCTTGGGAATTGCAAAGAAGGAGTTTCATGATGTTATCATTGATGGCATTAAGCGAAAGAGGCAATTAATGAGCGAAACTGGAATAAGTCATGCTATTGATGCAAGAATATGTAGAGATGAAGAAGAGGTTGATATTGGTTACAAGCAACCAACAAATGAAAAGAATGGGTATAATCAGCGAGTACGTTTCGAAGATTCTAGTGACAAGGAAATGGAAACTTTGAGCCATTATACTCGAAAGCATTGGGCAAGGGCAACTACTGAGGTATTGGTGAAGGTAGGAGTTATAGAAGAACCAATAGTTGCTTTGGTCGACCATGGTTCTGAAATAAATCTCATGTCTAAAGATCTTTATAAGAAGCAAAAATGGCCAATTGATATGGAACATGGATGGGCAATACGAGCAGCTAATAACACACGAGGCGAATTATATGGAGCTTGTCCAGATGTCAAAATTCGGATTGGGGATGTTGCTACGGAGCAACATTTCTTCGTTCAAGATACAACGTCTTATCCGTTGATTTTAGGACAATCTTATATCACGGCAACACGGATGGAAACAAAGATACTTGACGATGGTTCTGCTTATGCAAGGGTACGGAGCGAAGATGGGAGGAAAGCTGTACAATTTCTAACAGTACCTCCTAACCATGAACGGAATCGAGATAGGTTGAGGGAGAAACCATTGCCAAAGATTGTTGAAGGATTTAAGGATTTTGGGGAGGTACCACTGTAAAGCGAGATTATGGAGGTACAAAAGAGGAGGTACTCTCGCGAGATGAAGGTGCCTTTGATGCAAGTTTTATTGGTATATTGGAGAATGGAAATATTATGTATAAGAAAGTTGATGATTTTAAAAGAAAAGAAAGAAAAAGATTATATGATATTGAAGGACAGTTACGCAAGATAGGTACATTGCAAGATGATGAGAGGATTTTGGGTGTTTATGAAGAAAATGGACTGGAAGATTCATTGGAATTGATTACATCTATTGGGTTAGGGGATAATGATAAGATTGTTGAGATTCATTCGAGAGAGGTTTATACCATGCTTGAATCTTTTCAAGCACCAGAAGTCACTGTAGAGACGAGATATAAAATGGTAGATAAGAAGGTAAAGCCTGTTGCCGGACCATTACCAGAGGATTCTAAAGAACAAATGGGAGAAGCATCAAAAGAAGCAAGTTTAAGAGATCCAATGAGTATTGGACATCAGTTTATTGAAGAGACTTTTGAAGAATTGAAGATTGGTTCTGATGGTTCTTTATTGCCGGAGGAAATTACTTGCTTCAAAAAGATGTTGGCTAAACAAGGTAGATCGTTTGCCTTCGAATCTCATGAAATTGGGTGTGTGGATCCAAATATTGTAACACCTATGGTTATCTTCACTGTACCACATGTACCTTGGAATCTAAGACTGATTCCAGTACCGAGGGCACATTTACCTAAATTGGTTGAGCTATTAAAAGAAAAGATAAAGATGAAAATATTGGAACCTTCATTTGCGCCGTATTCTAGTCGATGGTTTACGGTACCTAAGAAGAATGGATCACTACGGTTTATTCAAGATATGCAGCCGGTGAATGCTGTAACTGTTAGGAATGCAGGAATTGGACCTATTGTGGATGAATTTGCTGAGGCGTTTGCTGGAAGGGCGATCTACTCAATGGGTGATTTTTATTCAGGTTATGATCAATTTCAACTTGCCGAAGGAAGTAGAGATATGGCAACGATGAGGACACCGCTTGGATTGGTTAGAATGTGCACTCTTCCTCAATGCGCGACCAACTCAGTTGCGCATATGATGAATGGGATGAATAAGGTATTGAGAGATTTTATTCTGGAAAAGACTATGCCTTTTCTGGATGATGTTCCTATAAAAGGGTGCAAAGAAGGAGACAAGGATGAAACTTTAGATACGAGGGGGTGTCGCAGATATGTTGTTGATCATATACAAGATTGTGAAAAGATTTTAACTCGGCTTGGAGAAGTTCATCTTACATTATCGGGTATGAAGTCCGTATTTGGAGTGCGAGAGGTTGTAATTGTTGGACATTTATGCGGATCTTACGGAAGAAAATCAGATCCGACTAAAGTTGATGCAATTGGAAGGATGAAAGAGGATTGTGATTCTTTAACAAAGGTTTGCAGGTTTTTGGGTGCATGTGTATTTTATCGAATCTGGATCCCTCATTTTGCTCACATAGCGGATCCATTATATGAACTGTTACGCAAGGATTACCGATTTTAATGGGAAGAAAGGCATATTCAGGCAATGCAAAGATTGAAGAAATTATTGATGTCACCTCCAATATTGAGGAAGGTTGATTATAAGTGCAATAGACCAGTGATTCTTACTGTAGACGCTAGTCCAATTGCCATTGGATGGGCGGTGGGTCAAGATGATTCGAATGGGAGTAGATTTGCAGTTCGATTTGGGGCTAAAGTTTTAAGTATTCGTCAGCGTGCATATTCGCAAGTCAAAAGAGAACTTTGGGGAGTCGTTTCGGCTATGAAAGCTGAAAAGGACTATTTGATTGGGGCAGTAGTAGTAATTGAAACAGATTGCTTGCCATTGCTTGGAATGATTATTAACTGTTCAACGCCAGATATTGCAATGTTGAGATGGATTGCTTATATTAAGTCACTAAATCTAGAATTTAAGCATATCACTGGGAAGGACAATTTAGTAGCAGACATGCTATCTCGAGCAAGATACGAGAGGGAGGATGAAATGGTTGAAGACATTGATGATGTCGGATTCAAATTCTATTCAATATCAAATCTCAACAAAGAAGACAAGCTATTTCTTGAAGAATCTTATGAAGGAGAATTATTGGATATTGGTCATTATTTGAATACCTTGACTAAGCAGGGGAATTGGTCTATAGAAAAATTCAAACAAATAAGAAAAAAAGCATATGGATTTTTACTTCGAGATGGATTCTTATGGAAGAGACCGAAGAAAAGAATTGGGATGCCACAACGAGTGATAGGCAAAAGGGAAGAAAAACTAAAATTATTAAAGGAGTTTCATGATAGTTTATGGGCAGGGCATAGAGGAATCTGGGCTACTTTTGCTAAACTCAAGGAATGATATTGGTGGAAAAATATGTATCGAGATGTGCTCTCATTTGTAGAGTCATGTGAAATCTGTCAATCGTATTCTAATATCCGACACCGAGATGGTCTTCATCCTACGTATCCTTTAGCTATTCATTTTAAATAGGTTGTTGATTTGGTTATTATGCCGGTTGGGTTATGGCAGATGAGATATTTGGTTTTAGCTCGTGAAGATTTATCAAATCAAGTAGAAGGAAGAGCATTGAGGACAAAATCTACAGTGGAGATTTGTAGGTTTTTGCTTGAAGATGTCATTTGCCGTTACGGGTGCGTAGGAAAAATCACTGCAGATCATGGAGAATTAAATGCACAAGAAGCTCGTAAGTTCTTTGAAAAATGTGGAGTTAAACTATCACTGACTACTGCTTATAATCCGGAAGGGAATGCGAAAAGCGAACGCGGTCACCCGCCGATTGTGAAAGCATTGATTAAAGCTTGTAATGGGAAGGTTAAAGAGTGGCCACAGCTTTTGTCATTTGCATTATGGGCTGATCGAACAACACATAGTTCGGTGACAGGATATATGCCAGTAGAACTTATGACAGGTCAAAAACCAATTATGCCAATTGAAGAAAAGGTACTTACTTGGAGTATGCTACCATGGAAAGATGGATTGACAAGAGAAGAACTTCTGGCTATTAGGATTCGACAATTGGAGCAAAAAACGGAAGATGTCCAGATAGCATTGGAAAGGTTAAAAAGAGCAAGGTTACAAAACAAGGCGCAATTCGATAAGCAACATCGATTGAGACCAAAAGGAATCGAGGAAGGTGACTGGGTATTTGTTTATGACAATAGTCTGGATAATCAACATAGTACTTTGCAGAAATTTTCAAAACGTTGGTTTGGACCATATGTTGTAACAACTGTTCATGATAATGCGACTTACTCATTACGGGAGTTAGATGGTACAAAATTGAAAATACCAATTGCAGGGAAGAGAGTAAAAATATTTAAACGAAGACACGCAGAGATGAATATGGAAGACCTTAATGAAGGTACAGAGATTCCGCAGCAAGAAGATGAAAGTGATATGGATAATGAAGGTGACGAAGACGAACTGGACTAAGACGTAGGGGATATATTCTGAATCAAACAGCAATTGGGTAAATTGGTGCATACCGGAGGATGCACAGGTTCAGACGAGGTGGATGTCGTGTTGTGACACGAGTATACAGTGAAAATAAAAAGAAAGGGGAATTTTATTAATATTCAGTTACCTCGAATATTGGGAACATCGACCAACTCCAGTACAAATACTGAGTGGTCAGGTTCAGTGACTCCGTTACAGTCAGCCGGGGCATACTGAAATGCCCCATTCCATTCCAATAACAGAAGTCAGCAGGAAGAAAAGGACCAATTCATACGACGGGTTCGAGGAGCCAATTGGATCCAATTTCGATAATCCAATCCGGGTCCTCTTACCCAATATGAGACCTGTATTGGTGGGGCAACCCAATGCAGTCTAGTTACGGGAAATCCAGGTCTTACTACGGGTCTTAGCCAATCTGACGCGAGGACCAATTTGACCCAATTACGGGAACATCCAGGTTACTACGGGCATCTTTACCAATATACGACCTGAATTGGTCGGGCGACTCAATGTGGTCTCGATTACGGGGTTCGATTCTGTTTCAGGCTGTCCTGTTCTCTGTGCCGTCTCAGGGAACGTTGTTTTCGGTAAATGGATTTCTTAAAGGTAAAAACGGAGGAGAAAGCTTGGCGGCGAGAGCCAATTTCGAATCCAAGTTGAGGTGAGAGCCAATTTCGGATCCAAGCTTGAGGTGGGAGCCAATTCCGGATCTAAGACGGAAGATTGAATAAATTCAGAGGATAAGGTTAGGGGGGATATAGTTTTGGAGTGGTGTGGGTTTTTTTTTTAAGGGGAAATCGGGGGGGGGAGCGAGTTTTCAAGCTTCTGCAAGGTTACCAGTTCGGTTTTCATTGGAGGTTTTTTTGAAGATCAAGGGAATTAGAGAGAGGAGCTTCATGCTTCGGATCGGGGAAGGAAAGACAGAGAATTTGGATTTTTCTTCTTCGTGGAGTTTTGGGAAGACTGAGGCACTCGCTGCTGAAGTCAGTATTGTAATGGTGAATCGGGATTTTTAAATGAAGTGGATTTGAATACTCTTGACTGTTTTGTGAAATCGAGTTACGTCTGTGATTGAAGGATTAAAAGGGTGTCTATAGGATTGAGTATGCGGAGTGAATGAAATTTATTGGGTTAATCTAACAAGACAGTCAGTGGATACAAGATCGTAAGTACAAAGCAGTATTGAAGGTTAACAGTTTGGGTTGTACGGGGTTCTCTGTAACGTCTAGAGACCTACCGGCTGGGGCAAAAAGGACTTCGACAAGCAGTCGAAGAGCACCCGTATAGATTTATGGTACATTGTTGCAGTCGTTTATATTCTAGCAGTCAAAAACTGATAGACTGCTTGACTATCGGCGAATCTCCATACTACCTTCTACAGCCAGACGCCCGGCGCGTTCTCGAGCAGGAAAGCACGTAATACGACAGCGGATCACTTATCCCATTTATCTAATATACTGGGTAATGAGCCGATAAACGATGCTCTTTCGGATGCACAACTATTCATTGTGGATGTCATTACATCCAAATATGGTGAATTGATCTAATATCTAACGTTTCAGACTTTTTCAATTTCTTATAATGAAAAATTAAAGAAGCGTCTGATGTTTAAAAGTGTGCCATATACCATGATTGGAGATGCCTTGTACAAACAAGGATGGGATGGAATTTTACACTGTTGCATCTTTCAAAGTGAAGTTTGTACAATTTTGGAAGGCTGTCATTTGGATAGTTGTATAGGACATTTTGCGGGTGATAGCACCGCACGAAAGGCTCTAATGGCTAGATATTGGTGGTCAACAATGTTTTCGGATGCACACCAATATGTTTATCCTTGTGATCTTTGTCAATGAATTGATCGCCCTACTGGAACTTCTGTAATACCATTGGTACTAATTTTGGTACATGCACCATTCGAAGAATGAGATATTGACTTTGTAGGATCCATTACACCTGCCTCTCGAAATGGACATAAATATTATATTCTAGTAGCCACCAATTATGTCACCAAATGGGCAAAGGCCATGGCAACAAAAACTGATAATGCCAATATCGTAGCAACATTTTTATATGAGAACATTATCACTCATTTTGGCTGTCCAAAAGAAATTATTAGTGATCACGGAACATATTTTATTAATGCAATAATTGAAGCATTAACAGCGAAGTATGCGATCAAGCATCGTAAAACTACACCTTATCATCCACAAGCCAATAGACAAACAGAAAAGACCAATGATATCCTATGTAAGATCTTAACAAAGACTATTTCAGGAGTGGGAATCGATTGGGACACTAAATTATTTGCAGCTTTATGGGTGTATCATACTGTGTATAAAGTAATTACCAATTCTACCCCATTTCAATTGGTATACGGTTAGGAGGCAATTTTACCAATTGAATTGGAGGTCCAAAGTTTACGAATTATATTGGATGAACGTATGGGAGATAGAGAATCTCTTCAATATAAATTAGTCCAATTGAAGAAATTGGATGAAGCTAGGGCTACGGCTTTCTTGATCATGGAAGCTATACACCGCCGCGGAAAGAGTTATTACGACAGTAAGTTACGACCAAAATATTTTATGCCTAATGATCTAGTGCTACTTTATAATAGCCGCTTTAATAACTTTCTCGGTAAATTTTAAGTACGATGGCATGGGCCATATCGGGTGGTGGAAGGTTTCTCTAATGGTTCCGTTCAATTGGAAGATTTTCTAGGAACGCACTTCACAATATGCGTTAATGGAAACCAATTACGTCTGTATTATACGTAAATCCGAGATAGGTTTACTCAATGGAGGGAGGAAGTCTGTGCAATAATGGTTACCGACAAGATTAGAATGGTTGTGATAGTTAGGAAACGATTGATGGTTAGTTTTGGATACTGAAACTGACTAGTTAAGAAATTAGAAATTCTTGATTAGATGTGAGATTAAAGTACACTCGATTAGATGTTCTTGATTTGAACCCCGAGTAAGCAGTTAGGAGCGGGGCACTCATAGAAGGTTTTATTGTTGCAAATTTAAGACATTGTGCTTTGAACTGTAAGCTTTAAGATAATAATCAGCAATAGTGTTAGCACGAGGAAGTATTGAGAGTTTGATTTTCATAATGTTGATGGAAAGAGCGAAGAGAGTACCAAAATAATCGGAAAGTCTCCGCAATGTGAGGTCTAAGTATGATCTGGGATCACCGTCTCTTGTAGTTATCACCAACATGGAAATGATG
Source organism: Physcomitrium patens (assembly GCF_059467195.1). Classification (NCBI taxonomy): domain Eukaryota; kingdom Viridiplantae; phylum Streptophyta; class Bryopsida; order Funariales; family Funariaceae; genus Physcomitrium; species Physcomitrium patens. The sequence continues at coordinate 18,340,589 of NC_143415.1, read as the reverse complement.
AAATTAGATATCTGTTGGTCATTGAAAAGGCAAAAAGATTTTAAAAATGCATAGTTATTTACGTTTTTATGAGGATCGGATAAACTACCACCAATTGATGTAAAACGAGTAGCAAAATATATAAAAAAATTATGATCTAGAGGATGGTTTGAGTGTGATAAGAGAAGTCCTGATTGGGATAGATGAGAATATCTTAGACAAGATCTTGCATTTACCAACCGGAGAGCTTGAGGTGGAAGGAGACGCATCAAATGACTTCAGGCTAGGAAGCTACTTCAAAAGAGGAATGTCGTTTCTCGAGCAAAATCAAGGATGGAAGGTACAAGAAGCACTTACGTCCAAACTTATAGAATGGATGCGGTTTGTTCAGAAGTGGTTAGCATTGAATCGACATACTACCTATATGGCGAAGCGATTACTATTTTCCGTGATATGAACATTAGAAGACATGGTATTCAATTAGGCAGCTTATGTGGCCACAAGGATACATGCAGAAATGAGAGCTAAGCAGAAGACGGGGAAGTTTGCTTCACTATTATGTTCCAATTATGTAAACTCAATGATTGAGTATACATTGAAACAGGAATCTCAACCAATAGTTCCAAGTTTACAAATGGAAATAGTTAGTCTAGGGATAATGGTATATGAAGTCGAAGAATCCAACAGAAGGGCCAAATCGGAAGCAAGACCAATATCTACACCAAAGCGAGTTCCAATTTGGTCGACAATAGAGTTGATGACACCAATACCAGTTCCAAGGAAAAGCAACCAATTAGGATTTCAACGGAGTATAATGGAAGGGTGGAATCTTAAGGAACTTATATTGGGTCTAATTTCTCAACTACAACTTACGGTGAGTGAGCTCGAAGATGAAGGTAGCTTAAAAAGGCAAATGGAAGCGAGCAAAAAAATAATATTGGAGCAAAATTGTAAAATCAGGGAACAGGAACAAGTCATCAAGGTAGAATCAGAATCTAAGATACGAGTGAAGCTTGAATTGGATGAGAGTAGAAAACTAGTCAAAGAAGAAATAGAGAATTCAGCATATCCTAGAAAATCAAAGACAAGAATTACTACAAACTTGCAAATCATATAAATTAGAACATGAAAAGATGAACGCTCAGTTGAAGATAGAATGAGAGAAAAAAGAGGCATTGGAGCTTAAAAAAAAACAATTGGGTGATCAATATCGAAACAAAACAGATGAGCTACAAGTAAAAATTTTTGTTTTGAAGGAAATAGTAATGAAATTGGATAATGATTTGGTCAGAATTGGCGAGTCACAAACATGTGCCTCAATGGGAGTAAGAATTGGAAAATTGGAGGAGAAATTGCAACAACAGCAGCAACAACTGGAAGCTAAAGATGCCAAAATCCTCTAATTGGAAGCTGAGGTTCGAGAATTGGGAGCGTATAATGAAGATTTAACAGCTCAATTAAGGGCAGAGATTCAGGATGAGTCGGAGGAAGAAGATATAGTGTTAGAACAAGACCAAATGTAGCCAGCGCCAAAAATTGAAGAGATTGAACAATCCAGTTTAAAAAAAAAAAAAAAAAAAAAAAAAAAAAAAAAAAAAAAAAAAATGATTTAAGTTTATCAATACTGTGTTTGCACGGACGCTGCACAGTTAGGAGTAGAGCTATGTAGAATAAGTAGTTATTTTTAAAATATAGATACCTAGTGTATAGTATAAACATGGATAGATAACTGCTAAAAATGTGGTTCAACAGGTAGAATGGATGAATATTTAGGAAAAGTAGTTATCATCTATAATATAGGAGTTGGTATCTCGGGATAGTATAAGGAGGATGGAGAGAGAGGAAAAAAATGCGAGACTGTGATAATACTGAGCCAGAGATAAGCTTGGTGCTATATCTTCTTCTTAGTTTTCTTGTTTCTTTTGTGTTAGTGTTGATTCTAGTAAAGAGAATTGATTTAATGAATCAATATTTGATTGATGAAGTTGTTTATGGATCACTGTTTATCAATTGTTATAAAAGATTGATGATATATGGAAGTTTTCAGTCAATGTTTATGGCAAGGTTGTAAGTTCAGTAGAGAGAAATTGTAATCGATGGAATTGTAATGAATAATAAGTACAAAAAAATTGAAGAGAATTAAACTTATAAAATAAAAGAAATATATCATAATTTTCTCAAGTTTTGATCAGCCTTTGTTTCTAATATTAGTATTGATCTTCTAACAACAATACCTCCTAATTAAATTATTAATTTACTCTAAAGTTTTTTTAAAAAATATTAAAAAAAATTAATATTATCATACTAATTTTTTCTTTAATTCAACAAGCAAATTTTTGCACATCTTAAAAATCCTTGTTAGCTCTTATAATCCAATTTATGAGATTCTAACCTACTTGAACTTTAATAACCTTCAATCCAACCGATTAATGAAGCTTAAATTTATAGCATATACTAAACACAACTATATTTATAAAACTATAAAATTTGATCAATAGAATTACTACAAAACTTACAAAATTATCCAAATTATAAACCATAATTTATTTCAAAAACTCCAAAGTCTTTGAAACAAACCTTGATTTTGAAAAGCTCTTAAATTTTTTATTATGAACTCAAATTAACTTAAACTAATGCTTAAAAAAATTCTATTAAGTCTTTTTTCAAATTTCATTTTTAGATTTATAAAAGAATCCCTAGAATCATTGCAGGAAAAAGGTTTTGTATTTCAAGATTTGATTTCAAGCTTAATTGGCAACTAGTCCTTTTTGGATATCAATTCTTATTTTTTTGAGATATTTTTTGCTAAAATCAACTTCTAACTTCTAATCTATGGAAACAAAAGACTATAGTTGTTTTGGAATCGGTAATGGCCAAAGAAGTCTATAAAATCAATAACAAAGAGTTTTTTTATCTTGAACAAATGTCACATGATTGCATAAAGTATTTGATAACAATCTTCTGTGTTGTATTTGTAAGATTCTTGATAAGATTCTATATACATTCATTAATATCATGTTTGCGTTACTGAACAAGATATTCTAATCTTGAATTTAAGATTTTTTTAATGTCATACTCTTAATTATTCTCCACATCTATAAAAGAGGTGGCATTTGTCATCTCTTTGATATATCTATTATTTTATATGACTCAAAAAGATCCACATGAAATATGAGATAGAACTTTATAGACTTTGATGTCATGTTGTGACACAATTATATGGTGAAATTATGACTAAAAATAATTTTAATTAATATTCTATTATATTAATTCAAGAAAAATTCAAAATATTTAAATAAGGCTTTTATGAAAGCCTCTTAGTCTATTTTCTAGTCTTAATAGTAAGTAAATAAAAATTAGTTAGTATTTTTACATTTTAGGATATAGAAACTTTGTTACTACCTTAGAAAGGCCATATATTATTAAATTTGGAATAGAAGAGGTAAATAATTGGTATAGTAGATACTAGGGTCAAGTTGATGATAGAATTAGGCTAAAACATCCTTAAGATAGATTAGAAAGATACCTAGGTGTCTGTCACAAACATACTCATGTAAGCTAGTAATTATATATATAAATAAATAGAAGTAAGTAAAAGTAGATAAAAGTAAGTTAATTCTATAGTATTTGATATAAAAGCTTCCTAGAAGCTTCATAGATGTTGCTTTGACTTCATAGGTGTCTTTAATTGACTTTTTGGATTAGAAACATGGTCTAAAGGTTGATCATGTGCCACACATGTTGTTAGCTTGAAGACCAAGCTAACTATGTGGCCCACAAGTAGAAAAACTTGCCTTGTAAGTCAAAGCAAGTATCCTATAAAGTCAACACATATTAAAGGTCCTATAGAACGTTGCCATGTAGCCTCTACTTAGATAGTATATATAGAGACAAGAGTGAAGCCTTCTTCACTCTTGTCAACTTCTTTCTTATTTTCAGTCTAGTTTCAAGAGTCGTCATGTTTTCTAGTCTTAAGCAATAGCCATTCTAGTTCAATATATTATCACCTTTGAGTGATTTCTAAGTATTTTTGAATGACACAAGAGTGTATTGAGATTATCTTTCTTTGGAGTACATGTCCTTGATAGTTTGACAAGAATGCTAATACATTGTTTCTGTCTTATTCTAGAAGTGAGTGAATTATCTCACTTCTATTATTGTATTTTGAAGGTTGCGGACTATCCACCTTTAAACAAAAAAATCTTATTTTCTAACATTGATCTTTTCTTTAAACAGAGTGGATTACCCCTCTTTGTAGAATTTGTTTTTAGAGGTTGCGGATTATCCTCTTCTTATTTAACTTTTGAATTCGTTTGAGTTGTCTATGGAAGGAAAAATCATGGATGCTACACTTGGTAGAAGTGAAAATAGATTTGCAACTATTGCAGGTCTTCATGAGCTTGTCAACACTCTTAGGACCGAAATTTCACGCATCACCAACACCAACTATGGAAGCACTATTCCTACTACTATGGAAGAAGTTTAGAGTCTACGCCAAGAAGTTGTGCAGTTGAAGGAAATAAGTCGATTAGCCTCGTAACCAAATTCTGAGAATTTTGCTTCTACAAGCTCCAGAGAGGCAAGAATTAGTATGCCTGAAAAGTTTGACGAAACAAGATCAAGATTTTGAAGGTTTTTGCAACAAGTTAAACTCTATTTAAGGTTGCATCCTTTTCAATATATTGATGGATTTATTCAAGTTGGATTCATAGGTGCACTTTTATTTGGAAGTGCTCTCTCTTGGTTCGTACCTTTGATGGAGAAAGATTCACGACTACTCTATGATTTGAACTCATTCTTGAAAGTATTTACGGCTACATTTGGAAAAAATAATCAAGAAAGGGTAGTAGAGAGTAAGCTTGTATCACTACGACAAGGATCATGTTTAGCCACCACGTATGTTGTTGAATTCCAAAGTCTTGCTTGTGATGTAGACTAGAATGATAAAGCCCTTATCAATCAATTTTGTAATGGATTAAAGGATAATATCAAAGATTTGTTATTGACAATGCCAACAACAAATTCTTTAAAACAATTCATTGTTCAAGCTATTGTATGTGATAATCGTTTATTTGAAAGATGTCAAGAACATAGATATGGCTGGAGAAGAACAAGTCAAGTCATAGCAATACCTTCTAAATTTTTGAAAACCTTTCTATTAAGGCCAGAGCCAATGCAAATTGATACAGTATGTTTTAAACCCCTCACGGAGTTGAAAAAGACTCAATGATGTCAAAAGGGCTTATGTCTATATTATAGAGAAGCTAAACACACTGCTCAACATTGTCCAAGGAAGCAACACAATCACAAAATGAGGAGTACGATTGCAAAAGAAGACAATGTGTCAAAAAATGAGTTCTTTTAGCTACAATAAGGACTGTACGATTGGAACCATGTGTGACACCTAATCAAGGTCTTATTCTCTCCTCAGATCCCTCACCTTGTTTTACAATAGATGTGTGTTTAGGATCCAAAAATCATAAAGTCTTTACATTACTAGATTCAGGAGCCTCAGCTTGTTTCATAGACAAAGACTTTGTCAAAAAATAAGAAATATCGTTAGTCAAGAAAATCAAACCCGTATATGTAGAAGTCATAGATGGTCATTTGTTGTCTTCTAGTGATATTACCCATGAGACTGTTCCTTTAGATGTAGTACTTAAAGATCATAATAGTGTAGTAATATTTAATGTGATACGATCTCTTTTGAATCTAGTCATTTTAGGACTATCCTGGTTAGAAAAGTACAACCCTCAGATAGATTGGATTTCCCATAACCTTAACTTTTCTAGTAGTTTATTTCGAAATTCTATTAATCAAGAGGAAATACATAAGTCTAGTGCATCTAAGCTCTTACTAGTAGGGACAAGAACTTTCATGCATGCAGCCAAAGAAGGGTCATCTTTTGCTATATATGCCATGCTCATTTTAGATAGTAAAAAGACATCAAGTAGTATTCCTAGTCAATATCAAGAATTCCAAGATATTTTTGAGAAGAAGAATCCAGATATTCTTTCGGAACATCGACCTTATGATTGTTCAATTAATCTTCAAGAAGGAGTTCAACTGCCATTTGGACCAATCTATAGGTTATCACAAAACGAGTTGGCTGCACTAAAGGAGTATATTGACAAGAACTTGGCTAAAAACTTCATACGCCATTCAAAATCTCTAGCAAGAGCGTCGATCTTATTTGTGAAGAAAAAAGATGGATCTCTACGGATGTGCATAGACTATTGGGGCCTTAACAAGATCACCATTAAAAACAGGTATTCTTTATCTTTGATTTCAGGACTTCTTGATCAACTCAATCAAGCAAAGATCTATACAAAAATAGATCTATAAGGAGCATACAACTTGATCCGCATCAAAGAAAGAGATGAATGGAAGACTGCTTTTCGAACTAAGTATGGACATTTTGAATATAATATCATGCATTTTGGACTCACAAACGCACGAGCTGCTTTTCAACATCTTATGAATGATGTTTTTCGTGAGTTTTTAGATGATTTTATCATTTTTTATTTAGACGACATTCTAATCTATTCTAAGAACACAAAAGAATATAAATTCCATATTCGTCATGTGTTACAAAAACTAAGAGATGCAAGATTATATGTCAAGTTAGAAAAGTGTGTATTCAACACTACTCAAGTTGACTTTTTAGGATATATCATTTCCAACGAAGGTCTGATGATAGATTGCAAGAAGGTCCAGAGTATCATAGATTGGAAGATTCTAAGAACAGTATGAGATGTGTAATGCTTTTTTGGCTTTATAAATTACTATCGAATCTTCATCAAGAACTTTTCTCAAGTTGTAGCTCCACTTACACGTTTGACTTGTAAAGACAAACTTGAGTGGAGTAAAGAAGCTAAAGTAGCGTTTGATGCTTTAAAGAAGGAATTTACTTTTGTACCAATATTATATCACGTCCACTTCTCCAAGGCATTTTTTATGGAAATAGATGCATCAGACTTTGCCTTGAGTGTCGTTTTGTCACAAATGGGAGTAGATGACAAGCTCCATCTAATAGCTTTCCATTCCAAGAAATTTTCAGCAATTGAGATTAACTATGAAATCCACGAGAAAGAGCTTCTTGTAATTGTGGATTCATTTCAAGAATGGCATCATTATCTAGAAGGCACCTCAAGTCCAATCATCGTATATACGGATCATAAGAACCTCAAGTATTTCATGTCAGCACATGTATTAAATCATCATCAAGTTCGTTGGAGAATGTCTTTATCAAGATTCGAGTTCATCATCACTTATCGACCAGAAAACAAAAAGGTTTGTCTGATGTCTTGTCTAGACGCTCTTATCTTGCACCAAAAGAAGGAGATGCAGCTTTTGATCAACAAAGAATGGTTTTCTTGAAGCCAGAGCAATTTCATCTTCGAGCAATAAAATCAACATTAATTGTTGATTTAACTTTTCTCAAACAAGTCCAGTTAAGTATGTCTTGAGACCCTCTTGTTCACTATATCAAGAATAATTCTTCTAAATTTCATGATCCCTCTAAATTTGAGTTCAAGAAAAACCTACTCTATTTTGAAGGACGCCTATATATTCCAGAAAGAGAAGCATGTTTATGTGTTCTTCAAGCTCGTCACAACTTTTCAATAGCAGGACATTTTAGATACAATAAGACTTTGGAGCTGATATCTAGGGATTTTTGGTGGCCTCAAATGTGAAAGGAATTCAAATATTTTGTACAATCATGTGATATTTGCTCAAGATCAAAAACTCCTCGTCATCGACCTTTTAGACTTCTTCAACCATTATCCATTCCAGAACAACCATGGTCTTCTGTTTCTATGGACTTCATCACAGATCTTCCAAGCTCAGGTTCTTATGACTCTATATTTGTGATAGTAGATCGCTTCACGAACATGGCATATTTTGTGCTATGTACAAAATCCATCACGGGTGAAGAAACAGCTAAGCTTTTTATTGACAATATCTATCGCTATCATGGGTTACCAAAGGATATTATATCGGATAGGAGAACTCAGTTTGTATCAAGATTTTGGAGAAATCTTTTTAAGATTTTATAAGTAGATATAAAACTATCTTCGCCTTTTCATCCTCAAACTGACGGATAAATAGAGTGCGTAAACCAAGTCTAGGAGCAATACTTAAGATGTACCATCAACTATCAACAATATAATTGGACAATTCTTCTACCATTGGCACAGTTTGCTTATAATAATACGGTGCATTTTTCTACACAACAAACACCTTTCTTTGCCAATTATGGTTATCATCCATGACTTAACATGTTTGATTTCTCAAAAGTTTATAATCTTGCGGCAAAAGATATGGCAAATCGGTTGTCAGAGTTACATGCAACAATGAAGGCGCAATTAAAAGAAGCTCAAGAACGACAAAAAATAAATGTGGATGTCTATCGAAAGGAATAACCACCATTTCATATAGGCAATAAGGTATGGTTACTTCGTCGCAATATCAAGACCACTCGTCCTTGTGACAAGTTGGACTATCCAAGACTTAGACCATTTTCTATTTCTACAGAAATCAATCCAATTGCATATCGTTTATATCTACTAAAGTCAATAAAAATCTATCTAGTATTCCACATGTCTCTTCTTGAACCATACAAGACAATGGACATAACAAGAAGAAGATAAGCTCTACCTCCTCCTATAGAAGTAGACAATAATGAAGAATTTGAAGTTGAAAAAGTCTTAGATTCAAGGCGGCATCGAAATAAATTCAAATATCTTATCTATTGGCGAGGATATGATATTAGTGAACGCACATGAAAGCTAGTAAAGAATCTTGTAAATGCAACAAAGGTGATGGAGGCTTTTCATCAACAACATCCATCAAAACCAAGATAACATTCTACTTTCAATCTTTGTTTGTAGCTTCTTTGTAGTTGTGACGCTAAGGAGATGGAGAACCAACAACCAACAGATTTGACTCAAGAGCCTTCATTTGTTGACTTGTCGGATGAGATATTACGATTGTCACAACCTTCAAGACGATGCAATCGAGATGAAGATCTTTAAGAACGACATATTCTTCCTCAAATAGATGGCGAGTTACAACGCGTTTGATATCACGACCTTGGAAGGGACTCCGAATGTTTGGTGATTTTACTAGAGGTAGAAACAACTCCTGATGGTATTCCAAATATTTTATTTGAAGTAAGTTATGAAGGCCTCAACAACAACCAAATAACTGGGTGGTCTTTCCGCCCTAATATAGGACACTACCGATGGTTGAGAGACCCTATCAATCATCTTTGAAGAGAATAAAGATCAGAGTATGTGGCGAATACAATTTGTCGCATCATAGATTTTCTCAACATATGATGACCACTCCTCATGGAACTCATCTCTAGAAGAGAGGACAATGTCATAGATATACTCATGTAAGCTAGTAATTACATATATAAATAAGTAGAAGTAAATAAAAGTAAATAAAAATAAGTTAATTCTATAGTATTTGATATAAAAGCTTCCTAGAAGCTTCATAGATACTGCTTTGACTTCATAGGTATCTTTAATTGACTTTTTGGATTAGAAATGTGGTCAATAAGTTGATCATATGCCACACATGTTGTTAGCATGAAGACCAAGCTAACTATGTGGCCCACATATAGAAAAACTTGCCTTGTAAGTCAATGCAAGTATCCTACAAAGTCAACACATATTGAAGGTTCTATAGAACGTTGCCACATAGCCCCTAGTTAGATAGTATATATAGAGATAAGAGTGAAGCCTTCTTCACTCTTATCAACTCTTTTTTTGCTTTCACTCTAGTTTTAAGAGTCGTCATGTTTTCTAGACTTTGGCAATAGCCATTCTAGTTCAATATATTATCACTTTTGAATGATTTTTAAGTATTTTTGAATGACATAAGAGTGTATTGAGATTATCTTTCTTTGGAGTTCATGTCCTTGATAGTGTCGACTGTTTGTGAGACAGGGTCGAAATCAGACCTCTAGTCACTAAAATGACTGCATAGGATAAATTAGGGATTCATTCAAAGATCAAAGATTAGATTTTGAGAGCTTGATTCAAGCTCTTTTCAAAGTCATAAGGGTGGTTTTTGTAGGATTTTTGAAGGCGAGGCAATTATTATTCAAAGTCAAGGTTTGTATTTGTGATTTGGATTTTATATAATATAATTAGGGCTAGCAATTTTGGCTACTTCATGCAAATGGTGTAACATCTATAGTTCAAAATTTGATATTATTTGGATTATTGGGTGTCCTAAGTTTGTACAAAATTTTGTGATAATCTAACAATGTAGTTTAGAGATATCTGGTTTTTAGTACAAGAGGATTTTGGAAGTTGGCAGTTTGGGGTTGAGTAGGGTTTCTATGATATCTAGAGATCTACTAGTTTAATCAAAGTGAAATTTGACATGGTCTTGAAGGACTTGAAGATCAAGTTGTACACCAATTTTTGAATCAAAGTTAATATTTGAAGAAGGAGAAATCATTGCTGGGATTTTTGCTTCACTTTTCAAATTGGCAGCCGAGTGACATTAGTGCAACTTTTAGAGGTTTTCTCACAATCTATAAGTTAAATTAGGCTAAAAATTGTTGAGCATAAAGAAGACTTACATTGACAATTGTATGCAAAATTTCACATCAAGTGGACAATCAGATTAGAAGTTACAGCTTATTAAAGCTCACTGATTAGGATTGGGGCTTAAAAGAAAAATCTAAATTTCTTAAATATGAAAGTAACAAGGTAATTGAGGTTTATATATGATTGAGGCTATTATGAAGATTTTTTTTTAGAAATTTTGAATTAAAATTTGGATTATATTCATTGCATATGGGTGAAACCTATTAGGATTTTCTGGATTCTTATAAAATACAATCTTATTTTCTATAGCTAGGTGCCCGGTGCATTCCTAAACAAGACAACACATAATATGACACCAATAGGTGCCATTGTTAAGTAATCTGATTGATTCATATACATATATAAAATGGTCAAAATCTATAGTAATATAACTTGTCATGAGAACAAATAGTCTTGATATTATAACAAAGTAACTATACCTTATCACAAATATAGAATTCAAGTTATTTTTTGTGATAAGCATCAATATTGATTTTTTTTATCTTAATCTTCTTTTAATTGTGCCTTTATTATTGCATGTAGCTCTAACAAATAATTTTTTAAATCTTTTAATGTAAAATTATCAATTTTTAAAAAATCAAAAATATCAAATTATAGATGATAATCATAATTAATAAAAAAATATATTTATTGAGTAGAAGAATGTACCATATTATTATAAAGAAATTCTAATAATCAAAAAAGAATTATCTAAATATCTTTGCTAAAATCAAATTCTAATTTTTTTCTAAATAGATAGTAAAATATAACATGTTTAATATCACAACCTCAAAAAAAACTTCTAATGCTTGATGATATTATTGGAGGTAGGAATCACCCTCAATGTTATTTCAAATATTTTATATAAAAGGAGTTATGAAGACCTCAACAATAATCAAATAATAGGATGGTCTTCTTACCTTAGTATAAAATACTATTAATGGTTGAGAGGACCTATCAACTATCTTCAAAAAGAACAAAGATCAAAGTACATGACAAATACAATTTGTTGTATCTTGGACTTTTTTAACATATGATTGCCACTCCTTGTGGAACTTATCTTTAGAAAGGAAAGGAAAGGAATAATATCACAAACATATATATTTATTAAAATAAGAAATAAAAAAAATGAAAATAAATATAGATAGATTTGATATTATCTTATGACAAAGCTTCTTAGAAGTTTCATAGATACGTATTTGACTTTATACATATTTGTTGTTGATTGATAGGTTAGAAACTTGGTCAACAAGTTAGCCATATATTGTACATATTAATAGCTTATGAAACAAGGTAATTATGTGGCACACATATAAGAAACTTGACTTGTAAGTTACACATGTGTCTTGCAAAGTGGACATGTATTAGAAGTCCTATAAAATATCATTATATAACTCATAATTAGATAGTTTATATAGGAACTAGAATAAAGCCTACTTCACTCTTGCTAATGTCTTTCTAGTTCTTAACATTGTTTCAAGACTTTTTAGTCTTCTCGTCTTTAGGAATAATCATTCTAATTTAATATTTTATTATCTTTCAATAATTTTTTAGTCTTTTTGAGTGACACAAGAATATATTGATTTTTTAGTTCTTTAAAATTTATGACCTTGGCATGTTGCCAACCCAATAAAAATTGTTCAATCTTTTCAACATATAATTAAAAGATGAGGTTGAAGAATCATAATAAAGTAGGCAACAATTGGAAGTTTATTTCAAGTGAAAGAATACTCACTTAAAAGCAATCTAGTGAGCAAGATTAAATTTAGACATAAATTGGACTAGAGGCTTCACTGGAAAGGCCAAGTCAAACCAGATACAAGTCATTATGTACTATAAGTAGGCAATTAGTTGAACATACAATATATTGTTTATAAATTTGACTTTATCTAAAGGTAGATTATCACCTTGCATTTGAGAATATCAAGTATCATCTTCAAACAAGATAGTAATTGGATTTCATGTTGTCATATTATTCTTGTTTAGAACATCATCAATGTATTTGTCATGAGAAAGGGTAACTTAATCATGTCAAACTTAAATACCCAATATATACTCAATTCCATTATTATCAATCATTGAAGATCTTTGATTTAAAAGTTGCTTATAAATTGTTAAATATTGAAAGTTTGTAGAAATTAGAACAAAGTCATCAATGTAACAACCCAAGTATGAAAAAATTAGACATTGATTGCTTAAGGGGAGACATATTGACACTTTCAGAAGGCTGAGAAGAAAAGGGTCAAGGAATTCATACCAAATTTTGGGTGCATGTTCAATCCGTGTAAAGATTTGTGCAAGAGACAAAATTTAGATTTGCTTATTGGCTCTGTAAATCCTTTTGGCTGCAAGATATAGATCTCTTCTTTGAGTAAACCATTAAGAAATGAGTAAAGATGTCATCTTAATGGCTCGGAAAAATGTTCCTGAATAATCAAAGCCTTCCTGCTGAGAAAATCGGCAAGCCGCAAAACAGCCCTTGTATCGTGCTAAGGTACCACCCCAGTTATAATTGTGCAAAAATAACTATTCACTCCTCGCAATTGAGCAATTTGGAGGGCAGTCGACCGAAGTCCAAGTTTTATCATCAAGTAAGGATTTGTATTATATCTACAATGCAATACGCCAATGAGAAGAATGAGGGCAAGATAGACCGTCCTGAAGAGAAATAGGCTCAAGTTTTTGAGTCATGAGGGCGTAGGCAAATGCACTTATATCATTTAATTTGATAGATGTCCATTAATCCTTGTTACAACGTTGTGAAGTCCTGAGCGGAGTAGAGTTTGGAGGTTTTATTTGTCAGAATTGGACTCGTGGTGATGCTCTCAGAGTTGGTGGACTTGGTATACGAGAGTCAATATTTGAAGATGGAGTATTGTCAAGAGGTTTTGAATTAGAAGTCTGAGCGGTTTGTCCTGACGTAGTAGTAATAACTTCATAATGTTCAACAGGAGGCTTAAGCAACTCGTTGAAGTTATCCAAAGAGATTGCTCGCTCAGGAAGTAATGTCTTCAGAGAAGATTACATCTCAACTTGTGAATAGACCCTTGGTACCGAGATGGTATAGGCAATTGCCTTCAACGCTGACAAGCTCGCCGTATCCCACAAAAATGCATGGAACAGTTTTGATGTCAAGCCTCTTCTGTTTTTCATGAGGTAGATGAGCGTAAGCGGGACACCCAAAGATATGTAAGTGACTCAGATTGGACTTGGCCCTTGTCCAAAGTTCTTAAGGTGTTACTTGATTGAGTGCGGATGTGTAGGAGCAATTTTGCTGTAAACAAGCCGTATTTAAGGCTTCTGCCCAGTATGAATTGCACAATTTTTTCAATTTTAAGCATGGTACGAATTGCTTCGACGAGAGTCCTATTTTTGCGTTTTGAGATGCCGTTTTGAGCAGGATTATATAGGTTGGTTAAGTGTTGTTGTATGCCGTGATTAGCGAAAAGTTTTGTGAAAGCATTGGAGGTGAACTCTCCACCATTATTTGAACGTAGGATAAGTATTTTCTTCCCAGTTTGTTTCTCAACTAGTGTTTTATATTGGGTAAAAAGAAGTAATGCCGCTGATTTCTCCTAAAAAAAGCAAACATACATGAATCTTGAGTAGTCATCCACAAATAGGAGAAAATGTAAAGCTCTTCCGAATGAAGGAGCGTTCATGGGACCGCACGGGTCTGTATGAACAAGAGCCAAAGGTTCGGCAGTTCTTGTAACGAGACCATCAGGAAATAGTGTTTTGTGTTGTTTCCTGAAGGTACATCCTTCACGAAAAGGAATTGTAGAATTAAGAGGAGGAAGTCTAGTAAAGTGCGTTCTGGATGAGGAAGGATTCCCCTGTAAGAAGACGCAGCAATATTGAACCAAAGCCAGTTGCACTGTGGGAAGTGTTGTCGCCCAGCCGGATGGTTTTGGAGGTCGGAAACTCTTAGAAATCTCAGAAGAGATTCTTGAGACTGTATCGCAGAAGCACCATGACTCAGTTATATGTGCATAGTCCGCTATCGCGAGGAACAAACACAAAGTATCTTTAGAGGTAAAGTTGTTGGTAAAGTTGTTGGTATGAGGTTTATTACTGCAATCACGCTTTTTCTTCCGGCCAGTCGGAAGACTTGTGGCCAGGTCTCCCACAATAGTGGCAAGTAATGAAGGGCTGACTTCTTGAAGGCCGAGTGAATTACTGAATTGTCTTAGAGGTTTGTTAGATCGTGTAGGCTTGTTATATGGAGATTTTGTAAATTTTCCTTTTAACGTGAAAAGCACTTTACTTGTTTCAGCCTAGAAAGGTTGATAGCATATTGTTGTAAGATGTTCGAGATCAACTCCGTAAATGTTAGAGAGATCATGCCTCCTTGGGAGGACATGCCATGCAATGACAGCAGTTGCATTCACTTCTACCATTCACCTGTGGAAAGGAAACAAGTTTTGAAGACAACGACATGTCTGGTAAGAATTTGCCAAGCAAGACAATTTTGATGAAGACAATTTTAGAGAAATTGGCTGCTGCTTTTGGTCGCAGGAAGCCTCATGACCAACAGTAATAGTATGCCTCTTCTTTTCAGTTCAATACCGACGTGCAGGATAACTTCATCGGATAGGATATTCTCAGAGGTGTAAGATAAGATCCAACATTCCAAACTAAAGTTCTCCTCAAATGATAAGCAATAACCAGCATCTAAGCAGCCATCATCGAAAAGAAAGAGGGAAGTGCACCTCACCACCTACGGTATCAAGCAAAGTCACAGAAATGAACACCTCCAGAAACACAACATCTACAGAATTAGAATTAAAAGAGACAAACTATCGGATGCTGAGATCATAAAACATGCAGTCGAAAACATGCCAATCCTGCAACATAGGCAGCCATTGAGTTTAGGATGAGATGCAAGGGCAAACTTGAACTTACACCAGTCCAGGAGTTGCAAAGGCCACACGGCAACACCATCCCTGATCGCAAGCCCACACAAAGCAACAGGCGAAGACGTATCCCGCAGCGGAGTAACAAACAAACAAACAAACCCCTGAAAGGACAACATTACCATGAAAGGAAACTCGCCGAAGCCTCCAAAACGTGCGATGCTTGACTGTGCGCACTAGGCCATCATGGAGGTTAGCATCGTGGCTAGTCTCTGCAATCTCCTGCTGTGTGCACACGGCATTGCAACGCACACCAAAGTGCTCGCAAACTATCACAGCAACCACAGCAACAACTGTAGACACGGTCGGTTCTGGCTCCATAGCTTTCTGGCTCCTCACACTTCTGACCCACATATGGAAGAAAAAGGAGTTTTTCACGGCGGTGACCCATTTCACGAAACGCGGCACTGGCACTGCTGCAGTGCGCACACGAAATTCGCAGCAGAAGTCGGTGAAAGAGGAGCCAGCCAGCAGCAGTGCTCATCTAAGACGACGATGCAAATGGCGGTGGCACACACAGCGGCGCCGAGGTCGAGTCTTCATCCCTTCGGTATATTATTTCATCTTTTAAATGTTTTTCATTGTCTGGAGTGTTCATCCAAACTCATCCAATCGTATTCATCCAATCGTATTTGGTACGTATAGTTTTAATGGGGTCTTCTTATTGTCTGTCCACCACTGCATTGGAAGTGCAGGATGACCGTGCCAGCGCTAATTTTTGCTGTTTTGAAAGGGCAATTAATTTACTGAAAGGAATATAAAAAAAATAAACAGTTAGGAAAAGGGATTTAGGGTTTAGGGTTTTTTGCTATGACAATGGTGCTTTAGAATGTCTAATTGCAACATTGTTCCCTTGATTCAAAGTAGAGGTGTTGTTTCTGTTGGCATTGTCAACTTTCATTTTGCAGAATAAAACTTAAAGGAAAAACTATAACTACAAGAAAAAATAAAAATAAAAATAAAATTTATATATATATATATATATATATATATATATATTATATATATATATTTATATTTATATATATATATATTTATATATATATATATTTATATATATATATATTTATATATATATATATTTATATATATATATATTTATATATATATATATTTATATATATATATATATTTATATATATATTGTAGTAGAAAATTGGTAACAAAAAATACGTAGGATTCACTACTTGATTGTTAAAAATTGCAAAAATAAGAAAATAAATAAGTAGCTAGAATGAGCACCTAAAGTAAGTCAATGGTTGGATGGCATAAATATCTTAGTAAAAGTGAACTAAATTTAATATGTACACTAGAAGTCATATTGTGGTTTATGTTACTTTTATCATTAAATTTTTTTTCTTGCTTAATACATCATAGAACTTTCAACTTTTTACACTTTTGACTAATTTGCATATAGCAATAAATAATGTTCTACTCATGTCTTAAATGTAAAAAGAAATACCATTTAATTTTACAATTTGATGATACTTAGTACTTTCACAACCATAATATTTTTTATTTACCATGATTCTATTAACTCATATAATTTATTTGAAGTAACTTCTGATGTAAACTCAAATTTTAATAGTCTAAGTTTATACAAAATTAAAATATGCTTTTGCTACACTTAAATACTGCTACTTCTATATAATTTCAAAGAATATTATTTTTGTTGATTGACTAATTCTTTTCATCATTTTTGTATCTTTTTAATTAAAAGTATATAGTTTCTTTTATTTACATATATATATATATATATATATATATATATCTCGAGGGGGAACAAATAATACCTGATTGGCAGGTTGTTTTTAATGATAAGCTCTTGCGAAATTTTACATTGATTCATTGAAAAATATATTTTGTTCTATTTGTTAGTTTATTTTAATTTTTAAGTCTTGAAATTACTAAAAATAAAAGTAAAAGAATGGAAAAAAGTGAATTAAATATGAAGAGAATGCCAACTTTTTTACAACAATTTATAAGACGTCTAATTTTATTTTTATATCAATACATGATACTCTTAAATCATCAATTCCAATCTATATTGATCCTAAACTACTAGATGATGGGTAAGGGCTGGACCCAAGAGTTTTAAAAATTGTTCCAAAAGTATTGGCAAATTGAATTTCAACAGTAAAAGCTTGACCATGCCTCAAAAATAAGTGCTTGGGTAAACCTCGTCCTTGGGTCAAAAAATAAATAAAAAAGAAAACAAAAACCACCAATTCCTTCAATAAAAATTTAACCTTTAGGATTTAGACAATAAACTCAATATCATTTTTTTATATATATTTTTAAAAAGTACTTTAGACTAGCCAAAATAAATTGTATGGTTGTTGCTAGATTTTTTGTTTATCAAAATAAGAAGAAAAAATAAAATATAATAACTACTTTTTGGCAAAAAAGAACAATTTGGATTTATATAATTATTGCCTCAATGCTTTTTGTTTTGTAGAATTTCAACATGAATATCTATAGGATTCTAACTAAGTTTTAATTTGTGTTTATTCAATTTATTTTTATTATAATATATTTTCTAACTATTTGAGTTCTTTTAATTTGATTACTTGAATATTTTTAAAAGACTATAATTTTATTTATATTATATGTATTATTATTTTTGTATGATTTCTTAAAAAATAAAAAATAAATATATATATTTTGTAAAATAACTAAATTGAAATTTACTTGTGAAACATAGTGAATATTTAATGGTGTTTATATATATATATATATATATGTGTGTGTGTGTGTGTTATATTTATATTGGAAATAAAAATACAAGTTATGCTATTCAAGGATTGATATTAAGTAGTCACAACATAAAATAATAAAACTTAAAATAAATATATTTGATTAAATTATTTGAAGTATAAATATCATTTTTTTGTTGATATTAGTAATTCACACTAAACTTTGTTCAAATTAAAATTAATTTGATTTCATTTAGCTTTCAAACATTTTGAAATTTGTACAAATAGACTAAAAAAGATTATCTAGTATTTAAATAAACATATATTATATAAATTTAAACTTATTACTTTAAATACTAAATAACACATCGTTATATAAATTAAAAATTATTACTTTACATAATAATATTTTAATTAATTTCAAGTACAAATAACTTAATAATCTTAAACCAAATTCTTTAAAGAATACTTATTTATCTGTATAATTTAATTTTAAAAAAATAAATAAAGATATGAATATTCATTTATTTTAAAAAATTATTTGACATATATTGGATTTATTTTTTTCCTAATTAATTTTGAAAATAAATAGTCTAAGCCTTTGATATTTCAGCTTGTTGCAATATATATTTTTTAAAGCTTATATTTTCTGAATGATTTTTATAAACATATTTTTTGAAAGATTTTTATTAATATATTTATTAATATATTAAAAAAATATTAATAAATATATACTAAAGTATATTAATAAATATATACTAAATTATGTATATTTTAAAATATTAATTTAAGTATATTCTTTGAAATTAGCTTATTCTTTTGCAATATATTGCAAATTATTCTAAATATTAACTAGAAAAATTAGACAATTAGAAAGAAAATAATTTGGTTGAACATTGAAAAATAAATTATTTTTATTATTTTATTGAAAAAATATATATTGCTTTAAAATATTATTACAAATTTTATATTAGTGAGAATTGGATGCTTTGTAAATAAAAAGAATAGATATCTTATTTTACAATTTGTATACATATAGTTGCTTTGAAAATAAGAAAATAATTTTTTTAGACTTAAGATACAATTTATATTTTGATTTTATTCTATTGGAAAAAATTAAAGACTGTGATAATTCTAATCTATTTTTGAAATAATACTCTTTAAATTAAAATAAGTCTAAAATAATATTTTCTAAATCAAAGATATAATAATATCAAAAGATATTATATTATTATATCTATAGATAAACAAATTTATAAGAAAGTTTTATAACTAATATCTTTATATGATAAAAATCAATCATTTATAATTTATACCAGTATTAGTTCAAGTTATTGTTCGAAAGAGGTTTTGTAATATTTAGCAATATCTTTATTAGAAAAGCATACATAGGCTTTAATATTTTACAGGATAAAGGCAAAAAAGTTTATAATTTTTGTATTATAAACAATATATATATATATATATATATATATATATATATTATAAAAAAAAATTAAATTATATCATGAGCCCGTTATTATTATTCTTTTAATAAGATTCTAACCACATGATTCTTATAGTAGCTAGATTAAAAACAATTTCTTAACAAATTATCTTCTCTAACGAGTTTTCATTTTAATTTTTGATTTTATTACTTCTTTAGGCTATATATATATATATATATATATATATATATATTGCAAAAAACTTTAAAAAATATAATATGAATTAAAAATATAAACCTATATTAGATTGTACATTTAATATAGTGATAATTTTTTAAAAACATTATTAAATTATTAAGGTAGAATCTAACAAAAAAAAATTAATGAAATTTAAAATATCAAATATTATCATCACGCTTAAATATTAAAATAAAATAAATTATAATTTTAAAAATTTTAAGGTATTTATAAAAAAATCATTGTAATTTTAAAAATTTTAAGGTATTTATAAAAAAATCATTATAATTTTAAAAATTTCAAGGTATTTATAAAAAAATCATTATAATTTTAAAATTTTCTTTTCTAAACTTCTTCGTTTATAAATTTATCCAAAGTAAAGAAGATATTATTTTTAAAATTCAGAAAAAATATATGTTTTTTAATAAAAATAATTATTTATTACTCTTTTAGAAAATTAATATTTAGTAGTTTATAAAAAAATTAAGAATCAAAAAAAATTCAAAGTATATATAAAATTTAAGAATTAAATTACTTATTTATTTCGGGATCTAAGAAGATATAATAGTCTTATTGATCATATTTAATGATTTTCTTCTATTTTACTATATTGGAGTGTTTTCTATTTTAAAAACTGAATTGTAAAAATTTATATCATAAATTGAAGTTTTTTTGTATTATAGAATTAATTTGATGATTTAATTAAATTAATAACAATAATAATCATTACTAGGAAAACTTAGTGGATCTATTAAATAGTGAAATAATTGTATATTTTGTTGAATATTTCTTGTACTGAATTTAATATTAGTAGTTAAATTAGAAAATTTCTAAAGTCCACTCTTACACATACATTCTTTCATTTTGAGTTCTTATATTTTTATTTCTAAATATTGTCTTTAAATTAATAATGTATGAATGTATGTATGTATGTATATATATATGAAGAATTAATTTTTTTGATAAATGTATTGTCAAATTTTAAATACTTTTTAGATATTTAATTTAATTTTTTATATGCTTTGTTTATATTATAATAATTTAATACTTTTAGATACCTAAATTTACAATAAAATTTATTTATTTAGATAAATAGGAAGAAAGCACAAAGTAACTCCTAAATTTTAAAAAATTTATTCAAGTTAAAATAACTTAATATTTCTATTCTGATAGACATAGTTATCTTTGTTTTAATAAAGTATTAATTGAGTATTAGTTCAAAAATAATTTCTCCCCTAAACTTGCATATTCTAATTTTTTGTCTATTTGATATCAATATTATTTCTTGTAGTAATATTAAAAAACTGAGTTATTAATTTTCTTGAGTTTCTCGATTGTTATTCTTCAAAAAAAAAAAAATAATGTCAATGTAATATTTACATAAAGAACATGTTTAATGTGCTAAAATATAAAATAAATCTAAAAATATAAAAACTAAGCATGGATAACCTAATTTTATTTGATATCACAGAGCATGGAATTCATTATTACACACAATATACTTTAGATTAAATGGTTATATTTTTTAAAATACCAAGTAAATTTAAAAATAATATATTTTTCATATGAAAATCAATTAATACAAATATCACCATGAAAAGATGTAAATACTCTAGTATTTATCAATCACAAAATTTTGGTTGCCATCTTCTCAATTCAGATGTGGTAATGATGGTCATATGTTTGCCCTTTGTTGTCATAGTGTTCATTATTTAGATATACATACTAATATTATTAGTAGTGTTTAGTATTGTTAAGAATTATTGTTGGATATATAAACCATTTAATCTCATTAAAATAGTTTGAAGATTTAGAGTTGAAATTAATAATCAATTCATTATGTGTATATATATATATATATATATATATATATATAATTTTAACTAGTACAGATTACAAACATGTAAACAAGTTCTAAGAGCGTACATGCCTAAATTCGAGAAAAGTAAAGTCTTGTTCCACAGGCTTAATGTAAAATTCCATAATTTGTTATATTTGTTTTGCAAATTTTTATCTTCTTTAATTATAAATGTTTTACGTTTTTTTTATTAAATTTCTATTCGAATGGTAGGATGTGTTTGTTATAACCAATTTTATGTGATGAAATGATATTGATTATTTAATTGATACAACCAAAGCTTTTATTGTAAAGATTTTGTATCTACAATAAATTGTTCAAACGATTGCATAACCTTGGTTTTTATTTATATTATTTCAAATCCTCCAAAATACTGAAAAGTAGAAGATCTTAGATGTTGAAACATATACACAATTATTTAGTTTGCTAAAAAAAACTTTGTATGATATTAGTCAATTTCGATTTTACTTTATTGCCTTTTTTGTATAAATGTCAAAAACACAAGTGTTTGAGTAGAGATATAAAGGGATTTGCAATAACAGAAATGTTAGTTATATAGATTTTTGTAGAAATTTATTCATGTATGGCTTGGTTGGTTGCATCCAATTTTATTCCAAAAATATTTTTAATATCTTTTTAAGATTAAAGTCTTTGTGAGGTTTAGACATGAAACATGTGGAATTCTTTGTTTCACAGACTGATCAAGGTAAGTCAATTGTAGTTAAATGACAAATCAACCTCAAAATTTCTGGAAAAAATATATATATAGTATTTGGTAGCAATGGAATATATATATATATATATATATATATATAGCAAATTATCATAAATGATTTATTATTCTAAAAATAACAAACAAGAATAGCACATTGGTAATGTAAAAATACAATGAATGTAATTTGCAATCTAAGGTCATCCAAGTATTGTAATTAGTATGATTTTCTAGATAATTAGATGTTTATTGTTATTTATTTTTAAAATAATACTATTTTAGTGTCGCCTATTTGTTTATAAATGTATGTGTATATCTAATAGACAACTTGAAAATGTTTTACATAACTTTTTCATTTTGTAATTTTTCATTTTTGTCCAACAAATTGTACACGTGGTTGCTTTTTGGACATGCACTTATTCTTTCACATTGATTTTGTGCTAGTTACATTATTTCCATTATTATTTCATGTACATTTGTTTCAATTTTAGACATTTGCAGAGGACTTTTTGGAAAACAAACCCAGTATTTCCAAACAATATGTTATCAATTCATGTTCAGTGAGGCAATTTGAAACAATCCACAACTGCTCAAACATACCTATTCATAGTCTTCAACAGCCATGAATATCACTGATGTGTGCATGAGAAGAGTTATTTATTTATTTATTTTAATATAAAATATGCATATCACGTGTGATCTAGTGCAAAGCAAAACTAGAAGTATGTACCCAACAACTCATTACACAACAAATTGTCTTGCCAATGATATGCTAACCATAATATTACATATTCAGGTTTCAAATCCCAATCCAATTAACATGGCTCAACAAATGTCATTAATGAGAAAGAGGCAAACAAACAACAAAACAAAGAACAAAAAAAAAAAAACTCTCCATCCCAAAATGCACAAGAAAGTGGGCTAAAGCAAGTTGAAGCCCATGACTACATTAAGCAAAAAGAAATGTTTCACAAGCCAAATATAACCAAGAGAATGGGGGCTAAAGGGGCAGGGGAGCCTTGAATAACAATAATAGTAATAATAATAGATCAGCTTTGGTTGGGTGTAGCTAAAACCCACACACATAAAAAAATAAAAATAAAAATAAAATCCACCAGATCTCACCACTTTGTCACGAATGTACGCCAACAAATACAATACACACGGACATCGAAGTACGAAATACGATACATGTACCATACATATACGATATGGGATCGCGTTCCCACGGCGGTTAAGGGGAAGCGAAGCAAGGGCGAGAAATTAATTGGTGGGGCAGGGCAAAGCCCTGCCCCACCCTGCCCTGCCCGGATCTTTTCGTGGCCAGGAAGCCAAGCTTGCGCTAAGCTTAGCAAGTGAATGAGTGAGTGAGTGCGATGCCGCAATAACAACGAAGTGTGCTGCCATCGCCCTTTCGCTAGCAAGCAAGCCCTCGTCTTCGTCTTCGTCTTCTTTCAGTTCGCGGTGGCGTTTCTTCAGATCCATTGCTTGCTGCTGCCGCTGGTGTTGTTGTTGTTGTTGTTGTTGTTGCTGGTGTTGTAGACATCCTTGGCTATGGCGCCCTACCTACCGAGAGCGTCTGACGTAATGTGATGTGGTGGATGGGGGAATTGAGGCGGTGATACGGTTTCGTGGTGGTGGTGGTGGTGGTGGTGTGTGTGTGTGGAGGGAGCTCTGAAAGCTTGTTGTGGCGGATGATTGGGCGCCTTGAACGACTGGCTTGGAACGACGAACCGTTTGACAGGAGACAAGTCACCCCCGGGGGTCTGCGTACAAGTTTGTTCGTTCTCGGGGTGAGGCCCTTGGTTGGGAAGAGTGTTGTGGAGGCGAGTTGCGTGGTGTTGGTCTCTCTGCCTTCGGTGTGAGCTGGTGAAATTGTGCGACAGGGGACGGGGAGGCGTCGTGCATGAAGAGCGTGTGTGCGATGCTGTGATTTGATTGTCAAGGGGCGATTGGAAGATTGGAATTGGTGTGGAGTTGGGCCTTGGTGCCTTACGAAGTGCGTCGTGAAACCCTACGTGCTTGATTCCTGTTTTTGGCCACTTCTTTGTGTTCGCCAGAGTTGGCGATCCCTTTTGTTGGAGGAGTTTGTGGCTTGCTGCTGTGAAGGTGACGGCTAAGGCGAAGCATCGCTGGCAGATGCAGAAGTTTAGGCAGATTGCCTGAGGTTGACAACTATACGTCCAAGTGCTAGTTAAGCACCTCCTTGAAGTGTGGAGGCGGTTGGTTGTGTTTCGTAATTTGCTCTGCCCGGAGATTGTTCTATAAGGCGGGCGCGAAAGGGTCTGTTTCAGGAACCCTACACATATATCATTTGGGAGGGTTCCTGCTCTTGTATTCCTTGTGTATGGTGTGGTTTAGTCGCTGTTGAACAGCCTTTGTTTGGCAGAGTGACAGACCTAAGGATCTTAGCTTGTGCGAAACGGTAAGACAGGAAGGAGTTTTGGAGATTTTGATGGGCTTGGAGATTTAATTGGTTGAAGGTGTGGTCTGACCGGCTTATCTGGAGCTCTCTACCACTTTCACTTTTCATTCTCGCCCGTCGCTCGTGCGCAAAGTGTTTGTGAACATTTTCGGCTTACTTGGGACAAGGGATCTATCAGGTGATGCATCACGCATGCTTCTGAACAAGAGTTCATATATTCATTTTTGTGGAGTTACATGAGGGTTACTGAAGAGATAGATGTCTTGCTATGGCCCCCTTTGTATGTTAAACCTGATCTGCCTTTTAATAAGGGAACCAGTCTCACGCAAGATTCTCCAATTGAATCTAGACTGTCTTCTTTTGTAAGTCTCTTGGTCAAGTATGATATGATAAGAGGCCCTACGCTGGTCTCTGCTTGTTGTCGAAGGGAAGTTAGTGAGGTTTTTTTTTTTTTTTTTTCTTGACTTTCATGGTATGCTGGAGTGCTGTGATCGAATCCTTTGCAATGTTTTTTTGACATTGTTGATACCCCTTGGAGGGCATTGTAGCTTGTCATGTTATTGAAGGTTGAGGATAGTTTTGACCGTGCTTCCGAATGGGAAGATGCGGACTTCTGTGTGAACAAGTGGACCTAATGCACATGTGTTGTGAATGTCTGTGGGGTCGGGTGGTTGGTTTATGATCCGGATATCTAACGAAGGAAGATGCTGACTTTTGTGTTCCGTGGAACTGTAAATAGTGTAGGATGCCGAAGGAGTCTCGTAACCTGTCGCGTTTGTCGTCCGGTTCACAGAGTTTGCGGTATAAGCCGTACTCGAGATATGGGCAGAGCGGGGCACAAGAAAGCTCTTCTACGGAAGGTGAAGATTCTGTAGAGAGAAAAGAGTGGGAAGAAGCAACATGTCCCGTATGCATGGAACATCCACACAATGCTGTTCTGTTGATTTGCAGTTCTTATGCTAAGGGTTGTCGCCCTTACATGTGTGATACGAGTTACCGGCACTCAAATTGCCTGGATCAGTATAGGAAGGCTCACGAACTCCGTGATACACTACCTTTGGCTAGCGTTGGGGAAGCAGATGTTTCAGTAACCGAACAAGCAGTTGTGAATAGGGTGGATGATTTCGAGGGCGAAAGAGGCTTGGGGCCTGCCCTAGGGCGTGTTGTGAGAAGTCTAGGAGAGAGTGGCGGTGTGGACTACAGACGGGAGGCATCCGTGGAAGTGGGTGATGTGAGAGATGGTACTTCGGGCCAGTCGTCTGCGGGGGCAAGCAACGAGACGGACAACACTAACACCGTCGTGCCAGCAGAAGACCCGGATGCAGGTGAGCTTTTATGTCCCCTCTGTAGAGGAAAAGTGAAGGGATGGAAAGTGGTGGAGGCTGCCCGCTCACACCTGAATCAGAAGCTGAGGTCATGTGCTCAAGAGTCATGCAACTTCAGCGGGCCGTACGAAGAACTTCGGAAACACGCTCGATGCACACACCCATTAGCCAGGCCGTCGGAGATTGACCGCACTCGACAAGATCGTTGGATTCAGCTGGAGCGGCAGCGCGATCTAGGGGATGTACTGAGTACGATACAGTCAACCATGCCTGGCGCGACTGTGCTGGGAGATTATGTGATTGATGGCGATGGTGAAGGGGACGATGAGGAGGGGGACGAGAATGATTTTCCGGGGGATGATGGGAATTGGTGGACGGTGTTCCTGCTGTTCCAAGTGTTTGGTCCAGCAGCATCGATGGCCGGGGGAAGAGGCCCGCCATCTTTGGTGCGGGGTCGGTACCATACACCTCGAAGTAGTGCGGCGCGCAGCACTTTATGGGGAGAGCCGGCTCAAGGTAACAGTGCGAACAGATTGACTGGCAACTCATCTGGGAACAACGAGAATCTGGGAGGGAGCATAGTGTCTCGGAGTCACAGGCGCAGAAGTCGGGAGCGTGGAAGGGGCCATGGTTTATAGTTGGAATAGGCAATTGATGATTCATGAATTGTGGCTGTGCGACTCCGTGAAGAGTCTTTCATGGAGGGTGGCCATCATGGAAGCACCCGCAACTGGCGTAGGGTGTCAGACAAATGATTAAGCCAGTGACTGCAGGTAGTTAGATCAAGGACTGCAGCTGGATAGGTTCAGTGTCGCTGGAGAATTGTTGTTGTGTATCCATTCAAGTACATGGTGGAAAATTGCACGACGGTCTGGGTGTGTGACGAGTACGATTTGGGTCGAGGTTTACGTGCTCAGTGATATTTCGCTGCAAGTGGGACACAGAATATGTGGCTACTTTACATAGAAGGTTATCAGGTCATTCGTGTGAAAATTCGGTGCTATCTCTTCATCACAATGCTGTGTTATCAATAGTGCACCTCTTTTTATTTTCTTGTTTCACTGCAGGAACCCAAGAAGTCTCCTGTTTTGGTGATAAATTGCACGATGCGCAGCGGTAGTAGACGCTACCAGTGACCTGAATAAGTGCCACATTCACGTCCTAGGGTTTCTTGTGGGTCCGTGTCAGACCTCGGCTCCCAAGCAATAGCTGTATTCAGAAAATGCTCCAGTTACGAACTCAGATGAATTGGACGATCTCGCTATGATTGAACAACTTTGTTGATTGAATTATTTTCTATGTGCCTTCATTACTTGAAGGTGACCTGGGCTGTCTCGGCCACGAGGTCTGCCGTACTAATGGAGACGCATATTCGAAGGATTAATTCTTGAGTTACTCAGCAGTTTCTTGTTATCTCTTCATTTCTTAGTTTACATGGATGGATTGCTGCATTGGCCTTCCTATTGTGCAACAGCAAGTAGGTTATGTTGGAGGTACTGCTTTCGCATCGGTAGTATCGTTTGCCTAAGGCTGGTGTTGAAATTATACGTAGTTTTTTGTTGTGCACTTCTTGACTATGCTGATGACGCAACCAGGATTACAGATCGAGGTCTCGCTGAATGATTTCCTTCGTGGGAACAATATTCTAAACTTATTCAGATGCTGGTCCATCCCGTCAGTGCATGTGCAGCCATCACGTCAGCCACTCCTTTCGTCCAAGTCCTCACAGACCTGTCGCATGGCCTCCTATTGTTTGCACATCAGTGAGAAGTCGGCTTCTACAAAACATTGTTCTACGTCCAAATCGACACAACGCACACGTTTGAGGTCCACACTATCATGGATCATGCAGATAGTTTATTATTACCTGCTGGATGGGTTCACATCTGGGAACCACGATTGTTGGCAGCCGACTTGCGTGAGCATCGCAACTCCGAGACGTTGGCCAAACAATAGAGTTCACGTCCAAACTACATCGCAGACAGTAGATAAACAATGTGACGAATTTATGCACTTTTTTCATTGACAACATACCACAATCCCAAGGCAAGAAAACTCACGGTGACACTACCGAGTGTGTTTTGCCTTACAATTTATAGTTTGTCTAGACAGGATACAAGAATCTCATCACAAGAACCAAGACTGTCGATCACGTTGAAAAGGGCTTCGATGAAAAGAGATGGCTGGGTTGAACGTTCTGTGTTTAGAATGGTGGGTTGTTGCAGCAAAATGTGAACAAGACGTGGGGGAGGAAGAGACACATACTGCAAGGATATGGGCATGGCTCCCAGCTATTGTGCAGGTTCATGCAAAGGAGGGGATCAACAACAGCCCACGTAGTAAGGACAATGGAGCCAGCAGAGAAATGCGTGTGAGGATTGCGTTTGAGACAGGGCAAGCAGGGCTCTAGTGCTCATTTTAGCTTCTCTTCCTTGTCAAAGAAAAGACTTGAGAAACTATTCCTGATCATCTAGATTCTAGCAATTTTTTGCGGTGGTGCAGAAGAACAGCTTGAAGGGACCATGTAAATGTGAGAGGGCCCTTGTCATTTTAAATTCTGCTGTCAATTAGGAGATAGTTTGCAAAATATTAGAACCTGCCTGAGCATTAATGATGGAAACAACAGCAGTTGCAAGTCATGCTTTTAATGCAATTGTTATATGAAAACTATGGTTTAGTGGTTTTAAATGTGATAGTTGAATATTGGAATAAGGAGTAGATGTTGATGAGAGTTGGTGATAAGTGGGTATTGATTGGTATTGTATTTGATCATAATAATAGGTTGGTAATGGTCAGCAGTGGCTTGTAGAGTATGGTTGAAAGATGTACTAAGTTTGAATAATGAACTGAGTGTGGATTGATTGTTGAGAATAACTTATTGATGGGTCGAACAAAAGAAAAGGAAAAGAAATCAATTCTGTAAACAGAATTAAAACACTCACATGTACGATACTTTTTTACTTTTACTTTTTATTTTTTTAGATGTTGAAACTTGTGAATTTATATTTTAAGAGAAGATTACTAAATAAAAGATAGTTTGTATAAATCAATTATGTATTTTTTGTATTCTAATCAAAAGTTGGTGTCTATAAAAATATTTTCGAAGTTCTCTGTTAATAGAATTTAAAATTCCTTTTACTGATATTTATATTTTGGCATAACTTGGTCTAAATGAAAATAACTCCGTCATTTTTTTAAATCTTTGAAGAAACTTTCTAGAATCTTTTAATAATAAACTTGGAAGTAAAGACTTACTAGAAAGATTTGTTAGAAAGATTTGTTTTAATAGCTTGATTGAAAAAATTTCTTCAAACTTATTTTTAGTAGTATTTAAAAGATACTATTTTTAATTCTTCAAACTAGACTATAAAGAATTCTTAAAAAATTATTTTTAGTAGTATTTAAAAAGATATTTTAAGAGAAATTTTGAATAGTTTTGGTGGTAAGAAATTAGAAGCTTATACTACAAGTATTTCACTTTATAAATAGTATATATAAGGAAAATATTGAGGCTATCATTAGTCTATTTAATTCCTCTATGAAATCTTGTTTTTATCTACATTATAAGCCTTCTTGTATCTCAGCCATAATTATGTGGTTATAATATTTGAATGTAATTGTTTGCTGTCCACACCCATTACTTGTTCTTGTGAGAAAATAGTTGATGTAATTGAGTTATTAAATTCTATCTCTTATAACATAGAAAATTTACTATCTATTATGTTGTATATAAGGTTGTGAAGTTGATATGTAGATTACTTAACTAAATTTGGATTTTAAAAATCAACCTACTTTAGATATATTATTTGGTTTTGTAATTATTTAATGAGTAAGCCAAAATACTTTTTCTAGGCAATTTTTTTTTTGTAATATATTATATCCTATTTCTTTAAACATTACCATATTCAAAGTTGTTGCAACATTTATATAAGAAGATCAATTTTTTCTAACTATGCATAGTTATAAATTATTTAATAATATAAATTTAATTAATATTTTTTATTAAATATAATTAGCATAAGAATGTTTTTATATTTTCATAAGATATTACTTGGATTATACTATATTATTCTACTAAAAATATTATATATACCTAGATAATTATAAATTATATACTAAAATTAATATTCAAAATATCGGTACAAAAAATAAAAAAACTCATTGGTAGAATATTTCTATGATTTAAATATATAAAAAATAATTATACAAATTAACTAAATAATCTAAATTTAGCACAAATGTAACATAAAATAAATTCAAATCACACACTTTATTGGCAATTGCTACAATTTTAGTTTATTTTTATTTTTATATAATGAGTATATGTTTAAAATTTTAATATATATTATATATATTTAATATATATTTTTAATAAAAATTTAATATATATATATGTATTGGTTTAAAAATTTTAAATTTTAAACAACATATAATTATTATTATTATAATTTTATTTTTATTTTTATAAAAACTAATACATCATTGTATTAGTAAATATATTAAAGTATTTAATTATTGTTATTTTTTTACATTGAGCTACTACAAAAGTAAATAGGATCAAAACTAAAATGATTTTGATTTTTTATAAATAATTAAAGAATAAAATTTATCTAATAATAGAATATAGAATCTTTATTAGTATTAAAATTAAATGTATCTGAACTATTAAAATTAAATGTATCTTGGTTATAATTAAAAAATAAAATAAAATATCATTGAATCGAAATTATTAGCTATAATTTATTTCTATATTTTTAATTTTTTAATTTTGATCCATTCTTCTCGAATTAAATTATAAAAAAATTATAGAATATATTTGAATATTATTTATTAACATGATTTCTAAATCTTAGAAGACAAATGACATCAAGTTATAAATCTTACACCATATCATGCCTCCTAGCAAAATTCAGAAAAATTGTCGATTTTGAGGAATAAAAAGGTCTATTAATCTTAAATATTTTTGCTCATTATTTTCAAATAATAAAAATTTCTATAAGGAGAAAATAAAATTGAAGTTATAAATCTTGTATAATTTAATATATATTTTTAAATGAATATTTTATATAAATTTGAATAGTTAAGATCAAAATTATTACAACTTAAAGATATAAAAATATACTAATAATTTAATAATAGTCATTGTAAATACTTTTTTAAACTTAAATATTAATTTTTTTTCTAATTATTGTTAATTTTAATTATAAAAATTATCATATCAAGGGTGTTACTTATGGTACCACAATTTTGCTAGGCCACCATCATTTGCCATCTATTACATGTCACCATAAGTTTTTCTACAACCACTACAACTTGTCACTCTTTGAACATATTTCATTAATTTTTTTATTCTAAAATAATATCTATTAATATTTTTACTATATATAAGTATATATTAAAATAGATATTGAATTTAAATTTAACATAAAATAATAAATAAATTAATAAATAAATAAAAGTTTATGGTGGTAGTAGCAAAATTATAATGGCATGTAGTGGATAGTAGTGGCAATAGAAAAAACTTCAATGAAATTAACCACATCCTAAATCTATACTTTGATAAAAGTGTGTACTAACTTCTAATATTACTTTTAGTTGAATCATTATTATTCTTTAATTTAATGTATTTTTTTTTTATTTTTACATGATTTTTTTGTTAATTATTTCTTTCTTAAATTAAGTGATCTATTTTTATAATTGTATAAAAAGATTATATATATATTTCTAGATAAGTAATTTATATTTCATTTAAGTTAAATATAATATTAATCCAGCAAATTAAATTATATATTTAGTATAATTTAGACCTAATAGTAAATTTAAGTATAGAGTGTAGTATACATTTAATTTAGTTTAGACCTAATATTATGTTTTAATAATTTTAGTAATTTAAAATTAAAGAATTATATATATATATATATATATATATATATATTCACATATTTTTAAATGCAATCTAAAAAAATGGTTATATATATATATATATATATATATATATATATATGTATATAAAATCAACAAAAATTATTATGTAATTAGTAGAAAATTTATGTCCAAATTTTTTAGTTGAGGATTGCAAGAAGAAGTAACAAATTCAAAAATCCCAATTTCTATGTTTGATATGAATTTTCAGTTGAAATTAAATCTTATAATTTTTTTTTTCCAAATATTTTTTTTAGATTATTTAAGACATTTTATAATTTATATTTTTAGGCACAATGCACGAAATGAGAGTAAAATAATAATCTAGATTCAGTAATGTTTTTAGATGAAATGAATATTTAAATTTATATTTAAATTTTTAGTTTTCTTGATGTTCACATTGTATATTGAATGATCTTAATAATGAATTTATTATGTAAATTATAATTTTTGTATCCAAAAATTGATATTGCTAATAATACAAATGAGGATAATATCAAAAAGAAGGAAAGACAATTAAATGAATACAAAACAAGGTGATTTGGAGGTGGGTGTGTTCATAATCAGATTTAAATAATTTTATACTTGGCATAATTTCTTTTCATAAATATGTATTAAACATTCTTCTAAAAACATTAATGACTATATATTACACCAATAAGCAAATTTTGTTATTGTTGTGTAGTAAATTTTTGAACTTCAGCTTGAAATGAAAGTAGTATAATTCATGATTCAGGGTTGCATAATTTCATTTCCATTCTAACTTCTAAATTTCAATTTATTTATAAAAATAACGTACAGATATTAAAAACAACTTATTGTGGCATCTAAACCAAAAAAAATGTTTAAAACAAAAAGGTGTTACATATTGAAATCCAATAAAATTAGAATAAATTTGAAAATTTTGAGGGAATAAGAGTTTGATATCAGATTTTAATGAACTAAGAACAGTTAAAAAATTATACTTGTATCTTTTTGGATAAAAATGTGTCTCCATTACAGATTTAGTCAAACAGCTCAAAATAATTTTTTGTAAGGATTTACAAGTATTTTTCAGTAATTTGTAAATTTAATACTTCACTAATAATTATTGATCAGATTTATTATAATCACAGTAATAAAAAAATTATCAAATGTTATTACTTATTGATATTTTTACAAAAGAATTGCAGTGTTTAAATATTTTAAAAAATAAAGCACACAAAACCCTAAAATTATTTTAATATTAAAAATTGCTGTAGTAAATTCGTGTAGGAATATAATTTTTTTCTTTTGTTTTTATAAAGAATAATTTCTAATGTATAGTGCATAATATAAAAATACAAACAGAGAGAAATAAATTCCCAAGGTTTAAGGAGTATTTTGAAGTATCAAGTGCTTATATGTTACACAAAATTTTACTCACAGAATTTAAAACCAATGTGTTTAGATTCTGAATGAATGTGCTGTTTATTGTGTGCATTCCTTAAAGAAAAAATGGAATGATTTATTTTCTAACACATTAAATACATATTAAACATATTTTTAATAAATTCAAAGATTAAGTCACCAATCTATCATTGCATGTAAAATATGATGTTGAAATAATTCACAACATTAACTTGAATATCAGATGATGCATTTCATTACAGAGCATTTCAAGAATATTGCAAAAAATGCAACAGACCAACAAAAGAAATGCACCAAAATATGGAGATTTGTTCTCTTTGGGAGTGTCCATTTTTACAGGGGTGAGCTCTTTGTTATATATATATATATATATATATATATTCATATAAATCTTTGCATAATGAATAACTCATAGGGTCATTAAACCCTCTGATGAAACCGGTTCTGATAAAAATTGCTTCAAACTCAATAACGGATTCAAAATTATTTTTAGATTAACAAAGTTAGATTTTTGATAGTTTTGTTTAAAGAATACCTTCTTGTTGAATTTAAAAAACAATTAGAAAAATGGAATAAAGAAAACAAGTAGTAAGAGCGGAAGAAGAAAGAGCAAGAAGAATGATGTTCCACTTGTTGATCTTTCCAATTGTAAATATGAAGTCCTTCGTATTGTTCTTGAGAAGAATGGTTGGGAAGAAGGTCAAGAAGATGACAAAAGATGCCATCTCATTTGGACTGGTAACCTGCAACTCCTTTAAACCATTCTTTATTTTACGTGATTTGGTTATCACTTTCTAATAATTCTGAACCAATTTAGTTTTATATTTTTTTTTATCATTTTTTTCATTTTAAGGATTAATATCTCAAGCAGTAAAACCCTCAAAAAGTTATTTATTTTCAGAAATAATTTTATTTTTCTTACAATTAAGCTTGATATTTTAATATTCAAGTGCATATGTATTTATGGTAGGATTGTTTTTTAAAGGATTATTGAAAGTTTTCTTATATAATAAATAATTGCTTCAGAACATGTGATGTTCTTACTGGCATATCCATACACACACATGTATACATATATACACACATATGAACTTTTCAGATTTATCAGTGGGTCCTGACAAGCTTATGAAATTGAATAAGGGACAAAAAATCAATCATTTTCATGGAATGCTTGCAATATGCAGAAAAAAATCATTGTTTTGCAGCCTTTCAACAATGCGCAAGTATAAACCTACTTCTTCTTCTTTCACACTTAGCCCACTCAATACTGTTCATTTCACACACACTTCACACAATATTTCATGATTATAAAAACTATATCTATCTATATATATAAAACTTTGATATGGAAATCCTCCACTGATTTACTTATAAAAAATTAAACATTATTACATAAAAGAAGTGTTGGGTTGTTCCATCCCAATCTTTGATGCATTGTTTTTTTTTGTAATACTGGATATGAGAAGGCTCTTCCCGGCTGACTACATGTTCTTTCCGCAAGCATTCATCCTACCCAATCAATTATCCAATCTATTAAATTGCTTTAGCCGGTCCAAAGTGAAGACCTTCATTCTTAAACCTGACAATGGTAGCCAAGTGAGCAACTTCACATCACCGCTATCCTCTTTGCTTCTCTATCATTGAACCAATCTCATTTAAATTTATTCAATTTCATATCTATCTATCTATCTATCTATCTATCTATTGAAATGCATATGTCTATCTATGTATTAAAATATTACTATATATATAGGGCAGAGGAGTGGTGTTAGCACAAAGTGTGAGAGATGTGCGGCAAGCCATGGATGGATTCCCCGGCTCTAACCTCGTGGCGCAGAAATACATAACCAAGCCCATGCTCATCAATGGTTTCAAGTTTGACCTCCGCATCTACGTGCTCATCCTTTCATGTGATCCTCTTCGCCTTTACCTCTACAGGTCCTTTTTTCCTTTTTTAAACAACACAATAAT
This sequence comes from Physcomitrium patens, assembly GCF_059467195.1. Taxonomy (NCBI): domain Eukaryota; kingdom Viridiplantae; phylum Streptophyta; class Bryopsida; order Funariales; family Funariaceae; genus Physcomitrium; species Physcomitrium patens. The sequence goes on along the minus strand of NC_143415.1, from coordinate 18,305,122 downwards.
TTTTTTCATCTTTGTTTGTTTGACCTTACTTTTTTTCCATCACATTTTTTGTTAGTTCTTTAGTTTCTTTTTCGTTTTTTTTACTTATCTTGTTGTATATATAAATCTTTGTGTTTTGTTTGTTTTTTTTAATATCAGTGATGTTGAGATTAGATGGATGGATGGATGGATGGATGGATGGATGTAATATTTAGTAATAACAACATTTCTATATATATATATATATATATGTATAGATTTTTTTTTTTTTTTTTTTTTTTTTTTTGGAGTAATGAAGTGAAAAACACACTATTGTATTAAATGAGAAAAACGGTTTTCATGAGCACATAAAAACTTTTTGTTAATATAGGGAAGGAATTGCACGTTTTTGTACGGAAAGGTATCAAAAACCTGGGCCAGAAAATTTATCAAAAAATTGCATGCATTTGACCAATTATGCGGTGAACAAATACAATCCCAACTTTTGTTTCAATACAAATGAAAATGAGACAAGCAAGGGTCATAAGTGGACATTAACATCTTTGTTCAAGACATTGTCAATTCAAGGTTTTGACACAACAATACTTCACCAAAAAATATGCCACATTGTGGTGATGACCATTCTTGCCATTGTGCCACTCCTTCAACATAATTATAAGACTTATGTGGGAGATGATAATGGACAATCGTGTTTTGAACTCCTCGGGATGGATGTTCTCATTGACCATAGATGTATTCCATGGTTATTAGAGGTATTGTTTTCTAAACAATTATTTCATGTAACTATTCTAAAACCATAACAAAATCCAATATTTGTGAAGCATTGATACAAATTTGATACCTGTGCATGCAAATGTATTTATTTTATTGAATGTTGAATAGTTTGAGTTAATGACGTCTGAATTTCAATCTCTTCCTCTTAGTAAGTGATTGTGTATGTGCCTATATAGAAATCTAAGAGGAAATTAAAGAGGTATGTGTGTGAAGCTGTGTTTGGGTTTTATTTATTAATTAAAACATATAATATGTAAAGTATTAATGAATCAACAAGGGTTTGGAAACAGGTCAATCATTCACCATCTTTTTCTATTGACACTCCTTTAGATCTCAAAGTAAAGGAAAGCCTAATCACTGACACTTTAAAGTTGGTTCAAATGGATCCTCAGGGAATTTCTAAATTAAGACAACAGGTTTTATCTTTTATCTTTTCATTTATGCATCACTAATCAGTACGTAAAATTCAGGGTTTCTTTTCATTCTATTTTAACAACCAGTTAAATCAGATCAGTTTACTTGAATAAATAAACAATAAAGCTTTATCAAGTCTATTGTTTATATGTAATAAACTCAAGCTATTTTTAATATGAAGTAATGTATAGGATAAAAAAGGTGCCCAAATGCGCTTATATGGAAAATCACCTCCCCTCCCAATTGCAATGGACAAGCCCAAACACACCTCAAAACTCAACCAAGTGGTTTTCCATTTAAACCATGACTTTGAAGACCACGAAGCAAAGAATATGGGTAAATACGAGTGCATATATCCATCACATGATAAAAAGAAGCAAGATTTATATAATAAATTTTTGGATGGAGCACAATCTATTTTTAGTCATTCATTTGATATGAAGGTAAAAGAAACCATTGCCAAAGTCCAAAAAGAACATAACCAAGAGAAAAAATCAAAAAATGAAGAAACTACGAAAGTTGATAAATGCAAAAAGGCCCAACGGGATGCACGTATGGCTGCTTTGGCGGCCATTGCCATCTCTAAAAACCCATCTAGAAATATAATGCTTTTGATAGGACAGAAGTCACTTAATCAATGCAAAAATATTAGTAAAGACATTGTTGGGTCATTACCACGTTTGAAGAAAACTCAACAATTTGATCAATGGCTATCTACCACGCACACAAAACCAACAATAATCAATAAAAAGGAACAATTGGAACTAAGGGCATCTAGCCCATTGGAAAGTGTTTTGGATTGTGAAAATAGAAGGGATTTTGTTGAAAACGTGATGGTATCACAAGAAAAAATTAATCAATGGCAATTAAAAAATCCTCTTTAATTTCTTGGAAGCAATACTACTTCTGAAGCATTTGTTCATTTTGATGAAAATGATAAAAGCGTTCAAGCAAGTTTAGTAGATTATAAAGATGACTAGATATATCATTAAATAAAAAAGAAAAAGAAAAACAAAAATGATAATAATCTACATAGAGTAGTACAAAATAAAGAAGAATTCTTGGAAGATCATGCTCAAGTTGTTTTTACAAAGAATTGTCAATAAAGAAAATGATGTCATTAATAATGTTAAGTACGAACAAAATCAATTATTATTAATAATAATCATAATAATAATAATAAAACCAATATTTCAATATAGTCAAAGTAAAATATAGAAGAAAATTGATCAATCTTATGGTGGTATTGATTGAAATATACTTACAAAAGAAAACTAATAAATCATACAAAAAATTGCCATACATTTAATTTTAGAACAATGTATTTTTAAATTTTTATTAAAGAAATGTAAACACTTAACTGATTCTAAGTAAGTCTTCTTCCAAGTTACATTCAATGTTATACATTGTGAGTTAAAAAGTTGATCTACTAAGCACCAATATCAGTGATAAGTTTTCCAATTATAAGTTGACCACACATGCAAAAGGCTATGTGACTTTAAACTGTCATTTTATTCTTCGGTTTTGAATTCCATCCTCCATACACAAGATAGCATTACATTCCGACGAGGAAAAGCCATTTGATCCTGTCTACAATGCACAAAAAAGCAAAAACTTTTTGAACTTCAAACAAGTTCTAGATGCCTAAACATTAAAATCTGAACGTCAATCAATAAATGATATAACTCACGAAGCTAGAGAAGCTTATGTATAGTTCATGATATTAGTTCGATACTTTTGAAACCTGATCTACAGTTCTCATCAAGCTTTGAAGTGCTACGGACATTATTTCTTGCTGCCTCGAGGCCTAAAAAATCCCATTCAATCCTCGTGTTGTACGCTGTTCTCAAACACTGATATCAAAACCATTGTTGGCTCGTATTCAGACACAACTTTGAACGAATGTAACCATTCTCACTTGCAAGCGCACAATCACATTTCCTTGCGATTTGATCCTACCCTTGGAGTGTCTTTCACGCCCTTAGTCCTCGAATTGGATAGTGTTCCATTACACTAATACCATGCATTCATACAATCACAAAATAAATTTTCGCCGAGTAAGATCTGAGGATTCTATGACATCCAGCAAGACCATCCCATAAGCACAACAATTAAATACTAATCCGTGTCTACACCTCACAAAATCAAAGAATTGTTTTTGCTAGCTCTTCATTCCTTGGGAAGTGACGAAATATCAAGATGGAAACCTGATCTGAGGTTCTCACCTTTACTCATGAGACTGTAAATCAACAAGGCGGAAATGGATTAGGGGCACTAGTAAATGAAGACAAATAAGTCAGTGACCACAACACGTCGAACGCATTTATAATGGAGTTATCTAGATTGTCTTTGAAGGAAAGAACCCGAAGGCACCGATGAGATCATTTCTGCGATCTAATGAGAAATCACTTCCAAAATCCTCCCCACAGTCCAACCTAGACTTATAGACCAGCATTGCAAGAATTGAGACTTATAGACCAGCATTGTAAGAATTAGTGAATAGTTTTTAAAATCAATGTCTACACTAATTTTTTTATTTATATGTATTATTTATAAAAAGAAAAACCTATAAATTTTAGTTAGTAGGTAGAAAAAAGATGAAAAAGAACCTCATTTCTTTTTAGTTATGTAAAAAATATAATTTTTAGTTGATTTATATTAATTTTGTTACTACAAAAATTTACCAAAATAAGTAAAGTAATTTTAAATTGATATTAGTATTATTTTATTATTATATTATAATAATATATTATATAAAATTTATTAATAATTTATTTAGATATTTTTAGAAATTTTTGAAGAAATCTTTTAAGATTTTAATAAAAATTATTTTACCACCTTAGGAGGCTATTATGAAGAAATTAAAAAATATTTAAAACCCATGTAAGATTTCTATGCTAATTGGATTTTTTTAGCACAATGATAAATTTTTAATTTTAAAATAAATAATTTTACTAGTAGAAAATAGGAGGACTAGCAACTAATGTAGTAATTGTAAAGAAAAATGTGAACATGTTCTATACGGATTGTAGCACCTTGAATGTAGGTAGAAAGATAAGACTAAGGCCACATGGCTTGTTTAAAACACTTATATACACTACTTATGAGACTTAAATCTCTAATCTCTTAAGCAATTTTTTAAAGGTTAAATATATTCACTCAATTTTTTTACCATTTTCATTCTATTTTAAAATTATCATAAATTATTCTAATATAAATTAATTTACGTAGTAAACTATCATAAATTTATGATAATTTAGATTGAAGGATAAATTTTATTGCCAAAGAATTGATATAATATTAATAATTAACAAAGTTATAGTAAAGCACATTCTTTTTGAAGCAAACTTTGATGCCAAAGTTTACTACTTGAATTACATTATAAAAGGTAAAGGAATTATCTTCAAGTATGATAAGTAACTATAATCAATGTATTAAATTAAAATTAAACTTCCTACTATTGATTTTATTGATAAAATCTTATAGTAGTATGTAAAAAAAATAGTCTAACGTAGAATTGTGCTTGTACTATAATTAATTCAATATTCTTAGTAAATATTTAATTTTTTCTTACATATTCTCAGAATTTCAAGAACATAATTTAAATTTAGAATGTAAACCAACAACATTTTTGATAATTTATGGTGAAAGTAATATTATTGATTGTCAAGATTTAGAGGCTATGCAACAATTAATTGGATATATTTGTTGTCCATGATATAAAAAAATCTTTATTGCTTTTGATTGTTGACAAGTCTAAAAAATATTCTAGGTTAACAAATATAAAAAATCCTAACTTCCCTTAGTAGAATTAGATACAAAGTATTTATTTCATATTATAATACAAGATTGTAGGGGATTGAAAAAAAGACCACAAGCTACAAATGGATATCTAGTAAGTTCATTGATTTACTTTTGATGCAACATTTCTAATGTATTCTATCTACATGTGTTATTTATTAAAAATATATAAATGTTTGTTAGTAGGTAGAAAAAACATAAAAAATAATCTCATATCTTTTTAATTATTAATATAAAAATATACGATTTTTTGTTGATTTAAATTGATTCTATTTTTATAAAAAAATCATCAACATAAAAAATAGTAAGCTTAAATTAAAATTATTAGTATAAAAATATAATATATTTTTTTTGGTTTTTACAAAGTTTTAGGGCATATTTTTAAGATTTTGGTAAAAATAAGTTTACCACCTTAAAAAGCCATTATGAAGAATTTGAGTAAGATTTTGTAGGGCTTGAAAGATTATAAGATTAATTTTTGAATTTTGAATTTACTATTTTTTGCAGCAAAATTACATATTAATAAAATCAAAAAATTATAAGGTGCAAGAATGATTTTGAATTTGCAAGTTATTTTAAATTTGAATTTATTAATTTATTAGTTTTAGATGGTAAAATTTAAATGATAAAAATAATCATTAAAATTGAAGAATATTAATCGATAAATGTTGACTTAAGATATATTACTTGTGAATTTTGATTTTGAATTTGAATTTATATATTTAGTAATGCATCAATTATAAAATTTATTCTAAAATAGAGTATTAATTTTTATACTTAGTTCTTTGGATATATATATATTTTTAAAAGTAAATATCATCCAATTTAAAACAACCATATAAATACCAAAATTAGTCATATAAAATATATTTGACACATGTTAGATGTAATAATTTATATTTAATAAAAAGAGCATTGCATTGTTAGTAAATGTGATTATAAACTATAAATTGGTATGTCATAATATATCAATATTATTTTATTATAATATTAAGAAGATTTGCAAATAGATATTGTAACATCTAAAATAATGATTTATTAGGGAATATTGAATAAATGAGTATATTTTTTGTATAAAATGTCTTAGAATAAATAAAGTTCGATATAATCTTTATATGTGGATTGTTGCAAGTATGTGTATGTAGATTTTTTTTAAAAATTTATCATATTTTTAATAAAGTTTTTGTTATGTAATATAATTTTTTGAATGGTTCTTATAAGTAAAAAAAATATATATTTTAAAAGACTATCTATTATTTAATAATATTTTAGAGAATTATATTTAAAATTGAAGTATTATGATATAGCCAAAAATATAATTTTGCGGCAAAATTTTAATAAGTATAGAGGTATTATATCTATTTCTATAAATGTTGCAATCTTTAATGAAGTAGAGAATGATGATAAAAGTCTCTATAAGAGATTAAATGATGCAAATTAAGATATTCATTGCAACTACTTAAAATTAATTAATCATCAATTTCAAAGAATAAAAAATATTTTCCACAAGGAAGGTAGAAAGCTAAATGTTACAAAACTTTCTATTTATATAAAAAGTTACAAATAAATTCAATTATAAATAATAGAGATTTTAGAAAAGTTTATAAATCAAAGTATTAGGGATTGTATATTGCAACTAAAACAATGGATATTAGTTACAATGATCTTTTTATCAAAGAAGACAATATCTTAGTTAGTCTAACCTATCCCAACTTTATTAATTTTTTACTCAATGAAAAATAATGCAAATAAGTTTGGAGAGGTATGTAATAAATAAATAAACAAATAAATAATGAAAAAATTTAATTATAAAAAATAAAAATAAAATAAAAAACAAATTTTTTTTACAATTTGATGAAGTAATAAAGATTATTTAAGAATATTGGAACTTAAATCCTATATTGTCCAAGTTTTGATATTGTTGCCTATTAGTCTATGTAAATGTTTAAGTTTGCTATCATTGCCAATTAATCTATGTAAATATTTGATTTTGATATCATTGCCAATTAAATTAAAAAAAAAATTATATATTTGGTTAAACTTAATTTTAATGGATGCTTAAGTTTAACATCATTTCTAAGAGAATTGGAAAATCTTATACATTTGATTGAATTTAATTTATATAAGTGCTTAAGTTTTATAACTTATTAGAGTTATTTACAATAAAATCAACAACCATTTTGAATATTTACAATTAAAAAAGAACAAAGTGTATTCTTCAAAAACTACTATATATTTAGGAATAATTTTTATATAAAAGCATAAAAAGAATATCTTATAATTTTCAAGGTGTTAAAATCTAGGTGTTCAAATTTCATCTTCATTTATAATTTCTAAAATGAAAAGATAACATGTTTAATTACTACATAACTCTACTAATAAAAGATATCATCTAGCAACTTCTGGCAATACTTTTACATACTTCTGTTACAAAATTCTCTATAATATCAACATAATTATCCATTTTATAATAAATCAGTAATACCACTATCCAAACAATGCTTCACCAATGTAACCATCCTCTCCTACAACAATGCATTCAATCAATCAATCAATCAATATATTATTCATGCAGTATAACTTTCTCTAAATAGCATGGTTCCCTTCATCTTGTGATGATTCAGTATGTAATTTTCAAATTCACTAGTCTCACCAACAGAGTAGCGGAGGTATGAAATTTACCGATGCCGTATAACCATTCATGTCATCAAATAATGCCAACCCCAAGCTCTTCACAACCATCACACAAAAATCAAACCAAAAAAACCTCAAAATCCACCATCCTATGCGACCTTAACTAAGCAGCAACCAAAAACGGATTACGCAATGAGACACAGAACGCAATCTTGAACTGCTTTACAACCAGAAACAGAAAAATCAGAGTAACAAGAACTATAAATCCAACGACAGGTACGACGCTTATGAAGCCAAGCACAGCAACTGTACAAACACTCACCACACCATGCTCATCCAAAAACGAAGTTCACACGGCACATGCACTTGGCCACAACTCTTGTAGATCCCATTCATCTAGGCACGACTATTATCAGCTTTCACAACACACTATCTCGGTCTGCAAGACGTCCTCCTGCACTCAAACTCGTGCTTTAACCCTCTTTCCATCCACCACATCCGCACCAAATGTCTCTCTCCGACCCGAGCCACTCAGACAACGGGATCTTCTAAAATGGCGTGCAGCAGAGCTATACTACGGCGTGTAAGCATGTACAGATTTGAGCAATTTGAAGCACGAAAGCACAGAGCTCCTGGGGCTTTGAAGCGAGAGAGCAATCATAAGCAACGGGGAAGGGGGACCTGGCTTCGTGAATCTAAACGCGGGGTATATTATTTGAGCAAACTCATTTTAGCTCCATCCCTCAATTATACTCTCCTGTGACTCTAAACATCAAGGGTTGAAATTCACGTATGACAAGTTAGTTTTATTACTTGGTCTTAAATAAAAGAAACCAACTTTGCATTACTAACACTTTTATAATTTGTTTTTTTTTTAGTGAGCATTATACTCCAATGTTACAATTCAAATGTGGAGCAAAATTTATATTGGTCTAAACTTAAAGCATAAAATAAATAAATGCTTTTTAATGATTTGATTCAAATTCTGAGATATCAAAGTTTCTTCAATTGTTTCTACATTTTTGTAGTATTTGATGTGTGATAATGATGAATTTAAAATTACTAAAATTGTAGAAAGAGGAGAATTTTGATTTGATACAAAATCATGGTCAAATGAAAAAATGAAAACAATAATATTAAAACTCATGTGATTTAGTCAATTTTAATAAAGTTTTTATTTTATATATTATACTAGAAGACTATGTAGATAAATATTTTATTTAAGAAGAGAAGAAAAACAATAAATACTATGGAGAGTATGATTTACTTTATTATGTTTTTATATATAGCATTAATATTTGTAATACATATATACACACATTTTAGAATAAAAATAGTAGAGATGAATTGATTTTGTGTTTAAACTATCATTGATATGCATATACATACATACATATATACATACAAATGATAATAACTTGAAATATGTATCTTTGATAAATATTTTTTAAAGTATATTATATTTATTTTCATATATATATATAATGACTATTAAAATTTCAACATATTATAATACATTAAAAGTCTCTAAAACTATGATGGTTCACAATAGACTAGAGGAGATAGTTGAATGCAAAAATTTATATATAGGTATATATAGATATATATATATATATATATATATACACACATACATACAAACATATAGTTAGTTAGGGAGTTATTATAAAACTACAGAATTATTTTGATGTGTATATATACATCATAAAATAAAGATAAATAAAAATTATTAAGAAAATATCAAAAAACCTAAAATCTATAAATAGAGAAAATATATGTTAAGATAAAAGAACTTTCATGAATTTTAAAAACAAGGAGAGCCAATCATTCATGCATATTTCAAAGAATAAGCTTAGCTATTGAAGTTAGCATTTTGAAAGAATCATTTTGACTTAATAATCTAATGTAGTTATAGTCCAAGTTGTACCAGAAAGCATATCGGCAGTGTGGCCAAATACATGGACCACGTTATTTTTCTAATATTAGTATCATGACTAAGTTTCACCAAGTTCATAGAAGCTTCTCATACTATCCTTCGAGCACAATTCTCTAAATCTTCAAAATTACAAATAAAAATAATAATAAAAAAAAACAGCAACAATAGAAGGAACTACTAACATGTAGTAGGACTACACAGATTCTCCAGATTTCATTTTCTACACTCATTATCTTCCGTGGATGCCTTGTACCACGAAAATAATAAACAAAAAACAAAAACCACCCAAATTATATTCCATAAGAAGAACAAGTAAAAAAAGAAGGCAACAAAGGTTAGACTTGAACAAAGTGGACAAAGACCACAGACTTTCTCATGAAGCAAAAAATAAAATAAAATAACACCCATGGCCCACACAGAACCTCCAAAGCTCATTCTCAAAATCCCCTTTTCTCCCATCCCCCCCCCCTCTTCCACTTAAAAAAACCCCATTAAAAAAACACTAAAAATACAACTAAAAAGTAGTCCAAAAAGGAATCAGAAAAGGACACAAGAGCAGCAGGAGCATCCCACGATGGTCCAGCGTGGCAGTCCAGCGTGGCAGGAAGGAAAGGAGGGGCTTTTGTAATTTTTGTTTTGTTTTTCCCACGGCGCCTCGTAATTGACGCCGTCTCGCAAAGCATCACGACCAGGTCAGAAAGAGAGGTGGTGTGCGATTGGATTGAATGATTCCCCTCCCTGCTCGTGCCGAATTGGGAATCGCGGTAGGATTCAGGCCCCCTTGCCCATTGTTGAGCTTCACTCACCCACCGTAGGATGCAAGAAGCAATGCTGCCATCACCCAGCACAGTGCAGCAGCGTCGCATTGCCAGAGATTGCCATGCCTGCGCTGCGGTGTTGTAGGGTTTCATTCGCAGGTGCAGGATTATCATCCCCCACCTCTTTCGGTTCATAACCCCACCCGTCGTTGCTAAGCCTCGTGAATTTCTGGATTGCGACCTCCGCTGCCTTGCGTTCGTTCGTTTGTCGGTGGTGTAGTTTTGCCTGGGCAGATTCCAGAGTGGACGTTCATGAATAGCGGTTGAGACTGTTGAGTTTTTTTTATTCTTTTTGATGCATTCTGTGAGGCTCTCCCCTGAAACCGACCTGCATGTTTCTTTCTTTCTGGTTGGTGGGTGGGGATGACGAGAATCGGCGTGTGTTGTCTCTGACTGGCTCTCGTTTCTGGAATGCTTGGTTTTTCTTCGTGAACCGAGTTGTGTTGCAGAGTAACTTTGCGTCTCTGGTTCCTTTCCGTGGGTGCAGAAGCTAGGAGTTGCTTTTCTTGTATATTTTTTTTACCTCGTGGATGAAGTTGTACATGAGTTTCCACTTCTCCAGAATGCTGTTGTTTAGGAATCTCATGACTTGCAGACATAGGTCGATGTGTCGTTTCCTAGTAATTCGTGGAACCGGAGTGCAGGTGTGCAGTCTTGTGTAAGACAGTACTTTGGGTCGGGATGTCGTACTCTGGGCCAAGGTGGAACTAGCGAAGTTTAGTTGTCAACGATGATCAGCAGCTTGAATACATTCGTTTGCCCTTTGCCAGAGTGGTTGTTGGTGGCTTCAAAGGTTAAATTTTGTTGATCTGCAGAATCAACATCTTGGTGTGACGAGGAATTCGTAATGGCTTGCGCGCCTCTCAGTAGCACATGCTCAATCAACAGTACACACATGGGTACAGCACATCCATGCAACTCTACCCGCGAGGAGGTCCAGAAATCATGTGAATCACGAGAATTCGAATACGTGCTTCAAATGAAACCTGTTCAGGACACGCTTGACAATGAGGGGTAAGAGTCCTCTGAGTTCGCCCCAACCACGCAGTCACAGCACTTACTGTACTTTTGTAATTTCTCTTCTTACATTTGCAGTTTAATGCAGATTCTAGAGCCAAATAATGTTACCTTACTAGTCTCACAAAGACGTGTTACTTTGAACGTTTGATGGTCTAGGGTTTAATTCTAAAGATCAAAAGACTACAAAATGTGTGTGTGTGTGTTACTATATACATAACAAACTACAAGACTGGTGCGCTATTTTAATGCCCCACTCTATGTATCTGAATATCTTGAGAGGCCTCTGATTGTACTCCTTGGGGGATCAGGATGTATCACGGACATTCAATGCTCGCGCCTTTTACATCTGGGAGTCAACAGATGGAAACTGAGCCTCTGATCATCGCTAAGGGCGAGGTACTGATTAGCTCGACGTTCTGCTATATTAAGTTTTCAGTCATGTTTTGTGCTTCAATAATGAGGGACTTCCGTAGTGTGACGGCTTTCGGAGAAAAATACTCTTGGGTTCAGTTGTCGTTGGTTTGAATGCGGATCCTATCTTCAGAATGACGCTTGTGATGTTGTAGGGCGTCTATGTCTGGGATCGCAATGGCAAAAAGTACTTGGATGCTTTGGCGGGCCTTTGGTGTGCCTCTATGGGTAATTACTTACACTCTCTTAAAAGATATTTTCCTTTACCAACACGACGGCCTTTCCGTTTGTAGCTTTCCACAGAAGAGGCACATAAAACGAGACGATGGAAAGGAATGTCTTCTAGAGCACCAAATAATTCAGCGAAGCTTTTAATTTACTCGATTGAAAGGTAGCCTTGTTTTCTTGCAGGGTTCAGTGAAAAACGGCTTATGAACGCGGCGTGGAATCAGATGACCCAGTTGCCCTTCTACCATTCCTTTTGGAACCGGACATCACAACCGCCCCTTGTACTCGAACCTCGCCCACAACCACGTTTTCATCCCACTTAGTATCAGATATTTTTTTGTGACTGTTCCACAATGGAGTTTACTTTTCTTACTATATGTGATTTTCTTGTTGTGTGATTGACCACATGATTTCCGCTTTTCATTTTTTCAGGACTTGGCGAAGGAGCTAATTGACATCTTCAAGCCTGTCAAGATGGGTAAAGTGTTCTTCTGTAATACTGGCTCCGAGGCCAATGATACTCAGGTGATTATTTTACAGTGTAATCAACACTTTCTTTGGAATAATCGAGATAGTTGTACAATTCTGTAAAAACTATTATGTGTCTTTCTGGTCTTTTACAAAATCCGGCGAGAAATATCTTCATTGATACATTTGAGAACTATCCTCGCAGGTGAAATTGGCCTGGTATTACAACAATGCATTAGGAAGAGAGAAAAAGAAGAAAATCATTTCACGTCACTCATCGTAAGTGATTTGCCGGGAAAAAGAAATTATTCTAACGCGGAGTATGAGATTAAGCAAGCCAATTTTCACCCTGTTGTAATGCTTTAATGCTCTATTTTAGGTTTCAATATGTGAAGTACTACTTTTGAAAATGTTAAGACGTGAGGATCTAATATTGTTCCAGGTATCATGGCTCGACAATGTCAGCTGCCAGTCTTTCAGGGTGCATTACCAAACCCTCTCGCAAAATACCATTGGACAAAAAAGTATAGAACAGAGGTGTTCAAATGAAATCTTCTGCTTAACATGAGAACATGCTAATTTCTGGTTGTGGATTGATTTAAACATTCAAACCACAGAAAAGTTCCAAAATTGATAAGCACAAAATCACTAAAGATCGAAACAAGCTAAATTGCTTTCGACCACTTAACAGATTGACTCCCCTTCACACCGGTTTTGATTTACCTGCAAGTTACGTGTTACACACAGACTGTGCTCACTATTGGCGGTATCATCTACCAAGTAAGATTGTGTTCAGTAACAGCCTTGAGTTTTTCTATCCCTATCTTCTTCCAAAATTTAAAATTCTAGCTATTTCAGTATGTAGGATTTCAAAATTTGGAGCATCAACCCCCTTGATGAAACTGAGTCCTAATACTTTGATTCAGATGAGAGCGAAGAAGATTATTCTTCAAGATTGGCAGACAATCTTGAGAAGTTAATACTGAAAGAAGGTCCCGACACTGTACGACCTTCCCCTGATGCTTCTCTTCATTCAACGCAAACCTCAGTGTATCACTCATTTCTTTGATATTTTACACTTTCCCATGTGTTAGGTTTTCTTAATCGCAAGAGAGTTGTGTTTGATTACTTCTGTGTATTGTGGATGGTAATACGTTTGTTGCTGACGTGCTTTTATACATGTGGATATATCCCAGATAGCAGCTTTCATTGCAGAACCCCTAATGGGTGCTGGCGGCGTCATTCCTCCACCAGCAACATATTGGGACAAAATTCAGCCGATTTTGAAGAAGTACGATGTTCTTTTAATTGCAGATGAGGTAAAACTTGCAAGCATTCAATTCAACTGGCATCATTATATCTAGCTACAGAGGAACCAGGAAACATATTCTGGTGGTAAATGAAAAATTCTATAGCCGACTTATTAACTCATGGTGTCACTGCCTTGTGATGAATCTGCAGGTAATCTGCGCATTCGGAAGACTTGGAACTATGTTTGCGTGTGAAAAGTATAATATCAAACCTGATCTTCTCACAATAGCCAAGGTTAATACTCCTTTAACACTCAAGAATTTTTGAATAAATGTTGATGGTACCATTGATACCTTGGTGGTGAGCTGAGCTCTCTATTGCTTACGGTGCAGCAACTGTCATCTGGATACATGCCGATATCAGCAGTTCTTCTTGGACAGCACATATTTGACGTTTTGGCTAAACAAAGCAATAGATTAGGTGAGATGGAACATATTTACCGTGTCTATTTCCGCGTGAACTTATTCAATTTCCTTATTAACTTATCATGATTTATAGTGCCAATTCATTAACCAGCAGGTCAGGAATGAGTTGTTCTCATTAGCCCCGACCTTGATTAGTTTTATCCTTTTTCTCTCAGGTACATTTGGACATGGGTTTACATACGGTGGCCACCCAGTGGCATGCGCAGTGGCTCTGGAGACGCTGCGGATTTACAAGTATGCTCACGTGGTTTACACGCAGTAGAAGTTCATATTTTGTTGAGGTTGTCAGTCTGATTTTAATGCTAATGTTCTGCAGCACATATTGCACACGAATGTAACTGTTGTGCTCTTGCAGGGAGACAGATATACTTGCTCACGTCAACGAAGTAGCAGCAATCTTTCAGACGGAAATGAGGAAGTTTGCCTCCAGCTCCATCATTGGAGAGGTAGGTCAAGCCCACTGCTCGTCAATCTCTTTCAGCTGAGCAAACCCCTAAACAATATTTCTGATAAAGTGGACCATTTTGCAGGTGAGAGGCGAGGGATTGGTTCTTGGAATCGAGTTTGTTAGTAACAAGGAGACTAAGGAAAGCTTTCCTGTTGACTGGGGTAGGCCACGTGATCCTTCCAATTCTGCAGCCACAGATTGCTCATTGATTCTTATTTCCAAATTAGATGAATAAAAACAAATAAAAAGAAAAAGAAAAATAAACAAGATGCAGATGTAGTTTTACTTCATCTCCGGCATTCACTACGGCTGTGGATTGTAGGAGTGGGAGAGTACTTCTCAGGGCAGTGCACTGCTTTAGGAATGCTGGTACGCTTCGCAGGGAATAACATAATGTACTCACCACCACTTATCATCACAACCGATGAAATCAAGGAGGTACCATTTCTTCACTTGAATGCTGTCCAAAATAGAAAAAATTCATAGCTTCCACTCATTTTGCATCATCACAAGTTGAGGCAGCTTCATTGCATCGGAACTAAGAACCCACAACCCAGCGTTGGTGGACAAATATAAATAGCCACTTCTGTGATTTTTATTGAAGCTCTGGCCCTCGAACCTGTGCCAGATCGTGAGGATGTCAGCTGCAGCGTTGAAGGCTACCGAGATATATGTTTTGGAGCTGCAGGTGAACGCACAGATATGAGGACTGATCAAACCCACAGAAATATTCATCACACATCTCTCCCGTCACTAGAGTACTACAGCCCTCTCATGTCGACTCACACTATCTATGAAGTACCGGCTGTCCACTCGAGCTTGTTCAGGTACCAAGCTTCATGATGCAGATGTGAATCTCATCAATGTGCACCTAATAAACAAGTGGCTGTACACATCATTCTTAGTGACGTATACCACAAAAGAAAGAAAGAAAAACCCTAATACCTACTAGGAGGAACACTGGGGTTAATCGAAAACTAGAAAATGTACACATTTTCAGCTTTTGACAGTGTTTAATAACACACAAAGAAATGTACAGTTTACGCTCTCATGAGCAAGTTTTCTTATCCTGTTTAAAAAAACCAGTGTCTTCAAGTTTGCTCCCATTGAAGCCATACACCAACACCAACACCAACAAATGTTGGTTGCGTAGCAAAACCACAGAATGAATGTGTCACAGAAGGTGCTCTTCATGAATCTGTCTCCTGGCCATGAGCTGCAGACCGATCCTCAAAGGTCCAAATGGGTTGCACAGCTTCTTAACACGCTGAATGCTTCCAAATGTAGAATCAATGGCTGCAATTTGCCAAGCATGATGGAAGCAGACATTAACTAAATCATGAAGGAAAAAATAAAATAAAATAAAGTAAAATAAATAATCAACAGCAACAACAATAAATGTATTTTTGGGTAGGGGTGGGGAGGTCTTCAAAATGCGGTTTTTTGGATGGACAGTATTCATCCAAGAAGACCTGAGCTTGTAGCTTTATGGGTGAATTTTGAGTTTTGACAAATATGATATAAATGAAACAAGGTAGTATTTATGGTATGTTTTTGATATTTTTATCTATTTTATTACCCACAATTCAACATAGATGTCATTTTTTTTTTCTTTTGTATTGGAATTATTTAAATAGTTCATGCTTTTATTGTGTTATTTATAAACAATAAAATTAAAGAAATTGAAAAATTGTATAATATTCATAAGGTTGCTTGTCCCAAATATTGAATTCATGGAAATGAACAACTTTTATTAAAATACAAGAATATTTTTTTCTTGCCATAAAATTTGAATACAAATGGTAAATAATACAAAAGACATACATTTGTTTCATTTATTTTTTAAATTATTAAAAAGAAAATTATTTAATTATTTATATACTTTAAAAATCATGATTATTACAATTGCTCGAAATTGTTTATTTTGGACTATTTTTGAGTTTCTTTAAAAAATAAATTAACCTCAATAAAAAATTAGAATACAATAAAATAATACAAAAGACATGTTTTAATATTTTTAATTCTAAATACTTAATTTTCGGAAATCTTATTAAAAGTGACACAAAAATTTGGCAAACATTTGATTTACTCAAAAATATAACCGAATTATATGAGTATTTTAAGATTGTTGACCTTTTCGTCATTCAAAACAAAATTGGATATGCTCAAAAACAGAATAAATTAAAATTCTCTTTTTATGCAAAATTCACTTATTTTATTATTAGAAATATGCATTGACCTAATTTTTATATATTCATGCAAATAGTTTCTTATATAATCTTTTGTAGCTCATAGCTTATTTCAATGCTATGGTTTTTTAAAAGCTTAATCATCCAAAAATATAACAATGTACTTCATAAATCTTTTTACGACAGAATCCTAATTTGTTTTTTAAACGTCACTATTTACTTTGAACCACTACAAACCATCCATTCATGCGCGCAAAAAAATACCTATGAGCATTATTTTAACAATTCTCCTCTTCAAACAAACATACATTCTTGTAGAGATATCAAGTTACTTCCTCGTATGTATGAATGACTTTCAAAACTCATCCTCAAAGTCCTTTCAACTGAACTTCGATGAACAGAGAAATTTCATTCCTTCGTGAACAGTGAATTAAAAAAAATCATGAATTTTATTGCCCATAGAAGAATATATTTTTAATTTAATTTTTTTTAAATTGAACAAATCAAAGAAAAAACTTAATTACATAGAGAGCCCGCAGTAGTAACAAATCAGATAAAATGTTCGTAAACGCATACAAACTTTCACTCATCGCAAAAACAGAAAACTAAAACCAAAATAAGTGGGAAAAAGAACGAAAAATAGAAAGGAAAGAAAATAAAAAGAACAGCTGAACCAAATTTTTTGATGGAGTCAACAACTTAAGTACAATCAGCGTTTTTGTTTGATATATAAAAACTGGATAGTTACAGAACATACCTAGACTATGCATGTATATTTTCCTGATCCTGTTTAACACCCTCAAAAACAAAGTAATCTTTCAGAACAAAACAGGGGAAAACTGGATAAATCCGACAGCCAATCTGAAACAAGAGTGGTTGCTACAAATGAGCTAGAACGCACAACAAAACTAAATGAACCCATCCAACGCAGTTTCACAAAATTGGTGGAGTGTAGCCCATGCTATTGAGGTCCACATACTGGGATGGATTCTGCCGGTTGCGCTGAATCCTCACAGCTGCAATAAAAGCACCGGCAGCAATGAAGATGAGAAATATAAGAACTACCCACGGGCCAGAGTGACCTCGACTTTTTTGGGGACCATCGTCGCCATGTGTCCAGCTCCAAATGGGAGTACTCTTCACCTTCTCACCACCTATAGCAAGCAGAATCTCCTCCAAGCCACCCTGTAAAAGACAGTTGGAATGTATGTCATACCTACACAGCTACATTTACAAATTTCTGCTGGGTGACTCTTCGACTACTCTGAGAAGATAGTCTCAATGCACGATTAGACGGTAGAACTTACTTGCATCAGACCGGAGATACTTTGAGCCGATTGGGCGACGATTTGCTGATGAACAAACTGGGGTCGTGCAGCTTTGCCTTCGCACCAGGAGCACTGATTCAAGGACGCTGGTACTTCACATACACCGGAAAAACCAGGAGTATCTTTATCTGAAAACAGTTCGCAGACAGGCTTATTCCAAACCCTCTGAAAGATATCTTTGGCTGTTGACAGGGACATGTTTGTACTGTATAAATCCTGATGTTTACTGCTTTGAATCGACTCCATCACCTGCAAAGTCATCCAATGGTTTAAATTCCTTCACAGTCGTAAACACCCAAAGTGGTTTCCACCGTCTTTACCAAGAACATAAATTGTATTGACCATCGCATGTTGCTCAAACATTCAGTATATTGCGCTTATTGCTCTGCATACTTTGGTAAAAGTAGCCACTATAACAAAGACATCCAACCCTCTAAATCTAAAGGTTTCCCTTCCACATTTAATCTCAAACTTGACAAAAAAAACAAGAGAAAAGTCCACATACTTCACCAAATGTAGCTGCTTGGCCACATCCACATGTAGTCGTGATAGCGTTACACATTTGCTTGCAAGGAAGACCCAAGCTGGCAGATTGCAAAATGCGAGGCACTGCCTGTTGAAGTGCAACCGACGGTTTCTCCTTCTTCTCAGCAACAGATGTCAACATGGGCTTCAAAAAAGTAAAAGTCACATTTACAAGATTAGTTGCTCACCCTGCCTGCTTAACAGTTAAATCCTTACTCCGACTAGGTGAATGAAAGCCCAGAAAACATGAACATAATCATTCAAAATACTAAGACAAGAAATGCATGCAGGCCAGACAGATATAAGAATAAAACAATGACAGTTGCAAAGCGGTTACTATTACAAACAAGTATCAGAATGCGTCAAAAGAAGGACACTTACCAGAATCTCATCAATGACCTTGTCGAACGTGCCACACGCTGGTACAACTTGACCACACCAAAAATGATGCATGTTCTTGTAGCATTCAGGACAAGCAGTCAAACCTGGTCGAAAAAAATTCCATTAAAGCCATGAGAACCATTTCACTTCATAGGAGCATCAACCAATAGATGGTTTCCATGATCATGTAAGCTACCGAAAAAAATTACAAATGAAGTGCAGATTTCAATTTTATGCTGCATGATATCACCACATGTGATTAACAGTTGTTGGCAAAAGCAAATGATAAGATCACCCAATGACACAATACATGGCCCATAAGATTCAGCACCTCAAAGAATGAGTGAACTTTCACACCTTATCTTTTTGTTCGAACGTAACATTACCTTCTCCTTCAACCTTCTTTTGAAAGTGCTCTTTAGGATCTCTTGAAATGTGTTCAAAGGCTGTCATTTTGAATGCACAATCTACATTCTCATTGGCGTCAGCACAATTTCTTGCGTATTCAGTATCTTTGGGGATAGGTTCACAAGATGCCGGACCTCCAAAGATATTACAGCGTCCTTCACCCGTTTTTGCGTAAATACTTCCAATCTCTTTTAGCAGCATTTTCTGTGAATGCAAGGGAAGATGAACAGCCTGCGCCAATAATTTTCCAATATCATTCATATTTTTCCATTCTGCATAAAAAAACAATTTACATCCCACTATAAGAAAACGCCACAGTCAACAATTCATCTGAAATAAATAAAACACTTTATATTGTTACAAAAAGCATAAAACGAGTCTGGCTAAAAGACATGGGACTTCGGCTTTAGCAGTGTTGATCAACTCCCATCCTACCCCAACAGGGATTCACAGCAGCTGTGACACCACATGAATTCGACAAAGGCCAATTAACTAAGGAAGCAGGACCTTTACCCGCATTAAGCAGAGGAGACACATGAGGATTAAATTTAGCAGTCGTCATCACGCTGCTGGATAACACTAAGGCGACGACCACCCATATCCAACCTTGACACCCCATTTTCGTATTTCTGAAGCAAGGTCGCACTAAATTGTCTTCATGAAAGTTTAATCAAGCCCCATAGTTCACCTCATCCTTTCCGTTCAACTTCAAGACCTGAGAGAAGCCATGCAGTGCAGTGAGAAAAGTTGTGAGTTGGGGCTACACATTCAACTGATTCATCAAAAACATACAACTCACAGATTAACATCATCAAAATTTTACGTTAGAGAGATATAAAAATGCTCAAGATACCAAGAATCCAAGAACCATTCTGCAAATATAGAAGGTGCTTCAACCGCCTTAGGACGAGTTAGCAAGTATTTCCATCATTAAATCAGATGATGAGTGATTGGAAGTGAAGAATATCGGCTACCAGTTTGAATGAAAATACTACACATGTTTGAAACCAAATTAAATCCAAATTTGTGTATGCAATGACATCAATATCTCTTAAGATCAGGCAAAGAATAATAACAAGCTAATCAGAAGGGAAAGCGCGCTTCCAGTATAATGTAACTCAAGCCTTAATCGCAGGTCTGGTTTCAATTGACCGGGAGTGAAATTGGACGCATCAAAAAAATTGAATTCCCAATCTCTGATCCATCCGTTTATGCGTTCAGAAAATTCCATTACCATTTGGACTTCCTTAAAGATTCTTTCCACGATACACATAGAATCGGCGTAGAAGACCTACAGAACCCCCACCCAGCCTTTAATTGGAGTCTTAGATAAACCGTCCAACTATTGAGCACCATTGCAAGCAATTATCCCGATCCTGTAATAGCCTGAATTCACACTATCCAGTGCAGCACCAAACGCACGCCTTCTACAAAATCCTTAGAGATGGAAAACGAAAGGAGAACAATGGACTATTTGGATCGTGAGGGGCCCTTGCACCAATCAAAAAGTAATACAAAGGTAAGTCCCGACTAGATAAACCCGAAATTCTTGTCAATACTTACACCTAAACTCAATTGGCTAGTCGGAAGTGGCTTTCATTTTCTGGCTAGTGACTGCACTCCTGCCATATCAACAAAGACCCCACAGACGAACCAAAGAAATGCGAACCAGTTGATCAGATATTCACACCACAACCACCCGAATCGGGAGGAAAAAGTTCAAACTCAATTTCCACACTCAGTTAAGATGTAAGATGGCAAACCCACAGTAGAACCCTCCCAAACTCACGCCACAGCACACAACCTACCCAAAACACACACACACACACAGCCAAACCTCAAACGACCGACCCACGCAGCGCAGCAGCGAAAGAGGAATCCAACAAACAACTGAGGCAAGGGGTTGGAGAGTCGCACGCAAAACTGGGCGTTGAGTTGAAGAAGCAAGAGCGATCTTCGAGCGATGATCAGGGTACAACAAAGTGCGGCCCAATTTGATGACTATGGCAAAGGAGGTAGGATTGGGGCAGGAGCCATTCCCGAGACGTGCTAAAAACGGGAATATTCAAAATCCTTGTCCTCCGTTTCTTCCACTGGAATATGGGTTGTGTGTGAATTTCCTGCGGAGCAAGGCCTTTGTCATCGAATGGACGCCCTCCCCTCGAAGCCACACGGCCATCGCCATTGATTTATTGGTGGTGGGTCCTCGTCGTAAGTGGCTTCTTCTTCTTCGTCATCGGAGCCCCTTCAGACCACCCTCACTGGTTTTTTTTATAAAAGCAACATTCAATAAAGTTACTCAATGGTGAATAAAAGCTACCTTTTGCGTAAAAGTAAATTTGCAACGAAAGCTTTGGGACTCTCTGCAAAAAAGATGAACCGCGATGTGTGTTTGGTAAGGTTGAACTTGGTTTAATACTGTGTTAATACTTGATCAATTAATTTCTTTTTCTTTTTGTTCAAATTTAATGGATTTTCGTAAAAAAAATTTAGAGCGTTTTCTACAGAATGGAGTGTTTTGGTGGATTTTTTAATGTGATAGATTGTTGGATTAATAATATAAAAATAAAGTTAAAAATAAAATAGTAACTATGTGTGAAGTTATGAAACCATTCAGATTTTTGCTTGTGAAATTTAGTGTAGTAACATGTGCCAGTAGCACATATTGATGTGATTATTTTTTAAGTTAATGTCTTAACTCAAGAGTCATAAGAAATGCCTTCTGAAGCATTTGATTTAAGATAAACTTCCATGCCCAAAATCTTTGGAATAAAATTTGAAGAAATCTTTACTACAAAGTGAAAAAAAGGAAAAAAGTGTTTTTATGGTATGAGCGTCAATTGTAACGTATATTTGATTTCTAGATGATAAAAGTTATAAGTGATTTTGGAGAGGTGAAATTTTATTAAATCAAATGCTCCAATGTGGTAAAAAAAATCTTTTTAGATTTGAATTTTATATTAACTAATATATGATTTTAATAAATGTATATTAATGATCATTTTACATGTGGCTGCAATGAGTAGAAATTTATTATTAAAAAAGAATATGATTTAGAAACATAAAACTAGCAATGAAAGAACAAGATAAAATCCATTTCATTTAATATATGAGATTATAAAGACATAAAAAATTGCATAAACGTTAATGAATTTTATATTTTATATTGTTATGTCAATGTACAGTATTACTATTTTTAAAATTGTACTAATAACACTTCAAAATAATCGATATCAACTATTTAAACATATACCAATTATAACAAAAATCAACACAGATATGACCTTTAAACATAGCAAGAATAAATATAGATAGGATCCTTGTGAAAAAAAAAATTATCAATTTTTTAAAAATCATATTATTATTTTTAAATATAAAAATAACATATTTAAATCTAAAAATACTCAATTTTATTTTTAAATATAAAAATAATATATTTAAATCTAAAAATACTCACTTTTATTTTTAAAATACTTATTTAATTATTTAAAATTAACACACTTACTAATTTTAAAATAATAATTATTATTAAATGGTATTTAATCTTATTTAATCATTTTTAATTATATTTTCTGTTTATTATATCTTTTTAGTATTATGGCTCTAATAAAATTTAGATATATATATATATATATATATATATATATATAAATATATGGATATATGTAGATGTTTAAGTACTTTAAGAATTTAAGCATACTTTAAAGTTTTTGGCTTGTCCATTTGCATTTCAAATAAAAAGACAAAATCATTCTTGGATAATTAGACACAATTCAAGATTTAGGATTTACTAAAATAGTTCAATACTTGAAGCCATTTGGATTTTCTATTAAGATACTAACTAAATACTTATTCTTCCACAACCTATTTGCCTTCTTTATCCATGAGTTCCAAATGAAGACACTTTGTCTTAGTATATATATATATATATAACACTTAATATGCAATAGAATATAGTTAAATAGACAGGATTTCTATTAGTGCAACGAATCAATCTTGAGACCTCGTGTGTCACAACAATAAATACCATACTATCTGGCTGTATACAGTCAAATTAAATACAAGTATAAACAAAAATGAGACCCTAGATGTACGGATGAATGAACTGGTGAATGAATGGACGATCGTGCAAATCACATTCATCCACGGCTACGGGGTGGCCTGTGGTTTTCTACCAAAGCCATCTGAGGCCAAGGAAAGTTTGCGGGAGTTGTAACGGATATGGCGGCGTCGCGGAAGCTTGCAGTATCTACACTTGTCTCTGAGGGATCGGTCGAAACCCCGGGATTATGTTTTTGCAACTAGAAAATTACAACGCAATTTTTGAATGCGGAGAATGATTTTCCTATTTATATGGCTTTGGTTTCCTCGGACACTACGACGACGAAGGGATGCTGCGACGAAGTTGTCTCGACAAAGGAAGCCTCTTTTTTTCTGGATGTGGACGACCTTCGCATCCTGTGTCGATGCATCACACAATCCCCTCGTGATGACGATGGCATCGCGCTGGGAAGCCCGAGGCGTGCTAGGCACGTTTTTCAGCTCCGTTTGCCTTCGTGGAACTCGACCTCGACGAGGCTATGAAGCGTTGCTTAATTTTGCGCTTCGGGTCCGCATCTGCTGTGCGGTGAGGAGCTTGGCGATGGAGTGTACGTGACGGTGGCTTGTGGAAGATTGAGTCGAATTTGGCGTGATCGCCGTTTTTTTTTTGGTGGTGGATTCGTTGAGGACATGGAGTACCACTGGCCATTTGCGGTTTGCGTCACCCTTGTGTCGGTTTTCGCGATCGGAGCTGTAGTTTTGTTGCGGAGGTACGAGGGCGTGAAAGTTTCGATTTCACGGTCAGATAAGGTCGAGGATCCTTATTCAGTTGCACGTGTACCAATCGGTTATTTGCGCCGAGAGGAACTTTGGAACGCTTGTGGTGGAGCTGTGAACCCGAATTACTTGCTTTTCTTTCGAGGTCTCTGTTTAATATACCTTCTGTCATTCCTCGGGTACAACACCTTCCGGAGAAATCTTGTGGTTCTGTTCTTTTACACGGAATGGACGTTCACTTTGCTTGTTGTCTACTTTGCACTTGCATTTCGGCAAAGTTTATTGCATTACCTTGAGGGGCGTTCCATGGCTACCGTGAGCCGGAGCACGCTTCCAACGACCTCAGTCCACCCTGACGATAGTAGCCTTACTGAACCATTAAATGGAGGTGCCATGGACAAATTCTTAATCCAACCTGAACAAGAAACTGCACCAGAAGTGCCGTTCGCAAGAGGGCAGGAGACCCAAGTAGAAGCAAGTGTGGAAGGCTACGTCACTCAGTGCGTATTTCAAGCAGTCTTGCCTGCTGCAGTGCTCACAGACTTAATCTACTGGGGCTTCTTGGTGCCCGTGTTTCTACCTCCGAACTGGCAGCACTCTTTCATCGACATCAACAAGCATGCCATCAACCTCGTCATCCTCATAATCGAATTCTCCTTGAACAGCCTTCGTTTCCCATGGTTCCGCGTCAGCTACTTTATTCTATGGAGCACCGCTTACGTTTCCTTCCAGTGGATTTGTCACAGCGCTGGGATTGTGCATTACTGGCCCTACCCGTTCATGAACGTTGACACGCCCTACGCTCCCGCTTGGTACTTCTTCATCATCTTCTGCCACGGCATCTGCTTCGCAATCTGCCTTCTTCTTGCTTTTTGCAAACAGAACGTCTGTTATCGTGCTAATTCTCCAGGCACAGAGAGGATGATCTCCTAGCCAATTTCTATGGATGCTAGGGTAGTTTCTGAGACGAGTTCACCCTCGGCGAATCCTCGTAGACTCTGAACAATTCCGGAACAATTCCGGAGCAATTCTTCACAGTTAGGTTTTATACAGACTTTATTAGTAACAGAATAATCTGCAACGCTCACTCAATGTTGTGCGGGTTCCAATGTCTTCACCATTTTAGGCTCCTTTCTTATCAGGCATATCTTCCAATCCTGAATCCTCATCCCCTATCTGGTTTCATGCCTGACATTTTTGCCGCAATTTCAGTGAGTAGAGATTACTAACTTGCGGATATAAGTGAGTGATGGAACGACAGCTTGAAGCTGAACGATTGCTGTTGCAATCGTGCCATGCGTTCCCATTGATGCTTCCCCACTTTAGAGGATTAATTGAGTTACAATGAATGAGATTAATTGGTAATGCGGTGATAAGTGCAAAGAATGTTGCTGCGAGCAGTGATTGCTCAACAAACTCAGCACACTCACTTCATTTTGAAGGTTAAGATTGCAAAGTTAGCAAGATTGATTCTACATTTGCTGCTAATATGTTACAATTTTTATCCAACTTTTCAATATGTTCAAAATTTTATGTCCTATTATTGGCAATACAATGTTGTCAATTACATTACAAGCATGTATTTCAATTACCATTGGATTTTGTGTAGAAACGTTTTGAATATGAAGTGGAAAGAATATTCAATGTTAGAACAAAAGAAGAAGAATTTGGGAAGGTACCAAGGGCTTTATAAGAGAGCATACATTTCATTAATATTACATATTAAAAAATACTAAAATAATTGTAAGGCTTTTTTTGAAAATAAAGTATGCAAAGAATAAATAAATATAATAATTAAATAGATGATGTAATTTTTAGTAGCAATAAATATATAAAAATTTATAATTTTTAAAAAATGTGTATATTTATTTTAATTTTGTGAATAAATTAAATTTTTGTATATCTTATATAAAATATATTGATTTATTGTTATGTCACTGACATACATATTTACTCCAATAATTACCTATATGATTAGATAAAAATAGGTAAAAATAAAATAATTTCATAACATCTTCTAGAGAAGCTTCTTAAAATCTTCATAGATGCAGTTTTGACTTAATATGTGTTTGTAGTTCATTGGTAGATTAGAAATTTGGTCAAAAAATTAATCACATATCACACATATTGGTAGCTTGTGGAACAAGTTAACCATGTGGCACTATGGTGATGTAACACAACTAATAGGTGAAAGAGTAAAAAAATATTATATTATAAAAGATCTTATTTTATAATATTATAGAAAATTATCTTAAAAATATAGATAATAGTCAAAGGATAGTAAAATTAAAAGTGCAAATACTACCATTTTACAAAATGAGCTTCTATTTATTTTGTAGGACCATAAATAAGTCAAAACAAAGTAGACTAGAAAAACAAAAGATATAGACATATATATAAGGGAATTAAGAGTTGATTTTAGTAAAAATTATCTTAAAAAAAACAAGAATTGATACTTGAAAAGAATTGGTTGCTAACTTGGATCAAAATCAGACCCTCAAGCACAAAACCACACACCTATGATGATTCCAAAGTTCTTTTGCAAATTAAAGAGTACAATTTGAGAGAAGACTTCATAAAGTTTTTTTAAGCATTGGTTTTGGATAATTTGAATTTGTAATGACTTTGTAAAAGCTTTGCAAAATTAGGATTATTTTCCATAAATCTGATTTTGTGAAGTTAATAAAGGATTTACATTTGAGAGAATTTTATAAATTTGATAGTAGATCTACAAGTGAAAATTTGTAGATTTGTAATTATAGGTGTTCTTATTATGTGCTATAAATTTGAGCATGATTGAATGGTTAGATTGAAGGTTATTGAAGTTCAAGTAAATTGAGGCCTCAAAAATGGGATTTTGAAGGTCAATAAAGGTTTCTAAGATCTTTAATAATTTGCCAATTGAATTAAGGTAAAATTTGTATGTAAGTAGTAGACTTAATTTTTTAAAAAATAGTGAATTTTGAAAGGTATTTAACAATGGAATTAATAGCTTTTGGCTTGAGAAATTGACATCAAGTTTAGAAAAGAATGCTAGCCAACATCCAAGCAGATTTTAGGATTTAAGTTTTATTTGATAAGTTTAATCCCCTTAAAAGTATTTGTACTTTTTGTGAGCTTATTTATTGAAAGGCATGCAAAATTTGAATTGAAATCAATGGCTTGATTGTTAGTTATCAAGGTTTCAATCTATTGTAGGCTTTATTAAGAATTTGTTTAAGATTTAGGATTTAATTAGGATTTGATTAAGTTTTGTCTAAGATTTGATTAAAATTTAATTAGGATTTATTTTGAATTTCTTTGTGTTTCTTTTATAATTTATTTTAAAATTTAATTAGACTTGATTAATGTTTGATTATATTTATTAAGCTTTAATTATAATTTATATTTGATTCTATTAGAATTGTTAAGACTTATTGTTGTGTGAGAGTAAATTTCTCTTTTAATCCAAATTATAAGATGGACTCAATTAAGAATTGCTTGTAATTAGTAATATGAAGTGAAAGATTTAATAAATAAAAAAAAAAAAAGAATAATACAAAATAAGTGAAATAAGTGCAATCAAATAATTGTTTACAACAAAAGTAGTCCATAGTCTATTCACTAAGTTTTTATCTAATAAAATATGAAAGTAATTATCAAAAATTATATTTTAAGATAGATAATTTTATTATCTTTTCAATAACAAAAGAAACATGTAAATTCAAATTACTACGAATAAGTTATGAAAGTTTAAGGATAAGAAGTGAATAATTTAAAAATTAAGTAAAAATAATTTACTTCAAGGATAATTTGCTTATAGATCAAGGATTCGAGCCTCACCAAGTCTCACCAAGTGTATATGGATTTTAAGAGAGGCCACAAGACCTTAGTCTTATCCTACCAACTCTATTTAAGGTCCTACAATCCATATAGGACTTTTGCACCTCTATTTCAATAAGAACTCGATTAGTTGCTAGTCTCCCTATTATCTATTAATAAAACTCATAATTTTATATTTTCGACTTCACCTTATTGTTTAAAAAAATTCAAAAAGCCTAAAAATCTTGCATGGCCTTCAAATCTTATTCCATTTTTTCATAATGGCTCCCAAGGTGGTAAAACTTAATTTTACCAAAGTCTTGAAATTTCATCTAAAAATTCTTAAGTGATTCTAAA
Organism: Physcomitrium patens; assembly: GCF_059467195.1. NCBI lineage: Eukaryota > Viridiplantae > Streptophyta > Bryopsida > Funariales > Funariaceae > Physcomitrium > Physcomitrium patens. Next base: position 18,276,648 of record NC_143415.1, on the reverse strand, counting down.
TAAAATTTAAATAAATATTAAAAAATATTATAATATTTTTATAATATTTATATCTATTTAAGGCTATATTTTTTATTTTTATTAATTAAAATTTTTATATTAATAAAATCAATTTAAATTTACAAAAATAACATTTTTTATATAATTAATTAAAAAGACATGAAGTTCTTTTTTATGCTTCTTTTAACTACTAATTAATCATTGATAGGATTTTTATAAGTAATACATATAGATAAATGACTAACAAAGATATTGATCTCAATAACTAATCTTCAATATTTAACAATAAATAAAAATACTAAATCAACTAAGATAATTGACTCCAAGACTTATTAAGACTCTATTTTTATAAAATTTCTTCTAATAAGAATTTTATAACTTATAAATACTTTTGAATTCTAATAAATACTTGAATAATCAAAAAGATTTGTTAACCTTAATATATATGTAATGAAATAATTTAAAACTATGGTTTTAATCAATTTATCAATTAAGATGCATTAATGGGAATTACATGTTGCAATTTTCTTTTATCTTTTAGAGCCATGTACTCAATGCATATTGAAGTGAGACTTCACATAATATGACAATGGAAAGCCATCACATCATTTACCATTGCAATCCGCTTTACAGTGTACTCTAGTAAAAATTCTTTAAATCATCAAGATCTTTAAATTCTTTGTATATCCTTGGCAAAGAATACTTCTTCAAATTACCTCGATTTCTTTTATGATTTGCACAAACTATTAAAAATTGCACTGCCTTCTTAACTTCTTATTCTTGCATATGCTGAACCATCATCCATTACCTTTGTTTTTATTTGTGTAGCAATAATATATGATTGTTCCAATATAATAGAGTTTGTAGATATATCTTGTACAAATTTTTTTTGTCCATGAATAATATCTCCTATCATCACCTTGATATTTGGGTAAGTTCTATACAAATCTTCTTTTGAATTTTTTTTTTTTTTTTTTTTTATCATCTATCCATATTCAATATTAACAAGTCATTTTTTTTCTTTTATATAATTCTTTTAATATCAAATTGATTTTTTAGTTATAATCAATTAATGCTATAATTGATTCTTTTAATTTTTCTAATTTTATTAAAGTTTTCATAATAGCCCTTGCGTAATAATTTCTAGAATAATGACTAGAAGCTTGTATTATACATTTTTTTTTTCTATAAATCTTATTTGTGAAGCATCTCCAAAAAATTACATTTCATTATCTTCATCTTCATTGCTTTCTATTATTCTTGTTTCTTTTGCATTTGATGTCATAGTATCTCCTATAAATTGTTGTTTTTACTTTATTATATCAATAATAATTTCATAAAATTTATAATTTGTAATTCTTAGGATTTCACCAATTGAATTCAATCTTTTTACTTAAAATATACTCCTCTAATACTTTCTTCAAGTCTATAGCAACTTCAATTGCTAATTATAATTTATAAGTAGGATCTTTTGATATTTTTCCAATTTTTCTTTCTTTTATAGGAATATTCTCTATTGTATCTTTATACATAGGATTCTTTTGTTTTTGTACTTTTTCTCTTCTTGTAGTTTTTTTTTATGGCCCTTCATGATTTTTATCTCTATTTTATTCTTCTTCTATTAATGCCTCATGTTGAATCTTGCAATATGAGCATGCATTGATAATCCATCTATTGAATCATTCCACCCAATAATTTGTCAAATATTATTGCAAATATATTTTAAATCATCCCTAATATTTTTTTTTAATCACAGTTTATTGCATTTGACCACAAAGAACTAGATTTTTAAAAAAAATTCAAGATTTATACTTAAACATTTGTTAGGATTTGTTCCCACCTAATATATTGATGTTTTTTTGATTCAGATTTTGAATGCTTTCTTTATAAGCATCATCATCCTTCCTTTATTAAAGTTTGTGTCTAATTTTTCTCTATTTTTTTTTAAGTATATCATACCATCTTTGAAAAAAATAACTCTTTTGCATAATGCCTCTATAAAAACTTTATATTCCCTTCTTGAATGATCTATGCTATTATACCATATGCACCTATGCACTATACCTTCCATTGGTTCCAATTTTTGTCTTATTAATATTCTTGATGATTGACTCTTTTCCTCAAGTTTTTTAAATATTATTTGTGAAATTTTCATTCTTTGTATGATTAAAAAAAAACAAAATGACCTATTAATATTGAACATTTATGGATGATAAGATTGGAAAAAAATTTAAAAAAAGATTTATATGGAGCTTATCCAAATATTAATGTGATAATAGGAGATGTTATTCATAAATAAAATTTCTTTATATAAGATATGTCTATATATTCTATTATATTAGAACAACCACATATTATCACCATACAAATATAAACAAAGATAATGGATGATGGTTTCTCTTATGTAAAGATAAGAAGTCAAAATGAAAAGAAGGCAGTGTAATTTTAAATGGTTTGTACATATCATGGAAGAAATCAAGATAGTTTGAGGGAACAACTTTTGTCAAAGATATACAAAGAATTTAAAGATCTTGAGGACTCAAAGGATTTTTATTAGAGGCCATTTTAAAGCAATATTGTAATGATAGAAGGCATAATGGCATCCAACTTAGTAGAGGAAAACATGCCATTATAGAATTACCATGGAATAGATATATTTTATTCAAATTAAAAATCAATCAATTCTTTAAAGAAAGTGGACTACTTTGAGAGCCATTATAAAAAAATGAGGGAAGATTTGAAGGCCACTTAAGGCTAATTAGATGTTCTTGAATACCATAGTAAAGTTAAAAATATAAAAATATTAGATCTATTAATAAAAAATAGGAGAACTAGCATGTAATATAGTGCTTATAAAAAAGGAGATGCACAAAGTTCACATGGGTTATAACACCTTAAAGATAGTTAGGAGGATAAGATTAAGGCCTCATATCCTTTCTTAGACATCTATATATACTACATGTGAGCCTTAGTGAGGTCCAAATCCTTGATCTATAAGCAAGTTATCTTTGAGGTAAAATATTTTTACTTAATTTTTTAATTTTTAATTTTTAATTTTTAAACCTTCATAATTTATTCATAATAATTAGAAATTATATATATTTTTTATATCATTGAAAAGATAAAAAATTTATCTTTTTGAAAATATTTTCTTTACTTTTATTTTTTATTTTTTATTAAATAAAAATTCAATGAATAGATTGTGATCAAGTTTTGGATTGTATAATTATTTGATTTTGTTTATTTTTTTATGTTTGATCTTCTTTTATTATTTCTATTTTTTTTCTTTTTTTACATCACTAATTAAAAGCAACTCTTAATTGAATCCATCATGTAATTTGGAATAAAAGATGAAATTTACTTTCACAATAGGTACAAATCCTTTTGATGAAAATGACTCTTTTCTTGCTTAGTGCAAGATTTAAAATGTACCATATCAATTTGCATTTATTGCAATGTTGATGAATAGGTTTTTGAAAACTTAGAGTTTTTGCTATTACTTAACTTATTCTTTTCCAGCCAAATTTGTGTTCTTGACACCTTTTAATTAATTGATTCTTGTATGCAATGGCTTGAGCAATAAATCATTTCAAAGATTTTTCTTTTGGTATTATCAAAAATAAATCTTTGATACTATTCTTCAATCTATATCAAAATTGATTTATAAGAGCTTTATCATTCCAGTCCATATTGCAATCAAAGTTTTAGAATTTAGCAGCATATATGATGGTTGATTATGATCCTTGTTATAAAAATAAGAACTTAGTTTCTACTACTCTTTTTTGATCACTTCCTCTGAATGTTATCATAAACACTTTTAGCAATGAATTCAAATCATAAAAAGAGTCATAAATCCTTTTCCATCAAAAGGTACAAATCAAAAAAGAGTACTTCCAAATAGAAGTGCACCTATGAATTTTACTTAAATAAATCTATTAAAGTATTGGAAGAAATGTAATCTTAAATAGAGCTTGACTTATTGCAAAAATCTTCAAAATTTTGATCTTGTTCCATCGAAATTCTTGGGCATACTAATCATTTTTTTCATAGTACTTGTAGAAACAAAATTTTATGGATTTGGTTGTGAAGTCGATTTTCTTTAACTACACAACTTCTTGACACAGACTTCAAACTTCTTTTATAGGTATAGGATTAGTATTTCTTTGGTTGGCATTAGTGATGTGTGAAATTTCCATCCTAAGAGTGTTGACAAGTTTATAAAGATTTGTAATAGTTGAAAATCTATTTTCACTTTTGTCAAGTATAACATTCATAATTTATATTTTTTTATTTTAAACAACTTAATAAATCCACAAGTCAAATTAGAAGAGGATAATCTACAACCTCTAATTCCAAATAAAGATTTCTACAAAGAAGGATAATCCATTTTTTTTAAGAAAAAAATCAATGATAAAAAATTTAAAAATTAAATTAAAGATAAGTAATCTATAACCTTCAAAATACAACAATAGAAGTGGGATAATTTGTTCAATTCTTAAAATTAGATAAGAAAAATGAATTAGAACTCTTGTCAAATTGTTAAAGATATGAATTTCAAAAAACTAAAATGTCAATACATTCTTGTGTTACTCGAAAAGACTAAAAAATCACTCAAAGATGATGTAGTATTAAATTAGAATGGCTATTGCCAAAGATAAGAAGACTAGAAAGTCTTGAAATAAGACTAAGGACTAGAAAGGCATTGATAAGAGTGAAGAAGGCTTTATTCTTGCTTTCATATATATTCTTAACCAGGAACTATGTGGCAATGTCCTATAGGATCTCAAAAATATGTTGACTTTATAAGATACATATCTTAACATACAATGTAAGTTTTTTATATGTGCGCCACATGGTTAGCATATTCAATAAACTATCAGCATATGGTTAACTTGTTGACCAAATTTCTAACCTATCAATCAACTACAATTACATGTAAAATCAAAACAACATTTATAAAGCTTTTAAGAAGCTACCTTATAAAATATTATGAAATGTCTTTATTTTTATCTAATTCTATTTAATCATATAGATAAATATTAAAATAAATATGTATATTTATGATACTTTTTTGTATAGAAATAGATAATAATTAAGAATTTGAGGAGAAAGAAGTCTTAAATTCAAGGCAATGCCAAAATATATTAGAATATCTTATTCATTGAGATAGATATGATATTAATGAATGATTATAGAAGCTTGCAAAAAATCTTATAAATACAACAAAAGAAATTGAGATTTTTTTATTAATGACATCAATTAAAATTAAGATAAATAATATCAAATCTTTTTTATAAAAAAAATAAGATATAGAAAATATATCATTCTATCTTTTATATTTATTTATAGCTTCTATATATTTGTAGCATTAAAGAGATTGAGAACCAACAATCAATAGATTTAATTGAAGAACTATTGTTTGTTGAATTATTAGACAAGATATTACAATTGTCACAATTTATAAGACAACATAATCAAAATAAAGATCCTGAATAATGACATATCTTTCTTTGAATAAATGGCAAGATATAATGTGCTTGATATCACAACCTTAGAAGAAACTCTCAATATTTGATGATTTTATTAAAAATAGAAACAATTTCTAATGATGTTTCAAATATTCAAGTTGAAGGTAATTATGAAGGCCTCAACAATGATCAAATAATAGGATGATCTTGTTGCCTTAGTATAAGATACTATTAATTGTTGAAAAGACTTATCAACCATCTTCAAAGAAAATAAAGATCAAGATATGTGGCAAGCATAATTTATTGCATCTTGGATTTTCTCAACATATGATGACTCTTCTTCATAGAACTTATTTCTAAAAGAAGGAAATAATGTCAAAAATATATTTATTTATTTGAATAATTATTTATATAATTAAGTAGAAGTTGTTATAGACATCTAATAAGAATATTTTTAAAATATTTTAAAAATATTTTATTAGATTCAAGAAGGTTTCAAAAGATTTTTAAAAAGTTCTAAAATATTCTTAGAATATTTTAGCATGTTTTAGAAAATTTTAAGAAGATTAAAAAAATTGTTTGAAAAGCTTCTTAAAATTGTTTCATCTTCAAGCAACATAGGAACTTCTTGAGAAGCTTCTTAAGGTTCTTTTATTTTCAAAAAATATGAAAATTTCTTGAGAAGCTTCTTAATACCTAGTATATATAAGAGGTTGAGGAAATCTTCAATCTCAATAACACATCTCTTGGAGCTCTAGCTCACTTTTCTTGGTATTGATCTTATATTCATCTAATTTAATGAAGTTTTTGTTAGCTTTCTTCTTAAAATTCTTTTGTTCAACTTCTTCTTTAATCTCATGTATAGTGTATCTATGACAATTTGTCAAAACTTCTATCTTGTTAATACAAGAGCTTGATTTTTCTTAATAGAGAATTAAATATCCCTCTTCTTAAACTCATATAAGTGCTTTAGGAGTTGCGGAGTACCTTCTTTTAAATTGGTATTATTTAAAAACTTCAATTTTTTTTTTTTCATAATAGCTGGAGGTGAAGATGTTGGCATTGTTGAATCTTTCAAGTCTAAATAAGATCTTATTATGAATACATTGAATACTTTAACTTGTAGAATTGCTAAGATTGAGGGATTTTTTGCAAGATTTTATAGTGATGCAAGACCTAGAGCAAGTCAATTTGTGATGCAACTACTTTCACAAGTTTCTACATCAAAGGAGGTAGAAGCACCTATACTTTAGTAAAAAAAAATACCTTTTTAACAATATAAGGAGCCTCATATTAGTCTTCTAAAAAAATTTTATTATATATACTTGAAGTTCCAAGGGCTTGTTAATCAAATTTGATTAATAACTTTTCTACAATATGAGTGCTATCATGATGTAATTTAATTAATCAATAAATATAAATAAATAAATATATATATATATATATATATATATATTATATTATATAAGATCTTATTTTAAAATTTTATAGCCAATTATTTTAAAAATATAAATAATAATCAAAAAGATTATAAAACTAAAGAGTGCTAATGTTGCCTTTTTGTAAAATACGCTTCTATATACTTTGTAGGACCAAAAATAAGGCAAAATTAAGTAGATTAAAAAATTAGATAATATAGAGATATGTAAGAAAGAATTAAGAGTAGATTTTAGCAAAATTTACTTCAAAAAGCAAAGAATTGATATCCATAGAGGATTGGTTATCAAGTTAGAGTGTAATCAGATTCCAAGGCACAAAACTAAGTACCTATGGTGACTTTAGATTTCTTTGGTAGATCAAAGAATGGAATATAAGAATAGACTTGAGAAAAAAAACTTAAGCATTGATTTTATGCCAATTAAATTAATATTAAATTTTTGAAGGATTTTCAAAATTAATAATATTCTTGATTGGTTTAGATTTTGAGAATTAAAAATATATTTATAAACTTGAGGATTTCTTGAGTTTTGTCATGTGAGTACTAGTAAAATCTAGAAAATATATTTGTGTGCTATTTATAAATATGTGTGAAAGTTTTGAGGTCAATCAAATGATTAGATCAAAATGTGCAAAGATTTTTATGGATTGAAGTCTTAGAAATTAGAATTTTATGGTCAGCAAGTATGTCTAAGATCTTTAGCAATTTGTCAATTAGATTGAAGTGAAATTTTTTGCATAGATACTAGACTCAATTTCTAGTATTTTAGGTGAAATTTAAAAGAAATTCAAATATTCAAGAAGGAAATATTGGCATTGGAAGTTCAATATTCAGATTGGAATAAGAGGCTACCTAATACCTGATTGGATTATCTTGTATTTCTCTCAATTATTAAGTTAATTGATTTCATCTTTCTTGTCCCTATTCTTAACTAAGATATTAAGAAGTGTAAAATTTTTGAATTGATATCAATGATTTGATCATTAATTCTTAAAGTTTCATTTTGCTATAGGATTTATTATGAATTTATTTAAAATGTAGGATTTGATTGGGATTTGATTTAGGATTCGATTTAAAATTTGATAAGAATTAGGATTTATTTAAGATTTGGTTTAAAAAAAATTTAGGATTTTTTTAGGATTTAAAAATTTATTAGGATTTTATTAGGATTTAAACTAAAATTTGATTAATTTTTAATTAAAATTATATTATGGTTTTTATTTTTAGTATTTTTAAGAATTCTTTGTATCTTTTTGTGGATTTTTTTAAATTTATTTTAAAAGTTAAAGTTTGATTGGATTATTAGGGATTACTTGAATTTTATTTAAGGCTTTATTAGGCTTGGTAGAATTGTCGTTGCATTATTACTTACCTTCTACAGTTAGGTGTTTGGTGCATTCTCAAGAAAGAATACACATAATACAAAAACACTATCTAATAGAAGAGTTGCGACTTGGTTTAGTTGGAACCTTCTTCAGAAAACAAGCCTTATCTTAATTTGTTCCTTTATTTGAGAAAAAATCATCAATCTTGAGCAATTTTGTAGCTCTTTTAGAAGTATTTATAGAAGCATTTGAAAAACATGACAAGGCTCAATGGACAACAAAGATTCACTCATTATGTTGTCGAGTTGTGGTTCAACTACAATGTGAAAATAATGCATATATATATATATATATATATATATATATATATAGATATAATTTATTATATAATGAGATAAAAGCCACATTATTAGATTTTAGTTAGTCACAAATTATGATTAGATTATTACTTTGAAGTAGCTAATTTAAAAAGGCTAGTTTTGAGGTTGATTTTATGTTGATAATAATTTTTATATATTTAGAGCCACCTTTATTAGACATTGGTGACTCTTGAAAACTTATTTTGTTTCTTTTATTTGATATTTAGGACATATATTATGTAAAACTTATAAATAAAAAAATTTTAAAAAATGATTTGGTAGCAAAAAGAGTAGTTAGGAGATCCATATGGATAAATGAAGATGGATGATTAAAATCTCTATTATTATTGGCCAAAAAGCATGCCCATTGAGCTTCAAGGAGGCTGCTCGAGACCTTATTAGGAATTAGGATTATTCTTTCGAGGCCATTTAAACTTGTAAAAATAGAATCAATAAGTTTAGGTTTTTGGCTATGGTTTTGGTACAAATTTTCTATCATTTGAAGCTTCTATGAAAGAGATATAGGAGCTCAAAGTTAAGGTGTTGGTTTTGTACTTACTATCATTCTTTTGGTTATTACAAATGTGTGTAGAAATGAATAAAAGATAGGCGACTAGGGTTGAACAAAAAATTATTTTGACCACATTTTTCATAAATTTATTGATGAATTCAAAGATAGAATGAAGGAGATGTATGAAGTTGAAGTCAGCACTTGCAATTTAAGGATAGTAAGTGACCCAATTTACTAGTGGTTATATTTTGAAATATATTTTGAGCAACTTGACAAGATTTTGGCTAAAAATTTCTAAGAATGTATATTATCATGTTACTAAACTTTATACATAAATTTTGTAGCATTTGGAATTTGGATTTTTGAGATATAAAGAAAAAAGTACTCAAGTGCTTGTAAATTAGGATTTAGAGCATCTGCTAGGATTTCTAAGATGCCAAACAATCTATAGTAGTTTTATGGTTTTTTTTTTTTTTTTTTTTTTTTTTTTGAAAATCTTAAGGATAAAGTAAATATAATCTAAAAATTTGAAAAAAAAATTGAATGGATGGATCAATAGATATGAATTTCTAAAATTTAGGAAAAAAGAAAAACTTTTACAAGAAAAAAATATTTTGAAAGGATTTTATTACAATTTGGATATTTTATCCAAAGTAAAGGGATTTTTAGAAGCTAAGAATTTGTATATATGTAAAAGATAGAGATATAAAGCTATAAAAAAATTATGATATAAAGATAAATTTTTTAAAAGAGATTATGGATTTTCTTTAAGTTTATTAGAAATCTAACTTACTGACAAAAAGTTAGTTATGATTTGGTATAAAAAAAGATGTTAGGATACTTTTGGATGCTTTATAAAGCCTCACATATAAAGCATCTTAAATATAAAAGTAATTTTATTAGTATAATATCTATTAATATTATTATATTTATTTTTCTTTTATAATAAGAATATATCATTTATTATAACTTAGAAAATAAGTTAAAGCTAAATTTTCTATAATTAGATATATAATATATTTCTAAATAGAAAATTATACCATATGATAATATCAAGGATTATACTCTACATTACTTATACATTTAATTTTAAGAAATTAGCTTGTGACATCAATTGAGATAAACAAACTCTAATGAACCAATTCTATTGAGAACTAAAGGATGATATAAAAGACATATTACTATTATTATTTGATCTTCAAATACTTAATGAATTTGTTAACCAAGCAATGAAGTACAATAATCAATTAGTTCAATGTCATTAAGATCAATATTCATGAACTTTGACAAAATAATATACTAAAAATTTGAACTTTGTTGCTTCAACAAACACATTACTTCTATACTTTGGAGCTAAGGATATACAAATTGATACAATATGGTTCAAATCTTTTATAGTAGAGGAGAAGAAGCATTGATTTCAATATATCCTATGCTTATATTATAGTGAAGAAGGTCACAAATTTTAGAAACAATATAGAATGAGGACTAGAAGTGCAATTATTTAAGAAAATGAAGAGGTATAACCACAATATGGATTGTGTGGCTAGACATTTCAACACCTCAAATTTATTAAGGTTTTTCTTTCTTTATCCAACTTGCTTGTTGTATTATTATACCTTTATTCTTTGACTCACAAAAACTTCAAAAAAATTCCTTATTAGATTTAAGAGCATTTACTTGTTTTTTAGATTAAGAAATTTTCAAACTTCATAAAATTCTTTTAATAAAAAAAATAAAAATTTATACATGTAGAAGTAATAGATGGTTGACTTTTATCTTTGAGCAATGTGATTCATAAAACCATACTACTAAAAATATCATTTGAAGGCCATAGTAGCAAAATAGTATTCAATATTATTAAAATTCCACACAATCCTATTTTTTTAGGGCTTTTGTGGTTATAAAGATATAATCCATCTAAAGATTGGAAGTACCATAAGATTAAATTTTCTATAGAATCTCTTTAGGCAAAACCTATCAAAAAATCATCAACAACAAAACCGTTATTTCTAGGAGCAAAGGATTTTGTGAAGATAAATAAGAAGGAAATGCCATTTTTTATTTATGCAAGTCAAGGTCATAAAGAAACAAGCTTGCTAGTAGCTATGTGAGAGAAGTACAAGAAGTTTCAAGTTATCTTTGAAAAAAAGAATGTTGATATATTTCTAGAGCATTGACTATATGATTGTGCCATCAATCTTCAAGAAGGGGCTCAAACACCATTTGTCAAGGACATGAATCTCAATGAAAGAAAATCCTTAATACATTCATGTATCATTGAAAGGAGCTAAAAGGTCACTCAAAGATGATATAATATTAAACTAAAATAGCTATTGCCAAAAAAAAGAAGATTAGAAAGTATTGAAACAAGACTAAGGACTAAAAAGGCATTGACATGAGTAAAGAAGGCTTCACTCTTGCCTCCATATATATTCTTAACTAGGAGCTATGAGGAGATATCTTATAGGACCTCCAAAGTATGTTGACTTTGCTAGCCACATGTCTTAACTTGTAAGGCAAGTTATCTATGTATGCGCCACAATTTAGCTTGTTCCATAAGCTATTACACAGAGTTAACTTGTCCCACAAGCTAACAACCTGTAGTTAACTTATTGGCCAAGTTTCAATCCTATAAATACATCTAAAGTCAAAACCACATCTATGAAGCTTCAAAGAAGCTACCCTAGAAGACTTTATGAAATTAATCTATATTTACTTACTTCTATCTAATCATATAAGTAACTATTGAGATAAATGTATATGTATGTGACACCATTTTGTCCAAACTACAATCCATTATAGAACAAGCTTTCAACATTAAAAGATTACATCAACAAAAATCTTATAAAAAACTTTATTTGGCATTCCAAATCTCTAAAAGGTGCACCAATACTTTTTATGAAGAAAAAAGATGGATCTTTGCAAATGAGTGTTGATTATTGCAACCTCAAGAAAATAATTGTGAAGAATCATTATCTATTATCATTGATATCAAGGCTTTTGGAACAACTTGGTGAAGCTAAGATCTATACTAAAATAGATCTCTTTTGAGCATACAATTTGATATAAATTAAAGAATGAGATGAATAGAAGGAAAAATTTCAAGGCTCTTTCTAGATAATATATATCAACATCATGGCCTATCTGATGACATCATTTTTTTTTATTGAGAACCTCAATTTATATCAAAGGTTTGGAATATTATAGGTAGATATTAAACTTTCATCTATCTTTCAACTTCAAACAAATGGTCAAACAAAACAAGCCAATCAAAATTTTAAATAATATTTATAATGTACCATCAACTATTAGTAAGATAATTACACCTTATATTTATCTTTAGCAAAATTTATTTCTAATAATATTTTTCATGCTTTGACTTAGTAAATATCATTTTATTCCAATTATGGTTACTATAAAAATCTTAATTTATTAGATACATCAAAAGATAAAAATCTAATAGTTGAAGATCTTGCAAAATATTTGTCACAACTCCAAATAACTTTAAAGTTCTATTTACAAGTAGCTAAAGATTCTTATAAAGCATCTTCAAATGAATTTAAAAAAGAATTTGTTATTTTTTAAGTTAAAAATAAAATATGGTTTTTTTGAAAAAATATCAAGATCAATCAGCCTTGCAATAAGTTGGACTATCAAAGGTTAGGGCCATTTTATATTCAAAAATAAATCAATTCAATGGCTTATTAATTAGAACTATCCACATTTATAAATGTACATCCATTCTTTTATATATATTTTTTTAAAGCCTTATTCAAAATCAACTATTCTAAGAAAAATATAACTATTATTGCTATGCATTGAAATAGATAATCATGTAGAATATGAGGTGGAAAAGATCCTTAATTTTCAACAATGAAGAAATAAGTTGGAATATTTTATTCACTAGCATAGCTATGATATCAATGAATGTATGTAGGAACTAGTAGAAAACCTAGTTAATGCATCACAAAAGATATAGGAGTTTTTAGGAGGTTATAAAAGATTATAAAAGATTTCTAAAAGATTTTTAGATTTTAAAAGGTTCTTAAAATATTCTAGCAAGTTCTAAAAAGTTCTAAAAAGAATAAGGAAGTTGTTTGAGAAGCTTCTTAAAGTTACTTCATCTTCAAGCAACATGGAAATTTCTTAAGAAGCTTCCTAAGATTGCTTCATCTTCAAGCAACATAGAAACTTCTTAAGGAGCTTCATAAGTTTGCTTCATCTTCAAGTAATATGAAAACTTCTTGAGAAGCTTCATAATACCTAATATATATTAGAATTGATGCTGAGGAGATTCTTAGTTTCAACAATACATCTTTTCGAGTATTAGATCACCTTTCTTGGTATTGATCTTGTACTTATGTAATTTAATCAAGTTCTTATTAGCTTTCTTATTAAAACTCTTTTATTCAACTTCTTCTTTGGTCTCTTGTATAGTATATATATAAAAGAAGTAGCAAAAGTAGATTAATTTCATAATATCTTCTAGAAAGCTTTCTAGAAGCTTTATAGATACGGTTTTGACTTTACATGTATTTATAGTTTGTTGATAGGTTAGAAACTTGGTCAATAAGTTAACCACATGTCACATGTATTGGTAGCTTGTGGAATAAGTTAATTATGTGGTGCACATTTAGAAAACTTGCCTAATAAGTTAAGATACGCATCTTGCAAAGTCAATACATATTAGAGATCCTATAAAATATTGTTATGTAATTCCTAATTAAATAGTATATATGGAGGCAAGAGTGAAGCCTTCTTCACTCTTATTAGTGCCTTTCTAGTCCTTAATCTTGTATGAAGACTTTCTAGTTTTCTTGTCTTTGGCAGTAGCCATTCTAGTTCAATATATTATCATCTTTGAATGACATTCTAATCTTTTTGAGTGACACAAGAGTGTATTTAGTTTTCTTTCTTTGAGATTCATGTCCTTCACATGTTATTACTAAATTAATAGAAGAACTTAAAATAAAATAATTAAGTAATAGAAAGAATTACTTAGACATAGAAAAAATCTAACCACAATATTTATGTGCCAAGAACTTATTTAAAAGGAACAAATGTAACAATATTGATTTATTAAAATATATTTTAAAAATTAAGATTAATAAATATATATAATTTTTTAATTTATATATTAAATAGATAAATATTTTATAAATTATATTAATCTTTTTTATTATTTTTTATATAAATTAATATTTAGTTATGAAAATAACATTGTATTAAAAATAAAAATAACTAAGTAGAACAAAAAATATTAAATTTTAGTATTAAAATTTAAACTAAGCTAACAAATCTTATTTAAAAAAATCACTATATAATATAGTCATTTGATTTTTTTTTATTGATAAGAAGTTTAATTAATTATAAAAGTTAAATTTTACAATAATTAAATAGACTTTCAAGAAAAATCATCATTAGGATTTTAAAATATATATTATATGCATGTATTAAATTACAAAATGGTATTTATAAATATAAAACTTTGGCCAAAAAATAAAAAATATATTATTAAAAAATAAAATTTAACAAAGATTATATTAAATATGAAAATAATTAGTAATTCCTTCTCTTTATTCCTATAAATAACTATGGAATATCATAAAAATTACATCATGGTGTGGCTTGTATTATAATTTTATAATTGATAATATTTATGTTACAATAGGTTATATATTGATGCATGTATAAAATAATAAAAATATGTGTTATAATATGTTATAATTTTATTATGACACATGTATAACACATATATAGAAGTGATATTGCAATATGAAGAGATATTAAAATAAATAAAATGATTATAGAAGTTTGTACTAGGATGTTAATATAATCATACTATGCAGTTAGTTAAGCCAATTAAGAGAGTTTTAATCTTGATAGATGGATTGCTTAGATGAATTCTATCCACAAAGGATAAAATATTCCAATAATTTATATATAATTATATAGAATATCTATACTTGCATAAAAGTACCTTATGTTTTATTTAGCAATAATTGACATTAATTACTAAATAAGTTCATGTTAACATCACTAATTTCAATTTATATATATATATATATATATATATATATATATAAATTCTAATAACATTAAAATTAATAAGTCACTTTTGATTTTATTTGTTTTTAAATTGTTTTATTTATTTTTAAATTGTTTTATTTCTTTATCTACAAAAATTATCTTTAAGTTGAAAACAAACCATACTCATATGTATATAAAGAACATTGAAAATACACCCTCTTATATATGTACATTCTTTAACAATGTAGATTTTAATAAGATACAGAACAATAGTTTTAGATCAACATGTAATACACACAATAAGATTAAAAATTAAATAAAAATAAAAATAAATCTCAAACCCTAATTCAGACCTGATTAACTATTTCACACCTAAATAATTCAAGTACTCACCAAATGAACATAACCAGCCTCTGATCCACATTCGAGTGTTGGAGTGAGTACACAAGGATCATTGCGAAGCAAATACATGGAAAGGCTTCAAATTAATTTCATGGTAAGGTCGTATGTACAGAAGACAGCACAAAACACTTAATTCCAATCAGATTCCAGACCCTTCCGGTACGACAGCACATATAGATTGCTATAGTACCCAAATCTGAAATCCAGTCATTCTCATTTAATTTGTGGAGAAGCCTCGTAATCATCCACCCTAAAATCTCTACCACTGCGTATATATACCAATGCAGCAAGTCCTGTTACAGCAGCACCGAGAACAAAAGCAAGGACCACAGTGAACAAGCCATAGACTTGATTACCAGCCACGAAACCAGAAAAGGTTGAAGTGTATACTCGAGACACTGGAGATGCTTCAGCTTCAAGACGCACCATGTGAAGGTCCAGAACACCATTCTGATTCATCACAGTTGTTGCAACTGGGGAGGTGAATTCAACCACATCATGGATTAACCCGTCGTGGTTGCCAACATAAGACACCTTCATCAAGCTTTTGGTGGCATGAATCCTGATGTATCCGAATTCAAAGCTGCGGTACATCGACCACACCGGCTGTGGATAGATAGGTGCCAAGGGACGGTCGGGACGGGGCTGGTCAATAGGTTGCCAGTCCTGGCCACCCATTCCAATCACCATGTGCACAGGGTAAACCCCGTTCTCTGCATCCATGCAAGTCCTATTTTGCAGTGGGCATGTGCGCTCGTACTTGTGAACATGACCCCAAAGTGCGAGACTGACCTTGTGTTCCACCAACAAGGGCTCGAGATACTCTATCAGTTTCGCCGTGATGATCAACCTCATGGCTTTGTTGTCAGACGAGTACATGGGCCTGTGTCCTTGAAACACAATGAACGGCGTCTTCTGACGATCCGTGTTCTTCAGGTCTTCAGCGATCCACTTGTACTGGTCACTGCCTGGAGTAAAATCTGTCTCGGTGGAGATCCACACAAAATGAACCACACCGAAGTTTAAAGAATAGTAGAGGTTTTTCGTATCCGGGATGCCTGAGATGTCACTCCTCACAGGTTCAGAAGATTTCCCTGGCATTACAAATCGCATGCTGTAAGGCACTCCACATTCTCCACCGCTGTCTTTTCCATACGGTGCCCACTCTGGCTTGAAAGGCTGCGTAGGAAAGTCGTACTCGTGGTTCCCAATGCAAACATGCCATGGAACTCTAGCCGCAACAGGCTCAATTTGGTGGAAGAAGTTGTCCCAAAGCCAGGAGTAACCTCGTGCGTAACTAATATCACCGATGTGGGAGACAAGAGTTGGCCGATTACCCAGCAGCTCAATATCACGTTGCAACCATTTCATGGTGTTGACGCTTTCGTACTGCACCCAATTGAATGTCCTGTATGGAACATATGTGCCCATGTCACCGAAGAGGAGTGCATCAGTTTCAGTCCCATCCACATGAGCAGCCACGAAGTTGAACGTCTTGCTCCACCCAGTTTCCTCGGCTCCTACCTGCACAATGCTCAATAAAACCTCGATGACATTTGAGTTCTCAAAAACTGACCATCTTATTGTGCAGGTATACTGGAGCGAAATGAATATTAGAGAGAAGAATGGCCTACCTGATAGAAATATCTAGCGCCTGGTTCGAGTTTGGTCATTTTCGCCAAATGCGTGAACCCCGGGTCTCGCCAGCCAAGCGAAGTATTAGCTGGTGCATGGCACATATCCTTCTGCTCATACGTCTTGGTAGATGCAATGGCAGTAACAACCAAATTGTCGCTCTCTTTGCCATACCTGACATAAGTCTTCAGAGGCTGTTTGGTCACGTACATGACATTCATCTCCGTCGGATTTGAGGTCAAGGAGAGCCGCACTTGAGTCAGTTCGTTGTAGTTTGAGAACTCCACAAGTTCGGTAACAGCCAGACGTGTCGTTATGCTCGGTATCGGTATTGAGTCTTCGTCCAAAGGAGTATCTTCGCTGGGTGGGTAACCTCGAAACAGACGGAACTGATATGGAGCTCGCATGTTCACTACTCCACAAGAAAATAACAGATGACGTCAGGCCTCCAGGGGCAGCCACACAAACCAAGTACGAATACTAACAGGTGCATATGAAATAACAAATTCACTTGAGCAGATTTACCTGCAGGAAGCATATGGGAGCCTTTGCCGGTCTCCCAACCACTAACAGAAGACAAAAGTATGTAGCCTATGTAATGGTTGTCGGCAGACTCCGGTGGCGAGTAAATTCCCAACCAATCAAACGCATTTGGAGACTCAAGTTCATTCCAGGATACGATTACAGGGTCGCCGGAAGATTTGAGTAATGTCGTGGACAACTCCAAAGTCACGGCTCCTACCCCAGTCGAGCTAATAAAGACAATGATAATGCTAATGCACAAAATACGATGTGCACCCGTGAGCTCCATCGTGACAGGCACTACGTCTTTTTCAGCCGAAATTAAGCCATGTCAGAACACGAACCAAAAATTGATATAATATTAAATTGAACACAAACTGAATGAAGAGTGAAGATATCTGAGCTGGAAGCTTTAAAAACCAAGGTTGCAACCCTACTTTAATCCGAACGTGGTTAGAATTACGTGTTGTTCAATACTATCAGATTACTTCTGATCTCATTAACCTGAACAAAGCGCCTCGAAACCTAGTACCTACGAGAGCAAATATAAAGGGACGAAAATGGAATCTCTGGAAAACATCATAAACCACCTATCAAAACACATGCATCAGCCACCTCCCCAAAACCTCCGCCAATTCATTCCACTCAATCGTCTCTAAACAAAACAAAATAAATAAATAAATAAATAAATAAATAAAAGTCTACTGCGCATAACTTCAACTCGAGTAAGCAGAAGAAAGAATCGCATTCCACTCACCCCGAACACAACCCAAGAAAATTCGAGTCAAAACAGCTGAATTGCACGCTGGGAGCTTCGCAAAAATTCACCGGAACAGTGAGATGGCTCGATTTCTGAACCGATTCCTTTACACAGACGTCACCGAAGTCCAAAATCCAACCAGGAAGGCGTACCGCCAGCACAGGTGAGGCAACGAGAAGCCGAAGGGGTTACGGGAAATCTAATCATCAATTCTCATACAGACAGGTACTCCCGCCCCTTGCTTCCGCGTCTCCCCAACTACACGCCGAGCCTGGCGTCGCATACGGGACAACCTCGGGCAGTGCAAACAACATCACTTGGCTAGCGAAGTAGAAGAAGCTTGGCAGCGAAGCAAAACAAAACACAATCTCGGGGACTGAGAGTGAATGGAAGGAAAGAAGCGAAATAGCACAAACAAACGTATATGCTCGGCACCGTCATCCCACCTCCACGCAACTTCCTCCTCCCCGCCCACTAGATTTTTTAAAACACTTGCTAGATTCCTATATAATAATAATAATAAACATAAGGAAGATTAGGTTTAAGATAAAGAAGCCTTTTTATTTTTCTTTGTTGGTCAAAATCAAAGAAATTGTTAACCAGTAGAAAACCCTCTAATTTACTATCTTTAATAGCTTTTTTGTGCACAACAGCACGGGTTTCCACTGCGGTTTCTGCTAATATATATAAATATATATAGATAGATATGGTTGTTACTACAGAATACTTTGTTCAAGAATACTTTGTTCAATTATCCTTACTGGAATTTATAACTATTACGAAATTGCATCAACTTATTATAAATTAAACTTCAATGAGAAGAATAGATAATAAAGAGTTTTATCTATTGAATAGAACTATCATAAAGTATGTGGTAGCCTCCTTGGGCTGCCCCTACTGATTGGGACATTTTGCATAGATTTGATTGAAATAGGGTTTGGTAAAGTTAGGACCTTGGTTACACAATTCTAATTGCATTGTTCCAATTTCGAACTGTGTGGGTCCACTGTGTTCTTTTTCGTGCAGACTTATTGTTGTTGATTCTGTGTCTTTATAACATTGCTGAATTTTCTTTTTGAGAGTCATCTTAACTTTTCTCTGTTTCAAATGGCTATTATATATGTGTGTATATATATATACATATATATACAAAGGTTTTACTTTTACTTAGTCAAGGTAGACTCTTAATCTTCCTTTGTAGTATTTTTCTTCTTTCTTTTAGTTTTTGGTGTGACTTACAATAATTTGTGTGATAATTTTTTTGGTTGTTGGGATTGCAATGTGATTTTTTCAAATTGATACACCAACGATAGTATTGAATCTTATGATGATACATAAATTGTTACTAAATCGTTAACGAGTAGAAAGCCGTGCTTAGTAGTAAAAGGGGTGTCCATCTAATAAAATGAGTGTCCACTCACTAAAAGGGGTGTCCACCTTAAATTACCGCAATGCATTTATTATCAATTCTCATACTACAATGTACGTTTCATTTACGTTCATTTGTTAAAATAACACATGATTGAAACACATGACAATATAATTTCTTGATGAAATGAATAACAATAACGCCAACTGAAGGAAGTAACCATCGCAGTGGGAACAAAGAATGGATGAATAATACTAACACATACACACGTTCTGTCCATCTATCCATCCATCCATCCAGAATGAGAGTTTTGAAGTGTCGGTGGAGCGACGAGGCTTCACTTCCTTCCACTCCCCTGCTGGTCTGTGCTCGTGCTTCGCCTTCCTGGTTGAATTTTGGACTTCGGTGACGTTTTTGTGAAGAATTCGGTTCAGAAATCGAACCATTTCGCGGCTCTTGTGAATTTTGCGTAGCTCCTACTACGAAATGGAGCTCTGCTGAATTTGGGTTTTTTTGGGTTGTGTTCTGTGTAAGTGCAATACAATCCGACGGAAGATCTGCTGGCAGTAGTTTAGATCCCAATTATCCAAAGCAGGAAAGGACCAGGGTTTTTGGTTTAGTTTAATTTTCTCCGTGTATGTTTGGTGTGAGTGCAATGCAATCCGACGGATGAACCCCCTGGCACCAATACAGGTCCCAATTATCCGAAGCGGCAAGGGTTTAGGGTTTAAGGTGTTGAATTTTTTTGCTTTTGTGATCGAGTAGTTTTGTGTTCTGTGTGAGTGGACTGCAACACAATCCGACGGATGAACCATTGGCACCAATTTAGGTCCCAATTATATAAAGCGGTAAGGGACCAGGTTTTAGGGGTTTATCGTAGATGAGGGTGTGAGAATTGGTTTGATAGAGTAGAAGACAGGTCTTTGAGAGTGTGTTGTATTTCACCATTTGCCCACAACTATGAAGGAGGTGAAGGGAGCTATTGTTGGAGGGTCGCTGCAGTCGCAGATATGCACAGTAGCAGCTTCCGACGTTGAGAGCAGCTCCAGTGCTCGATTATGGATGTCGGAGGAGGCTATGGTGTCAGCACGAATTACAACTGGATGCCTGGTCGCCGTAAGTAGTTTACTTTTGTGCACTCTGTCACTGCGTAAAAAATTTGCAAGGGATTTCCCATGATTGCTGACGACGATTGTGAACGTGTGGCGTGGGCAACAGGTATCGTTACGAGAGTTGGATTCGGATGGGTCCTTGGATGTGAAGGCTCTCGCTTCTCTAATAAACCTTAGCAGCTCATACTTCAGCGTTGAGGTACCAAGCACGTTGAAGTCCAATTCTGCGGGTAATGTTTTTGCTGTTGCAGAAGTGTGGCCCTCTCGCAAGGTGCTAAATCCTCACTAACACTCTGTTTTCGACAGTTATATTCAATATTTTAGGTGTTTGTCCCAAACAGTTTTGTTTCGATTTCCGTAACTTCATTAGGATTTTCATGCATTTGTGTTGCAGTTGGTACGTTTTGGAGTTCGGCTTTCTAAGCATGTGGCAACAAGCTTAGGCAATCCTCGTCAAGGATCATCTATCTTCTTGAATCCTATCTCAGTGGGTCAGAACACAAGTAAAGGCGACAACACAAGTATTCATAGATTAAGTGCTGAAATTAGTGAGTGTACTCATTTGGCACTCCAATGGTGTCCCCCGCTAGAGAACAGTATCTTGCCATCTACGCCATTGCCCCCACCTAGTCCAGTGTTCAAAACTCCTACAAGCTCTAATAAGCGGAAGCCCAGGATTTGCACTGGTGCATCACCATCACCTTTCCAAGATAGAGATCAATTCAAAAACTCACCTTCTCCTTCTCCAGTTAGTAAGGGGGATTCCAGGAGACTTGAAAGTAGTCCTAGTTTTAGCAATCAAGAAGATTCAAAATGTTTCACTTCAAATATGGGTAACATTGCTGCAGTTCGATCTTTTTTTGAATGCGACAGAAGCAACGGTATGTCGCTGATAGAACTTTTTGCAGAGAGGTGGTTGTGTGGTCGATATCTAATGCGAGGAAGTCTTTTAAGTTTGCCTGTATGTGGATGTGACTGCTTTTTCGTGGTTGTTCGAATCGAGACACCCTCTGATTCGACTATCTTGGAAGACTCCGGTGTTGGACCATTTTCATTGTCTTCTCTTCCTATTTACAAGGTGTGTTTGACTTGACATCTGCGATGTCTCGTTCACTTCTATGTCCGTACAGCTGCTGACATTGGATATCTTTACTTGTTTATCACTTGTTTAATATTATTATTATTTTAAAATGTCCTTTATTTACTTATCTCTGCTTCAACATGTATTTTTTGACTATAAGGTGACCCATAAGACAAAGATCACACTCATTGGACCTCCAGGTGCAAAGTCTACACCACAATCAGAAGGGCAACAAATACAGCCCTTGGTGGAAGGTGACAAGCCCGCGGGAAAGGTTTCGGAGGAAGTTCATTACACAAGCCTCGGGGGACTTGAACAGGAGATTGAAGGAATCAAGCAGATTGTTCGGTTCTCATTGCTTCAGCCAGAACTTCTTGCTGGGTGCGTATAATTTTCTTGCATCTATTATGCCTCTCATTTAAGTTTTGTAAATACATAAATTGAAAAGCTTGTAGGTGGATCTCAGAATTACATAGCTGTTGTGACATTTTGTGGGCGCAGTTTTTCAAATATTTTCTTTTATTTGCATCGTGTTATCTTCGATAACACTACAGCACATGAATCTCAACTTGACTTCGAGTTTCTGTCATTCGCTGTCTTCTCTTTATGGATCCCTCATTAGTCTTTGTTTTGTTATCTCTGAAGGGATTCCTGCAATCTGTAAGAACTGTTGTAGTTTTTCTGTGACGCAACCTCTGCGTTGTATTTCAAGTTGGTTTAGGGTATGGCTGGATCACTCTACTTTAAGGTCCTCTTGATTTGCTTACGTCGAGTATCTATGAGGCTCTTCAATTTGAGTTATATTTTTTTTGATATTTTTTGTTAGGTATGGGTTGCCTCCACACCGAGGAATACTATTATATGGCCCTCCAGGAACGGGCAAGAGTACATTAGCAAGAGCAGCGGCTTGTGAAGCGGGAGTACCATTGTTTGCCATCAATGGTCCAGATGTTGTCAGTCAATTTTACGGTGAAAGTGAGGAAGCGTTGAGAGCAGTGTTTACTGCTGCGGAAGAGGCTGCTCCCTCTGTGGTACTCTCATATCTATATTATCTCACCATGGATTACTCTCTGCAACTTTGTAATTTTTAGAAAGCTCTTGTTGCTGTCATTGTCGTCGTTGTTGTTTCGTTCTTTGTCCTCTTTTAAAACAAAATTCTAATACTATAATTTCATGTTTGTAGGTTGTCATAGATGAAGTGGATGCTATTGCACCTGCAAGGAAAGAAGGAAGTGAAGAATTGGCCCAACGCATGGTGGGTGCCTTGCTGAAATTGATGGATGAGGGTGGTAACAAACGTGTACTTGTCATTGCTGCTACCAATCGACCTGATACCCTTGACCCTGCCTTGCGGCGTCCTGGCCGATTCGATAAAGAAATTGAAATAGGTGATTATCATCCTCAGCCTGCCATTCTTTCCTCAGTGTGTCTTAAGCCGCCAGTACTTACCTTTTTAGTCTGATTTGCAGAGCGAGTGTAGCTTGGGATGTCATAGTTTCTCTCCATGTACATTTGCATAGCTATGCCAACTATCAGCAATTCACATGCTTCAGGGTTCCTTCTACATACTTGTAAGTCTGTAGCTAGTTACACAGTATGTCCGCTGACGAAGTTGTGCTCTCGTGCAGGTGTACCTACGTCTAAAGGCAGGCACGAGATACTTAGGTCTCTTCTTTCCAAGATGAGGCACAGTCTACAAGATTCAGAAATTTTAGAACTGGCGGCTGGTACGCATGGTTTTGTTGGTGCAGACTTATCTTCTCTATGTCATGAAGCAGCTCTTTCTGCCCTTCGTCGCTCTATACAACTTAAACCCAAAGTTTCCTCCTCGTCGACTTTTGCGTCACCGACCAAATCTCAGTCTCACAATGTCATTAATTTCGCACATAATAACGGGAACGCTGAAGTTTCGTCGGAAAAAATCGATGCATCTGCAACGAGTGTGGGTAGCTTGTGTACTGCTCTTGAAAGTGTACAACTGAACTCAGAGATGCCTCAGATATCTGAGGGCTTTTGTGGAATCAGAGAGGCTGGATTAACTGTCGACTTAGATGACTTCGAAGCCGCTAAGACAAGAGTGCGACCCAGTGCAATGCGAGAAGTGAGTTGACACTCACCTCAAGCCGTTATTTTTATACGCCAAGTTCATTTCCCTTTTATTATGCTTTCTTAATTTCCTCTCTGCTACATTGAATATCTCCTGATTATTGGCTTTTTAAGTATCGTTCAAACCTTCGTAGCATGAATGCCTGTTTTGTTAGATTCTGACGATAAAATATTCAATTCCAAGAACCATAAATGAACAGTGAATATCTTCATGTAAGTTGAACTCACATAGCTAATACTTGGTAAGTTCTTCGATTGAGCTTCACCTAACATTGTGGGTGCTGCGAATATCAAATTTGGGAGAAGACTGTTGAAGGAGTGAGATGCTCGGTCGCTGATATAGCTTCAGTTTGATTGCATCCTTCTAGTATATGATTCATGTGCTAAATCATCTTATTTTACCACATACCTTAAGTTGATGAATGAAACAACATCACGTTGATATATATATATATATATATATATATATATTCATACTAACTTCTATTTGATCGATTCCGAGAACAGGTGATGCTTGAGATCCCAAAGTCGAGGTGGGCTGATATTGGTGGAATGGAAGATGTGAAGCAGCAATTACAAGAAGCTGTTATATGGCCACAAAAGCATGGAGACAGGCTTACCACTATTGGAGCTCGACCTATTCGAGGAGTACTTCTATACGGTCCACCAGGATGCAGTAAGACTCTTCTAGCAAGGGCATGCGCCTCAGAAGCAGGACTTAATTTCATAGCTGTTAAGGGTCCAGAGCTTTTCAGCAAGTGGGTTGGAGAGTCGGAAAAGGCAGTGCAATCTCTGTTCGCTCGAGCTAGGACAGCTGCTCCCTCCATTGTTTTTTTTGATGAAATTGATGCGCTTGCTGTTGCGCGGAGCAGTGGCGACACTGGTGGTCTCTCAGTTGGAGATCGTGTGATGAGCCAACTTCTCACCGAAATGGATGGTATCCTCATTTACCTGAATTTACATTTGAGTGGATCAAAAAATAGGCTTCTGAATGAATATTGTCGCTGATCTTAATATTGAGCATTAGGACAACAGGGCAGTGACAGGTCATATTTGGAATTTCTGGTTTGTGCACTTAAATTGGTAGAAATGAACGATTCAGGTGCGTTTGGATGTAGGTTTGAAACGAAGTACAGGAGTGACTGTGATAGCAGCTACCAACCGACCTGATATTATTGATCCAGCCCTTCTTCGGCCAGGTAACCTCAAGTCTTAACGTTGGACTGTGGCATCGGAAACTAAACTATTGGTGTAAAGTAGTCATTTTGGAAACTCCTTTGTGGGTTTCTGTGTTTGAAGCAGGTGCTTTCTAAGAGAAGGAATTTCGATGTGTCAAAATCGTCTCACATATTCCGAGACAGTCATCCCCATCTATTCATCTTTTCTGCCATAGAAGAGGCTATTGTTGTGCGCAAGATAATCTTACGATTTATCTACTTTCAGCAGTTATCTCATGGTTTTATTATCTGGAGCAGGTCGTTTTGATCGGCAGCTATATGTAGGGCCGCCCGATGAAGCTTCCAGGGAGGAGATATTCAAGATTCAACTAAGAAATACACCATATTCACCTCTTGTAAATCTTGGAACTTTGGCTGCTCGGACACCTTCCTACACTGGTGCTGATATTAGTGCTGTTTGTCGAGTAGCTGCTATGGCAGCCTTGGAGGTTGTACACTTCACCGTGGCACACTTTTTACGTAGTTAGCGCATTGTTACGTATTTTAGGCGAACTTTTAGTTGAATGGTGTATTTTCGATAGTTTACTGAATTGCTGGTCACAAGTGGGGATGAATTAGTAATTGGTATCTGAATTTGAAAATGCACTCAGCTTGTAATGAACCATCCTACAGGAGGACTTGAATGCAGTGCAAGTGGAGGCTCATCATTTCGACATGGCGTTAGCAGAAGTGGTTCCCAGCAATCCTGGACCTAGCCCTGAGTTTTTTACGAAATACAATCGCGGCTTGTTTCACGCAGTCTCGAAAGGTTAAGAGTACCCCAGCGCAGTCGGCGTTAGAATTCAAAATAGAGTGCTGGACTGGTTACAGTGAAAGCTTTGTTTGAGCACATCCCTCAACAGTGCATCAGCTGACCTGACCCCTACATTTTCAATTTCGTATCAACACACTTTTGGTAAATCATATCAACCCCCTGGCTTTTCTGTCATGGCACCTATCTCTCCTGCTGGAGCCCCTCTTAATCTAGTGAATTTAATTTCATTCTAGCGATAACCTAAGAGGAAACATAAACTGTCCAACATCACATGTCTGCACTGCGATTTGTAGTTTTAGCATCTGTATTGGAGTTACCTTCTTTTCATTAATTAATGACCAAATTAGGGCTGTGTAAAAACAAGTTAAGTTGCTACATTTCCCGTTCAGGATATAAGGAATCAAAATGTGACGTTAGCTCCATTATTACTACGAGGAAAATTGTGTATTATGATGCACTGAAAGATAATAATTATTATCTTTAGGTGTCAAGGTTGAAATAGATTTTGAAGCTCTGTGTGGCTTTAGCAGAACGACCCCTTAATTCCATCATCCTGGATGAATGAATGGATGATGTCAGTGAATTCTCACCCACAGGGTGACAATTGGGCAAAGGGTTTTGCTTCTGCCCGCTGCCCCCGACCTCACTGGACAGCAAACTGGGTAGAAACCTTGTGTATGTATTTGAGAATTTTGCTGCTAGGACCGAATTTGGGCATGATTGCGTGCCCCATGGTAGCTTTCAATGATCACACTTGATGTACACATTTGAACCCAAGTGTCTTGGCTTGGGCCTTTTGGGCTCAATATTCTCAGTGCTCAAAATAAGTAGGCACTTTAAAAATAATTTGGCCCTTCTTGAATTCTTGGTTTAAATAAGCATGTACAACAAACTATCTTCTGTTGTGCGGTAGAGTCGATTTCTTCCTACCTGTTTGGTGTGGGTTCAGTTAATCTGCACACATAGTACTCTGAGAAAAATTTAGAGGACACCAGTCATGTGAGGTACTGGAAAGTATTCAACCATCTCACAAATTAATCACGAAAAGAATGAAAGAGTCCGAGATACAAAGCACACCCCAAATTTGTACACAGCTCATTGCACATGCCGAGCGATATAGATGTACACTTTCAAGAAAAATCTCTACGGTTTAGAACATATCTTTTGCACACTGACTTTTAATATTATCAAGGAGCCGCTGACGATGACTGCCAATGGTTAATGATTAGCGGTTGTTAAGTGCTGGATCGCTTTCAGCTCATTAGATAGTTTCACAAACAGTTCGTGTAGGGACATTTAGCGATCGCTGGCACCATGGGCTGCCCTACGCGGTGGCCTCCAGTGAAGGGGGAGCCAAGGCAAACAACACACATGAATCACACTCGCATTGAGGGATCATCGCTAATAGGGTTTTAAAGCTTGTTACATCAAGATTTATTTCCTTCCTCTGATCCCGTACAACATGTGATAATATTCAAGACGTGACCCTGTCTGCGAGCGAAATGTACATCTCTTATTCTATCGAGACAGGTTTCATTAAGAAGTATTTGCTTTATCTGCAAATGGACAATTATTTCTTTCCAAATCGGGATCATCAAAGAACTGCATACTGGGAGTCGGACGTTGCCAATTTGCAGGTCTTGTACTCTGGGAAGCTGGAAGAAGCCAGACACTGATGTCCTGCGGGGCAATGGACGTCGTCTTTGCAGTAGCACCAGAAATGTGGAGTACACAGCTCGGAGTACTCCGGACCTGTTTTCTGCAAAATATTTTGGAAAAGCTCAGGCTCGAAGACTCTCTTCGGGTCGTGCAGATTCTGCATCTCCTGCATTTCTGCGATATTCGTGGCTGGATAGTTATCCCTCACTTTGCAATGAGGGTGAGTGAAGATCCTCTCATGGTTCTTCCCCCAGTGAGGTCGTCCTTTGTATTTGCACAGAGTGAGCTGCTCCAGCGTTTCAGCGACCCTGGACTGCTTGCAAAGCTTGTTAGGGATCGAAGCGGAATGCAAGTGACTCCATTGGACGTGGACGACATCTTCGGAGCCGGCAGCTGTTGATAACAGATTCTTGTTGGCTTGCCCAAATCGTAACCAGAAGTATCCTGGAGGCATGCACCACCTAACTTTGCCGTTGCCGTATCGCTTGCTTAGGCGAGCTTCAGCTTCTGCGACCTCTTCTTTAACAACTCTTTTCACATCCTCGATCCACTCGTCCAGCTGTGACATCTTGATCGTAAACTCTGTGTCTTCAGTGAACATGCCCATGTGGTGTACATGGAAGGAGCACTTTGGGGCGCAGTCGTCGGCCACCATAGCATATTTGGTTGGAATGATTCCGTGTTCGATAGGGGTCCCATCGGCGTCGAGGAACATCGGAACGTCGTGAAGAACCGTAGATAAATTACATACATCTGTCAAAACCCACCACGTGTTAGCAGCCATAATGTGCAAGAGCACAAAGGTGGACACAAATCAGTAGCTACATGGATCGGCGACTGCCATGGTTCATGACTAACCTGCATTCAGCTCGTCGGCAGAAGCCAACTCCTCCGCTTCGTCTCCCTCCCACTTGGTCAGAAGCTTGTTCACAGCGTTTGCGACGGCATCTTCCATCTCAATATAGTACCCAATTTTTCCGTCAGGGTACTCCCTGGGCAATGTTGTCGCGTCTCGGTTCTCATCAGTCAGCTGCGTCCACATCACCGCTTTGTAGGTTCCAAAATCGGGCCTCCAGAACAAGATTACGTGAGGAGTTTCACGCTCTAGAATATTCTTAACGTCTGCCACCATGTTCGTATCCTTCAAACCTTTTCGAACCTCGACAATGGTTCGAGAGTTGGGTTGCAGCTGCAAAGTGATCTCTGTTGCGATCCCTAACAAACCCAATCCTCCTACCAGAGCTCTCACCTCCTTTACTCCATTCTCTGTCTGCAAATCACTCACAATTACCTCCCCTTTCGCGTTCACCCACTTAATCCTTACCACCAGGTCGCCTAAGCTGCCGGCAACCCTGAAACCAGAGCCATGCGCCGAGGCCATTACTATTCCCCCAACAGTCAGATTGGAGTAAAGTGAAAGAGCCCCCGCAGGTACCGACATATCATGAGCTTCAGCTGCATTCACGAGCTCGAGGAGCGTCATCCCCGCCTCCACTGTCAGCCTATACCTCTCGACATCGACCGCCACGACGCGGTTCATGAGGTGAAGCAGCACAGTGAACGATGTTGCTCTGCTGTCAGTCTCCTTTCCAGACGATGTATCGGTCTCTGCATGTTGCTTCTTGGAGCTGCCTCGACTCCCCGAGCAGACGAATCCGGCAGAGCTATGGAACCCGCGACGAGTGGCGCGGATTTTCACCGGCTGATCGCCAGAAGCATGGAGCTGGATTAGCTCCTTGACCTCGTTAGTGGATCTCGGCGTGATGTGGTGGTCGGATGTGCATTTCAAGTAGTTGTCGGCAGAATACAGCGTGGTCGCACTGTCCTTGTGCGAATACGCTTCACTAACACTGGCCGAAGCAAGATTCACATCTCGAAGAAGTCCTCCGCCGACCGGCAACACCACAGCGCAGCAGCTCAGCGACACGAAAACGCTGAACAAAACCCCACTAACTCTTCCTCTGGATCCCATTGTGAACACCACAACTCAAAATCGAATAGCTAGCAGCTCTTCTGATACCCTTCCTCGTTGGCACGCAGTCTTATATATGCAGAGATCATACTGAACCGCACATGTCCTACGTCAAAACTATAAAGCCATTTCTCGCGATCTAAAAGTGGCTGTGCGGATGAGCCTCGATTGCAGATTCCTTTCCCCATGGACCACCGCAAGTGGCGATGCTGATCTATCACGAAGCGATTCTCGGAAGTTACCAAAACCGAGTGTCAACGACAGTGTCAGATGTGGTTAATGCCCATAGATATCGACAAAGGTAAAGACTGGTTTTGATGCTTGTCCTGTGATCAACATGCAGCTGGGATCATGAATTACCATTGATCCGGTAACGAAGCATTCCGCGATCCTGGATGACCGCAGCTCTCTAGAGTCATAGGTATTCGAAATATCAGCAAACCTGCCCGGGACTGATTTCTCACCGAAGGTTATCGACACCCGAGATTTCGCAGTGCACTTGTGAATCTCATGACTGCATTGGTAACATCAACATGGTGTCGATGAGGTGGTTGATTTACTGGAATGGCCATCGTTCCAATACATTGGAAGTGGTGGAAGATAAGGTGCCGAGTATAAGGGACTGTGGTCGGTGATCATATGGTTCACAAGCAAAACGTTTTAAAAGATTGACCAAATTGTGTGAGTATTTTTATAGCGCGGAGATAGTTTATCAACAAAAATTGTGTGTCCACTTAACTTTTATGGCTCCCAATTCTGCATGTATGAAATAGTCTTGTTCAAGATGGATAAAGCACAATTCTAAATTTTCTTAGTCGACCAAATTCTCAAATTATTTGTATTTTTTTTTTTATTGTGTACTAAGAATACAATGAAAAATATGTTGAAATACTTTTGTTGTACATGAATTTGCTATATCTCATGTTTAATGTTTATATATCAAATAAAATGTATTAGTATAGCTTTTTTGATTGCATGTATTATAAAAAGAATGATTGCTTAGTTAGATTTTATAATTGGAAATATTTTTTTTCAACATTTGGTTTATAATTTCTATTTGACATTTTTAGAATTCATAAGTTGTATCTCTTGTTTTGCATTGTAAGATATAAGTATCTATCTATGAATCACTTAAAGAAGAGAGAATCTAAACATGGTTTTTTATTAGACCACAAAAAAAAACCTTATGATTTTATACTTGTTTGCCATATTTGTTTTGCAGAAGGCACAACTTTGACTATACATAAAAAAAATCTTTAATAGAAAAACTTATCTAATCTACAAAAAAAATAAAAATAAATGGTCTTAAGTTTATTGACACATATTCAGTCTTAAGTTTATTTGTTTAATATTAAAATTTTAATGATTATTATTTAACTTTTATATATATATATATATATATATATATTGAAAGTAATATATTATCTAGCATCTACAATTATAAGCATTATTATTAAGAATACAAGCAAAATTTTCAAATCTTTGGTTTTAGATACCAAGTTTGCCTTTGTGATTATGTATGTTAAGTATACTTCTATTCTTTAAAAATTCTAATATCAAACCATTAATATATTATCTGAATTGAAGGAACTTATTCAATTTCTCAACTAAACATGACTTTATATCATAAGGTAGAATGATGAATCAATTTTAAATATTTTAGAAATAATAACATGATAAATATATTATATTTTATTATAATTTAATCAATATAAAATTTATTCAGAGAATTAAAATACTTGTAAAATTAAAAGTTAAATTATTAAAATAGTCACAAAAAATGATAGAATAAATTAAATATGTGTTTTTTTAAGAAAAAAACTTTATATTGACTAATGGCTATAATATATATATATATATATATATATATATATATACGATTTTTTCTTTTTTTTAAACTCAAAAGTAAAAAAGATAGTTAAAAAGACACCTTGTCTTGAAGTGGATACAAAATCCTATTTAGAATACTACTTCTTGAAGCAAAAACTAATAGAAAAAATCCATTTGTAAACCAGTTGATTTATGCTATAAACATTTTATTTTTATTTTTACACATGTTAGTAAATCTTTGGCTCAAAGTATTTTACATGAGAAAGCAGATATCTGTATTGGTTGCCCCTCACTGACGCACATCGAACATACTTATCGTTGCAGATCACTGAGGATACTTTTGGAATTTTTATTTGATATTATCATGCAGAAGTTGCTTGAGATCTTTCGGTTTTCACAATCTTACCCCTTTGAACAACACCACCGTTACCACCATCGGTTATGTTCTAAATAACGACCCATACGCCTCTGGTGTATCAAGTCAGCACCACTTGCGGATACAAAAATGGCTACAGTAGATCTATCTAATCACGCCAGTGTTGAGAAGGTAGCAAGATAATTTCCTCTGACAACATTAGATCCTTTGTAACAAGAAGAGCCTGTGAATCGCACCGTCAACTCTTCCATCCTTCATCCATAGCATAGTGTCAAAAGCTGGTGTCTTACTTCTCTACTCCGGAGACGACATGCAAATCGATTAATCAAGTATTTGAAGCCTCGTAAGCTACAGGGAGAGCAAGCCCCTAACCTATCATACAACTTTGGAGCAGCAGACTTTTGTTTCCGATAATCCCATTGGAAGACGATGTTGTTCAACGTGAGATGTGGTCATCTATGAACTAGACTAGGCTCCGCTCATCACGAACCTCACCGGAACTCTTTAACCAGGTGCCACCTGGCCCCGCCAAGGATTTGGTGGGGCAGGTTGGCTTAATCCTCTTGCAGTCCATGTGCTCGCGTTCTGGTTCTGCAACAATTAATCTGCATAACATTCGATTTCATCGCGCCTGCTTCGCGGGGGTGACATCGGCATCTCTCCAGATTCAAACTGTGCTTGGAATGATACAGTCAGCTGCCATCCGCGCCAGTTTGCTTTCTCTGCATCTTGTGACGATCATTTTTCTATTCGTAAGCGTCAACTCACCCAGTGAACATTGGAGCTGGATCTGTTGCGAATGCATTTGCCGACGAGATTTCTGTGTATTGCAGGCCTTTGTGGACGACGCGTTGGATTCGGTGCAGCTGAAACCTATAGAATGTGGGTTCATAGGTCAGGCCATGCGTTGTGACGTTGTTAACTGATCCAAGAGGCCGACAGATGCAGTAGAGTTTGGTGGCAAACCCATCCATCGTCCCCGTAAAGAACCCACGAACGGATTGGGTGCACGAGCAGCTTGCCATGGTGTTGCAATGGGGGAGAAACATGGGGAATAAACTGTGGTGTGCATTCCATACCGTCCCAGCATTGACATCTCTGGAAGCCGTCAACAGTGGCGGTATGTTCCATCCAGAAATGGCGTGAGCATGGGAGGGGTG
Source organism: Physcomitrium patens (assembly GCF_059467195.1). Lineage (NCBI taxonomy): Eukaryota > Viridiplantae > Streptophyta > Bryopsida > Funariales > Funariaceae > Physcomitrium > Physcomitrium patens. Next base: position 18,243,538 of record NC_143415.1, on the reverse strand, counting down.
ACGGCTGTCGCGCTAGTTAATTGTGGGTGAGAATCACGTGTCAGCACTGGCAAATAGTCTCACTTGCATGATGATGGCGTGCTCCGCATTCGTTGAGCAGGTCCTTTTGTTGCATCGAGGAGGAACGTATTCTTAATCAAAGATTTTGACTTTTTCTACTGAACTCTATAATAAACATTTATTCCAAATCAGGTGATTCTTTCTACCTTTTTGTTGGTCTATTACTGTTGTTCAAATAATTTGTCAACGTAATGTTTTCATTGTGCCAAAAAATATCGTTTTCATTAATGACTAGATGTCACATGCTCTTCATGACTTTGAATTGAGTCAGGATTTTTCCAATAATTTCTTGATGTGGGAGAGATATTCTGGACATGTCTCTTGTGCCATTATTACTAATAATATAAGACAACAGTTGTTAATTTCTATTCTCCACAAATTAAGGGACACTTTTTAAACATGTGAAAAAAATTCGTAAGAAAAAATATCATATCTATCCTTGAAATATGTTTAAGAATATGCATGTATTCTTAATAATAGCAAACATATCCCTTACTTTTGTGATAATTGCAAATGTACACTTGAAATTGATAAGGTATAACTTTATTTCCATTTTCAATAAATTTGGGATTCAAACCACATGCTACATAGATTTTAATGCGACAACATATTGTACAAGTTGGGCCCTCCACAAATCAAATGTTAGATGCCCTCCACAAACAAAAAAATGACAAGTGAGCTGTAGAAATAGAAGGGGCATTATTACTTAGTTCTAATTTGTGCAAATATTTTTTTAGTTGCTTGACACGCCTTTTGTTGACAAGATATGATACAATGAAATTGGTTTCATGAAAGAATCATTGCATTGATTTTTTTTGCTTAAGCTAAATTATCATCCATTGACCTCAAAGAATTTAGTAGATTATATTGTAGGTGCATCCAAATATCATAAGGATTCAAATGTTGCATGTGACAAAGAGTTGCAACCTGATGTGTATTGCCTTCTTTTAAAGATCAAATTTTGTTGAGAATGTTTTTTGAAATTTAGAGAACTTTTCGCATTTGATGATTAGGTATCAAAATAATAGCACAATGTAGAAGATGAGTTGAATGCCAATCGGCACTAGGTGAATGCTAGATGTGGGCTACCACACTAGATTGTAAGTCTTTATATGCCTTTGTTAAATGGATTAATACTTGATAAATAATAAAAAAATTAAGAATAAACATCTGATTGCAAAGGAATTTTTTTTGTGATGTAAGGTTTTGATCTGGCAAGACTTATCAAGATTTGATACTTGTGCTCATAAAAAGATGAGTGAACTCTTAATTCTCAAGATGTCAAAGTTTTTGGATCAAAGGAAGGAATTTTGGATTTTAAAGAATTCTAATGATGAAGTGGAGGTGAAAAAAATGAGTTGCATGATATCTTTGTAAAGATGCTTATATAAAAATCACTTAAAATTTTGAATCTTGTTTTTTGTTTTCTCATATTTGGCCTTCATTTTAAGAAAAGGATTGTGTAAAATTGAATTTAGGATTTTATGTTTTTGAAGAATGTTACTAATTAGGATTTAACTTAGAAAAAGAGATTACAATTGACCATTAAGTGCCTAATTTAGACAATGGTAAAGCACCAAAGATAAGTGAATATTGAGAGGCCAATATATTCTAGTACAAGGCTTAAAAAATTACATGTCAATTGCCACTAATTCTATCTAAAGCTTCTATTTTTGGAAGGTTGTTATATGACAAAAATCATTTTATTAGAGATTCATTTTAGTGCTAGTATTCGGTTTGTTAAAGGCGTGACATTTTTAATCTAATTATTATTTATACATACTACAAGAATCTTGAATATTTTATGTCAACACATATTTTGAATTGTTTCCAAGCCCTTTAGAGTATGTCTTTGTTAAAATTTGATTTCAAAATTACTTATTGATCCAAAAAACATCAATGTTTGTCAATTACTCTTGTTAGACATTCTTATCTTATACCAAAAGAAGAAAATGCATCTTTTGATCAATAAAAAATGATTCTCTTGAAGCTAAAGTATTTTCATATTTAAGCAATAAAATCAACATAGACTATTGATTCAACCTTTGTTAAACAAATTCAATCAAATATGTCTTATGATCTTCTTGTTCATAATATCAAGAATCCTTCTTCTAAGTCTTAAGATGCTTTCAAGTTTGAGTTCAAGAATAACCTACTCTATTTTAAAGGATACGTATATATTCTAGAAAGATAAGCATGTTTATGTGTTCTTTAAGCATATCATGACTTTCCAGTGGCCAAACATTTTAGATATAATAAAACTTTAGAGTTTATATCTAAACATTTTTAGTAGCCGTAAATATTTAAATATAAGCTCTAAACATGTAGAAAGCAATGAAAGTCTTTTTTCAATCATGTGATATTTGTTTAAAGTCAAAAATTCCTCATCATTGATCCTATGGACTATTCCAACCATTATTCATAACCAAAAAACCATGGTCTTGTATTTCTTTGAATTTTATCATAGATCTTTTGATCTTAAGTTTGTATAATTCTATATTTGTGATAGGAGATTATTTTACTAAGATAGAATATTTTGTATCATGTGCAAAACCTATCACACGTGAAAAAAATAGCTAAAGTTTTTTTTAAAAACATCTATTGCTATCATGGATTATTTAACAATATTATATCAGATAGGAGGACTTAATTTGTAATAAGATATTTAAGAATCTTTTTTAAGATTTTAAAGGTAGATATAAAGTTATATTTAACCTTTTTGCTTCAAATTGATGGACAAACAAAGCATGTTAATCAAGTTTTGGAGTAATATTTGAAGTGTACCATCAACTACTAATAAGATGATTAGATGACTTTTTTGTCATTAATAAAGTTTGCCTATAATAATATGATATATTCTTCTATTTATCAAATATCTTTCTTTATTAATTTTGGTTATCATCTATGCACTAATGCTTTTAACTTTTCAAGAGTTGATAAACTTACAAAGCAAAATTCATTTTTTAAAGCTATATGCAACAATGAAGGTACGATTAAAAGAAGTTTAAGAACAAAAAAAGATAAATGTAGATGCCTATTGTAAAGAATAATCATAATTCAACATAGATGATATGATATGGTTACTTTGTCATAATATCAAGACTACTTGACTTTATAATAAATTAGATTATCATAAGCTTGGACCTTTTCATATTTGTAAACAAATCAATTCAATTTCTTATCAATTATATCTATTAGAGTAAATAGAGATTTATCTCATATTCTACATATCTATTAGGGACATAGTCCTTAGACCTTTCTAGAGACAAGTTTCTAGAACCTTCTAGAAAGAAGTCTCTAGAAACTTTCAAAAGATTCCTTGAATATTCTCTTAGAATATTCTTTAAAGATTCCCTAAAGATTCTTTTAGAAGGCTCTAGAAGATTCTTAGAATATTCTAGTAGATTTTAGGAAGTTACTTAAGAAGCTTCCTAGCTCTTGGGTAGTTGCTCAAGAAGCTTCATAGTTCTTGGGAAGCTTCTTGATGCGCTTCCTTAGAACCATAGGCCAGTAGTATATATAGGAGTCGAGGCTGAAGAGTTCTTCAGTCTCGACAACACATCTCTTGAAGCTCTAGCTCAATTCTCTTGGCGTTGCTCTTGTACTCATCTGATAATCTAGTTCTTGTCATTTCTTCTTGAACTTCTTGTTTAGATTTCTTGTTTGTATTTTTGGTCCGTGACAGTTTGTCGAGACTACCTTTATCTTAATATCAGAGCTGAATCCTTCTTGTTTAAGAGTGGATTACCCCTCTTCTTGAAGGTATTCTAGCACTTTAGGGGTTGCGGATTACCTTCCTCTAAACTGATATTTTCTCAATCACAATATCAGAGCTTAGTTCTTTGAGGCAGAGAGTGGACTACCCCTTTCCTTGGAGATACTTGAGTGTTCTAAGGGTTGCAGATTACCCTCTCTTGGACTGATATTAATTCCTTCTTTTTGTTTAGCATAGCTAGTAGAAAAGACTGTTAACATCGATTTCAGAGCTTTGCCTTCTTGATAGAGTGCGGATTACCCCTCTTCTCGAAAGCATTGAGGCATTTTTAGAGGTTGCGGATTACCCTCCTCTAAAACTGAAATCGTTTAGTGTTTTTTTTTCTTTTCTCCGAGTAGGTTTTAGTGACAGGTAGTGCTACAATTTTCTCTAAGAGACTTAGCAATTTCTTCTTCTCTCAAAATTTTAATCCATCTATTCTCTAAATATGGAAGTAGACCAGGTCATAGACAATGCATCTCCACAAGTAGACAATAGAGTGGCAACTCTTGCAGATCTTCAAGCTCTTATGAATAGTGTACGAAAGGAGATTGCATTTCTTCGCAATCCAAGTAAAGAACCTCAAATTGATCTAGTGACCGAAGAAGCTAGATGTGAAATTCATAGCCTACAACAAGAGATTATTCAACTGAGAGAAGCAAGACATGTGTCACATACGACCCCTATGGATACTTCAAGGATTAGTACGAAAGAACCAAAAGCGAGTATGCCAGACAAGTTTGACGGAACAAGAGCCAACTTTCGAGGTTTTGTGCAACAAGTACGGCTTTACCTACGCCTATACCCTTCTCGTTATCCGAATGGATTTACCCAGGTTGCTTTCATAGGTACTCTTCTATCAGGAAATGCTCGCTCTTGGTTTGCTCTACTATTGGAGAAGGATTCTCCAATATTGTACGACCTAGAGGCTTTCATAGAGAGACTTACTGCTGCGTTTGGAGATAGTGATCGAGAAAGAGTGGCTGAAAGAAAGATACAAAATCTACGACAAGGATCACGTTCTGCTGCAATCTATGCTGCAGAATTTCAACAGCTTACATGTGATCTTGATTGGAATGATAAGGCGTTCATGACACGATTTCGATATGGATTGAGAGATGATGTCAAGAACTTATTGATCACCATGCCTAAGGCGGATACTTTAGAAGAACTTATATCTCAGGCAATTATTTGTGACAACCGCCTCTTTGAATTACGACAAGAAAGACGATCAGGCTGGAGAAATGATGGAGCATTTGCTACATTTTCAAAAGGTCCAGAGAATCACTCCACAGATCCTGAACCCATGCAAATTGATGCGGTACGTTTCAAACCCCTCACAGCTGACGAAAGGAAGCGACAGTTTGAACAAAACTTGTGTTTATATTGCGGAGAAGCGGGCCATAAAGCTGTAGATTGTCGGAAGAAACAGAAGCCTCAAACAACAAGACTCAGGAGTACAAGCATGCAGGAAAACAAGGACGCCCAACCACAATAGGGACCGTGCGGTTGGACATCTCAACATCTAAAATTAATCAAGGTCCCTTTCTCTCAGCTCAACCTTCAGATTGTTTTATGGTACCTTTACATCTGGGTATTCAAGAACTACAAGTCGATGCTTTATTAGACTCGGGTGCATCCGCTTGCTTTATAGATGAAGAGTTTGCCAAGCTTCACAATATTTCTCTTGTAAAGAAACTTAAGCCTGTCCATGTAGAAGTCATAGACAGACGACCATTGTCTTCGGGCAATATTATCCATGAAACTAAACCATTGAAGGTACGTCTTGAAAACCATGAGAGTAATATTGTGTTTAATGTTATCAAGACCCTTTCATGTCCTATCATTTTGGGACTATCTTGGCTTGATAGATATAATCCATTGATAGATTGGAAGTTGCGGAAAGTGACATTTCCAACAAACTCCTTGAAGGTGGAATCTGCCAAGTCAATGTCTAGAAACAAATCCTTGTTTATAGGTGCAAGGGCTTTCATGAAGGAAGCCAAGCAAAATACACCTCTTGTCATCTTCGCAACTCCGACTCGAGAAGATGCAACTCCGACTTTGGTTATTCCAAAGCAGTATGAAGAATTCAAAGATGTCCTTGAAAAGAAGAATGCTGATATGCTGCCAGAGCATCGACCCTATGACTGTGCCATTGAATTGCAAGAAGGAGCACAACCACCTTTTGGACCAATCTACAATTTGTCGCAGACGGAGTTGACTGAGTTGCGGAAGTACATTGACGAGAATCTAGCCAAGAACTTCATCCATCATTCGAAGTCGCCAGCTGGGGCACCAATCTTATTTGTGAAGAAGAAGGATGGCTCACTACGGATGTGCGTGGACTATCGAGGTCTCAACAAGGTGACAAAAAAGAATCGCTACCCACTGCCTTTGATCTCTGGTCTTCTAGAACAACTTGGGCGTGCAAGGATCTTTACAAAGATTGACCTAAGGGGAGCTTACAACCTTGTGCGAATTAAAGAAGGAGATGAATGGAAGACAGCGTTCTGAACAAGGTATGGCCATTTTGAATACAATGTCATGCCATTTGGTCTTACTAATGCTCCAGCGGTCTTTCAACACATGATGAATGACATCTTTCGAGAGCATCTACACGATTTTGTTGTCATCTATCTAGATGATATTTTGATATTTTCTAAGAACGAGGAAGAACATGAGAAGCACGTTCGTCTGGTACTCAAAAAACTACGGGAGCGAGGACTCTATGCCAAATTGGAGAAGTGCTTATTTCACCAAACTGAGATGGAGTTTTTGGGATTCATCGCGACTACGGAAGGCTTGAAGATGAATCCAAAGAAGGTGGAAGCAATCATGTCTTGGGAAGTTTCGAAGACGGTTAGGGACGTACAATGTTTTCTTGGATTTGCTAACTACTATCGGATCTTCATCAAGAATTATTCTCAAGTTGCTGCCCCCCTCACTCGGTTAACGTGTAAGAACAAGCTCGAATGGGGACCTATCACAGAAAAAGCATTTCAAGATTTGAAGATGGTATTTACTACAGCTCCAATCTTGGTACATCCGGACTTTACAAAGGCCTTTTATTTGGAGACAGATGCTTCAGATTTTGCTTTGGGAGCTGTACTTTCACAGATGGGCGTAGATGAGAAGCTCCATCTAGTTGCGTTCTATTCTCGAAAATTCTCTGCTGCTGAGATCAACTATGAGATCCACGATAAGGAACTCCTTGCTATAGTAGATTCTTTCCAAGAGTGGCGCCACTTTCTCGAAGGAACTGCACATCCAGTGACCATATATACGGATCACAAGAATTTGGAGTATTTTATGTCGGCTCGGGTTTTGAATCGGCGTCAAGCTCGGTGGAGTATGTCGCTATCCAGGTTCGATTTTGTTATTACTTATCGGCCTGGGAAGCAACAAGGGTTGTCCGATGCATTATCAAGGAGATCATATCTCGCGCCAAAGGCTGGAGATGCAGCATTTGATCAACAGTGCATGACATTGTTGAAGCCAGAGAAATTTCGGCTCAACGCAACTATTGTACCAATTGATGCTGACTTCCTCGACCAGGTACAGGCCGCAACCATTGAAGATTCTCTAACCCTTGATATCAAGCAACATGCTAGTGATGATAAATTCAAGATGGAAGGAGATCTAGTATATTTCGAAGAGTGGTTGTATATCCCAAAAGGGCCAACACGACTCCGAGTTCTTCAATCTCGTCATGACTTTCCAACTGCGGGACATTTTGGATTCAATAAGACCTTGGAACTTATTTCCCGCGATTTTTGGTGGCCTCAAATGTGAAAGGATGTGAAAGATTTTGTTGTATCTTGTGACATTTGTTCAAGATCCAAAAACCCTCGACATCGGCCTTATGGACTTCTACAGCCATTGCCTATTCCGCGTCGACCATGGTCTTCGGTTTCCATGGACTTTATTACGGATCTACCACCATCGAATTCATTTGACAGCATTTTTGTTGTCGTAGACCGGCTTACAAAGATGGCGCATTTTGTCCCTTGCAAGAAGACATCGTCAAGCGAAGACACAGCAAGACTCTTTCTTGATAATGTGTATCGATATCATGGTCTACCAGATGATATCGTATCGGATCGAGGAACCCAGTTTGTGTCAAAGTTTTGGAAATCTCTTTTTGAAATATTAAAGGTGGATATCAAGCTTTCTTCGGCATTTCATCCTCAAACGGATGGCCAAACAAAACGGGTGAATCAAGTTTTAGAGCAATATTTACGTTGCACCATCAACTATCAACAAGATGATTGGGTCGCATATCTACCGCTAGCCGAGTTCGCATATAACAACACCCTTCATGCGTCAACTCAACAAACGCCATTCTTTTCTAATTATGGATACCATTCGAAGCTTGACTTATGGAGTTCGTCAACGATTAACAATCCGGCAGCTGAAGGATTGGTGAAGGAGCTTTCGCAGCTTCAAACTACATTGAAGCTTCAATTGCAAACTGCCCAAGAATCTTACAAGGCATCCGCGGACAAATTTCGGAATCAGACACCTAAATTCACGATTGGAGACAAAGTTTGGCTGCTTCGACGAAATATTAAGACCAAGCGGCCATGTGACAAATTGAACTATCGGAGATTGGGACCATTTGTTATCCAGAAGCAGATCAATCCTGTAGCGTATCGTCTGGAGTTACCAGCTACTATGAAGGTACATCCTGTCTTTCATGTTTCTTTGTTGGAGCCTTATCGAGAATCGTCTTTTCCTGGAAGAGTACAATGTCCACCACCTAGCATAGAAATAGAGAACCACGAAGAATACGAGGTGGAAAAGGTCTTGGATTCACGGCAAAGACGGGGTAAATTAGAATACTTTGTGCATTGGAGCGGTTACGATATTAATGAACGAATATCGGAGCCTGTCGAAAATCTCGCGAATGCGCCGCAAAAGGTACAGGAGTTTCATCGACGATATCTTGAGAAACCCAAGCTGGTTCGACGATAGCTTCTTACTGAAGCTTGTTCATCCAGAAAACAGAAAAGAGGAGAGAGCACCACCAAAATCCATAGTTGATGTAGTCATTCTCTCCAAGATAGCGTAGAACTTTGTTAGTAGCCCAAGTTTGTTCTTATTGTTTTAGCCTTTGAATATAGATAGCCAGGATACTACACTTGTCATGTCATCTCAAGCAACTAGCTCACGAAGACGACCGCGAGATGAAGAATCACTTGCACCACGACGACGTCGAAGGATTCCGAGCAACAGATCGTTGGTGATTGTATTTGAGGTCGAGCCTGCCTACAATGGTCAGCCAGAAGGAGTGTTTGCAGGACAATTTCACAATGAAGACACGGAGGTTCATGCTTGGTCAGAAGTTGAAGGCGTGGGCCACTACCGTTGGCTTCAAGGACCATTGAATCACTTGCTTCGTGAACAACAATTGGAGTTCATAGCAGAGGTTATGCGACAGATCTTCATTTTCTTGCGTTGGTATTGACTAACGATAACATTGCTTCTCGGAGACCTCGAAGCTAAAGGAGGAGGTGATGTTAGGGACATAGTCCTTAGACCTTTCTAGAGACAAGTTTCTAGAACCTTCTAGAAAGAAGTCTCTAGAAACTTGCAGAAGATTCCTTGAATATTCTCTTAGAATATTCTTTAAAGATTCCCTAAAGATTCCTTTAGAAGGCTCTAGAAGATTCTTAGAATATTCTAGTAGATTCTAAGAAGTTACTTGAGAAGCTTCCTAGCTCTTGGGTAGTTGCTCAAGAAGCTTCATAGTTCTTGGAAAGCTTCTTGATGCGCTTCCTTAGAACCATAGGCCAGTAGTATATATAGGAGTCGAGGCTGAAGAGTTCTTCAGTCTCGACAACACATCTCTTGAAGCTCTAGCTCAATTCTCTTGGCGTTGCTCTTGTACTCATCTGATAATCTAGTTCTTGTCATTTCTTCTTGAACTTCTTGTTTAGATTTCTTGTTTGTATTTTTGGTCCGTGACAATATCTATTCTTAAACCATATAAGATAATGAACATATCAAAAATAAAATAGGTGCCACCTCATCCTATAGTAATAGAGAATAATGAAAAGTTTGAAGTGTAAAAAGTATTATACTCAAGAAGGTATAAAAATAGGTTAGAATATCTTATTCATTAGTGTAGATATGATAATAGTGAATGTATATGGAATCTAAAAAAAAATCTTTTAAATAAAATAAAGAAGGTAGAGACTTTTTATTAATTACATCCATCAAAATTTAGATGAAGAATAACAAATCTTTGCTATAAAAGAAATAAGATCAAGAAAAGATAATATTCTCCCTTTTATCTTTGTTTGTAGCTTTTGTATATATTGTCATACTAAAGAGATGGAGAATCAACAACAAGCGGATTCAACTTAAGAGCTATTATTTGTTGACTTGTTAGATGAGACATTGCGATTGTTTCAACCTTCAAATTAATATAATTGAGATGAAGATTCTTAAGAACAACATGTTCTTCTTCAAATACATAGTGAAATATAATGTGTTTGATATCACAACTTTGGAAGAAACTCTCAATGTTTAGTGATTTTATTAAAAATAAGAATAACACTTGATAATATTCCAAATATTTTATTTGAAGTTATGAAGGCCTCAACAATGATCAAATAACAAAGTGGTCTTTTTTTCCTATTATAGAACATTATCAATGGTTGAAAGGACCTATCAACCATCATCAAAGAAAAAAAAGATCAGAATATGTGACAATCACCATTTATTGCATCTTAGATTTTTTCAACATATGATGACCACGCCTTGTGGAACTTGTCCCTAGAAAGGAGGATAATATCATGGACATACATACTTGCTCTAATAATTACCGATATGATTAGATAGAAGTAAATAAAAATAGATAAAAATAAGTTAATTTCATAATTTCTTTTAAAGAAACTTTTTAGAAGCTTCATAGACATAGTTTTGACTTTATATGTGTTTATAGTTGATTTTTAGCTTAGAAACTTGATCAAAAAGTTAGCCACATGTCACATGTATAGGTAGCTTTTAAAACAAGCTAATTATGTAGTACACACATAGAAAACTTGCCTTGTAAGTTAAGACATGTGGTTTGTAAAGTCAACACATGTTGGAGGTCCTATAGAATATTGCCACATATCTCTTATGTGGATAGTATATATAGAGAGAAGATTGAAGCGTTTTTCACTCTTGTCAATTCCTTTCTTGCTCTAGTTTAGATCCAAGAGTTTTTAGTTTTTTTATCTTTTGACAATAGTCATTTCAGTTTCTTTTTAATATATATATTTCTTTATTTCTATTTTATCATACTTCTTTGAGAAAAGTCTCACTTAGTTGTTTATTTTCATTGAGTTGTTGTCTTTGATATTATAACCAATGATTAAAAAAAATTTAAAACTAAAAAATTCTTAAAACCAAACTAGAAGTAAGAAAAGAAGTGATAAGATTAAAAAAGGACTAATTCTTACTTCTATATATACTATCTAATTAGGAGCTAGATTGCAATGTTCCATAAGATCTCCAACATATGTTTAGCTTATAAGACACATGTCTAATTTGTAAGATAAGCTTCCTATATGTATACTACATATCCAATTTATATCACAAGTGGCCAACAGGTACAAAATGTGGCTAATTTTTTAACCTACCAATCACCTATAGATATATATGAAGCTTCTAAAAAGCTTTTTTATAAGATAATATATATATATATATTTTTTATTTTTACCTACTTCTATCTATTCATATAATTTAAATAATTATTAGAATAAATATAAATACCTATGATAAGTTTTTAAAAATTTTAATAATTTTTAAATTAAAAATTGATAAAAAAATATTAAATTAATAAATAATAGTATCAATGCTTTTATTAAAAGAATTTGAATGTTTAAAAGGAAAATATTTCAATTAAAAGTTCGACATCAAGTCCAGAAAATTAAATTATATATTTTTCAAGAAAAATATTTAATTTTTTTTTAATTGATTTATATAATTCGTTTCAAAATCTTATGCTTATCATTAATTAAGATTTTAAATATTTTACAAGATTTTAAATAAAATAAATAATTGATTAGATATTAAAAAGATTTTCATTTATTTTTAGATTTATTTTAAATGATTAGAATTAAAATTTGATTAAAATTTCTTTAAAATTGATAAAGATTTGATTAAGGTTTAATAAAAAAAATTTCTAGAATTTTATTATAATTTGGAAAAAGCCTCTTTAAAATTGGTTAGAACTTAGTTATAATTTTTTGAAGGTTTATTTTAGATTTTATTAAGATTATTTTAGATTTTAAAAAAAATTAAATAGGATTTAGTTAAAATTTGGATACAATTTTTTAAAATTTTATTAAATTTTATTAGAGATTGAGAAGTTTATTTTAAGAACTTATAAATATTTTTTAAAATATTATTTGATATTTAATTGATATTAGTAATGATTTAGAAACTATTAATAAAGTATATATTATCAAGGTAAAAAATTTAAAGAATATAAATTAAAAAATTGAGATATATATTAGAAGGATGATAGAAAGAAATGAAAAAAATGTATATTCAAGAAAGAACTAACAAGGCTATTACTAAAGATTAGAAGACTAGAGATCCTTAAAATTAGATTAGAAACAAAAAAGATATTAAAATAGTAAAGAAGATCTTATTTTTATCTTTATATATACTATCTAACTAACAAGATATATATCAACGTTTTTTAAGTCATTCAAAATGATTCTATGAAGCTTTTAAGAATGACTTGCAAGTGAAGTGTCTAACATGTATATCAAGTACTCAACTTCTACTACAAAAGGCCAATATATGCAACATGTGGCCAACTTGTAAAACAAGTGGTTAACATATGTGATATGTGATCAACTTGTTGCCCAAGTTTTCAGCCTACTAATTTTTCACAACTTATAGAATTGAATCTATGTTTGTAAACTTCTAAAAAGATTTTCACCAAGATATTATTATATTAACGTACTTTTACATACTTCTATCTAATTATTCTTCTCATTCTAATTGTTGATATCAACATTGATGTCCATTATTCTATTACAATATAATTATTGATTGAAAGAAAAAAATATGAATTATATTATAGATGATCTTAATTAAAACATGTATTATCGAATCATAAGTAAAAAGATAGGAAGATAATAAAAATATTTAGTGTTAATGCTATCTTTTATAAAAAATAAATCTTACTTTTTTTTTAGATCACAAAAAAAAAAATAAAAAAATAAGTTTAGCAAAAATAATAATATAAGCAACTAAAGATAAAAGTATATAGTAGCTTCTAGCAAAAATTATCTAAAAAAACTAAATATTAATATCCAAAAAGGACTAGCTATAAATTAGGATTGAAATCAAATCCGAAGGTACAAAAACACACACCTACAGCAATTATAAGGTTCTTTTGTTAATTAGAAAGAAAGATCATAAAAAAAACTTGATAAAAATTATTTGACTATTGGTTTGAAGTAATTTCAATTAATATTGAATTTTCAAGAGCTTTACAAGATCAAAGTTATTTTAGATGATTTGGAATTTTAAAAAATAAAAAATGATTCATATTTTTGAGAAATTTGTCAGTATTATTATAAATTGAATGATAAAAATTACTTATAATTGATATATAGATTGATATATGTACAAACTTTGTAAACAAGATCAATAGCTCAATCAATAGTTATTGAGGTTTTAAGATTGTTGTAGGAATTAATTAAAATTTAATTAGTATTTTATTAGGATTTTTTAATATTTTTAAGATTTATATTAAGATTTATTAGAATTTAATTAAAATATCACTAATTTTTCTTTAAGATTACTCTATAATTTCTTTAGATTTTTATTAAGATTTTTTAATGATTATTTTAAGATTTAAAAAACATTTCTTTAGAATTTGAATAAAATTTAGTTAGAATTATCAAGGTTTAATTGAAATTTATTTAGGATTTTATTAGAATTATTATTATATATATATATATATATATTTTTTACAAAATAAAAAGTTTATCTTATATAACTAAAAGTCCATGCATTTTCAAGTAAGACAACATGTAATATGATATTGTGATATTATTTTCTCTTCTAGGAATAAGTTCTATAAAGAGTGGTAATTATAATTGAAGAAGTTCAAGATATATTAAATTTTATTTTGACATACTTTGATTTTTTTTTCTTTCAAGATAGTAGATAGGTCTTTTTTACCATTGATAATGTTCTATACCATGGCAAGAAGATCATCCTATTATTTGATCATCATTAGGGCCTTCAAAAGTCCTTCAAACAAATCATCAATAATACTAATAAAAGTGGTTCTTGTCTTTAATAATATCTTCAAACATCAAGAGTCTCTACCAAGGTCATGATATCAAACTTATTGTATTTTTTTTATTTATTTAAAGAAGAATATGTCATTTTTAAAGACCTTAATTTCTATTACATTGTCTTAAAGGTTGTGACAATCTCAGTGGCTCTTATGATAACTCAACAAATAATAATTTTTAAGTTGAATTTATTGGTTGTTGATTTTTTATCATAAATATAAAAAAACTATAAATAATAATAAAAGATAAAATATATATATTTTTTGCATCTCTTTTAATTTATAAAAATTGATATCTTAATTCCTTATTTTGTTTTTGATAGATGTTGTTGATGAAAAATTCTAATCTTCTTTAATGCATTTGCAAGATTCTTGAATAGCTTTTATATAAGTTCATAAATATCATATTTGTAAAAATTTACAAATTATTTTAAATTATTTTGGGAGTGCCTTAAATCTAAGATCTTTTGTACTTTAAAATCTTGATTTTTTTTTACTTCTATAAAAAGAAGAAGCAACTATCTTCTTACTAATATATCTATTATTTTATATGGCTTAAAAAAAGATAGAAGAAAATAGAATGGATCTTCATATATTTTGGTAGGTATAACCAATATTCAATTAAATTTATTTTTTTATAAATAAGAAATAATCTAAGCCTATAATAATTTAATTTATTAGAAAAGAAAATAATCTTGATATTATAACTGTATAAGTTTCTTTATACCAATGTGGAAGTTTAGTTATTTTTTGCAATAGACATTTGCATTGAATTTCAATTATTCATGAGCTTCATTTAATTATGTCTTCATTTTTATATGTAGTTCTAATATACTTTTTTCAAATATTTTTTCAAAAATTTATTAAATTTTGTAAAGTCAAAAGTATCAAATTATAAATAATAACCATATTTAGCATTAAAAGATAATTATTGAATAGAAGAATATACTATATTATTATAGGAAAAAATTTCCTATAGAAAAAGAATTATTCAATTATCTTAACCATAGTTAATAGAATATTATAAATACTATTCTATTACTTGATTTATTTTCTTTATTTATTCATTAATTTGAATATATAAGATTAAATACAGTTTTATGTCTACCTTTAATAACTTAAAAAAAACTTTAAATTTTAGATACTTATTGAGTCTTTCCATTTAAAATAATATTTCTTAACATTTCATAATAGCAATAAATGTTGTCAAGAAATCTAATTATTTTTTTATTTGTGATAATTTTGTGTATATTACAAAATATGTTATTTTAATAAAAAAATATATTATCAGCATTATAGAATCATAAAAACTTGATATTAAAGGTCTACAATAAAATCAAAAAAAAATATAAGACCATGTTTGTTTTGATATAAACAATAGCTGAAGAAGTTTGTAGGATTAAGAATAAGATTTTTATCTTGCACAAATTTTATACAATTGTACAACTTCTTTAAATAACTTTGATATTTGAAGTCACCAAAAACTTGTTGAGATTAGTTCTAATAGCTTGTTGTATCTAAAATTTCCTAAAATTAAAAAATTGTAACAAGCTTAAAGAACATTTAAGTATTTTTTATCTTTTAGAATATATAAGCATTCTTTATAATAAAGAAGATTATATTTGAATACAAATTTAAAATTATCATGATTTCTTAAGTTTTTAATATGCATAAGAGGATTTGAGGACATACTTAAATGAACATGATCAAAATAGATTGAATCAATATTAATGTTGATTTTATTGCTTGAAGATAAAAAATAAAATAAAAAAATAGCTTCAAAAAAAATTTTTTTTTTGTTGATTATAAGCTACATCTTTTTCTTTTGGTACAAAATAAGATTGATTTAAGAAGGCATTTTACAAACCTAGTTATTTTTTTAGCCAATAAATAATATTGAGTATATATTTTGATATGGACATGTTCTAATAAACTTTGCAATAATTCAAAACATGTGTTTATATAAATTATTCAAAATTTTTGTGATTTATATAAATAATTATTAAATTAAAAGTACCTTCTAAATAATAATATTATTCTTTAAATGAATCAACAATCATAAGAAGTTTTTTTTGTCATGAATCTCATAATTGATCTAAATTGCTAAAATATTTTTATATAAAATGCTAAAAAATAAAGTTTATGATGTATTCCTATTTGTAACATGTCATGAACATACATATTTATTTTAATAATTATCTATATGATTAGATAAAAATAAATTAAAAATAAATTAATTTCATAATAACTTTTAAAAAAACTTCCTAGAAGCTTTATAGATGAGGTTTTGATTTTATACATATTTGTAGTTGATTGGTAGGTTCAAAACTTGGTCAACAAGTTAGTCACATATTATACGTATTGAGAGCTTGTGGAACAAGCTAATTTTGTGGCATTGCCATGATGTAACATGACTAATAGAAAAGAGTGAAGAATCTATTATATTATGGAAGATCTTACCTCAAATATTATAGTAAATTATTTTAGAAAATAGACAATAGTCGAAAAGAAAGTAGAACTAAAGATTTAAATGCTACCTTTTTATAAAGTAGGCTTTTATATACTTTGTAAGGCCATAATTAAGGCAAAACAAGATAGATTAGAAAAATAAAGAATATGAGAATATGTAAGAAAAAGTAAGAAGTTGATTTAAATAAAAATTAACTCAAATGGGCAAAATTTGATACCTAAAAAGGACCGGTTATCAACTTGGGCCGAAATCAAATCACAAGAAACAAAAATAAGCACAAACAGCAACTGGGGGATTCTTTGGCAAATTAAAGAGTGGGATTTAGGAGCAGACTTGATAGGGTTTTTTTTAGCATTAATTTTGAGGGAATTGAAAGTGTATCACGAATATATATTTACTGTAATTTTTATCTAGGTGATATGAATAGGTAGAAGTAAGTAAAAATAGATTAATTTCATAATATCTTATAGAGAAATTTCTTAGAAGCTTCATAGATATTGCTTTGATTTTACATGTGTTTATACTTGATTGATAGGTTAGAAACTTGGTCAATAAGTTAACCATGTGCCACACATGTTAGTAGCTTGTAAGAGCTTTGGAAAGTCATAGTTGTTTTAAGTGACTCTAGGTGTCTAAATTTTTAAGCAAGATCAATGGTTCAATTAATAGATACTGAGGTTCTAAATTATACTAGAATTAAATTGAATAGGATTAGGATTTGGTTTAGGATTTGATTTAGGATATAGGATTTATGTAGGATTTGATTTAGGATTTAGGGTTTATCTAGGATTTAATTTAGGATTTAGAATTTATCTAGAATTTGATGTAGGATTTGATTTAGGGTCTAGAATTTTATCTAAGGTTTGATTTAGGATTTAGGATTTAGGATTTGTCTAAGGTTTGATTTAGAGTTTAATTTAGGATTTAAGATTTGTCTAGGATTTGATTTAGGATTTAATTTAGGATTTAGGATTTATTTAATATTTGATTAAAGTCCATTAAAGTTTCAATTAGGATTAAATTAGAACTTGATTGAGATTTATTTAAGATATATTTGTGATTATTCTAATATATTTTAGGACTTCTTGAGGATTCTTTTAAGATTTATTGTGGATTTTCTTTCAACTCCTTTAAGATTTCTTATTATTTCTTTTGTAATATTTTAAAGATTTCTTTTGAATTTAATTAAAGCTTATTTAGTATTATTAAGGTTTAATTAAATTTTATTTAATATTCTATTAGAATTAAGTTTTTATTGTTACAATTTCCATTCTACCTTCCACAGTCAGGTATTCGGTGAACTCTTAAATAAGACTTCAAGTAATATGACAATGTACTTATAGAAAACTTCTCTTGTAAGTTAAGATATGTCTTATAAAGTCAACATGTGTTGAAATTCCTATAGAATATTGCTACGTAGCTCCTAATTAAAAAGTTTATATGGAAGCAATAATAAAGCCTTCTTCACTCTTGTCAACGCCTTTCTAGTCCTTAGTCTTGTTTCAAAACTTTTTAATCTTCTTGTCTTTAGTAATAGCCATTCTAATTCAATATATTATCATTTTTGAGTGATTTTTTAGTCTTTTCAAGTGACACAAAAATATATTAATACTTTCTTTTTTTGAGATTCATATCCTTAACAAGTTAACAAGAGTACTAATTCATTTTTCTTATCTTATTTTAAAACTAAGTAAATTATATCACTTTTATTATTATATTTTAAATATTATAGAAACAATTTAGATTTTTAATACTATTTTTTTCATAAAGAGAGTGAATCACCCTTCTTTGTAGAAATTTTCATTCGATATTAGAAGTTGTAGATTATCTTCTTTTAATTTGACTTATAAATTTATTAAGTTGTTTGAAATAAAAAAAAAAATCATAGATGCTACACTTGGCAAAAGTGAAAATAGATTTGTAACTATTATAGGTTTTCATCAACTTGTCAATACTTTTAGAATAGAAATTTCATGCATCACCAATGCCAACCATAAAAACACTATCCCCATATATATGAAAAAAATCCAAAGTCGATGCCAAAAAGTTGTACAATTGTCATAGACATATGACTAAAGAAGAATCTAGAAGATTCTAGAAGATTCTAAAAAGTACCAATAGATTCTAAGAAGGCTCTTGAAGGTTCTAAGAGGTTCCAAAAGATTTTGAAAGATTCTAAGAAAGTTCTAGAATGTCATAGGAGGTCTTAGAAGGTTCTAGGAGGCTTTAGATGATTTAAGAAGTTACTAAAGATAGATCTTAGGCATGCTTTATTCTCAAAAAGCTTTCTTGGACCTAGTATATATAAGAGTTGAGGTTGAGGGGATCCTCAGTTTCAACAACTTATTTTTTGTGGTTTAGCTTGGACCTTCTTACCTTGTATCCACTTGATATTCTAATGTCAAGCTAACTTCATTTCTTGATCTTAAATCCTTGTCTTATATATTATTAAAATAATATTGAGAGCTAGGTCTTTCTTAATAGAGAGTAGATTATTCCTCTTATTAGAAGTACTATAGCATTTTAGAGGTTGCAGATTACCCTCCTCTAGACTAATATTATTCTTTTTTTAATATTCTTTTGGTTTCTTTTCTTTATATCATAGATCAAGTTTTTTCCTTTTGAAGGCATGTATTTCTCTGATTTTCTATGGCAGAAGGTCGAAAAGTAAATATGACAGATTCAAAAAAAATCAAATTATATTCTATTATTAATGCTCTTGAAGCATTGAAAATTAGGACAGAGACTTTGTCAAAGGAGAATGAAGAATTATATATGACCATACATAACAGTCAAAGAGCCAGAGTGCCTCAACCACTACATCAAATTGCAACAGAGGTTTTAAATTCTCAAACAAATATGTCTACTTCAAACATGGGAGGTGCATCTACTCAAGGCAATGATCTGACAACAATAGCAACTAAAGAACCAAGAATCATCCTTCCAAAAAAGTTTGATGGCAGCTGCTCAAAATTTCATGTCTTTATAAATCAAGTATGACTAATCACCTTGCTTCAATCTCAATGATATTCCATTGAAACATCTCATGTTGGTTTGGTTGGAACCTTAATCTTAGATCAAGCTTTATCCTAATTTGTCCCATTATTTGAAAAGAATTCTGCTATATTGTACAATTTTGAAGCATTTTTGGCAACATTTGTAGAAGTATTTGGTGAACATAATAAGATTTGTTCTTCAACAACTAAAATTCAAAGTCTTTGATAAAAAACATGCTCTATATCAACATATGCCTCAGATTTTTGACAATTAGCATGTGATATAAATTGAAGAGAAGATGCATTGATGAGCCAATTTTATTAGAGATTAAAAGTCAATGTGAAGGACTTATTGTTGTCTACATCAAATCCTCTAATATTCAATGAAGCCATTAATTAAGCTGTGAAGTGTGATAACCATTTATTTCAACGATAATAAGATAAAAATTCTTCAATGATGCCATATGTATACACCAATTATTCTGTAGCTTCTTCACCACTCAATTCTATTGAACAGTTGAAAGCAAAAGATTTGTAGATTGATGAGGTTTGCTTCAAACCTCTTTTTGAGCAAGAAAAAAAGTATCAAAGAGAACTTGGCCCATGCTTACATTATAAAAAACCTAGCCATAAGATTAATAATTGTTTAAAGAAATGCCAGCGTACATATCAAATGAAGAGTGTAGCTACATCATCAAAAGAATTGTAGAAAAACGAGAGCATCTAGCCACAATACGGACCATGTAGCTAGATTCTTTACTATCACAAATCAAAAAAGATCATGTACTCTTTGCTAGTCCTTCTCATTGTTTTATTATACTTATATGATTAGCAGTTCTTAAAACTAGATTGTCATGCACTGCTTGACTCGGGAGCCTTTGCATGTTTTATTGATGAAGAATTTTCTAGATCACACAAAATTTGTATGGTCAAAAAATCCAAAGCCGTACATTTACAAGTAATAGATGGTCAACCTATATCCTCTGGAAATGTCACTTATGAAACAATTCTATTAGAAATAACCTTTAACAATCATAGCAGCCAAGTAGTATCCAATGTCATTAGATCACCATCAACTTTAGTCATTTTAGAACTTTTATAACTTGAAAAATACAATCCATGGATAGATTGGATATCACAAAATTTAAAATTTCTTCTAGTAGATAATAGAACTCTTAGATCTATGAAAAAGCTTCTAACACCTATTAAGCCAAAACTTAAATAACATTTATTTATTAGAGCTAGAACATTTGTGAGGGTAGGCAAACAAGGTATTATGTTTGTTGTCTATATAAATCCACAATCGAAACCTATGATTGCTACAAAAATGATTTCAAAGACGTATAAGGATTTTGCAGATGTATTTGAAAAGAAAAATATGGATATCTTACCAAAACATCGTCTTTAGGATTGTATGATTGACCTTCAAAAAGGTGCTCAACTACCATTTGGATCCATCTACAATTTATCTTAGAATAAGCTTGTAACTTTAAAAGAGTACATTGAAGAAAATTTAGTTAAGAATTTTATTTGACATTCTAAGTCACCAGCTGATGTTCCAATATTATTTGTGAAGAAGAAAGATGGATCCTTACAAATGTGTGTCAATTATCGCAATCTTAATAAAATCATGGTAAAGAATTGATATCCATTGCTATTGATATCTTGACTTCTTGATCAACTTAGCCAAGCAAAGATCTTTACGAAGATTGATCTACGAGGCACATATAACTTAGTACACATTAAGGAAGGAGATGAATGGAAGACAGCATTTCACACCATGTATGGACATTTTGAATATAATGTCATGCCTTTTGGACTTATCAATGCTCCAACCATATTCCAACACTTAATGAATGACATATTTTATAAGTATCTTGATGACTTTGTTGTAATCTATTTAAATGATATTTTGATCTTTTCCAAGAATCCAAAAGACCACAAAAAACATATCTATCTTGTATTGAAAAAACTATGAAGTGCTAGGCTATATGTAAAACTAGAGAAGTGTGTATTTCATGCACCTCAAGTCGAATTTGTTGGATATATTATTTCCAATAAAGGCCTTTTTATGGATCCAAAGAAGATAGAAGCAATCATTGATTGAAAAAAGCCAAAAATTGTATGTGATGTCCAATCCTTTCTCAGATTTGTAAACTTCTACATGATTTTTGTTAAGAATTACTCTAAGATTGCTGCTCCATTTATGCAATTGACATGCAAGGACAAACTAAATTAGGCCCTGAAGCAGACAAAGCTTTTCAAAGCTTAAAAGATGCTTTTACAATAGCTCCAATTTTGATACATCTTAATTTCAACTAACCTTATTTTATAGACACCGATGCCTTAGACTTTGCATTGAAAGTAGTTTTGTCACAATATGGAAAAGATAGCAAACTTCATCTAATTGCATTCCATTCTAAAAAATTCTCAGCAATAGAAATTAACTATGAAATCCATAATAAAGAGCTACTTGCTATCGTAGATTCTTTCTAAGAATGGTGCTACTTTCTTAAAGGCGCCATTCATCAGGTGATTGTATAAACAGATCATAAGAATCTTGAATACTTCATATCACTTGAGTATTGAACTATTGCCAAGCATGTCGAAATATATCTTTATCATGATTTGACTTTTACATCATATATCAACCCAGGAGCCAACAAAGATTATCATATATATTATCAAGATGTTCCTACCTTGAAACAAAAGAAGGTGAAGCAGTATATGATCAATAATGAGTAACCTTCTTAAAACTTAAGCAATTTCATCTTTGAGCAACCAATGTAACAATGCCTATAAATTTATCATTTCTTAATCAAGTTCATAAAGCCTCAAATATAGACCCTCTTGTTCTTAATATCAAACATCTTACCAAAAACCTTCTTGAAGAGTCTTCTAAATTTAATTATGAAGACAACCTCTTATTCTTTGAAAAATATTTTTTCATTCTTAAAAGACCATTTTTCAAACATTCTTCAAACATGCCATGACTTTCTTGCAGCAAGACATTTTGGATTCAACAAGGCCTTGGAAGTTCTGTCTAGAGTCTTTTGGTGGCCTAAAATGTGGAAGGATGTTAAAGAATTTTTACTTTGATGTGATACTTATTCAAGGTCAAAGAATCCTTGACATCAATCATATAGACTTCTTCAACTCCTTCCTATTCCAAGACAACCATAATCATCTATCTCTGTAGATTTCATTACAGATCTTCCAATATTAAACTCATTTGATACTTTCTTCATAGTTGTTGATTCTTTGATCAAGATGGCACATTTTATACATTATAAGAAGTCAATTACTGGTGAAGAGACAACAAGACTCTTTATTGATAATATCTATTATTACCATGGATTGTCAGATGGTATTGTATCGAATCGTGGGCAATAATTTGTATCAAGGTTTTGGAAGGAAATTTTCAAGATTCTTAAGATTAACATCAACCTTTTCTTTGCCTTCTACTCTTAAATTGATGGCCAAACAGAGCGGATCAAAGTTGGATACAATACAACCTTCAAAGTGAGCAAATCCAATGACAAAGGAGTTTGCTATGAAGATAGCCATGTGATAAGCAACCATGAAGACTCACCTAGAAAGGGCTCAATAATGTTATAAGCTATTGGCGGATGAAATTAGGAAGGAACATCTTTTATTCCAAGTTGGTGACAAAGTATGGCTTTTTTGGCATAATATAAAAATCAATAGGCCATATGATAAGTTGGACTACCGAAGGTTGGGACCATTTGTGATTTAGAAATAAATAAATTACGTAACATATCACTTGAAGTTACCTTCATCCATGAAGATTTATCCAATCTTTTATGTTTCACTTTTGAAAAAGTATAAAGAATTGAACATACCAGTTTAAAGACAACCACCACCTCTTATAGTTGAAATCAATGATCATGTTGAATTTGAGGTAGAAGAGGTATTAGATTCAAGGATAAGACATGGAAGGCTTAAATATCTGGTCCATTGGCATAGATATGATATCAATGATTGTATGTGGGAATCAATTAGTAATATTATAAATATACAAATGAAGGTTTAAAGGTTCCATCAATGACATCTATCTAGACCAAAAGTGACAAAATAAAGAATAGTAGCTAGATAAGATGGCTTTACTATGAAGATTCTTAGTTCTTCGCCTCATAAAGAAGGAGAAGAAGCAGTTGTTGTCAAATATTTAGAATAGTATAAGTCAGTAGTTTGAGTTCAAAACTATAACATATTTATATTTTTTTGGTCATGTCTACTTTATATGATATCGATAGTCAAGAGATAGATGCTTTGCTAGTCATACCATCTCAACGAAGTAGCTCGCAAAGAAGACTCTAAGATGAAGAGCTACTTGAACCTCAAAGACATCAAAGGATATCTAATAATAGGTCATTGATAAATATTTGAGGTAGAATCTCTCTATGAAGGACATCTAGAAGGAATGTTTGCAGGACAATTCTATAATGAAGATATCAAAGTTCATCCTTGGTCACAAGTAGAAGGCTTGGGACACTATCAATGGCTACAAGGGCCTATAAATCATTTACCTTGTGAAAAACAACTGGAATATATAGCACATGCTATGCGACAGATCTTCAACTTCTTGTGCATATACTAGCTTACTGCAATATTACTTCTCAGAGACCTCAAAGCTAGAAGAGGAGGTGATGTCATGAACATACAACTGATGAAGATTTTAGAAGATTCTAGAAAATTCCATAAGGTACCAGTAGGTTCTAAGAAGACTCTTGAAGGTTCTAAGAGGTTCTAGAAGGTTTTGGAAAGTTTGAGTAGATTCAAAGAAATTTCTAAAAGGTTGCAGGAAGTTCTAAAAGGTTTTAAGAAGCTTTAGATGATTTAGGAAGTTATTGAAGAAAGATCTTAGCCTTGTTTTATTCTCAAGCCTCATAAAAACTTCTCAAGAAGCTTCCTAGGACCTAGTATATATAAGACTTGAGGTTGAGGGGATCCTCAATATCAACAACTTACTTCTTGTGGTCTAGCCAGGACTTTCTTGTCTTGTATCTAATTCTTGTTCTAATATCAAGCTAACTCCATTTCTTAGTCGTGAATCCTTGTCTTATATATGGTTTCTAACAGCAATTGAAGAAAGTTAATAGATTAGCCTTTTAACCAAATTCAACAAGTCTTACTTCTATGAGTATGAAAGAGGCAAGGATTAGTATGTCTAAGAAGTTTAATAGAATAAGATCAAAATTTTAATGATTTTTGTAATAAGTTAAGTTCTATTTAAGATTGCATCCTTTTCAATACTTCAATAGATTTACTCAAGTTGGATTTATAAATACTCTTCTATCAAAAAGTATTCTCTTCTTGTTTGAAATTTTGATAAAAAAAGATTTATACTTATTCTATAATTTGAATTTATTCTTAGAAGTATTTATGATTATATTTGGAGGAAATAATAAAAAAAAGATAACAAAACTTAACATAGTATTTTTATGATAAGAATCATGTTCAGTGATCATATATGTTGCTAAATTCCAAAATCTTGCTTTTGATATGGATTGAAATGACAAAGCCTTTATCAATCAATTTTGATATGGATTGAAAGATAATGTCAAAATTTTATTATTGACATTGTTGAAAGTAAATTCATTAGAGTAATTTATTCTTGAAGCCATTGTATGTGTCAATTAATTCTTTAAAAGATGCAAAGAACAAAGATTTGATTGGAGAAATACAAGTCAAGCCATAGCAATACCCTCTAAGTTTTTAGAAGATTATTTGTCTAAACCAAAGCCTATACAAATTGACACGATACATTTGAAATTTCTTATTAAACTAAAAAAGATTCATCATTGTCAAGAAGATTTATGCCTATATTAAAGAAAATCTAAATAAATTATTTAATATTATTCAAAGAAGCAATGAAATTAAAAAATAAAGAGTATAATTGCCAAAGAGGACAATATATTGCAAAACAAGTTTCTCTAACTACAATAGAGACCATGGGGCTGAAATCTTGCATAATATCAAGTAAAGGTCTTATTCTCTCCTTAGATACTTCACCTTATTTTATAATAGAAATTTGATTAGGACCAAAAAATCACAAAAACTTAGCCTTATTAGATTTAAGAACTTCAACCTATTTTATAGACAAAGACTTTGTCAAAAAACAAGAAATAATTTTAGTTAAGAAAACCTCACTTTTCGATCTACAAAAGAACCCCCGAGTTGCTATAGGTGCTTGGTTTTGTGCCTCAAGGTCTGATTTCAACCTAAGTTGATAGCAAGCCCTCCTCGGGTATCAATATCTAGTTTGTTTAGGTAATTTTTAGTAGAATTTAATTTTAACTTCGTCCTAAAGATATTTATATCATTTATTTTTCTAATCTACCTTATTTTGCCTTATTTATAGCCCTATAAAGTAAATAGAAGTCACTTTTTTTAAAAAATAGTACTAATACTAAAAAATTTATTACCTTCTTATCTTTTATCCATATTTTTTTACTTTATCTTTTAACTTGGCTCTTCTATAATAAGATCCATATTATCATCTTTTATCATATAGTCATGTTACAACACAACAACGAGTTCTATAAAGAGTGGTTATCATCTTTATGGAACTTGCTATACTTTATCTTGGTTTTAATGGATGTCATTGATCAAAAGCTTCAACCTTCTTTATTGCATTTGTAAGATATTTTTCTGGCTTCCATGTACATTTACTAATATCATATCTATATTAATAAATAAGATATTCTAATCAATTTCAATGCCGCTTAGAATCTAAGATTTCTTCCATTTTAAGTTCTTGATTATTATCCACTTTTGTAGGAAGAGATGATATTTGTCTTCTTTTCAAGATATTCACTCTCTTATATGGCTCAAAAAGAGATACATGGAATATGAGATGGATCTTCATTGACTCTAGTGGATGTAATTGATAAGCAATAGGATTGACTTATTCACAAATAAAAAAAAGTCCAAGCCTACAATAGTCTAATTTGTCATAAAGACAAGTAGTTTTGATATTACAATAAAGTAATCATACCTTATCACTCATGTTGAATTGTTGATGTTATTTGTAATAGGCATCTATAATTATCTTTTGTCATTCTTGAGCTTTATTTAACTATGCCTTCATTGTTGCATGTAACTCTAAGAAATAATTTGGCAAATCTTTTGTTGTAAGATTATCAACTTTTAAAAAGTTAAAAGTATCAAGTTGTGGATAATAATCATAATTTATAAAAAAAAGGTGTTTATTTAATAGAAAAATGAATCAAATTATTATATAGCAATTCTACCAATAGCAAAAGAATTGTTCAATTATCTTAATGATAGTTAATAGTATACTTCGAATATTACTCCAAAGTTCCATTCATTCATTTTATTTATCCATCAATTTAAAGATAAAAGGCCAAAGATAATTTTATATTCATCTTCAATATCTTAAAATGGTTCTCCAAAACCTTAATACAAATTATATCCCTTTATCTAATATAATATCTTTTGGCAATCCATGATAGCAATAGATATTGTTAAAAAAAATCTTAGTTATTTCTTTACCTAAAATAGATTTTATGTATAATATAAAATATACCATTTTGATAAAACAATCTACAATCATAAATATAAAATAATATCAAGTCTTATGATAAATTGTCTCTTCACCAGTAATTGACTTCTTATAATGTATAAAATGTGCCATCTTGATCAAAGAATCAACAACTATGAAGAAAGTATCAAATGAGTTTAATATTGGAAGATCTGTAATGAAATCTACAGAGATAGATGATTATGGTTGTCTTGGAATAGGAAGGAGTTGAAGAAGTCTATATGATTGATGTCAAGGATTCTTTGACCTTGAATAAGTATCACATCAAAGTAAAAATTCTTTAACATCCTTCCACATTTTAGGCCACCAAAAGACTCTAGACAGAACTTCCAAGGCCTTGTTGAATCCAAAATGTCTTGCTGCAAGAAAGTCATGGCATGTTTGAAGAATGTTTGAAAAATGGTCTTTTAAGAATGAAAAAATATTTTTCAAAGAATAAGAGGTTGTCTTCATAATTAAATTTAGAAGACTCTTCAAGAAGGTTTTTGGTAAGATGTTTGATATTAAGAACAAGAGGGTCTATATTTGAGGCTTTATGAACTTGATTAAGAAATGATAAATTTATAGGCATTGTTACATTGGTTGCTCAAAGATGAAATTGCTTAAGTTTTAAGAAGGTTACTCATTATTGATCATATACTGCTTCACCTTCTTTTGTTTCAAGGTAGGAACATCTTGATAATATATATGATAATCTTTGTTGGCTCCTGGGTTGATATATGATGTAAAAGTCAAATCATGATAAAGATATATTTCGACATGCTTGGCAATAGTTCAATACTCAAGTGATATGAAGTATTCAAGATTCTTATGATCTGTTTATACAATCACCTGATGAATGGCGCCTTTAAGAAAGTAGCACCATTCTTAGAAAGAATCTACGATAGCAAGTAGCTCTTTATTATGGATTTCATAGTTAATTTCTATTGCTGAGAATTTTTTAGAATGGAATGCAATTAGATGAAGTTTGCTATCTTTTCCATATTGTGACAAAACTACTTTCAATGCAAAGTCTAAGGCATCGGTGTCTATAAAATAAGGTTAGTTGAAATTAAGATGTATCAAAATTGGAGCTATTGTAAAAGCATCTTTTAAGCTTTGAAAAGCTTTGTCTGCTTCAGGGCCTAATTTAGTTTGTCCTTGCATGTCAATTGCATAAATGGAGCAGCAATCTTAGAGTAATTCTTAACAAAAATCATGTAGAAGTTTACAAATCTGAGAAAGGATTGGACATCACATACAATTTTTGGCTTTTTTCAATCAATGATTGCTTCTATCTTCTTTGGATCCATAAAAAGGCCTTTATTGGAAATAATATATCCAACAAATTCGACTTGAGGTGCATGAAATACACACTTCTCTAGTTTTACATATAGCCTAGCACTTCATAGTTTTTTCAATACAAGATAGATATGTTTTTTGTGGTCTTTTGGATTCTTGGAAAAGATCAAAATATCATTTAAATAGATTACAACAAAGTCATCAAGATACTTATAAAATATGTCATTCATTAAGTGTTGGAATATGGTTGGAGCATTGATAAGTCCAAAAGGCATGACATTATATTCAAAATGTCCATACATGGTGTGAAATGCTGTCTTCCATTCATCTCCTTCCTTAATGTGTACTAAGTTATATGTGCCTCGTAGATCAATCTTCGTAAAGATCTTTGCTTGGCTAAGTTGATCAAGAAGTCAAGATATCAATAGCAATGGATATCAATTCTTTACCATGATTTTATTAAGATTGCGATAATTGACACACATTTGTAAGGATCCATCTTTCTTCTTCACAAATAATATTGGAACATCAGCTGGTGACTTAGAATGTCAAATAAAATTCTTAACTAAATTTTCTTCAATGTACTCTTTTAAAGTTACAAGCTTATTCTAAGATAAATTGTAGATGGATCCAAAAAATCACAAAAACTTAGCCTTATTAGATTTAAGAACTTCAACCTATTTTATAGACAAAGACTTTGTCAAAAAACAAGAAATAATTTTAGTTAAGAAAACTAAATTTATACATGTAGAAGTAATAGATAGACATTTTTTATCTTTTAGAGATATTATATATAAAATTATTTCTTTAAAAATAAAAAATAGTATTTATAATAATTTAATAATATTTAATATAATTAAATTTTTTTAATTCAATTATTTTAAGATTATTATGGCTAAAAAAATATAGTTCTTAAATAGACTAATTTTTTATAACCTTAATTTTTCCATAATTTAGCCAAGATTCTATTAGATAAATAAAAATCTATAAGATCAATATATCCAAACCATTATTAATAAGTGCAAGTACTTTCATCCATATTACAAAAAAAGGGTCAACTTTTCCTATATATTCTACATCTATTATTCATGGAAAAAAAGATTTCAAGTGGCATTCCAAGCCAATATTATGATTATCTATACGTTTTTTAAAAGAAATATGTAAATATTCTTTTAGAATATCATCCTTATGATTGATCTTCAAAAAAGAACTCAATCACTATTTGGATCAATCTATAACCTATCACAAAATTAGTTGACTACATTCAAAGAATACATTGATGAGAATTTGATTAAGAACTTCATATGCCATTCTAAAACTCCAATCAAGGCTCCTATCTTATTTTTCAAGAAAAAATATAAATCTCTACAGATGTGTATAGACTATCAAGGATCCAACAAGATCACCATCAAGAATATATATCTTCTACCTCTGATTTTATAACTTCTTGATCAACTCAATCAAGCAAAGATTTACACAAAAATAGATCTATAAAGCACTTACAACTTGGTTTGCATCAACAAAGGAGATGAATGGAAAACTACTTTTTGAATTAAATATGGATATTTTGAATATAATGTCATGTCTTTTGGATTCACACATATACCAACCACTTTTTAATATCTCATGAATGATGTTTTTTGTGAGTTTCTTAATAATTTTTTTATCTATTATTTAGATAACATTCTAATCTACTTTAAGAACATAAAAGAATATGAACTTCATATTTGTTGTATATTACAAAAACTTAAAAATACAAGATTATATGCCAAGATAGAAAAGTTTGTATTCTATATTACTCAAGTTGACTTCTTAGAATACATCATTTCAAATAATGGCCTTATAATGGATTCTAAGAAGGTCCAAAGTATCATGGATTGGAAGATTCTAAAAATAATGAAAGATGTTTAATGTTTTTTAAGCTTTACTAATTACTATAGGATCTTCATCAAAAACTTTTTTCAAGTTGCAACTCTTCTTATATGCTTAACATGTAAAAAAAAACTTGAATAGAACAAAGAAAGTGACGTATCTTTTGAAGCCTTGAAGACAACATTTATTTATGCATCAATCTTGTATTGCATTGACTTTTTGAAGGTATTTTTTATTGCAAGAGATGCATCAAATTATATTATAAATGTCATTTTATCACAAATGGAAATAAATGACAAGCTCTACTCAATAGCTTTTTATTCTAGAAAATTTTTAATAGTCAAGTTTAATTACAAGATCTACGGTAAAGAGCTTCTAGTAATCATGGATTTATTTCAAGAGGGGCATCAATATCTAGAAGGCACTTTTAATCCATCCAATATATATACAAATCACAAAAACCTCAAGTATTTCATATTGGCATGTCTTATGAATTGTTGTCAAGTCCATTGAAACATGTCTTTATCAAAATTTGATTTCAAGATCACTTATTAATCTAAAAAATAATAAGGTTTATAGGATGTTGTTAATATAGAGAGATTTTACCTCAAGAAAGCATTGGACTTCTTGCTGCCACTAAATACTCAAGCAAGTCTAAGATATTGAGGTTCAAAGTTTATATATATAATATTTTTTCTTTTAGGACTATTATATCAATACATAAGTTGTCTTTGAATTACATGTGCTATCTTCAATGCCCTATAATTCCTTTATCTAGACTTAGAATTTATTAAACAATATATAAAAAGTGTAGCCAAAAAAGTGTTCTTTCTAATTCTAATTGCTGATCCTTTGTTGCTCTCTATAAGTGTATGTTATGCCCCAAAGAGTGACAATAGGTGCAAAATTGACACCTTAACTTTGAGCACCTATAACTCCTTCATTAAAATTCCAAATCATATAAATTTTATACCCAAATTATATTCAAAAACCTAAATTTATTGATCCTAGCCTCCAAAGCTCAAATGACCTCAAAAGAAAAACCCTAATTCTTAATAATGCTTCAATCAGCCTCCTTGAAGCCCATTGGATATGATATTTGACTAATAGGGATGAAGATCTTCACTTCTTATCTTCATCCAACCATACCTTACTTTCATCCTTTTCAATAAGCCTCCTAATAGTTTAAACTTTCATCTTTAGATTCCAATCTTTTCTTAAGCTTTACAATAAATATCTAAATATTATATAATATAAATACTATAATCAAAATAGATAAACTTCCAAATAAATTTTCTTATATCAATTCTCTTTAAAGTTACTTATTAACTACTCTAATCCACATAAAGACTTACAAATATAATCTATGTTTTAATTAATTTTTAGATACTATAAACAAATAAAGTACAACAATGCCCTTTTTAAATATTCTTATCTTATACCAAAAGAAGATGTAGCTTTTGATGAACAAAGAAAAATTCTCTTGAAGTTGAAGCATTTTTATTTTTTAACAATAAAATCAATATTGACTATTGATTTAGCCTATGTTAAGTAAATTCAATCAAATATATCTTTTAATCTTTTTGTTCATGATATTAAGAATACTTCTTTTAAGTCTTATGATACTTCCAAGTTTGAATTCAAGTTTAAGTTCATATTATTTTATATTTATGATTGTAGATTGTTTTATCAAAATGGTATATTTTATATTATACATAAAATCTATTTTAGGTAAAGAAATAACTAAGATTTTTTTTAACAATATCTATTGCTATCATGGATTGCCAAAAGATATTATATTAGATAAAGGGATATAATTTGTATTAAGGTTTTGGAGAACCATTTTAAGATATTGAAGATGAATATAAAATTATCTTTGGCCTTTTATCTTTAAATTGATGGATAAATAAAATGAATGAATGGAACTTTGGAGTAATATTCGAAGTATACTATTAACTATCATTAAGATAATTGAACAATTCTTTTGCTATTGGTAGAATTGCTATATAATAATTTGATTCATTTTTCTATTAAATAAACACCTTTTTTTTATAAATTATGATTATTATCCACAACTTGATACTTTTAACTTTTTAAAAGTTGATAATCTTACAACAAAAGATTTGCCAAATTATTTCTTAGAGTTACATGCAACAATGAAGGCATAGTTAAATAAAGCTCAAGAATGACAAAAGATAATTATAGATGCCTATTACAAATAACATCAACAATTCAACATGAGTGATAAGGTA
Organism: Physcomitrium patens; assembly: GCF_059467195.1. Classification (NCBI taxonomy): domain Eukaryota; kingdom Viridiplantae; phylum Streptophyta; class Bryopsida; order Funariales; family Funariaceae; genus Physcomitrium; species Physcomitrium patens. Next base: position 18,210,947 of record NC_143415.1, on the reverse strand, counting down.
TGATTACTTTATTGTAATATCAAAACTACTTGTCTTTATGACAAATTAGACTATTGTAGGCTTGGACTTTTTTTTATTTGTGAATAAGTCAATCCTATTGCTTATCAATTACATCCACTAGAGTCAATGAAGATCCATCTCATATTCCATGTATCTCTTTTTGAGCCATATAAGAGAGTGAATATCTTGAAAAGAAGACAAATATCATCTCTTCCTACAAAAGTGGATAATAATCAAGAACTTAAAATGGAAGAAATCTTAGATTCTAAGCGGCATTGAAATTGATTAGAATATCTTATTTATTAATATAGATATGATATTAGTAAATGTACATGGAAGCCAGAAAAATATCTTACAAATGCAATAAAGAAGGTTGAAGCTTTTGATCAATGACATCCATTAAAACCAAGATAAAGTATAGCAAGTTCCATAAAGATGATAACCACTCTTTATAGAACTCGTTGTTGTGTTGTAACATGACTATATGATAAAAGATGATAATATGGATCTTATTATAGAAGAGCCAAGTTAAAAGATAAAGTAAAAAAATATGGATAAAAGATAAGAAGGTAATAAATTTTTTAGTATTAGTACTATTTTTTAAAAAAAGTGACTTCTATTTACTTTATAGGGCTATAAATAAGGCAAAATAAGGTAGATTAGAAAAATAAATGATATAAATATCTTTAGGACGAAGTTAAAATTAAATTCTACTAAAAATTACCTAAACAAACTAGATATTGATACCCGAGGAGGGCTTGCTATCAACTTAGGTTGAAATCAGACCTTGAGGCACAAAACCAAGCACCTATAGCAACTCGGGGGTTCTTTTGTAGATCGAAAAGTGAGGTTTGATAGCAAACTAAATAAGATTTCTATGAGCATTGGTTTTGGACAATTTGGATTTGTAATGACTTTGTAAGAGCTTTACAAAGTCAAGTTTGTTTTTGGATGACTTGGATTTTGTGAAATAAAATAGGGCTCACGTTTCTAGTGATTTCAAGAATTTTGTAATAGATCTATAGGTGAAATTTTGTGGATTAATGGTCACAATTGTGCTAATATGTATTATGAATCTTAGCTTGATCTAACAGTTGAATTGAGGATTATTGAGGTTTAAGTAGGTCAAGATCTCAGAAAGTAGAATTTTAGGTCCAGTAAGGATTTTTAAGATTTCTTACAATCTACTAATTGGATTGGAGTGAAATTTATGGGTGAGAATATTAGACTTATTTTTCTATGTATATAAAAAGTTTGAGATCAATTGAACGGTGAATAGAAAAGATATTGGCTCTAGGAGATTGGCATCAAGGTTGGAGAAGGAGGTCGGCCAATACCCAAGCACGTTTTTGAAGTTATCATCTATTTGGTAATTTCGATCCTTTTCAAATTTTTTGTGCTTGTTTTCAACTTAGTTTTTAAGAAGTGTGCAAAATTTGAGTTAAGATCAATAGTTCATTCATTATTTATTGAGGTTTAAATCTATTATAGAAATTACTAGGGTTTGGTTAGGGTTTGATTTAGGATTAGGATTTGATTTAGAATTTAGGATTTGGTTTAGGATTTAGGATTTGGTTTAAGATTTAAAGTTTGGTTTAGGATTTAGAATTTAGTTAGGATTTGATTTAAGATTAGGATTTAGTTAAGATTTAGGATTTGATTAGGATTGGATTTAGGGTTAGGATTTGATTAGGATTTGATTAAGATTTGATTTAGGATTTAGAGTTTATTTAGGTTTTGATTTAGGATTTAGGATTTGATTAGGGTTTGATTTAAGATTTGGTTAGGATTTGATTTAGAATTTTGTTAGGATTTGATTTAGGATTTAGGATTTTACTAGGATTTGTTTAAGATTTAAGATTTAGTTAGTTTTTGATCTAAAGTTTGAATGAAGTCCAATATGATTTTAACTAGGATTAAATTAAGATTGAATTGAGATGTATTTGACATATATTTGTAATTATTTTAATATTTTTTTTAAAATTTCTTATTGTTTCTTTGTAATTCTTTTGAGGTTTCTTTGAATTTGATTAAAGATTTTTTAGCATTGTTATGGTCTAATTAGAATTTAGTTAATATTCTATTAGAGTTAAGATTTTTTTGTTATAATTTCTATTCTACCTTCCACAACCAGGTATCCGAAGCATTTTCAAGCAAGACTTCACGTATTACAACATCGTTCCTAGGAGGAGAATAGTGTCATACAAATACATATTTATTCCAATAATTATTTATATGATTAAATAAAAGTAGATAAAAGTAGACCAATTTCGTAGTGACTTTTAAAAAAGCTTTTTAGAAGCTTTGTAGATGTGATTTTGACTTTACACTTGTTTGTAGTTGATTGATAGATTAGAAATTTGGTCAATAAGTTAACCACATATTATATGTCTTGATAGCTTGTGAAACAAGCTAACTAAATGGCACACTTATAGTAAACTTTTCTTACAAGTTAAGATATATTTTGTAAAATCAACATGTATTGAAGGTCCTATAGAACATTGCAATATAGCTTCTAATTAGATAGTATATATAAATGCAAGATAGAAGCCTTCTTCACTCTTGTCAATGCCTTTTTAATATTTAGTCTTATTTCAAGACTTTCTAGTCTTCTCATCCTTCATAATAGCCATTCTAGTTCAATATATTACTATCTTTGAGTGATTTTTTAGTCTTTTTAAGTGACACAAGAGTGTATTAAGACTTTCTTTCTTTGAAATTCATATCCTTGATACAACATTGCATTAAAAGCATGGTCTATATATTTTTCTTTATAAAAAAATAGCTTAAAAAAGTCAATTAAATATATAAAAATTATTAAAATAAAAATTATCTTCAAAGCTTTAAATGCTACTTTAATTTTTTTGTTCTATCAATTTTTTTCTTTAAAAATAAAATTAATAATAGTTAATAAATTCAAATAACATTAGATGTCTCTTATTTTTCTTTAAAAATTTCAATCTATAATAATCTGAATTTTTTTAGGATCCATCATAAGGCCATTATTTGAAACAATATATCTTAAAAGATTAACTTGAGTTGTATAAAATACATAATTTTTTAACTTATGATATAATCTTACACCTCTAACTTTTTATAGTATAAATTAAACTTGATATTTATATTTTTTTCTATTCTTAAAACAAAATAAAATTTTATTTAGATAACAAAGAATAAAATCATCTAAAAAACTCTTTAAAAAAAGAATTTATTAGGTGCTAAAAAGTAATTGGATTATTTGTAAGTCCTAAAGGCTTGATATTATATTTAAAATGTCTATACTTAGTTCAAAATGCAATCCTTCATTTATCTCCATCTTTTATATATATATTAGATTGTATGTACCTTATACATCTATTTTGGTGTAGATCTATTTTGGTTTAGATCTTACGTTAATTTAATAGATTAAGAAGTATTAGTATCAAATGTAAAGAATATGTATTATCAATAGAAATCTTATTAAGTCCTTAATAATCCATACACATCTGTGGGATTTTGTTGTTTTTCTTCAAAAATAAGATATGAGCTCTTTATAGAGATTTTAAACTAGAATATGAAATTCTAAGCCAAACTCTTATAAATATATTATTTAAATGAAGAAAATTTATTTTTTAATGAATTATTCATAAATCCAAATAGTTGTTAAATTCTTTCTTAAAATTCAATTAAATAATCATAAAACAATGCTTTAAAAAATATTTAATTTTTTTCAAATATATCTTAATAATTCTTATATTAGATTTAAATATTTCTCAAAGTCTTTATATTATCAAAAATAGATGTCTTATTTTTTAATAAATAAATTTTTTATTTTATAATATATATAAAATATTTTTCATGAAACAAATAAAATTTTTATTATATTAGGTTTATGAATTACTTTTTAATTAACAAATTTTTTAGCTATATTATAGAAAAAAATAAAATTATAAGAAATTTAATCTATGAAAAAATTATACTTCTTTAGCCATGACAAATCTATAATAATTGAGTTAAAAAAAAGATCTAATAATATTAAATATCACTAATTTATTATGATCATTTATTGTTATATCTATAAAATGGCTTTATAGTTAAATATCCATGAGATAAAAGCTAACCATCTATGACTTTTGCATGCATAAGCTTAGTTTTCTTTACTAAAGATATGCTATGTCTTTTAACAAAGTCTTCATCTAAAAAACAAATTGACATTGTTTAATCTAATAAAGCAAATTCTTTGTGTTTTTTAGGTTCTAAATAAATATATATTATAAAATAAAGAGATGATTTTGAAGAGAGAATAGAATTTTTACTAAATATTGTAAAAAAATACAACTACACAACTTATTTTGTAATTGGATAATCTTATTTTTTGACACATTATTTTCTTTGACAACCATACTCTTCATTTTGTGGTTATATTAATTATTTGGATAATGTTGAAAAATGTGCTTAGATTCTTTATAATAAGAATAAAATCCTTTTTAATAATATTAAGTTTTTTTTTGTTATATGAAAGATTTAAAATATAGTGCATTAATTTGCATGTCTTTTACTTCCAAATATAAAGATATTGAGGCATACTTGTTTGGCTTTAAAATTGAAACTTAAAAATTTGATTGTTACACTTCAGAGCAAAATCAATTGCTTAATTTAATAATTAAGGCTTTCGTAAGTTAAGCATCAATTTCTTTACCTCATATTGAAATCCACAAAAAAATTGGCTGATAAGTGCAACATCATCTTACTTAATATTAGGTGTAAATTGTCAAAATTATAAAAAAAATATAATAATACTAAACTATTATCTTCATGCAAAATAAAAATCTTATTTATTGCAATACAAATTGCATCATATTTTTTGATACAAAAAAATAAAATTCTACCAAAAAAAACCTCTAAATTATTTAAAATTAGATTATATTATTCAAAAAAAGCTATTAATCATGATAATTAAAAAAAAAAAAAAAAAAAAAAAAAAAAACCTAAAAATAATATTTTAATAAACTTAACTTATGATATAGAAGTTGAATAACTTTGAGGTTAGAGTTCAATGACTAGTTGTATTTAATTAATAAAACTCTATAATTTTAAATTAGTATCATCAAACTTTTTCATATAATTCCTAGTTCTTTAATACTTATAGTTAGGCTTCAATAGTGTTTGATTATATGAGAAATAATATGAATTAGTGTAAATATTGAGATAGCTCCAACCATCTTTTCATCTTTACTTTCAATCAATATTATTATGATTGTGAATTAAATTTATGCATTGCAAGCACTAAATTCTTTATTTGCTTCAGCATTTATACTATTACATCCTTTATTTTAAGAAGCTTTGCTATAATAATGCAATAGAAGAAAAAGATGTCTAATTTTATTTTAAATAAGTTGTAGAAAATGGTCAAATATAAAAACAAATTCTATAAAGAATATGAATTTAAAAGTAGACAATGTACAATTTCTAATATACTCAAATCTTATTAAAAAAAAATAGGAATCCACTCTTGATAAATAAAGACAAAGCTTTGATATTATAAGTGTACTCTTGTCAATTTTTTTAGCATAAAAATTTGAAGAATGTAAATAAAGAAAATAAGATATATATCAAAGAGAAATGACATAATATATATATATATATTTAAGAAGAAATTGAAATAATTATTACCAAAGATAAAAAAGACTTAACATTCTTAAAAAGAAATTGAAATAATTATTACCAAAGATAAAAAAGACTTGACATTCTTAAAACTAAACTAGAAGCAAGAAAGGCATTGAAAAGAATAAGAAATGACTCATTCTTATTTCCATACATACTATTTAATTAAAGAGCTATGTGACAACATTTTATACATCATCCAACATGTGTATAACTTGCAAGAAGTTTCCAATATGTGCATCATATAATCAACTCATACCATAAGTAACCAACATGTACAACATGTGGCCAACTTATTAGCAACATTTTAACCTAGCAATTACCTACAAATAATTATAAAATCGATCAAAATTGCTAAAACTAGTGTTTATAAATATCTTGTATTTTTTTTATTATTATTATTACAAGAACTTCAAGGTAAATTAAAACCCTTCCATAGCTAGATGCCCAATGCATTTTTAAGCTGAATTTTACATAACCACCACCTTAGTTTATAGTAGAAAGACCAAAAATCTCCCTCAAGTTGTATTATGTAAATCAAAATCTTCTCCAAATTCCTTATTTGTTTGCTCTAATACATGTACTCCATCTATCTTTATGTGTGATGTGTTAGTGCATCTCCACTCCTACATTCTTTATTAGTATATTATAATTTACCATCACTTCCAGACCTAGTGATAGCTATTGTAAAATTAACTTATTATGTGTTTGTGGTGAGTATACTACTTATGTATACACAAAGCATAGTAGTGCACTTTTACAGTGAATAGTGATTTTAGTAAGAAAATTTGGCAAGCTGACTTGACCGGTGGCGCTAAAGCTTCTATTTGTGCAAGCACCTATCTTTCGGTGCTTACACCACGTACCATCTGCGGAAAATCCAGCACCTGAATTGGTTTGCCTCATCTAATCTTGTTTGACGCTGTTCAATTTATCTAGTTCGTCTGAGAGAAACGAACCTAGAGTCGAGGCAGGTCCATACTTCAGGGCTACCCAGCCTCAAGCAAGAACCAGACACCCAACTTCAAAATAACGTCTGGAGAGAAACACTATGTAGATATGAACCCATAAATACAGAGATGTAGTATGTGGCATGCTTGCTAACTACAGTTACTACTGCTAATCCCCTCATGTTGGAATTATTATTGAGTCACTCAAGAAGTGAATTACGTAATACATTGTTGTACCATCAAGCAGTAAACTACTAACTCCTAAGATAGAGGTTGATAAAAACAACCAAAAATAATGACTCGCCTGAAGCAAATATACAATTAGGCGGAACAGATGACCATCTACTAAGCATGCACAAAAGTGCAAAAGAGCTTCACTAAGTCAAAGAGCTAGGAGTCCTGGTCAAAGTGCGTGGCTGTCTGAACGGCGGGTCCTTCAAGAAATCTTGACCCGTAATTGGGCTTATATGTTCCCCATATAATCGTGAGCACTGCATTCAACAAACAATTTCTCAGAACATATTATCATCTGAAATTAAGACTTCCTGACGGTGCTATCTCTAAATCTTGACATGTACACAATTCGTCAAATCGTTGAAAAGTACAATGTTGAGCACACATGTGAATCCAAAGACAGCCTGAGCTGACACAACCATAAGACATGAGCAACCGTCTTATCATTGGTAAGTTTGAATGACTTGTCCAAGCGCACAAATCTGCTTTGAAGTAAAAAAAATGAAATTAGAAATATAATCTAATGACATCGAGTTACCTTCCAGTTCTTCAATTTACTAGGTTCACTGCAATAACATTATCTGCCGAGAAAATATAGATGAGAAATTATTGTACCTTATAGCAAACAACTGAATCGTCAGGGAAAAGTGCAAAAAGCTTGGTGCCTATGCGAGCTCGGCAGCGACCACATGTAGTGTCGCCAGTGATACAGACTTGTCGTGATCTTTCCTCCACACGATCCACTCTTGCCTCAAGGTTGTTATGTCTACTGATATGTTTTACAATCTGCCAAATTACATCAAAACAAGCATCTTACAATCAATTACAAACTTTTATATGTATTGTACATTGACATGCACGTTTACAACTTGAATGGAAACATACGCAAACACACGAAAGTCGAGTAATACCTGGCCCTCTCGGTGTCGATGTACACGTGCACTGAGCATGCGTGATATGGTCCGAGAAGCCAAAGAAAGTGAAATTTCTGGAGATAAAGCCTTTACAGTACCAAGTATTTTAGCAAACAAATATCACCCAAACTGACTTGTTTGAAATTCCCAACTTCTGTTCCATAAACGAAACAGTCATGACCACTAAAAACAATTACCAAATCATGCATCTTAGATAGACACTTTGCATGATGCTGTAGGGCACAAACCTCCAATACTTTCAACGGGTCAAGAGATGCGCCATGGCAATGTAAAAGACGCACAGCCGCATCATGCATTGGTTCTCTACCTTCTCCAGGCTTCAAGTACATGTCCAACAATCTATAAAAGAGGAACAAGCTAAATAAGAATTCCTTTGCCTTTGTATAGAATCAAAAGGAAAGCCATTAAGAGATGCACACATGTATCAGCGAACTACATAGTAGGAGACCAAGCTGCGAGATTAAGTAAGCACTCACTGCATATAAACTTCAGGTCGGCCCAGCTCTGCACAGTAGTTCCTGGCTCCTTCACTATCCTCAAGCTTTCTGATTTGCACAAGAGAACCTTTGAGGACAGTTCTTCTACATGAATTTAGCGCCTATTTAGACGACAATACAGTAGGCTCTAAAGTGCCCATTGATCCGACAATACATTCGTCAAAGAACCACTTTCATAGTTAGAATATCGTTAACGATTTAATTCAGAAAATCGAATTTTCACACTTAAAAGTTAACTGATAAGCCAAGTTTCTCAACTGAGAGCTTGATCCGACTCCGTTGGTTACTTCTCACCGATCCAGCAAGTCATAAGACGAGATGAAATAGACCTTCGCCACTACACAGGCATAACAAACAAAATGGATTATGATCAGGAGAATACGTACAAGGCTAGAATCTGAAGAGCGGCTGTTTCGTCTCCCAACTTCTGATGTAGAGTAACCTGCGCAGCTATTTTAAAACGTTAGCTACGATTCAAATCAACACTCGAGACATACATTCTGGAACAGCATTGTGAGGAACATGGAAAAGCATGTCACTTTGTAACAAACAAAAGCTTACAATGTGATCTAAGACAAATATAAAAGGTAAACCATAAAACGGTGCACCATACACGCATTTGCTATGGACAATGTAACTTACAACTTACTGATGAAAAATACTTCCTAAACTTTCAAAAATAGGAACATGTGAAGGCATCCCTTAGAAATAAGAACTTACTTGTTCTCTCCATAAATCAGAACCCTGTATCAATGATAAAACCTCGCCAGCTTCATAATTATCCGATGCAGCCAAAAACGTCTGCAACATGCTTCTTATTACATCATGATTCAAAGACGTCCGTCTTGTAAGCGGATGCTGATCCTTTGGGGAAGATTTGTGCCCTGTAGACCTCTTCTCTTCACTGCCCAACTCTACTGGGCTTAGAGAAACAGTTTCTAGTGCTGCTTTGGCGAGAGCAAGGGCGAACTTTGTGTGATACATAGCAACATCACAGCCATTCTCCTCCACCAACCACTGTAAATATCTGGAAGACAAAGTGTAATTAGTGAATAAGTCTGCAAAATGTGATTGACAAGTGAAGAGACTCAATTGATACGAGCTGCATTACATTTACGAACAACGCCAACTGATCAAACATGTCAGAAGAAGCTCATCTACATCAACTGTTCTTCTACAAGATTGCAAAATGCTTGCGTGGATTCTAACAGCTTCCTGCCATTTCTTCGTCCTTGTTCAAATATCTTCTGATTCAACACGTAGTTCTTTGAGACATTCAATTTTTCTACAAGGAAAAGATGTGGTTTTCAAAAATTAAATCTATCTTTACCTCAGACGTAGAAGCCCATCCTCATCACTCAGTAAGGCCAGCACATCACCTGTTCGCTCACAAGCCAAACTAGAGGAAATTAATAAATGTTGCACCAACCGTCATTCACTAAACATTGATACACGAACCAAATGAGCAACAGCATCCTTTATCAAGGAACAAAGAAAAAGTTATCCATAACAATTGATTAACAAGGAAGAACCGGACATGTTCATAGCTGTGTTGCATACCAGGAGGAAGAGACTGGGATCGCTTGGCTGACGTTAACACTGAGAATGCCAATCTTTCATCTAAATGTAAGAGCTGCAGAAAAATAAAGACAGATATCTCATTCGTTCGCATATTCACAGCGACAAGTATTACACTAATCCGTGAACAACACGACCTATACTAGCCCAACTCCACAAAAACTGATCAATTCAGTACATAAAACTCCAGCAGAAGTCAAAATAACTGAACTTCATAACTTGGCGTGCAAATATAACAGAGAAAAAATGACACTTCAGTCTAATATCATACCCATTGTAAGTGTTGTAGAACAAGAGCACTGTCAGATGAGATCTCCAGCAAACGAGCTGCTTCTCCCACGGCCACCACTTGAGAATCTCCAACACGAGCATCGTGGGCCAAAGTCTGCCAGACTTGCAAGGCCAACGAAAGCATGCCTTTGGTTTCATAGAGTAGTGCTAACGGATGAAGCTGGCCAGCAGCTTCGAGAGCAGATTCAACCTCCTCCTGCATAGCCCAGGTGAGCAGCCTTTTGATCATCCACCAGCTGCAGGGTTTGTCCGCCAATGCAGCAGCTCTAAAGCAGGTTTAGCATGCTGCCCACCATCCCCGCACAGCCCAGCATGCATGGAACTTTAAGCTACGTATGCTGGGGCCACCTTCTCGATACTTTTACCTCTCTAACTTTTTTGGAATAGAAAAAAGAAAACTCGCAAATATTTTAAATCTGAGACTACGGCGATAATCTATTATATAGTAGAATAAAGCTGTGATTGCGAGAATGGTGGGTACGGCTACAAAATTGTTGAATAGAACTCGAGTCTCGTCGGCTCATCTTGGTTTTCTAAAACCTCCCAAATGAAGAAACTGCACTAGAACATGCCACATAACATATTTGAGGACATACATACCAGGACACAATTATTTGGTGAAGAGGCAAGCTGCTTCAACTCCTCCGTTTGATCCAGTTCGGCATAAAGTTTCAGAAGAAGGGTGTCAACTCCGTCTTTGACCTCGGCGTCGAGATCTCTCTCACGTACTACCTTCAAATACCTAATACGACAAAAAAAGAAGTGATGCAGGGCAATTGGAAAGACAACAAATAGCAATGGCAGTACAGCATTTGTCAACATACGGATATAAAATAAAACCAAATTACTGAGAATTTACCGAACAAAGCTCTGCATAGCAATGCCGAGGTAATGGTCTATGATGGTTGCTTTTGCAGAAGGGCCTTGTGCCAGCAAGCTCGAGACTTTTTGATCGTTTACAAGTACGAGCAGCCCACTTTGCACGGCCCATAACCCACTTTCTATTACAGTTGTCATAGGCTGCTGAGGCGGATGTAATCCCCAATACCGTTTTCGAGGTATCTACAATAGCAAATAGATAACGCTGTTAATAAGCCGAGGTTCATTGCCTGAGATGGCAAGAAATAATCAACACTTAAATATTAATTATCATGAGAGAACCAAAACTCCTGATTGATGATCTAACTTCAGTTATAAAAATAATCATCAGACTTTTCTGAAGAAATTAAACGTACCAAGGTTCGCCAACGTGTCGTAAAAGAAGGAAAGAATGGAAAGAGCTCCGTAGGTTGTAAGATGTCAGATAACAAAAAATGGTCCATCGCTAACTCAAATTGTAAGTCGAACAACAATAGAAACCCCGCTTCTGCATGAACGATTGCCAATCTTTCTTTCGCCGCACTGTCACTTCCCTCTGCGACAGCCTCTTGTGCTAAACCCACAGCTTCATTGAACTGCCGTTGCTTCAGAAGATCACGAACTTGATCATCTAATGATACTTGTTGTAAACACCACACCTGCAAACTTCGACGATCTTCATTAGCTTAATGCATCACAACTCAATATTTCGAACTTCTATATTCAACAAAAATTTCTGGCAACGAATACTACGTCAATGATCATGATGATGTAAAATTCAATCACTATTTTTCCCACCTCGTCACCCGTTAAATAACCTGCTTCAATTACAGTACTTAAAACATTCACAAGTACATACAACCTAATTTTTTATTCCTATATGCACGTTTCTAAACTCTATTTCCATACTTGAAACTGAAACATTGATGAACATCCAAACTCCTAATTCTAACATATCTTTTGACAAATTGAAGATCCTGCGTAATCCTATGAAATGAGTGGTTTCAAAGTAATACAGCCTCTCACCTTCACACCACTTGCAATGACAACAAGTGTTCCACCATCATCTTCTGCCACCAAAAACCGCCCTACCCCTGCACCTGCAAGTTCGAGTGACTGAATTTTGGCACCTGTGTTTCGATGATAGAGTTCAGTGTGACCCTGCTTCACTACAACAACATAAGGAGGAGTTTGACCAACGGCGTCCGGTACCACAGCAAAATTTAAGCTCCCCGCTGTGGGCTGTCCTTCTGCATTCACTACAATCCCAGCTTTGTCCACCGCAAGCAATACCTCAAGGTCCTTAGGAAAGAGCTTCAGTAAAGGAGGATAGGGCAAATCTGACGGTAGCGAAAAAATAGGGGTCCCTTGCCCGGAAACTAACGAAAATAACAAATATTCCTCATGTGTACCAGCGATAATGGTCTTCTCAAGCCACACCATTGTCACAATACCATCAATACCCGACACTTCCCGCAACTTTGTGGCCGACGTTGTGGTCGCATTATCCCAGCCGGTATCGAAACGCCGTAAACCCCCAAAATTCTTTTCAGCTTGGGGAGGAGAATCTACTGCTCGTACTTCATAAATCAAAATTTTCTTTCTTACGGCAACCGCTAATCTGCTAAGACCTGCGCCCTGAGTTGCAGACAGATTGCTTAAAGAGAGCTCAGATTGCGATCCCAATCGACCAAAAGGCAAAGAGAACTTCCCCATAAATCCCGTTGAACCTAGTTTTTCCTCCGAATTAGACAGCCCCGGTTCTACTTGCTTTTGAGCATCCAAATAAGAGCCCCCAAATGCCGGAGAAGGAGCAGACATTGCCTGAGCAAGAGCTGAAGCGCCTTTTGTGCCTGATAACATCTCCATTGCACCCAAGGTTTTCATATCCAGAAGACAAACCTGCCCTTCAAAGAGAATGGCAATCCGTCTAGCCTCGGGCAATGCACATAGAGCTTGAATCGGTGTTTTCCCCATAATCATCCTTCTTCTAAGCACCAATTTAGTTCCACCATCAACACTCTTAAATTCCGATTCCTGCGCAGGGTTTTCCGTTCCCCCTTGTTGAATCGGAAACCTTGTCTGAACTTCCTCACCATTATAAGACTTAATTTCCTCTTCTTTCAATTGCGCAGCAACCCCTACAGTTTGAGACCTACTAGGAAAACCTGAAACAGACGCACCTGACGACGCCACTCGCGATACACTCAATGGAGATCCCGATGCCTGATCGGCAGCGGCTTTCGAAACACCTGACGACGAGGCGGGATCAGACAATGTGAACAGCAGTAGATGACCATTATCTGTCCCCACGTACACCACCACTGTCCCGCTACTTACAAGGCGAGCCACAGCGATCGCCTGGATGCTGCAGGCCGGTATAGGCAACCCTTTCAGAGGCATCGCGTCCACCGCCACGCGCACGGCGTCACGCCCTGAGACCCCGATCGGATGCTCCGGGGAGAGCTCCATCGTAGGACCTCTCCTTCCACAATCGCCCTGTGCCAGAGGCTTGCGAGGTCCAAACCCTAATACTCTTCCAGACCTTTGAAGGAGACGATGGTTCTACATCGGAACATAGCCAACGAGCTTCTCCACGTGCTTCTATATCATCCACAATTCCATCCTCAATATACATCCGTGAATTCCGTTTCGGATTCGTCGTCCTCTACTCCATGGCCATATTTCCCAAAATTGTCACTTACCTTATTCTCCACTCCATTTCGCTGGATTCTAACACCGTGGGTCGATTTCGTTCGTGAAGAAATCAAGCCCTTGGCCACTGTCACCTCTCAATCGTTACGTTGATCAACTAAAATCATTATGCTGTGGATTATTAGAGTGGCAAGATGTTTACCAAAGGACTAGATCATGAAATTATTTCAAAGGGGTGTGATGAACTTTTCTTAGAGGCCATCGGTCGCTATATTGTCTTGGCTTTCATCATTGGTGCTTTGCTTAGTCTCGTGTAGGTCATTCTGAGATGCAGCAAATTCTCTAATCCCCTGTAGTAACAATTGTTACAGTGAGTTTGGTTATGAAAATCCAACTCACAATCAATGCCGGAGTAAGCAGTAGTTTTAAATCTTGAAAAAGCTAATCACATTTACTTGCTTTCCACTGCTAAGTGTAACACAATTGAACGTATAATGCAGTTCAACGTGGATTGCAGCATCATGGTACTCATAATAAAGAGGCGAAAGAAGATATTCGCAGCAGCCCGTTGCAAGGCCAGGATGGAACAGGTATTGGATGTGCACACGGATAAGCCTCGGTTGTTGCAAGGACTCGGATAATGAAGTCGAAATACTCGATCGGACGTTCAGACGTGTGGCCCAATAAGCCAGCACAGATCACCGTTCCTCCTCGATGCAACAAAAGGACCTGCTCAACGAATGCGGAGCACGCCATCAGCATCGTGAAAGTGAGACTATTTGCCAGTACTGACATGCGTCTCTCACCCACAATTAGCTTGCGAGACAGTCGTCACCCCTCCCATGCTTACGCCATTTCTGGATGGAGCATACCGCTACTGTTGTCGGCTTCCAGAGATGTCAATGCTGGGACGATATGGAATGCACACCACAGTTTATTCCCCATGTTTCTCCCCCATTGCAACACCATGGTAAGCTACTCGTGCACCCAACCCGCTCGTGGGCTTCTCCATGGAGACGATGGATGGGTTTGCCACCAAACTCTACTGCATCTGTCGGCCTCTTGGATCAGTTAACAACGTCACAACGCATGGCCTGACCTATGAACCCACATTCTCTAGGTTTCAGCTGCACCGAATCCAACGCGTCGTCCACAAAGGCCTGCAATACACAGAAATCTCGTCGGCAACTGCATTCGCAACAGATCCAGCTCCAATGTTCACTGGATGAGTTGACGCTTACGAATAGAAAAATGATCGTCACTAGATGCAGAGAGAAAGCAAAGTGGCATGGATGGCAGCCGGAACTGTTTAACCAGGTACAACAACGTCGTCTTCCAGTGGGATTATCGGAAACAAAAGTCTGCTGCTCCAAAGTTGTATGATATTTCGAACACCTCGGACACTAGAAAGCTGCTGTGATCCGGGAGCAGTGAAATACTCTCTGTTGGATCGATGTCCCGCCATGATTCCGGCTGCAAGTTGCTTGCAACACAGTTCTACAGAAGCAGGCTATTCCATTGTCGACATTGATGAGTGTGAGCAACATAAGATGCTGGTTTATGCAGTAATTTTAAGAAAAATATTTATTGAGTGTAGCAATGATTGCTATAAAAGTTATGGGTTCCTTATACAATTGTGCTCTAATTGTTTTCTTTTAGGTTTGATAAAAATAAACAATTTATAATAAAATTTTGAAAAAGTGAATATATTTTGTAATTAAAGGAAGTTATTTCAATCTCAATTACAGGTTTGTAAAATCTTTCTACTATTTAAATGAGATAAATTGTGTAAGGAGTGGCATATTGCATGGTACTTTGATTTAAATTATAATTTTTATGTTGTTCTAATTGACATTTGTGTATTGATTTTTTCCATCAAAGCTTTGGTTTTCTTGGCAATTGTATTTCCAATGCCTCTTGTGGTTTTTATGCCTCTTATAGTTTCAATACCTCTTATGGTTTTTTAATGTTTTGCTAAATTATTTAACTTTAACAATAGTTGTAAAGAAAAAAATAGAAAAATTAATTGATTTTAATATTGAAATATATATCTTTTCTTCTTTTATATTAGGCATAGATGAATGTTATAAATAAGTGTAAAATAAAATTGTTGATTTTAACTCTATAATTGCAAATTATTATATTACAAATAAAAAATTAGATGTCCTTATTACTATTGAATAATGTATGACACAAGCATGAATTCTAAAATCTCTTCCACAAGCTTACAATGGTTAATAGAAAATTATTGTACACATGTTTTCATTATAAAAGAAACATTTTGTAATAAGGTGTTTGTAATTTTTTAATAGGCATTTAATAATAATTTTAAATAAATAAATTTTATTTTATTTTAATTAATATAAAAAATTATTGATTAGAAATTTTTTTACATAATTATTGCAATCTGTATATATTTTTTAGAATATAATTTCTTAAAATGATTTTGGTGTGCATGTCTTCTCATTCAATTTTACTTTTTTGTTTAAATTATTTTTAATTCTAAAAATTTTAAATCATAATTTTTATTTTTTTTCAATTTTTTATAAAATTGATAAAGTATTGTTTATAAATATTTTTTTAGAAGATTTTCGGTATTTGCTACTATAGAAATAAAGATAATGTAGTAGTAGCAGTAGTACTAGTAGTGTTCACTCACCAATTCCTATATTCTCATCACCATCCTCCGCCGCATTTATTGCATTGGAACAGACGTCAAACGGTGTGAAAGAACCACGTCGCCTTAACCATGTTGACGTCACTAATGGCGACATGTCAGCACAACGCCAAAACCTAATGTCCGACGTGGACTGATGACGTGGAGGTCGGCCAGATACCGGACCCACGCCTGCCCGTGGACTTCGTGAGAACTCTCAACACCCTGCAAGTTTTCCTGATATTTCCAGCACCTCCGACTCCAGAAAAGCTGCTGTGACCCTGGGAGCATTGAAAGCTTCGATGCCGGATCGATAACCCGCCATGATCTCGACTGCAGGTTACTTGCGCAACCCACATCCACAGACAGAATACTTCCTTCTTCAATATCGTTGGTTGTGAATCAAATTTGATGCTGTCAATGATGGTCCGAACTGTGCATGACTTCTCATAGCACAACCTTGTAACCGATGCTCCATCTCGTCGTCATTTGCGGTGGTACATGGGGAAAGCAAGCTGGCCTCGAGGATCATCCGCACAGCCACTGTGCGAGCGCGAGCTGTAGATGTCCAGTTTCGACTTAGAACTTGTGCGGTGTAGCATGCTCTCTGTGTTGAAGGCAGCGTTCTCTACATGGTTTCCTGCAAGAGAGGAAGGGTATCAGAAGAGCTGCTAGCTATTCGATTTTGAGTTATGGTGTCCACAATGGAACCCAGGGGAAGAGCTAGTGGGGTTTGGTTCAGCGTTTTCGTGTCGCTGAGCTGCTGCGCTGTGGTGTTGCCGGTCGGTGGAGGACTTCTTCGAGATGTGAATCTTGCTTCGGCCAGTGTTAGTGAAGCGTATTCGCACAAGGACAGTGCGACCACGCTGTATTCTGCCGACAACTACTTGAAATGCACATCCGACCACCACATCACGCCGAGATCCACTAACGAGGTCAAGGAGCTAATCCAGCTCCATGCTTCTGGCGATCAGCCGGTGAAAATCCGCGCCACTCGTCGCGGGTTCCATAGCTCTGCCGGATTCGTCTGCTCGGGGAGTCGAGGCAGCTCCAAGAAGCAATATGCAGAGACCGATGCATCGTCTGGAAAGGAGACTGACAGCAGAGCAGCATCGTTCACTGTGCTGCTTCACCTCATGAATCGCGTCGTGGCGGTCGATGTCGAGAGGTATAGGCTGACAGTGGAGGCGGGGATGACGCTCCTCGAGCTCGTGAATGCAGCTGAAGCTCATGATATGTCGGTACCTGCGGGGGCTCTTTCAATTTACTCCAATCTGACTGTTGGGGGAGTAATAATGGCCTCGGGGCATGGCTCTGGTGGCAGCCTGGGCAACCTGGTGGTAGGAATTAAGTGGGTGAATGCGAAAGGAGAGGTAATTGTACGTGATTCGCAGACAGAGGATGGAGTAAAGGAGGTGAGAGCTCTGGTAGGAGGATTGGGTTTGTTAGGGATCGCAACAGAGATCACTTTGCAGCTTCAACCCAACTCTCGAACCATTGTCGAGGTTCGAAAAGGTTTGAAGGATACGAACATGGTGGCAGACGTTAAGAATATTCTAGAGCGTGAAACTCCTCACGTAATCTTGTTCTGGAGGCCCGATTTTGGAACCTACAAAGCCGTGATGTGGACGCAGCTGAGTGACAAGAACCGAGGCGCGACAACATTGCCCAAGGATTACCCAAACGGCAAAATTGGGTACATGGTTCCGGTCGATGATGGCTTCGCTAGTGATTGGAGCGAGCTTTTGGTCAAGTGGGAAGGAGACGAAGCAGAGGAGTCGGCTTCTGCTGACGAGCTGAATGCAGGTTAGTAATGAACCACGACAGTTGCCAATCTATTCGGCCATTGATTTTTGTCCATCTTAGTGCTCATACTTGTAATGTTTTCTAACATATGGTAGGGTTTGGCAGATATATGTAACTTATCTGAGTTTCTTCACGACGTTTCGATATTCTTCGACGCCGATGGGACCCCTATCGAACACGGAATCATTCCAACCAAATATGCTATGGTGGCTGACGACTGCACCCCAAAGTGCTTCTTTCATGTGCACCACATGGGCATGTTCATTGAAGACACCGAGTTTACGATCAAGATGTCACAGCTGGACGAGTGGATCGAGGATGTGAAAAGAATTGTAAAAGCTGAGTTGGTAGAGGCTGAAGCACGATTGAGCAAGCGATACGGCAACGGCAAGGTTAGGCGGTGCATGCCTCCAGGATACTTCTGGTTTCGATTTGGGCAAGGCAACAAGAATCTGTTATCAACAGCTGCCGGCTCCGAAGATGTCGTTCACGTCCAATGGACTCACGTGCACTCCGCTTTGATCCCTAACAAGCTTCCCAAGCAGTCCAGGGTCGCCGAAACGCTGGAGCAGCTCACTCTGTGCAAATACAAAGGACGACCTCACTGGGGGAAGAACAATGAGCGGATCTTCGCACACCCTGATTGCAAAGTGAGGGATAACTATCCAGCCACGAATATCGCAGAAATGCAGGAGATGCAGAATCAGCACGACCCGAAGAGAGTCTTCGAGCCTGAGCTTTTCCAAAATATTTTGCAGAAAACAGGTCCGGAGTACTCCGAGCTGTGTACTCTACATTTCTGGTGCTACTGCAAAGACGACGCCCATTGCCCCGCAGAACATCAGTGTCGGCCTTCTTCCAGCTTCCCAGAGTACAAGACCTGCAAATTGGCATCGTCCGACTACCAGCATGGAGAACTTTGATGGATTCATTCTAGTAGAGAATTTTTTGATAATGTTTAACATAAATAGATAGCTCTTGATTAAATTTGTTGCAGGAGAATACGCAGTGGACACTTCGATCGCAGACAGGGTCACGTCTTGTCACCGAAGCATGAACACTGCAAAATTGTGTACAGCTAGGTTATTTTGAAAATTGTGGCATGTTTTATTGGATCAGAGTAATGAAATGAACTTTGATGCAACAAGTTTTAAAACCCAGTTTGTGATGGTCCTTCAGTGCAAGGATGACTTGTGTGTTGGTTGCCTAGACTGTCCAGCACTGGGAGGTCATGGCATGGTGTTAGCGGACGCTGAATCCCAATTCTCGAGCTGAGCGGGGAGTTGCCGACCCAGCTCAGAGGGATCCAGATCACAGTAGAAATTTAAAATATATTTACATAATGGTTTAATTATGTTCTCAAAAGTTCAAACATCCATTCTGCATTATTTGAGTTCTGCATTTGTTTCTAAATGTTTTGACATGTGAGAATCAACCTGCATGGCAAAACATCTGACAGTTGGCATAATGACATAAGTACAGAATAGTTAAGTTTATGACTACAGCTTAAAATGAAATTAACAGAATTGAGATAAATATACTATTACCTCATTCCCCCAAAATTTCGTGTTGACCATGAATACCATTAGTTATCATAAGAGTGCGTGTATTCTAAATGTAATAATCAACATCGTCTCCTGGTTCTACCATATCCAGATGTGAGATTTCATTAAAATGCTAACTAAAATTCATAATCTAACAGCATGAAAAAGTTAATATCATTAAAAACCATAGTATTCTTGATGGTGTCTTGCTAACTTGGAGCTCATACTCTACGATGGGTACAACCAACAATTGTCATTTTCTTCATTGTTTTCATTATCTAAAAAGCTACGTTAATCTGATGGCATTACTTCGATAGTGTTCTAGAAAATCGTAACTTTTTAATACAATACAATCTTCAATAGTAGAATGTACGACCACCGTTCTAAACCACTACGCTACACCGTAAAAGCAAAGGTTAATTAGTTCAAAGGCTCAACAATACAGGCTTCGCCAAAGTCCCGTCAAGAGAGATAGAAAGCAAACCCAGAACTCACATGTCAAAGTTCAAGGAAGCTAATCTATACTTGGACCTTCTTCATTCAAGCCAAAAATGAATCCAAAATGATCAACGAAGCAGTGGACCAAACTTGGGAACACTAGCTCATTAGGTAATGAAAAGGCTGTTCGGCAGCCAGTCCTTGTTTCCAACCAAATCATCTCCTCTGTACGACTTCACCGAATTCAACACTTCCTACCACTAGAGACTCTTCCATGGCTATTCAGCCACATTCTGAGAATCGGTTGCAAACAACTGACATTGCAGTACTTCTCTTCAACTAGATTACATTCTCGCAAGTAAATTCACGACAAAGAGAGTACATTACAGAGAAAACATGTCACACTACACAAGTTACACCATGGAGCAATAATACAGCACTTCAGAATTCGTGACTATGCTGCCAAGACTCCACATCATTCTCAATGAGATTCAAAACAGCCATCAAAGACATTCCAAACGATAACTCCAGATAATGCCCGTATTGCCAACATATCAATCATCAAAAAATGAGCGCAATAGTAAACACGGATGAGAACGATTCAAAACCGCTTCGTATGATTACAAAATTGGTTGGTGAAGATAAAATGCAGCCATCGAGATAATCTCTTCCTCGAGTAATTGAAAAGCTGCATTAAGGGGAATTTGAGATGGAACTCGACTGCATCCCAAATTCAATGCTGCCCCAAAACCACTCAAACCACTTTCATGCTCAATTCCTCTCAGGGTATGCAAGTTCCACTAGATGCTCTCGACATGCTATTTCCTTACTTTGCCCATAAATGAAGAGAATATTGATTCTACTCTTGGTTTCCAATAATAATAGTCATGTCTAAGGTTGCGGAAACAACTAACACAGCTAAGGCGTGAAATCCCGCTCAGAAGGAAGCGAACCTAACCAGGTTACGGATACTGTTGCAGAGATAGAAGCCGAAATTTCGTACATATTTCATCAGCTGCATTGCCTCTGGCTTACACCACAACCTGCCTGCCCCATCTCCTTCAGACGACTCACATTCCGTAGTCAGGAACGTAGAGTCCCTGCAATCTGTGTAGAATATAGTCCATATCACAAGCACGAAGGGCTGCCTTGAAACTCCCGATGCAGAAACATATGTTTGCTGGAGCTTGAACACACTAGCTTTTGTCAAACAATACCCTAGTCCCTGAAACTTAAAACTTATGACCTAACCCCTACCCCGATCTCTTCCCCGACCCCCAACTCTGCCTCTGCCACCACCTCTACCTCTGCCTCTGCCTCCTCTACCTCCCATGCTTTTCCCCTTAAAATTGGCCTTAAAGCTACTTTCGTCCGCTGTGGAGTCTGCGGTATTTCTCTTTGCCATGCCTTTTCTGCCACCATAGCCGAACTTCGCATCCCTGGCATCCCTACCACGTTGACCTCCACCTCTTCCACCTCTTCCTCCTCTTCCACCTCTAGTAACATTACCTGCACCGCGTCCTTTGCCACCAGCCCTGTCCCAGGGAGAAGCATTTATCTTCTGCTTCTTCAATGGCCTGGTCTCATTGTCCATGTCGAACGGCTCTTCACCATCGGCGAAGCCAGAGTCACTTCGACCCTTCCTCCATTTCTTAACACTCTCGATATCTTTCTTCTTCTGCTGCGTCCGTTCCTTCAGCCTCTCAGCCTGCACTTCCTTACCATATTTCTTCGCCTCCCGCAGCTTGCGACGCTCCTCAGCCTCCTCCATCTGCTTCTTCTGATACAGCAGCTTGTCCTTAATTTTCAGCATGTGTGTGTCACTCTTGATCATCTCGGCATAGTAGTCCGTCGGTCTGAGAAAGGGAATGCCCAACTCCTGCAATTTCAGGTACGCTTCCCGAGCGCCTTCAAGCCCCTGCGTGTAGAACGACATCTCTCGCGTCAAGTCATCATTCACGTCTATCTCGGGACCGTCGTGCTCATACTCCAAAGTCAGCGAGTGAGTCCACTCAACTCCATCCGGCCACCCGATGTCTTCCAGCTTCTCATGAAGAGCGGCAGTGTTGTAAATTGCGTCTCTTCTCGCCTCTGCCACGGGTTTCTCCTCGTCGTCACTCTCCTCCTCGCTCTCTGACAAGTCGACTTCGTCATCAGAATACTCCTTCATAACTTCCAGGGCCATCTCTGCCTAAGCCTCCACAGAGATCAATCACGGGGCTCTCACTGTAAGGAGACCAATAGCCTAAGAAAATATACAGCCGTTCTCACAAGTAAAACGAGATAACCCCAACGGGCGCCTGAGAGAAGCCTCCGAAACTATGTACTAGGGTTTAAGGCTCGACCTGAAGAGCCGCAACGAGGGCTGCACCAGCAGCAACGAGCCTTAAACCCTAATCGATGATCTTCGCTTTCCCACTGCTTCTCCCATATACACTCGCATCCTACGTGTCACGTACCCTCTGTATTATTATTATTATTATTATTATTATATAAATACGAAATGGAATGATTCACTTTAAATTAAAAGCAAGTGAGTCCGAGTGTGGAGATGAATTGCTTTTCAAAAAATGAATGTTCATTCATAAAGCGGAATAGTTTTATGAATGAACATTCACAGGACACGTCAAAAATTGCAAAAAGTAATTGACAAGGTTTTCTTATTTGTATGATAGTTGTTTTCATGATCTGTGTTGTGAACTCGATGTTGAATGTCTCTCTGTAGTTTCCTATTTGAGTGGAGGGAAAGAAACCCAACAGTGAGTAACAGTAAACATGTATGTTATATTACAATCTGGACCAACATTAGTTAATTTCAAAATTAGCTCACTATTAATAAAATAATATATTTTAAAAATAAAAATACAAAGATGTAATTATATAATTATTTTTTAATATGCATATAAAATATAGGGTATTCCTAATGCCACATTTTTTGTTACCACCACAACTTGCAATCTATTTGACACATTTTTCTAGTTTTTTAATTTCAATATATTTTTTAATATTTCTAATATATATATATATATATATATAACTTTAATCTTAGTGATATATATATTAAAAAATATAAATTTATTTTTAATACAAAATATTTAACATTTTAATAATATTAAGTTTTTTGAGAATTTTTTTTATTAAAAAAACTTATTCTTATTTTTAAATATATTGATGTATGTATATATATATATATATATATATATATAATGAAACAAAATCATACATTTTACTTAGCATTGAGAAAGGGTATAGATGGTATGTAGAGCATGGAAATTGTTGTGATATTAGCAAAAACTATGATGGCATTAGCATTATTCAAAATATATATTTTATATTTAATATGAAATTTTAATGTCATACAAATTTTGTTTCACTATAAGATAGAATAGATTTGTATTGCAAATTTCATGAGAAATTACAAATACTTTGTACATACTAAACACCTTATACAAAAGCTTTTAAATTCTTAACTTTAAACTTTAAAAGTTGATTACCAAATACATTACTAAGATGAAAGCATATATTTTTAATAAAAATTTAAACTATAAAATTACATGATATAATATTTTAAATTATTAACTATTTAAAAATAATACAAAGATCAATGTTGTTTTTAGAAATAATATTTGAAATCAAAATATAATATTATATATTAGAAAAAATCCTTCTTTTGATATATATATTTATATATATACATATACATAAATTAATTATGGAGCATTTACATAAAAGAGAGTATCTATAGAAATAATTATAAATAGAGGCACAAATTGAAGATAATTGCAAAGAGAGGTGCATCCACAAATATAATTACAAGTATAGACACAAATTGAAGAGAGAAAAAAAAAAAAAAAAAAAAAAAAAAAAAATCAAAGAGAGGCATGATTTTCCTCCTCCTCAAATATGATTCTTCTCTTCAAAAGAGGTCTCTTTGCATCTCAATTTGCCTTCTTGCTTGCTATAGTTCTTCATCATTGTTTCTCTTCATGTGGCCCAACAAGCTTGTCATTGTTGCTTTTCTTTGCCATTGTTGCTTCTTTTCATCATTGCTACTCTCTCTTCATTATTGCATTTTATTTTTTTATTTTTTTATTGCATTGTTTTTCTTTATTGTTGCTACTTTTCTTTATTATTGCATGTATAGTTTGTGAACATTGAAGATTATTAAGTACTATGATCTTATTCATCTTAAAAAGCTCTATCATACTCGGCGCTATCCATCATAAGTATAAGAATTGTAGCTCTTTTCTCACATTTTAAACATCTAGTTTGGTTTTTTGGATTAATCTTACTACAACTATAGAAGATTTTTTTCATAATCATCATATTTATTATATATTGGATAGAGGCACTGTAATACCATTAACTACCACCATTTTTGCATCAATAGGAGATACAACAATAACTTGGATAAGATAATTATATTATTAACATATAGAGATAGGTAATTGGAGATATTTTTGAGAAGTTTCTAGAAGTTTTTAGAATTGGGGCAATGTTGGTAGTTCATATAGGGCCCACTATGGAACATCCTAAAAAACTAAGGGCGATTATATAGATAGGGCCGACATCTAAAATCTTGTAAAAGAGCGGTTATTTTAGTAGGATCTATCATTAAGAACATTCTAGAAAGCTTCAAAATGTATAGATAAAGTATAAATAGGATTGACCAAGGCCATTTGGGACATTCGGCCAAGTATGGCTTTAGTCCCTTTTTCTCAATAAAGTTTGGTTTGCATTTTCTATTTTGTTCTATTCTATTTCCGTTTGCCTTGTTTTGTATTTCATGTTGTATTCTATTTAGTTTTGTTCAATTTTTTTTGGTCTATTTTGTCCTACTTTGTGAAGGGATTTATGCTGCTATAAATTGGAAGGGTTTTTAAATCTTTAAGAGAATTCAATCTCCTTTCATGAGGTGATGATAGAATTGTAAGTTGGTCTAATATACTAATGATTTCCAAATGGTGCTATAGAGAATATCTTTTTCCAACTACTTTCAAATTGATAAACATGACATAGAACTTTAAATTCCAACTCAGTGTGTTAATTCAGATCATGCATCGTCCTCTACACTTGCATTATTGTCACCACAAAATAATATTGACTTAGAAGTAATCTTCTTCCCAATGAATAGTCCCTCACTCAAAGAAATATGAACAATACACTATTGCAATCACACTTTCAAATCTCGATGTGAGGAATAGGTGTCCTCTCAAGTAAGTCCAGTCGTTAGTATTAGTAAAAATTTTACTTGCCAAAATAGACTTGTGAATCATTAAATTGACTCACTTAGATATTTAGCATAAAAAATACACTTATTATGCTTAAAATCATAGATCTTATGAGTCAGTAGTAGCAATTTTAGGAAAAAATAGAAAATAGATGGCTAATAATAAATATACAATTTGAGATAGAATTTAGTAAGAAAAATTCTACAAAAATATATTTTTAAATAAGATAATATTAGATGAAGGACCAAAAGAAGTAATCTTTGTAAAAAAAAGGAAAAAAATTTACTTATTAATAGTCTTTAAAATATATATATATATATATATATATATATAAAATAAGAAATAAATAAATAAATAAATAAAAATTAAAAGAAAAGTCAATATATATATATATATATATATGTAATATGTAATAGAAAGAAGGTATAGAAAAGCAGAAAAGAAAGTAGAAGAAAAGAAGAAAAAAAAAATAAAAAAAGAAAATAAAAAATAAAAAATAAAAAAATAAAAAAATAAAATGAAAAGGATATAAAAAAAAAAGAAGAGAAGATGATGAGAAGGATGAGAGGTTGACCGAGAATGGTGGCAACCTCTTTGTCAATAGGGATTTTGCCATCTGAATCCTTGACTTTCTTATTTTTTCTATTTTTTCCTATACAGATCTGAGCTCTAATTGAGATGGAGTTCACCCTTTTTATTTTTTTGACATACATGTGTATGACATGCATGTATTGTGTGGAGTTTGGTGAAGCTAAGGTATTGCAAAAATTTAGATGTTGCATTGTAATCAAGCTCTCTCTAAAAAGTTTCTTCTTGTATTTGATAGAGCTCCAAAATTTGTGGAGGAAGGCGTTGATTTGAGTTTTGTAATCATTATTTTTTGTTAGATGTTTTGAGAAGGTGCTGCAATGTAACATTACGTCTATAAGTTTTGTGGTATAGAATGGCTATAAAGGCCTTTTCTTTATTTTTCTTCTTAATATAGATTAGAAATTTGTTTTTTAGTGTATTCTTCATCAATCATGTTGTTGTGGCCATCCCAATTGGTAAGATTGTTGTTAATTATTGAACAACAAACTCCAAGAAGCTCTCGATGCCCTTCACTATTTTACTTGGAGTAGGCAGTTAGAGGCAATAGAGTGTTATTTTTTATAACATTGTTTTAAATCTTGTAATTCCTTGATATTAAGGTGGTTGCATTGTAGTGTCTAGCAGCATGCTACCATGCTAGTTGTTGTTATTGTATTAAGTCGCAAGTTATTTCATGGCCAGGTTATGTTGTTTATGTATTTTTTTTTTATTTTTTTATTTTTTTATTTTTATTTTTTTTCTCAATCTCATTTTTGTCCATCTTTGATGTACAAAAAAATTAGCTCAAGCATCATATCTTATTGCAAAGGTTCCATATGTTGCGGTTGTTGCTCTGATTCAATTTTTGATCAATGATAGAAGAGCAATGTACTTATAGGTATCCTACTGCAGTACACAACTATAATAGTAGTGATGGTTTTTCTTTCCATAAAAAGGTAAGATGTCATGAATGTTGTTCCGTGCTGCTGAAAAAATAACTTGTAGCATGAATGTTCATAGTAGAGGATTTATTGAAATTCATATCAAAAGCTCGCCTTCAATTCAAAACAAATTCTTATTGATTTGGTATTAGTCCAATTACGGATGCAAGTATTGCTTTGTACACCAAGCTGCTCATAACATTGGCATGTAGTCCTCCAATACCTCTATCAATAGAATAGAAACATTAATGGCAACTAAAATTCATGAATGATATGAAATTTTTGAAGTTCTTGCGACAAGAATCAAGTCAAGAAGGGCGCTTATGGCACATCATCTACATAAGAGCTTGCAAGCAAATACTAGATTGGGGCTTTGTCCTTAGCTACTCAATATCCTTTTGAAGGACTTGATAATTGACTACATTTCTTTTCTTCAATGCTAAATCTCATCCCATTGTAGTTTGAAGTATAATATATTTTATAGTAGAACATGCCATTGTTGTATTGTGGTTCAACTATCATATGAAAATAATGGATTTATATATTTAATACACAATATATTAGACAACATGGTAAAAGCTATGTTAGTGGATTTTTGTTGGTTATAGAATGTGGATAGATTACTACCTCAAAAAGAGGTTGTATAAGAAGACTTCTATTAGATTTTATCTAACTTTATTTTCTTTTGATAGTGGCTTTGAAATTGATCTTATTAGTAGTAGCTTTTAAATATTTAGAATCACCTTTGTTAGATATTGGTGTCTCTTAAAGTTTTATTTTGTTTCTTTTATATGGTGTTTAGGACATATATTGTATAAATCTTATAAAGAAAAGAGTTGGAAAGGGATTTTGGTAGAAAAAAGAGAGTTTAGGGCATCTGTATGGATGAATAGAGATGGATGATGAAAATTTCCATTCCTATTGGCTAAAAATCAAGGAGGTTGTCCAAGGCCTTATTAAGAATTAGGATTATACTTTTGAGCCAATTGAGCTTTTAGAGGCTAGGATCAGTAAGTTTAGATTTTTGGCTATGGTTTTGATTTAAATTTTATGTGATTTAGAGTTTATATGAAAGAGATATAGATGCTCAAAGTAAAGGTGTTGATTTTGTACCTACTGTCACTCTTTTGGATATAACACGTGTGTATACAAAGAAATAAATGATTGGCAACTAAGATTGGAGAAAGCAATTTTTTGACAATAGTTTTGGCATACTTTTTGATGGATTCTAAGTTAGGATGAAGAAGATATTGGAGGTTGAAATCAACACTCGCAAATCTAAAGGTAGTAAGTGATCTGATTCACTAATTATTATATTTTGAGCTATATCTTGAGAAATTTGAGAAGATTTTGGCTAAATGTTTTTTAGAATGTATTTAATCATATTAATAAACTTTATATACAAATTTTGTACCATTTGGATTTTGGATTTTTGAGATATAAGGAAAATAGTTTTTGGGTATTTCGAGATTAGGATTTAGAGTATCTACTAGGATTTCAAAGATGTCATAAGTTTGATAATAGATTTACAATTTATTTCTTTTGTGGTAAAGCTTAAGAAAAAATTCTATGTCAAATCAAAATTTGAAAAAAATCAAATGGTTGGATCAAAAAATATAAATTTTTGAAGTTGAAGATAAAAACATCCTTTGTAGAAAGAAAATGTTTTGAAGGGTTTCATTATGATTTGAGCTTTTGTCCAAGTTAAAGGGATTTTTGGGAGATAAGACATTATAAATAAACCAAAGCTTAACTCTCTACACCTAAGTACCTAGTGTATTTCCAGATTGCAAATCATGCCATATAAAAGTTGATAAATCCAACGTGAAATATTTAGGGTGGAGAGTTTTGAAGAAATAATTTGATTTTATTATGGCTGGAGAACAAAGAAATAGTAGTGGAAGCTATAATGAGACATCACTATTGCAGCTTGGTTTTACTATTGTTCAAATGTTTCAAGAATTTTCTTTTTATATGGAGCAACAACAAGCAATGGATCATAAGGATGTAATAGCTCCTAAAGCCTTACAATCTGTTGTTGGTTTATTGAATCAGTTTGATGGGAGAAATATCTCAAAGTATTTGAAATATTATTCTCAAGAGATAGATCATAACAAAGTATCAAAAAAAGAAATGATCTTAACATTTAAGCTTGCAGTTGTACCATAGTTACGAGAGCATATTCATGAGATTATTTGAATTCATGGAGAAAAATGAAAAGTTTTTATCTTTTAGCTAAGAGAAGAGTATTTTTTAGAGGATTCTGAAAGAGTAACAAAAAAAATCATTCATAGAGTGGGTTAATAAATCTAATAAGAGATTGATTGCAATAAAATTATTTTGGGAATTTGAAAGATAGTTTCTTCAATTATATCGAGTAGAAAAACTTACGCTTGAAAATGAAAAGATAGAGCTATTCCTTCAATTGGCCAACAATCAATTATAGAGAGAATTAGAATTATTATTGGAGGATATTACAGAAGATAATAGACTTACAACTGACTAAAAGTAGGTGTCTAAAGAAGTGGATATAGTTGCTACAAGAGAATACTGGAGAAAGAAGGTACTACTATCAATGAAAAAATGGGAAGAAAGAATGAAAGTTGATTAAAATAAAGAGAAGAATAAGCATGTTGCTTAAAAGTTGCAATGAGACATTGAAGTAGCTACAAATTTAAAAGGGGTGGTAGAAGAAAGGATGTTGAATACCAAAATTGAATTTACTTTACGAGAAATTTTAGGAGTTATAAAAAAATAATTTCATGATGTCATTGTTGACATTATTAAATGAAAAAAGAAATTAATAGGAAAATCTACAGTAGATAATGCCTTTGATATAATATTGATAAAAAAAAAAAAAATTGAATTGGTTGAATGTTGCATCAATAAAAAAAAAAGTTCAATTTTCTTTGGATGAAGGTAAGGTTGATGACAAGGGCCTTAATCATTATACTAGGGATCATTGGACTAGAGCCACGATAGAAACCTTGGTGAAGATGGGGGACTTGAAAGATCCAGTAATTACTCTCATTGATCATGGATCTGAAATCAATATTATGTCAAAAGAAATTTACAAATGCAAAAGGTGGCATATTGACATTGAATATGGTTGGATGATTCGGACAAAAAATAATTCACAAAGAGACCTCTATAGTACTTGTCCTAATGTAAAAGTAAAAATTGGAGATGTAACTACTGAACAAAATTTCTTTATTCAAGACACTACTTCATATCTAATAATTCTTGGACAGCCATATATTATAGTTGTGAGAATGGAAACTAAAGTATTAGATGATAAATTAGCATGTGCATATATCAGAAGCTTGGATGGCAAGAGAGCAGTATAGTTTCTAACTGTACCTATTAATTATGAGTATAATCAGGATTATCTACGGAGAGGTTTATTATTAGGAATCAATGAAGAAGTTAAAGATTTTTGCAGAGTACTACTATAGAGCGAGAATATAGTGGTGCATCAAAGAAGATATTCTTGTATAGAAAGAAAAGTATCTTGTATATATGATTTTTAAATTTATTAAGGGATGGATTTGTTATATTTATACAACTTAATTGCTTATACAAATAGGAGCAAAGAGGTATACAAAAATTTAAAAAAGACCTAAAAAGAATGAGTGTACTTGGTAAAGATACTCAAATAGCAAGTATATATATAGGAATATGTGTAGAAGATTTTTGAAAAAAATAAACTAGAAATATAAGGATAGAATTGATAAGTGGCATTGATTAAGGCAAAAAGAAATTTGTGAAGATATTAGAAAAGATATTGATTTCTTTACAAATTAAGAAGATGACATGGATCATAAAAAAAATAATGTTGAAGAAGTGATATGATGCCATTCACAACTTTGGTTCTTCTTAGTACATACCGGAGGATGCACAAGTTCGGAAGGGATAGATGTTGAATTCTGGTTCAGCTACATTGTGATAATAATGGGTTTATATATTTTATATACAATATACTAGATAATATGGTGAAAGTCATATTAGTGGATTTTTGTTGATTATAGAATGTGGATAGATTACTACCTCAAAAAGAGGTTATTTAAAAGAACTTCTATTAGAATTTATATGACTTTATTTTCTTTTGATAGTGACTTTGAAGTTGAACTTATTAGTAGTAACTTTTAAATATTTAAAATCACCTTTGTTAGATATTGGTGACCCTTAAAGTCTTATTTTGTTTCTTTTATATAGTGTTTAAGTCATATATTATATAAATCTTATAAAAAAAAGAGTTGGAGAGGAATTTGGTAGCAAAAAAGGTAGTTAAGGCATCCACATGAATGAATGGAGAGAGATGATATAAATATCTATTCTTATTGGTCAAAAATCATGAGCAAAGAGATTCAAGGAGGTTGTTTGATGCCATATTAGACATTAAGGTTATACTTTTGAGCCATTTGAGCTTTTGAAGACTAAGATCAATAAGTTTAGATTTTTGATTATGGTTTTGGCATAAATTTTGAGTCAATTGGAGTTTGTATGAAGGAGATATATGCACTCAAAGTCGAGGTGTCGATTTTGTACCTATTATCATTCTTTTGGATATAATGTACATGTATAGAAAGCAACAGAGGATTAATGACTAGGATTGAAGAAAGCACTTTCTTAACTATACTTTACATATATTACTTGATGAATTCTAAGCTAAGATGAGGGAGATATTGGAAGTTGAAGTCAGCACATGGAATCTAAGGAGTAGTAAGTGATCTAAATTACTATTGGTTGTATTTTAAATTATATCTTATGCAATTTGATAAGATTTTGATTAAAAATTTCTAAAAAGGTGTATTTTCATGTTACTAAACTTCAAACATAAGATTTGTGGCATTTGAATTTTGGGTTTTTGAGATATAATTTTTTTTTTTTTGGATATTAATAAATTTGGATTTAAAGCACCTACTAGGATTTCAAAGATGCCAAAAGATCGGTAATAGATTTAAAATTCATTTTTTTTGTAGTAAAGCTTAAGAATAGAATCTATGTTAAATAAAAATTTGAAAAAATTGAACATTTGCATCAAAAGATATGAATTTTTAAAGTTTAAGATAAAAACATTCTTTACAGAAAGAAAATATTTTGAAGGGTTTTATTATAATTTGAGCTTTTGTGTAAGATAAAGGGATTTTTTTTGGAAGATAAGATATCATATATAAGCCAAAGCCAAACTCTCTATAGCTAGGTACCAAGTGTTTTCTCAGATTGCAAATCACACCATACGACACTATCAACCTTATTAGATGTTGAAGCTCGAATAATTGTACAAAAATAGGAAGCTATTGATTTGTTCAAAGATGATCTTCCATCAAGCTCTTATGAACGATTCTTGTACATGAAGTTAAGTAGAAGAAGTTTGATATTAAAGGACGAATATTACTTTTAAAGGAGGTCTGAAATAAGATCATAAATTCAAAAACTCAAGATTCTTCTAATCCACAACAACATAAAGCTTTATCACAAAATATGACTAAACAAACTAGAACAAAAATAAACAAAATTAAATAGAATAGGAAATGAAAGATAAAATTGAGTAAATAATAACAAAATAGAATAGAATTGAACAGAAAGATTTAAAACCAAATTTCACAAAGAAAACAGGTCAAAAGCCATAGTTGATTAGATGTCTAAAAAGACCTAGCTAGTTTTCTTTACATCTTATTCTATTATCCTGGACTTTCTAGAGTATTTATAGGTGGTGGATTTGACTTAAATAACTATCCTAAATTCTTTCTAGAATGTTCTATAATAGATCGTACTTGATCCACTAAACTAATTTCAATTTTAGAAACTTCTATGGTTCTAACTATCTATATAATTATCTTATCTATATCTTGTTATAGTTAATCTTCTTCCATTAATGTGAAAGGTCCTCGTTTCACTTCCAATGGTATTTTTGAATTGTCTCTTGTCAATAGATGAGATTTTGTGTAGATTTTTACATTACATTGTAAAAGATAACCTTTTCAAAAAACTTTGTATTAAAGTTGTAGACATCTACTACTTTGACGAAGGTAGTGATGCTCCAAAATGCTATCCACTTCATATTCTTGTTGGTCATCAACTACAACTACTAGTAGAGGCAATTGCTATCGATCCAGAAAGTACTTTGGTTTGATATGAAATTCCTTTAGTTGTAAAATATGGAAGATTAGATAGATGCAAATGTGTGGGAGAAATCAAAGCAATATGCGACATCAAAAATTACTACAAAAATGTAGAAAGATCTAAGCCTTTGAGGTGCTAGTTTAGGAATTTGAGTTGATGTAACAAGTAGTAAGTTGGCATTGGAAAATAACACCTAATCACCATCACATAAGGTCCTGTATTACCGACGGTTATCTGCATACTCCTTTTGTCAATTCTGTGTAGTAAAAAAGTAATGTTGTGCCTTGTATAAGGCCATTGTAAGTTATTGTATAAATTCTTATATTGTCGGATTATTAGTATTGATGGAATAATAGAGAGTTGTTGGTATAATTGAATGCTAACCAATATTAAAGAAAAATGGTAAATAATTGATACTTGCTTAAATACTATCATTGTAAGCAAACTTCAAGGGTGTCAAGTATTCAACTAAATCATTATGATGAACCATCACAAATGCTCGTAGTATATCCTCCAAGGTTCAATTTACATACTTTATTTGTCCATCTATTTGGAGATAAAAGACTATAAATATAATAAGTTGAGTACCTAATAGCTTGAGCAAGGCTTACCAAAAACTTGCTGTGAAGTGTGGATCTTAATTTTAAATGATGACACAAGATAATCTATGGTGACAAAAGACAGTATCAAAGAAGACTTGTATAAGCATTGAAGCATGTATATTTAAGTGCATTTTAGCTAAGTGAAGTTGCTTCAAGAGTTGATTCACAAAGATAACGAGTAAGGTATGATTATGAGGTGTTTGCAATAAATGTGTAATGAGATCCATAGTCACATGCTCTCAACATGCTGTAGGTAGCAAAATTAATTATAATAGTTAAGGAGATATTACGTTATATACTTTATTATGTTGACATGACTCGTAGGAGCATACAAATGCCCAAACATCATAATTGAAACCTATCCAAAATCATGTCTTTGAGATCCATTCTAGAATGTTTTCTCATCTCAGATGTCCAAATATTGGAATGTCATGTCTCTCTTAAAGTATATGCATCTAGAGTTTAAGATTTCCAGATACATAAAATTTTCTTCATAAAATAGAGGAAGCCATCACTAAAAATGTGATCCTGATATTGTATATTGCATCCCTTTAGCCAATTGCTAATTATCTTAAAATAAGCATCTCAATGTGTAGCTTCTTTCTATTCTACCTCTTTGGTTAGATTTGAAATGATACTACTAATGGTAGCAACTTCTACCTTCTCTTTCAATTTGTCCTTGAAGTTTGGTCTTTCTAATAAGTTGTTTGGTATAGTATGTTGTTACCTTTGTTTCTATTCAAGTTGGATATCAAAAAGTTGCAATTATTCTTTTCAATGTTGATGTCTTGATTTCATACTTTCTAGATGCAAATTGTGTAGGAAGGGTCAATGGTCAGTTTGAACAACCACAGGCCTCCCTAATAGATAGTGTTGCTACATCTTTGTGGCATGTACAATTGCTAATTACTCTCGATTATGTACAGAGTAATTGTGCTTTGTCCTTTTGAGCTTGTATGATTCATATGCCATAAGTTGAAGATTCCTACAAAAATCTTATTGAATGACCATTCTAATAGCAAAGTCAGAAGCATCAATGTAAAGTGTATAAGGAAGATTAGGATCATACGGTTGTAATATTGGAGCAGTAATGAATGCCTTGTTCAACTTATTAAAGGTATTTTGCTGTTCTAGTTTTTATTCAAATGCAGCATCATTCTCTAATAGGTTTATCAATGAGGGAGTAATGTAAGCAAATTGCCAAATAAAATGGCGATAGTATCTAGCAAGGCCTAAAAATGAACAAACTTTATAAGTATCTTTAGAGGTTGGCTAATCTTCCATTCCTTTCACCTTATCTTATTCCATATCCATGCCTTAGAAGGATACTACATGCCCTAAAAAGGTGACTTCCTACTTCCAAAGTTCAAATTTTGTTTGCTTGCAATAAAAGTGACTATCTTGTAATCGGTATTATATTATGTGTTTTCTTGCTTGGGAATGCATTGAACACCTAGTTGTAGAAGGTGAGGTTGTGTTTTACAAGTGTCTAAGAAACTCTAATAGGTTTGATTCATATGAAAAGAATATGATGTAAATTTCAATTCAAAAGTACTAAAAAATATTCTTTTTAGTAGCCTCAATCACATATAAACCTCAATTATCTTGTTACTTTTATATTTAAGTAATTTAGATTTTTCTTGTAAGTCCCAATCTTAATTAGTGAGCTTTGACAAGCTGTAAATACTAATCTAATCATCCACTTGATGTGAAATTTTTCATGCAATTTTCAATATAAGTCTTCTATATGTTTAAGAATTTTTAGTCCAATCCAAATCACAAATTGTCAGAAAACTTCCAAAAATTACACTAATATCACTTGGCCACCAACTTCAAAGATGAAGCAAAAGTTCTAGCAGTGATTTCTCCTTTTTCAACTATTAATTTCAATTCAAAATTGGTGTATAACTTGATCTTCAAGTATTTCAAGACTATGCCAAATTTCACCTTGATTTGACTAGTAGATCTTTAGATATCACAGAAATCCTATCCAACCCCAAACTCCCAACTTTTAATATGTTCTTATATCAAAACCTAGATTTCTCTCAATTGTATCGTTGATTTACTACAAAATTTCACATACACTTAGAACATCTATTTATCTAAGTATTGTCAAAATATGAACTATAGATGTAAGACCAATTTTATGAATTAGCGAAGAGTGCTAGCCCTAATTTCATTGTATAAATCACAAGTTACCAATACAAATCTTCACTTCCAACAAAAATTGTTAATTCTTTTCAAATCTTATCAAAATCAACCTTATGTCTTTAAAACAAGCTCTAACTTAGCTTTCAAATCTTAATCTCTGATCTTCAAATGAATCCCTATTTTACCCTTGGCGGTAATTTTAGTGGTCAGAGGTCTAATTTTGATCCTATCTTACAAACGGTTAATCCTCGGATATCAATCTAATCTATCCTAAGGATTTTTTATCCCAATCCTATCTTTAACTTAATCTTAGTATCAACTATATTAATTATTTATCTCTTCTAATATGATTTTATCAATTTATCGTCTTTCTAAGGTAGTAAATGAGTCTCTATAGGTAGAAGATAAAATTACTAATTAACCTTCAATCTACTAACTATTAAGATAAAAAAATAATCTAAGAGACTTTTATAAAAGCCATGTTTAGATACCTTGAACTATTATTGAACCAAAATAATTATATATTAATTAAAAATTCAATTTTGATTATAGTTTCATTATATAGTTGTATTACATCACAACACAGGTACAATACTACTTGTAGGTGTTGCTCATGTTCTTCAGTGGTTTTATTATATAAAAAGATATTATCAATGAAGATGACTACATATTTATCTAAAAGATC
The DNA here is from genome assembly GCF_059467195.1 of Physcomitrium patens. NCBI lineage: Eukaryota > Viridiplantae > Streptophyta > Bryopsida > Funariales > Funariaceae > Physcomitrium > Physcomitrium patens. Next base: position 18,174,556 of record NC_143415.1, on the reverse strand, counting down.
TCAAAAAAATTTGTTCAACTGATCTATGAAAGAGGCTAGAATATTGGTGAAGCTAAAAGGTAAAACAATCCATTTAAAATATCCATAGTACATACAAAATATTGTCTTTTCTACATCCTCTCTTGTAATAGGTGTTTGCTAATAGCTGCTTCAAAGATCCAATTTACTAAAGATAGTTACATCTTGAAGTTGGTCAAAAAGTTCATCTATGGATGGAAGTCGATATGTATTTTTAAATATTTTCTTATTGAGGCCTTAATAGTTGATACAAAAGCAAAGTCCATTATTTTTCTTGGATACAAAAAATACATGTGCTTTCCATGCTGATGTGCTTTCTCAAATGAGGCCTTTTTCTAAGAGTTCATCCAATATCATTTGCAGCTCTTCAACTTCTTTTGGTACTTGGTAATAAATTAGTCGACTTGCTAATTTGGCTCTAGACAATCATTCTATTTGAGAAAAGGCACCTTAATTAAGAGGTACACTATTAAATAGGTTAGTTTAAAAAATATCTTGATATTTTCATATGAATTGCTCTATCCATTCTACTCTTTTGGCTGATTTTTCTACCATTGATGCAAGATTTGGAACCACCATATATACTAGCTGTTCATGTTGTATTTGCTTCTTCGTAAAAGTTATCTCTATGAATAAGTCTTTGGTTGCAGATTATCTTTCCTCTTCACTTGATGTAGAGGTATAAAGAATCACCTTGTATCTTCCATCTTAAAAAGAGATTGTTCTTACTACCCAATCAAGTTGCTTATTTTCCAATTCTAGCCATGGCATAACAAAGATAATATCATACTTTAGCTTTTTTACTTTAAATTTCTTTCTTAAGACACAGGCATTTGTCAATCTCAAGATTTTTTCTTCACACATCTCATTCAATATGTTCTCTCAATCATCTCTAATATATATACTTCTTTCCTTTTTGCCTTAGTTTTAATACCAACTCGGTTGGAATTTCAATTGAATTAGAATTTTTTATAGAGACACAATGTACAAGTACTTGACATGGTTGTCTTTTTAGTAGTCCTATTAAATGCACCAGTTGACTCTTTGTATAGTTTTCAAAGGCTATGCCATTTGTCTTTGGAAGATAATAGCTATTCTTAGTATTGGCTTTCGGTGCCCTTATTGAGGATCTCCATTTTTATGCTTTGACTCATTATCAATTTAGTGAATTTTAAAATTATGAATCTGTCTTATCTTGTTGGTGCATGAATTTTGACATTTTGGATAACTTTTGATCTGATGGCATGGCAGCCGACAATAAAAATACAATCCTTTTTGGACTAGTATTTGTCATTTTTGTGGTATCAATGATAGTTGTAAGGCATCAATTTCCATTGGTATTGATTAATGTACCATAGTATTAGATAATGGCATATGACTTCATACTATAGGTCATGCTCCATGATTTTTGAAATCTATAGCATTGACCCTCTCTGTAATTCGAATTGCTTCTTCAAATATTTGTGGATTTTTTTATTCTACCTCTTACTAAATCTCAAGTTTCAAACCTTGTAGAAATTGATCCATCATCTCCGCCTCCAAAATATTGCCAATTTGGAGACATAGAAACTTGAATTGGAAGACATAATCTTGCATTGATCTAGCTTGTATAAGATTTATCAACTAATCGCGTCCTATCTTCTCTGCATTGATGGACAAAATTGATTCTTAAACTTGGTTTTAAACTCCTTTCAATCACAAAATCCACCTTGAGCTCTATAGCTTAGAACTTGATGTTGCTATCAAATGCCTATAACATCTTTTAAATAGCTAACTACATATATAATTCCTTAAGTAGTATTTGCCACAAATAATTGAAGGTACTGTCGCATGTTGAAGAGCCACTAACATATATCTTTTTGTCTTGAAGTTCTTGAGTATGTATTACACTTATTCAATTTCAACCTAGCAGATGTTGACTCTCTTATCCTAGAGGCTTCTATTTGCTCTTGCAACATAACTATTTGGCTTAATATGTGTTGTATTTGAGCCTTTATCTAAAATTGCTACACCATATCTTCCATATTATATTTTCTTTATTGGATTCTACTATTGTAATGCCTTTTCACCTTTCGATTGATTTTTTTAAAAGTAGCTTGTAGTAGCCTCAATACAATACCCAGTATAAACACAATAAATAACCTTGGACTAGATAATAACTATTGATATGCTACCAAAAGTAAATAGTCTAATACTTACTTTGATACCAATCAAACAAGACCAAACTATGTCAAAATCTATCAAGGACAAGAACTCGATGAAAAAGCAATTTAGACAAGTGAGCCTACACTCAAAGAAAGGTATAAATAAACAAGTATGTATATTGAAAGAAAAACTGGAATGGGTATTGCCAAAAGACAAGAAAATTAGAGACCCTTGAAACTAGATTGGAAGTAAGAAAGGAGTTGACAAGAGTGAAGAAGGCTTCACTCTTGTCTCTATATATACTATTTAACTAGAGGCTACGTGGCGACGTTGTTGTAATATAAGAAGTCTTGCTTGAGAATGCTCCGGGCACCTAGCTATAGAAAGAAGAATAGAAATTGCGATAACAAAATCCTAATTCTAATAGAATACTAACAATGCTCTAATTACACTATAATAATGATAAACAAACGTAATCAAATTCAAAACAACTCAAAGAAATTTCAAACAAACAATAAAATTCTTAAAGAAATATTAGAATGAATACCAATATTACTCAAATATTGTCACGGACACAAAATACAGACTTGAAATCTAACAAGAAGTTCAAGAAGAAGTGGCAGAACTAGATTAAACAGATGAGTACAAGAACAACACCAGAAAGGTGAGCTAGAACTCCAAGAGATGTGTTGTCGAGACTGAAGAACCCTTCAGCCTCGACTCCTATATATACTACTGAATAGGAAGCTTCTCGAGCTACTTCCGCTAACTAGGACGCTTCTCCAACAACTTCTACTAATTAGAAAACTTCTCGAGCAACTTCCTAGAATCTATCAGAATATTCTAGAATCTTCTAAGAATATTCTAGAACCTTCTAAAAGAATCTTTAGGGAATATTCTAAAAATCTTCTAAAAGAATCTTTAGAGAATCTTTAGAGAATATTCTAGAAGAATATTTGAAGAATCTTCCAATGTATGTCCATGACATCACCTCCTCTTCTAACTTCGAGGTCTCCGAGAAGCAATGTTGTTATCAGTCAATACCAACGCAAGAAAATGAAAATCTGTCGCATCACATCCGCTATGAATTCCAATTGTTGTTCGCGAGGCAAATGATTCATCGGCCCTTGGAGCCAACGGTAGTGACCAACACCTTCAACCTCTGACCAAGCGTGGACTTCTGTGTCTTCATTGTGAAACTGTCCTCCAAACACACCTTCTGGCTGATTGTCGTAGGCAGGCTCGACCTCAAATACAATTACTAGCGATTTGTTGCTCGGTATCCTCCGACGTTGTCGTGGTGCAGGCGGTTCTTCATCTCGCGGTCGTCTTCGTGAGCTAGTCGCTTGAGATGACATAACAAGTGTAGTATCTTGACTATCCATGTCCAAAGGCTAAAATGATGAGAGCAAACTATAGTTGCTAACAAAGTTCTACACTATCGAACTATGGGTTTTGGAGGTGCCCTCCCCCTTTTTTATGCTACTTGATGAGCAAGCTTCAGCAAGAAGCTATCGTTGAATCGGCTTAGGTTTATGAGGATATCGTTGATGAAATTCTTATACCTTTTTTGGTGCATTGGCAAGATTTTCAGCACGCTCCCACGTTCGTTCATTGATGTCGTATCCACTCCAATGCACTAAATACTCCAATTTTCTCCTATTACGCCGTGAATCTAGTACCTTTTCCACCTCGTATTCCTCATGGTTTACAATTTCGATACTTGGTGGCGGACTTTGTACTCTTTGGGGAAAAGCTGACTCTCGATAAGGTTCCAACAAAGACACGTGAAAGACTGGATGTACCTTCATAGTAGCTGGTAACTCCAGACGATATGCCACCGGATTGATCTGCTTCTCGATAACAAATGGCCCTAATCTCCGATAGTCCAATTTGTCACATGGCCGCTTGGTCTTGATATTTCGTCGAAGAAGCCATACTTTACTTCCAACTTTAAAAGTAGGCGCCTCATTTCGATATTTATCTGCAGATGCCTTGTAACTCTCTTGGGCAGATTGCAATTGAAGCTTCAACGTCGCTTGAAGCTCCGATAGTTGCTTCACAAATCCTTCAGCTGCTGGGTTGTTATTTGCTGAAGAACTCAATAAATCGAGCTTGGGGTGGTATCCGTAGTTGGAGAAGAATGGTGTTTGTTGAGTTGACGCATGAAGAGTGTTGTTGTATGCGAACTCAGCAAGCGGTAGATATGCAGTCCAATCATCTTGTTGATAGTTGATGCTGCATCGTAAATATTGCTCCAAAACTTGATTCACCCGCTCCGTTTGACCGTCAGTTTGAGGATGAAAAGCCGAAGAGAGCTTAATATCCACCTTCAATATCTCAAAGAGGGACCTCCAAAACTTGGATACAAACTGAGTACCTCGATCCGACACGATATCATCTGGTAGGCCATGATAACGATATATGTTATCAAGAAAGAGTCTTGCGGTGTCTTCACTTGACGATGTTTTCTTGCAAGGCACAAAATGCGCCATCTTTGTAAATCGATCCACCACAACAAAGATGCTGTCAAATGAATTCGATGGCGGTAGGTCCGTAATGAAGTCCATAGAAACTGAAGACCATGGTCGGTGCGGAATAGGCAATGGCTGGAGAAGTCCATACGGACCATGTCGAGGGATCTTGGATCTTGAATAAACATCACAAGAAAGGACAAATTCCTTCACATCCTTCCACATTTGGGGCCACCAAAAATCTCGTGAAATGAGCTCCAAAGTCTTGTTGAATCCAAAATGTCCCGCAGCTGGAAAGTCGTGCCGAGATTGAAGTACTCGGAGTCGAGTTGGTCCTTTCGGGATATACAACCGCTCCTCAAAATACAGAAGATCTCCCTCCACCTTAAACTTGTCATTATCGACACGTTGTTTGATGTCAAGAGCTATAGAATCCTCAATGGTCGCAGTACGTACCTCGCTGAGGAAGCCGTCATCGATAGTTGCAACAGTAGCAAAAATCCTGAATTTTTCTGGTTTCAACAATGTTGTACATTGTTGATCAAACGCTGCTTCTCCAGCCTTTGGCGCAAGATACGATCTCCTTGATAATGCGTCAGATAATCCTTGCTGTTTTTCAGGGCGGTAGGTGATAATAAAGTCAAATCGTGATAGAGACATATTCCATCGAGCTTGACGACGATTCAAAATTCGAGCTGTCATGAAGTACTCCAAATTCTTGTGGTCCGTATAAACAGTCACTGGATGTGCAGCTCCTTCGAGGAAGTGACGCCACTCTTGGAAGGCATCCACTATAGCAAGCAGCTCTTTGTCGTGGATCTCGTAGTTGATCTCAACAGCAGAGAACTTTCGTGAATAGAACGCAACTGGGTGAAGCTTCTTGTCTATGCCCATCTGTGAAAGCACAACTCCCAAAGCAAAATCTGAAGCATCGGTCTCTAAATAGAAAGCCTTTGCAAAGTCAGGGTGTACCAAGATTGGAGCCGTAGTGAATGCCGTCTTGAGATCTTGAAATGCTTTTGCTCCTTGTGATCCCCATTCGAGCTTGTCTTTGCTTGTTAGACGCGTGAGTGGTGCAGCAACTTGAGAATAATTCATGATGAAGATCCGATAGAAGTTAGCAAATCCAAGAAAACACTGAACATCTCTAACCGTCTTCGGAACTTCCCAAGATATAATTGCTTCTACTTTTTTTGGATCCATCTTCAAGCCCTCTGTAGTCGCAATGAAGCCCAAAAATTCCATCTCATTCTGGTGAAATTGACACTTCTCCAACTTGGCATAGAGTCCTCGTTCGCGTAGATTTTCAAGAACCAAACAAACGTGCTTCTCATGTTCTTCTTCATTCTTGGAAAATATCAAAATATCATCCAGATAGATGACAACAAAGTCATCGAGGTACTCCCGAAAGATGTCGTTCATCATATGCTGAAAGACCGCTGGAGCATTGGTAAGACCAAAAGGCATGACATTGTACTCAAAATGGCCATACCTTGTACGAAAGGCTGTCTTCCATTCATCTCCTTCTTTGATTCGCACAAGGTTGTAGGCTCCTCTTAAATCAATCTTTGTAAAAATCCTTGCACGTCCAAGTTGATCTAAGAGGCCGGAGATCAAAAGTAAGGGATAGCAATTTTTCTTGGTCACCTTGTTGAGTCCTCGGTAGTCCACGCACATCCGCAGTGAGCCATCCTTTTTCTTCACGAATAAGATTGGTGCTCCAGCTGGCGACTTTGAATGTCGAATAAAATTCTTAGCTAGATTCTCATCGATGTACTTCCGCAATTCTGCCAACTCCGTCTGCGATAGGTTGTATATTGGACCAAAAGGTGGTTGCGCTCCTTCCTCCAAGTCTATGGCGCAATCATATGGTCGATGTTCTGGCAGTATATCGGCGTTCTTCTTCTGAAACACGTCTTCAAAATCCCTATATTGCTCTGGTAAATTCGATGTTGAGATATTCTCGCCGCTAGTTGGAGCTGCATAAATGACAAATGGTGTGCCTTCCTTGGACGATCTTAGGAACGCTCTCGCTCCAATAAACATGGATTTCTTCATGTAGGTTCTACCAACAGGTTTATTATTATTTTTTTCAGGAAATATTATCCTTCGTAGCCTCCAATCAATGGACGGATTATGATCTTCTAACCAAGAAAGACCAAGGATAACATGGCTTGATGGGGTTCTAATAATATTAAAAATAACATGACTACTATGGTCCTTAAACACCACTTCTATAGGTTCTGATTCGTGGGTAACGTTGCCTGACAATAAGGGTCGTCCATCTATCACCTCTACGTGAACAGGTTTGGACTTCTGTACTAAACGGATCTTGTGGCGTTTAGCAAACTCTTCATCTGAAAAACAAGTAGATGCCCCCGAATCCAATAAAGCTAAAGTTTTTTGTTTTTGAGGGCCTAAAAATAAAGAAATTGTAAAACAACGGGCAGGTTGGACAGAGAAGGAGGAACCTGATTGTTGTCGTGATATTAGATTGTCCAGCCGCACGGTTCCTACTGTGGCTGGGCGTCGTCGTTTTCCAGAATCATCGCACTTCTAATCTTGATAGGGTGCCAATTTTGCTTCTTTGGGTAATTTCCAACCTTGTGATCTTCTTCTCCACAGTACAAACATAACCCTTCCTCCATACGTCGTTTCTTCTTTGTTGGAGTAAGAGATCGGACACACGCCGTGTTGATTTGCATGTCTGTTGCCTCCGAATGTGAGTTTAAGCTATTTGCAGACATAGTCACGTCATAACGAGTCATTTGGTGTCTCAGACGTTGGTCTTGGCGACGCTGGAATAGGCGGTTGTCACACTTTACAGCTTGGCTAATAGCTTCGTTGAGCGTTTGAGGATCAGGAAGAGATAACAGCAAGTCCTTCACATCATCCTTCAAGCCCCAATAAAACTGACTCACCAACGCCTCTTCACCCCAATTAATGTCATTTGCCAATTGTCTGAAATCTGAGGCATAGACTGATGCAGAGCGTGTTCCTTGTCGTAGCGATCGGATCTTTGTTGTAGCCCATCGAACTTTATCATGCTCGCCAAATGCTTCTGCAAACGCCTCCAAGAACGTTTCAAAGTTGCTCAGGATTGGCGATCGCTTCTCGAACAAGGGAGTAAACCAAGACAGAGCTTGTGCTGTAAGCAAGGTTCCAACAAGCCCAACACGCGCTTCCTCCGTCGGATAACGTTTGGGCTGTAAAATTGTTATCAACCTGATTTGGTTGACAAAACCTCGAAACTTGGAACGAGTTCCATCAAACTTATCCGGAAGACTAACTCGAGGCTCCTTTCGTTGTAGGACTACTCGATCATGTTGAAATGGAGGTAGAACTGCTTCTTCTGGCGCAGAAGTTTGAGGCTGATATGCTTTAGATGGTGCTATCCCAGATGCTCCATTGTTATCGAGTCCTACCATGACTCCTTCGATCTCTGTTATCCTATGTGACAATGAGGCAAGAGCATTTATGATGGCGTCTAGTTTGGATTCCAAACTTTCAGCCATTTTAACGTCTTAACCTTCGGCTAACCTTCAGAAAGAAGAAAAAAGAGTTTTGACAAGAGGACAATATTGGTTCAGAGGAGAGTACTCCGCAACCTCTAAAACGCCTTAAGACTCCAAGATGAAGGGTAATCCACTCTCTCCAAGAAGAATAAAGCTCCAATATTGAGAAAGAAGAGATATCAGTTTAGAGGAGGGTAATCCGCAACCTCTAAAACACTAGCACACCTTCAAGAAGAGGGGTAATCCACTCTCTACTAGCTCTGATACCAGTGAAAATGCAGTCTCGACAAACTGTCACGGACACAAAATACAGACTTGAAATCTAACAAGAAGTTCAAGAAGAAGTGGCAGAACTAGATTAAACAGATGAGTACAAGAACAACACCAGAAAGGTGAGCTAGAACTCCAAGAGATGTGTTGTCGATACTGAAGAACCCTTCAGCCTCGACTCCTATATATACTACTGAATAGGAAGCTTCTCGAGCTACTTCCGCTAACTAGGACGCTTCTCCAACAACTTCTACTAATTAGGAAACTTCTCGAGCAACTTCCTAGAATCTATCAGAATATTCTAGAACCTTCTAAGAGAATCTTTAGGGAATATTCTAAAAATCTTCTAGAACCTTCTAAAGGAATCTTTATAGAATCTTTAGAGAATATTCTAGAAGAATATTTGAAGAATCTTCCAATGTATGTCCATGACAAATATATGTCAATTCAACCTTAATTTAATTCTAGTTAAAACCCTATTGAATTTCACTCAAACTTTAGACCAAACCTAATTAAATCTTAAACCCTAATAAATCCTAAGTCCTAAGTCAAATCCTAAACAAACCTTAAATTAAACCCTAAATCAAATCCTATTTCAAATCCTAAATCCTAAACCAAATTCTAAACCCTAATCCAAACTCTAATCCAATCCTAAACCCTAATCCAAACCCTAAATCCTAAACCAAACCTTAAATCAAATCCTAATCTAAATCCTAAATCAAATCCTAATCTAATCCTAAACCCTAACTCAAACCCTAATCCAATCCTAAACCCTAACCAAATCCTAAACCCTAACTCAAACCCTAATCCAATCCTAAACCCTAACCAAATCCTAAACCCTAATCCAAACCCTAAATCAAATCCTAACCAAACCCTAATCCAAACCCTAAATCAAACCCTAACCAAATTCTAAACCTTAATCCAAACTCTAATCCAAACCCTAAATCAAATCTTAACCAAATCCTATTCAAACCCTTACCAAATCCTATTCAAACCCTTACCAAATCCTAATCCAAACCCTTAACTCTAAATCAAACTCTAAATCGAACCCTAGCCAAACTCTAATCCAAATCCTAGTAATTCCTATGAAAAATTTAAACCTCAATATCTAATGAATAAACCGTTGATCTCAATTCAAAATTTGTATAATTCTTAAAAATTAAGTTTAAAACAAGAAAATTTTTTTTTGAAAAGGATCGGAATTACCAAATTGACGAAAACCTCAAAAATTTATTCGGATGTTAGCCAGCCTCCTTCTCCAATCTTGATGCCAACATTCTAGAGCCAATTTCTCTTCTTTGCACCGTTTGATTGGTTTCAAATTTCTCATGGAAATAGAAAAACAAGTCTAATACTCTCTCACATAAGTTTTACTCCAATCCAATTAGCAGATTGCATGAAATCTTAAAAACTCTCACTAGACCTAAGTTTCTACTTTCTGAAACCTTGACCCGCTTAAACCTCAATATCTATCAATTAAACCGTTAGATCAAGCTCAAATTCACAATAAGTATTTAACACAACTGTAAACATAAATCCAAAAAACTTCACCCATAGATCTGCTATAAAACTCTCGAAATCACTCAAAACATAAACCCTATTTTATTTCATAAAACCCAAGTCATCTGAAACAAACCTCTACTTTGCAAAGCTCTTACAAAGTCATATCAACTCCAAATCACCCAAAATCAATGCCCATAGAAACCTTATCCAATCTTCTATCAAACCCTACTCTCCAATCTGCCAAAGAGTCCCGGAGTCGTCGTGGAGACTCGGTTTTGTGCCTCAGGGTCTGATTTCGATCCTGGTTCATAACCGGCGCTCTCCGGGTATCAACTTTCGTCTTCTTGAGGTAATTTTTACTAATTTGCACTCCTAACTCCTTCCGACATGTGTCTATATCCTTAAATTTTCTAATCTACTATATTTTGCCTTATTTATGGCCTTACAAAGTAAATAGAAGCATAATTTATAAAAAGGCAGCATTAGCACCTTTAATTTTTCTACACTTTCACTAATATCTATTTTTCCAAGATAATTTGCTACAATATTTTTTAAGTGAGATCCTCAAAACATGTTATATTTCTTCACCCTTTCACCTACTAGTCATATTACATCACGACAACGTTCTATAGGACCTTCAATATGTATTGACTTTGTAGGACACATGCCTTGACTTACAAAGTAAGTTTTTCTACGTGTGGGCCACATAGTTAGCTTGATCTTCAAGTTAACAACATGTATGGCACATGGCCAACTTGTTGACCACATTTCTAATCCAAAAAGTCAATTAAAGACACCTATGAAGTCAAAGCAGCGTCTATAAAGCTTCTAGGAAGCTTCCATATTAAATACTATAGAATTAACTTACTTTTACCTATTTTTATTTACTTCCACCTATTTGTATATGTAATTACTAGTTTACATGAGTATGTCCGTGACATTACCCACCCTTCTAGGAATGAATTCCATGAGAAGTGGTCATCATATGTTGAGGAAATCTATGATGCGACAAATTGTATTCGCCACATACTCTGATCTTTGTTCTCTTCAAAGATGATTGATAGGGCCTCTCAACCATCGATAGTGTCCCATATTAGGGTGGAAAGACCACCCAATTATTTGATCATTATTGAGGCCTTCATAACTTCCTTCGAATAGAATATTTGGAACACCATCAGGAGTTGTTCCTACCTCTAGCAAAATCACCAAACATTGGGAGTCCCTTCCCAAGTCGTGATACCAAACGTGTTGTATCTCGCCATCTATTCGAGGAAGAACATGTCATTCTTCAAGATCTTCATCTCGATTATGTCATCTTGAAGATTGTGATAATCGTAATGTCTCGTCTGATAGGCAAGCAAATGAAGGCTCTTAAGTCGAATCCGTTGGTTGTTGGTTCTCCATCTCCTGAGCGTCACAACTACAAAGAAGCTACAAACAAGGATTGAAAGTAGAATGTTATCTTGCCTACATGTTGTTTCTTTTATAAAGAAGGTTTTTATCTTGATTTTGATGGATGTCTTCGATGAAAAGCCTCCACTGCCTTTGCTGCATTTGCAAGATTCTTTATTGGCTCCCATGTGCGTTCACTAATACCATATCTACGCCAATAGACAAGATATTCTAATTTATTTCAGCGCCGCCTTGAATCTAAGACTTCTTCTACTTTAAATTCTTCATTATTGTCTACTTCTATAGGAGGAGGTGGAGCTTGTCGTCTTCTTGGTATGTCCACTGTCTTGTATGGTTCAAGAAGAGACACGTGGAATACTGGATGGATTTTCATTGACTCCGGTAGATGTAAACAATATGCAACTGGATTGATTTGTGCAGAAATAGAAAATGATCCCAACCTTCGATAGTCCAACTTGTCACAAGGACGAGTGGTCTTGATATTGCGATGAAGTAGCCATACCTTATCACCCAAGATAAATGATGGTTGTTCCTTTTGATAGACATCCGCATTGACCTTTTGTTGTTCTTGAGCCTCTTTTAACTGCGCCTTCATCGTTGCATGTAGCTCTGATAAATGAATTGGCAAATCTTTTGTAGCAAGATTATCAACTTTTGAAAAGTTAAAAGTATCAAGTCATGGATGATAACCATAATTAACAAAAAAAGGTGTTTGTTTTGTAGAAGAATGTACTGTATTATTGTAAGCAAATTCTACCAATGGCAAAAGAGTTGTCCAATCATCTTGTTGGTAGTTGATGGTACATCTTAAATATTGCTCCAAAACTTGATTAACACGCTCTGTTTGTCCATCAGTTTGAGGATGGAATGCCGAAGATAGTTTTATATCTACTTTTAGAATCTTGAAAAGAGTCCGCCAAAATCTTGATACAAATTGAATTCCCTTATCTGATAAAATATCCTTGGGTAATCCATGATAGCGATAGATATTGTCAAGAAAAAGCTTAGCTGTTTCTTCACTTGTGATACATTTTGTACATGGTACAAAATGTGCCATCTTGGTAAAATGATCTACTATCACAAATATAGAATCATAAGAACCTGAGATTGGAAGATCCGTGATGAAGTCCATAGAAACAAAAGACCATGGTTGTTCTAGAATGGGTAATGGCTGAAGAAGTCCAAAAGGTCGATGACAAGGAGTTTTTGATCTTGAGCAAACATCACATGATTGTACAAAATCTTTGACTTCCTTCCACCAAAAATCCTTAGATATTAGCTCCAAAGTCTTGTTGTATCTAAAATATCCTGCTGCTGAAAAGTCGTGATGAGCTTGAAGAATACGTAAATGTGCTTCTCCTTCTGGAATATATAAGCATCCTTCAAAATAAAATAGGTTGTTTTTGAACTCGAATTTTAGAGATCATGAGATTTAGAAGAATTGTTCTTGATATCATGAACCAGAGGGTCTGAAGACATACTTATCTGAACTTACTTAATAAAAGTTAAATCAACAGTCAATATTGATTTTATTGCTCGAAGATGAAATTGCTCCGGCTTCAAGAGAATCATTCTTTGTTGCTCAAAAGCTGCATCTCCTTCTTTTGGTGCAAGATAAGAACATCTAGATAAGGCATTGGACAAACCTTATTATTTTCCTGGCCGATAAGTGATAATGAACTCGAATCTTGATAAAGACATGCTCCAACGAGCTTGACGACAATTTAATACGTGTGCTAACATAAAATATTCGAGGTTCTTGTGATCTGTATATACGGTGACTAGACTGGAACCGCCTTCTAAATGATGATGCCATTCTTGAAAAGAATCCACAATTGCAAAAAGTTCTTTGTCATGGATCTCATAATTGATTTCTACTGTTGAGGATTTTCTTGAATAAAAGGCTACTAGATGAAGTTTGTCATATGTTCCCATTTGTGACAAAACCGCACCTAGAGCAAAGTCTAATGCATCTATTTCCATAAAGAACGCTTTGAAAAAATCAACATGATACAAGATTGGTGCAGAAACAAACGCTGTCTTCAAAGATTCAAAAGTAACTTCCGCTTCTTGATTCCATTGGAGTTTGTCTTTACAAGTCAAACGTATAAGTGGAGCTGCAACTCGAGAGAAGTCCTTGATGAAGATCCGATAGTAGTTGGCAAATCCCAAAAAATATTGGACATCTCTTACCATTTTAGGGATCTTCTAATCTTTAATAATTTGAACTTTCTTAGGATTCATCATAAGTGCATCATTTGATGTTGATGTAATCTAAAAAATCAACTTGAGTAGTGTGGAATACACACTTTTTTATCTTGGCATAGAGTCCTGCATCTATTAATTTTTGTAACACATGACGAACATGAAGTTCATGTTCTTCTGGATTCTTAGAATAGATCAAGATGTCGTCTAGATAACAGACCACAAAATCGTCCAAAAACTCTCGAAAAACATCATTCATTAAATGTTGAAAAGCTGCTGGTGCATTTTTAAGTCCAAAAGGCCTGACGTTGTATTCAAAATGTCCATACCTAGTTCGAAATGCAGTCTTCTATTCATCTCCTTCTTTGATACGTACTAGATTGTATGTTCTCCGGAGATCTATTTTTGTATAGATCTTAGCTTGATTCAGCTGATCAAGAAGTCCAGATATTAAAGGTAGTGGATACCTGTTCTTGATGGTAATCTTGTTGAGTCCTCGATAATCAACACACATCTGCAATGATCCATCTTTTTTCTTCACAAATAGAATTGGAGCTCTTGTTGGAGATTTAGAATGGCATATGAAATTCTTAGCTAGATTTTCTTCAATATACTCTTTGAGTTCAGTCAACTCATTTTGTGATAAACTGTAGATTGGTCCAAATGGCGGTTGTACTCTTTCTTGTAGGTCAATTGAGCAATCATAGGGACGATGTTCCGGGAGTGTATCCACATTCTCTTTTTCGAATATATCTTGAAATTCTTGATATTAGCTTGGAATGCCACTTGAAGTCTTTCCACCAGTAGAAACAAATGTGGTATAAATAATATATGGTGATTCTTTTATAGTAGCATGCAAGAAAGTTTTTGTACCTATAAATACGGATTTAATTGAAGTGGACTTATGACTCTCTACTTGATTAACTACACTGTTAGTTATACTTTTAGAAAAAGTAAGAGTTTGGGAAATCCAATCTATTTGAGGGTTGTATTTCTCTAACCATGATAAACCTAAAATGACTGGATTAGAGAGAGATCTAATGATATTAAATACTACAAAATTATTATGACCATTCATTATTACTTCTATAGGAAGGATTTTGTGAGTAATATCTCTAGAAGATAATGGATGACCATCTATGACTTCTATATGAACAGGTTTAGTTTTCTTTACTAAAGATATGCTATGTCTTTTAGTAAATTCTTCATCTAAGAAATATGCCGAGGCTCCTGAATCTAACAAGGCAGAGGCTTTGTAATATTTAGGTCCTAAAATAACATTTAATGTAAAACAAGAAGAGGGCTCTGAGGAGAGAATATGATCTTTATTAGATGTTGTGCAAGGTTTCAGCCGCACGGTCCCTATTGTAGCTGAACAAACTCGTTTTCCGACATATTGTCTTCTTTCACAGCCATACTCCTCATTTTGTGATTGCGTTGTTTTTTTGGATAATATTGAGCAGTGTGCTTTGGTTCTCCACAATATAAACATAATCCTTCTTGACGACGATGAGTCTTTTCTTGTTGAATAAGAGGTTTGAAACGTACTCCATCAATTTGCATATCTTCTACTTCTGAATATATGTGTTGAAGGGGTATTGGTGTTGCCATTGAATTATAGTAATGTTGAGGTCCACTTGTATGGTTCTCAGATTGAAATTCAAAAAGATGATTGTCGCACTTCACAGCAAAGTCAATTGCTTGACTCAATGTTTGAGGATCAGGTAAGTTGAGCATTAATTTTTTTACCTCATATTTTAATCCCTAGAGAAATTGACTAATAAGTGCAGCATCATCCCACTTGATTTCAGTTGCAAGTTGTTGAAATTGTGAAGCATACAACGTTACTGATCGATTGCGTTATCGTAAAATACGGATCTTATTGGTTGCTATACGAATTGCATCATGTTCTCCATGCATGGATCGAAACTCCGTCAGAAAAGCCTTTTGATTATCTAATATTACATCTCGTTGTTCAAAAAAAGATGAAAACCACGATAATACTAAACCTAAAAGAAGCGTACCAATGAATCTAACTTGCGATCTTGGAGTTATATAGCTTTGGAGTTGAAGTTCAATCATAAGTTGCACTTAGTTGATAAATCCTCGAAACTTGGATCTGGTACCATCAAACTTCTCGGGTAAGGTAATTCTTGGTTTTCTAACACCGAAAGGACATTCTACCATAGGAGAAAAGAGATGGTTTGGTGCAGATGTTGAAGCAGCTTCAACCATTTCTATATCTTTATTTCCTGCTAATCTTGTTACTCCTTGTGGTGGTAAATTAAGTTGATGCATCGCAAGCATTAACTCCCTTAATTGTTCTTGCATTTATGTCATTGCATTCTTCATTTCAATAAGTTCTGCCATGGTAACACTTAGAAAAGAAAAGATGTCTAATATTGCTCAAGACAAATAGAAGAGAGGACTTGAGAACAAAGAAAATACTAAGGACAATATCAGTTTAGAAGACGGTAATCCACAACTTCTAATATGCTTCTATCTTATCAAGAAAAAAGGATAATCCACTCTTAATCAAGATTAGACAAAGCTCTGATATTGTAGGTGCACTCTTGTTAATCTTTCAAGGACAAGAACTCGATGAAAAAGTACTTCAAACAAGTGAGCGTTCACTCAAAGAAAGGTAACAAAATATAAATAAACAAGTATGTATATTGAAAGAGAAACTAGAATGGCTATTGCCAAAAGACAAGAAAACTAGAGACCCTTGAAACTAGACTGGAAGCAAGAAAGAAGTTGACAAGAGTGAAGAAGGCTTCAGTCTTGTCTCTATATATACTATCTAACTAGTGGCTACGTGGCGACGTTCTATCAGACCTCCAATATGTGTTGACTTTGTATGACACATGCCATGACTTACAAGGTAAGTTTTTCTACATGTGGGCCATATAGTTAGCTTGGTTTTCAAACTAACTATATGTGTGGCACATGGCCAACTTGTTGACCACGTTTCTAATCCAAAAAGTCAATTAAAGACACCTACGAAGTCAAAGTAGCGTCTTTGAAGCTTTTAAGAAGCTTCTATATCAAATACTATAGAATTAACTTACTTTTACCTACTTTTACTTACTTCTACATATTTGTATATGTAATTATGAGTATGACCATGACAGTCACTTACTTTTTCTTAGATTGCATGTGTTGACTTCAAAATCCCATAACTCCTTTATTTTAACTTGGAATCCAGTAAACAATATGTAAAAAGTGTAACTGCAAAAGTGCTCTCTCTAGTCGCGATCACCGATCTGAAATTGCTATCCGTACACGTGCGTTATGCCAAAAAGAGTGACAATAGCTCTCAAATCAGTACCTTAACTTTGAGCGCTTCTATTTCCTTCATATAAACTCCAAACCATACAAAACTTACACCGAAACCATAGCCAAAATCTCAACTTACTGATCTTAGCCTCCAAAGCTGAAATAGCTCCGAGAATCTAATCCTAATCCCTAATATGGCTTCGAGCAGCCTCTTCAAAGCCTATTGGTCATGATTTTTGACCAATAGGAATGGAGATTTTCATCATTCATCTCCGTTCATCTATATTGGTGCCCTAATTACTCCCTTTGCTATCAAAACCCTTCAATCCTTTTTTCTTATAAGATTTACATAATGTATGCTCTAAACACCAAATAAAAGAACCAAAATAAGTTTTTAAATGTCGCCAATGTCTAACAAAGGTGACTCTAAATATTTAGAAGTTACTATCAACCAAAACCGATCTTAATAGCCACTATCAAAAGATAATTAAAGTTATACAAATTCTATAGTAATCTTTTTAAACAACCTCTTCTCAAAGTAATAATCAAATTATATTCTACAACCAACTAAAATCTACTAACATGGCTCTCACCATGTTACTTAATAAATTATATATTAAGTGCATAATTATATTATTTTCATATAATAGTTGAATCACAACACGACAATAGATATATATATTTATTTTAATATTTACTTATATGATTAAGTGGAAGTACGTTAAATTAGATTTAATTTATAATATTATTTTGAAAAGCTTCCTAGAAGCTTTATAGATATTGTTTTGACTTTACATATGTTTGTAATTAATTGGTAGGTCAGAAATTTAGTCAATAAGTCAATCTTGTATTAAAAGCTTGTGAAATAAGTATTAAGGATACAAACTAGAAGAAGATACATAAACTTGTGGAATCTGTGTCAAAAAGAAAGTGAAAAAATAGAAAAAAGTATGTATATTCAAAGAAGAATTGGAATAGGTATTGTCAAATACTAGAAATCATAAGACTCATGAAACTAAAATAAATGTAAGAAAAGAATTAATAAGAGTGAGGAACGCATCACTTTTGCTTCTATATATACTACTTAATTAAGAATTATGTGGCAACATACTATAGAACCTCTAATATGCGTCCAACTTGCACAACACATGTCTAATTTGTAAGGCAAGTTTCCTAGGGGTGCACCATATGTCCAACTTGTATTACAAGTGGTCAACCTGTCGACACATGGCCTCCTTATTGGTCAAGTTTTTAACCTACTAATCACCTACAGACATGTATAAAGACAAAGTAGTGTCTATGAAGCTTCTAAGAAGCTTTCTATAAGATATTATCATATTTATCTATTTTGACTTTTATCTATTCTTATTATCTAGATAATTATGAAGGCAAATATGTATGTCCGTGTCATTATTCACCCTTTTAGGGACAAATTTCATGAGGAGTGGTGATTACATGTTGATGAAGTCTAAGATACACCAAATTGTATTTGCCATGTACTTTGATTTTTATTCCCTTCAAAAATAGTTGATAGGTTCTTTCAACCATCGATAATATTTCATATCAAGATGAGAAGACCACCTTGATATCCGATCATCATTGAGGCCTTCATAACTTTTTTTGAAAAAAAACATTAATAATACTATCAAGAATGGTTCTTACTTCTAAAAGTATCAATAAACACTGGGAGTCCCTTCCAAGGTCGTGGTACCAAATGCGTTGTATTTCACCATCTATTTGAGGAAGAACATGTCGTTCTTCAAAACATTCATCTCAATTTTGTCATCTTAAAGATTGTGATAGTCGCAATGTCTCATTTGGTGGCTCAACAAATGATAGCTTTTGAGTTGAATCTACTGGTTGTTAGTTTTTGATCTCTTAAGTACTAAAAAATCTAAAAAAATAATAATACAAGATAGAATAAAATCTCTATTGGACTTACTTTGCTTTATAGCAAAGAATTTTTTGACTCTTCATCTTGGTTTTAATAGATGTCATTGATGAAAAGCTTTAACTTTGATTGATATATTTCCCAGATTCATAGATGGCTTCCATGTGTGTCCATTAATGTCATATCAATGCCAATATACTAGATATTCTAATCTATTTCAGTGCCGCCTTGAATCTAAGACTTCTTCCACCTCAAATTCTTCATTATTGTCCACTTCTATAGAAGGTGGTGGCATTTGTCTTCTTCCTTATATATCCATTGTCTTGTATGGCTTAAGTAAAGATATATGGAACATAAGATGGATTTTCATAGACTCCAATAGGTGTAATCTATAAGCAACTAGATTAATTTATTCACAAATAAAAAATGGTCCAAGCTTATGATAATCCAACTTATTACAAGGACAAATAGTTTTAATATTACAATAAAGTAATTATACTTTATCTTCCACATGGAATTGAAGTTGTTTCTTGTAATAGAAATTTGTGTTGGTTTTTTTTATTCTTGAGCTTCTTTTAATTGTATCTTCATTATTGCATATAGCTTTGATAATTGATTTGTCACATCTTCTACTACAGGATTATTAACTTTTGAAAAGTTAAAAGTGTCAAATTATGGATGATAATCGTAATTGGCAAAAAAAGATGTTTGTTGAGTAGAAGAATGTATCAAATTATTATATGCAAACTTTGCCAATGGCAAAAGAGTTGTCCAATCATCTTATTGATAGTTGATGGTACATCTCAAATACTGCTTTAAAACTAAATTTAAAGATTCTATTTGTCTATCGATTTGAGGGAGGAAAGCCAAAGATAGTATTATATCCACCTTCAATATCTTAAAAAGAATTCTCCAAAATCTTGATAAAAATTATATTTCTCTATCTAATATAATATCCCTTGATAATCCATAATAGCTATAGATATTGTCAAGAAAGAATTTAGTTGTTCCTTCACCTATGATAGATTTTGTACATAGTAAAAAATATGCCTTCTTGATGAAACAATCTACAATCACAAATATGGAATCATATGAATTTAAAATTAAAAAATTTAGGATAAAATCCATAGAGATAGAAAACCATGGTTGTTCTAGTATACGTTGTCGTATGGCATGATTTGCTATCTGGGAATACATTGGGTATCTAGCTATAGAGAGTGTACCTTAAACCTTTATATGATTCTTTTCTTGGCTTCCAAAACTCCTTTATTTTTGTATAAAACTCCAAATATAACAAAATCCCTTCAAAACATATTTTTCCCGCGAAGGGTTTTTCCGCCCTGAACTTTAGAAAATCATAACTATTGATCTAACCGTTCAGTTTTTTTCAAAGTTACAAGAAGGGTAGAATTTACCCTTAACTTGTACCAAGAAAAAAACCAACCGCAAATTCACTTCCGATCTTCTGGCATCTAAGAAACCCTAGCAGACACTCCAAACCCTAATTTACAAGCACCCGAAAACTATTTTCCTTATATCTCAAAAACCCGAACTTCAAATGTCATAAAACTTATGCACAAAGTTTACTAACATGAAATTACACATTCCTTGAAATTTTGAGCCAAAACTTCACAAAATTGCTCAAGATATAGCTCAAGAGACAAACACTAGTAAATCGGTTTACTTACTACCCTTAGATTGCATGTGCTGACTTCAAAATCTAATAACTCCTTCATCCAAGCTTGGAATCCAGTAAGCAGTATGTAAAAAGTATAGTCGCAAAGGTGTTCTCTCTAGTGGCGGTCGCCGATTCTCAATTGCCATCCGTATGCGTGCGTTATGCCCAAAAGAGTGACAGTAGGTCCAAAACTAACATCTTAACTTTGAGCACCTATAACTTCTTCATAAAAACCCCAAATGACACAAAACTTGCACCAAAACCTTAACCAAAAACCTAAACCTTCTGACCCTAGCCTTCAATGTTCGAATCGCTCAAGAAACTAACCCTAATCTCTAATATGGCCTCGGGCAGCCTCCTCAAAGCCCATTGGTCATGATTTTTGACCAATAGGAATGGAGATTTTTATTTTTCATCTCCATTCATCTATATTGGTGCCCTAATTCCTCCCTTTGCTACCAAAATCCTTCTTCAATCCTTTTTCTTATAAGATTTACATAGTGTATGCTCTAAACACCAAATAAAAGAACCAAAATAAATTTTCAAATGTCACCAATGTCCAACAAAGGTGACTCTAAATATTTAGAAGTTACTATCAACCAAAACCAATCTTAAAAGCCACTATCAAAAAGAAATTAAAGTTATACAAATTCTATAGTAATCTTTTTAAACACCCTCTTTTCAAAGTAATAATCAAATTATATTCTACAACCAACTAAAATCTACTAACATGGCTCTCACCATGTTACTTAATAAATTATATATTAAATACATAATTACATTATTTTTATATAGTAGCCGAACCACAACACGACAACGTAGTGGTCAAACAATTCTATAAGGTCAATGACAAGGAGTTTTCGATCTTGAAAAAATATCACATGTCTACAAAAATTCTTTAATAACCTTCCATATTTGAGGCCACCTAAAATCTTTGGATATAAGCTCCAAAGTCTTATTATATCCAAAATATATTGTTGTAGGAAAATTGTGATGAGTCTTAGTAGCACATAATTGTACTTCTCCTTCTAAAATATATAAGCATCCATCAAGATAGAATAGGTTCTCTTTAAACTCAAACTTGGAAGTATCTTGAGACTTAGAGGAATCATTTTTAATATCATGAACAAGAAGGTCTGAGGACATACTTACTTGGATGTGCTTGAGAAAAGTCAAATCAATAATCAATATTGATTTCATTGCTTGGAGATAAAATTATTGTAGCTTTAATAAAATTATCTTGCTTTGGTCAAAAGATGCTTCTCCTTCTTTTGGTTTAAGATAAGAATGTCTATAAAAGGTATCAAACAAATTTTATTCTTTTTTTAGTCAATAAGTGATATTGAATTCAGATCTTAACAAAGACATGCTCCAACTAGCTTGGCAATGATTCAAAACACATCCTAATATGAAATACTTGAGGTTCTTGTGATCCATATATATGGTGGCTGGACTTAAAGTGCCTTCTAAATAATAATGCCATACTTAAAAAGAATCCACAATTACAAAAAATTCCTTGTTGTAGATTTCATAATTAATTATGACTGTTGAAAATTTTCTTGAATGAATAGCTATTGAATGAAGTTTGTGATTTGCTCTATTTTATGATAAGATTGCATTCAAGGCAAAGTCAACTGCATTTGTCTCTATAAAAAATTCTTTGAAGAAGTCGATGTGATGCAGGATTGGTGCAAAAGTAAAAACTTTCTTCAAAGCTTTAAATGATGCTTCTACTTTTTTACTCCACTTGGGCTTGTCTTTACAAGTTAAGCATGTAAGTAGGATCTCAATTTGAGAAAAGTTCTTGATAAAGATCCGATAGTAATTGACAACTCTCAAAAATCATGATACATCTCTTATTGTTTTTAAAATCTTTCAATCCATAATTATATAAATTTTTTTAGGATCTATCATTAGAATATTATTTGAAATAATATATCCTAAGAAGTTAACTTGAGTAGTATAGAATACACACTTTTTCATCTTAGTATACAATCCTACTTTTCTAAGTTTTTGTAACACATAACAAATATAAACTTTATATTCTTCTATATTTTTAGAATAGATTAAAATATTGTCTTAGTAAGAAATAATAAAATTATCTAAAAACTTACAAAATACATCATTCATAAGATATTGAAAAGCAGATGGTATATTCGTGAGTCCAAAAGGCATGACATTATATTTAAAGTATCTATATCTTATTTAAAATACACTCTTCTATTCATCTCCTTTTTTAATGTGGACCAAATTGTACGTTCTTTGTAGATCTATTTTTATATAGATCTTAACTTGATTTAATTGATTAAGAAGTCTAGATATCAAAGACAAAAGATATCTATTTTTAATGGTAATCTTGTTGAGTCTTCGATAATCCACACACATTTGTAATGATCCATCTTTTTTCTTCACAAATAAGATAGGAGCTTGTGCAGAAGATTTTGAATGGTGTATGAAATTCTTTGCCAAGTTCTCATGAATGTACTTCTTGAATTCAACCAACTCATTTTGTAATAAACTATAGATTGGACCAAATAGACGCTAAGTTCTTTCTTTAAGATCAATTGAGTAATCATATGGATATTGCTTAGAGAAAATAACTACATTTTTTTTCTCAAAAATATCTTTAAAATCTTGATATTGAATTAGAATTTTACTTGAAATTATTCTATCATTTAAAATGAGTGTGGCATAAATAACAAAAGATGATCATTCTTTTGCAGTATGCAAAAAAGCTTTTGTACCTACAAGTACAAGTTTGGCTACACTAGACTCATAACTTTCTATTGAATTAGAAAAACTCTTAATGATATTTGAAGAAAAGTTAAGTTTACAAGAAATCCAATCTATCATAGGATTATATTTTTCTAGCCATAATAAACCTAAAATGATTGGATTAGAAAGAGATTTAATTATATTAAAAATTACGAGACTATTATAACTATTTATTACTACATATATAGGTATTGTTTTATGAATAACATCTCTAGAAGATAACGAATGACAATCTATGACTTCTATGTGTACGGATTTAATTTTTTTTATTAATCACATATTATAATTTTTAAGAAATTTTTTATCTAAAAAATAAGATAAGGCTCCTGAATCTATTAAGACAGAGACTTTGTGATTATTAGATTCAAAATACACATCTATTATAAAATAAAGAGAAGGTTCTGAAGAGAGAATAGGACCTTCATTAGAAAATGTATAAGATTTCAGCCACATGGTCCCTATTGTATCTAGACAAATTTATTTTTTAACATTTATAATGTATTGCATTACTTTACATATCTTTGACTTTCAAATTTTTAGATTGAAAAGTTGTTGATGTCATCATTGAATTGTAATAATATTGAGGTTTTCTTGTACGATTTTTAAATCAAAATTCAAAAAGCCAATTATCACATTTCACACCAAAGTCAATTGCTTGACTGAATGTTTAAGGATCAGGTAAATTGAGCATCAATTTCTTTATTTTATATTATAGTTTGTAGAAAAATTAGCTGATGAATGTTGCATCATCCCACTTGATATTTGTCACTATTTGTCAAAATTATGAAGTGTAGAATGTCACTAATTGATTGCCTTATCGCAAGATATAAATCTTATTAGTTGCAACATGGATTGCATCATGTTTTCCACATATAGATAAAAAATCCACTAAAAATGCTTCCAAATTATCCAATATTAGATCATGTCATTCAAGAAATGATAAAAATCATAATAAAGTAGAATCTGAAAGTATTATTTTAATAAACTTGACTTGTGATCCTTGAGTTGGATAAATTTGAGGTTGTAGTTCAATCACCAGTTGTACCTGATTGATGAATCCTTGAAACTTAGATCTTATGCCATCAAACTTCTCAGGCAATCCAATTTTTGGTTCTTTAAAACTTGAATGATGTTCCATTGTAGGAGTAGTTGTATGGCTTGGTGTAGATGTTGAAGCAACTCCAATCATCTCTATATCTTCATTGCTTGATAATCTTGTTGCTCCTTATGGTGGTAGATTAGGTTGATGCATTGCAAGTATTAACTCTCTCATTTGTTCTTGTATTTGAGCCATTTGTCAGGGACAAGAACTTGATGAAAGCTAAAGAGTAAGTGAGACTTTTCTCAAAAAGAAATAGGACAAAATAGAAATATGTATATTAAGAAAGAAACTGGAATGGCTATTGCCAAAATACAAGAAAACTAGAGACCCTTGAAACTAGACTAGAAGCAAGAAAGGAGTTGACAAGAGTGAAGAGGGCTTCACTCTTGCCTCTATATATACTATCTAACTAGAAGCCACGTGGCGATGTTCTATAAGACCTCCAATATATGTTGACTTTCTAGGCCACATGCCTTTGCTTGCAAGGCAAGTTTTCTATGGATAGACCACGTAGTTAGCTTGTTCTTTAAGCTTCCAACATGCGTGGCACATGGCTAACTTGTTGACCAAGTTTCTAACCTAAAAGTCAACTATAGACTCCTATAAAGTCAAAGCAGCGTCTGTGAAGCTTCTAAGAAGCTTTTCTAGAAGATATTACACAATTAACCTACTTTTACATACTTTTATCTATTCATATAGGTAATTATATGTATGTCCGTGACATTACCCCCCCTTCTAGGGACGAGTTCCACGAGGAGCGGTGATTATATATTGAGAAAATCTAATATGCGACGAATTGTATTTGCTACATACTCTGATCTTTGTTCTCTTCGAAGATAGTTGATGGGTCCTCTTAGCCATCGATAGTGTCCCATTCCAGGGCGAGAAGACCACCCTGTTATTTGATCACTGTTGAGGCCTTCATAACTTCCTTCAAATAATACATTTGAAACACCATCAGGAGTCGTTCCTATCTCCAATAATATCACCAAACATCGAAAATCTCTTCCAAGGTCGTGATACCAAACGCGTTGTATCTCACCATCTATTCGAGGAAGAACATGTCGTTCTTGAGGGTCTTCATTTCGGTTGCGTCGTCTTGAAGGTTGTGACCATCGCAATGTTTCATCCGGTAAGTCAGCAAACGAAGGTTCTTGAGTTGAATCCGCTGGTTGTTGGCTCTCCATCTAATTAGCGTCACAAAATGCAAAGAAGTTACAAACAAGGATAGGAAATTGAATGTTATCTTGCCTCAATCTTGTCTCTTTTATAAGAGAGGTTTTCATCTTGGTTTTGATGGATGTCGTTGATGAAAAACTTTGACTTTAGCTGATGCATTTGCTAGATTCCTGGATGGCTCCCATGTGCGCTCACTAATATCATATCCGCACCAATGAACAAGATATTCCAGCTTATTTCGGCGCCGCCTTGAGTCTAATATCTCTTCCACCTCAAATTCTTCATTATTATCTACTTCTATAGGAGGCGGTGGCATTTGTCTTCTTCCTTATATATCCACTGTCTTATATGGTTCAAGAAGAGACACGTGGAATACAGGATGGATCTTCATTGACTCCGGTAGATGTAACCGATATGCAACTGGGTTGATCTGTTCAGAAACAGAAAAGGGGCCAAGCCTACGATAGTCCAATTTGTCACAAGGTCGAGTGGTCTTGATATTGCGACGAAGTAGCCATACCTTATCACCCACGTTGAGTTGTGGTTGCTCTTTACGATATACATCTGCATTTATCTTTTGTCGTTCTTGAGCTTTCTTCAACTGCGCCTTCATTATTGCATGTAACTCTGACAACCGATTTGCCATATCTTCTGCTGCAGGATTATCAACTTTTGAAAAATCAAAAGTATCAAGTCGTGGATGATAGCCATAATTGGCAAAGAAAGGTGTTTGTTGCGTGGAGGAATGTACCGTATTATTATAAGCAAACTCTGCCAATGGCAGAAGGTTTGTCCAATCATCTTGTTGGTAGTTGATGGTACACCTTAAATACTGTTCCAAGACTTGGTTTACGCGCTCTGTTTGTCCATCAGTTTGAGGATGGAAAGCTGAAGATAGCTTTATGTCCACTTTTAAAATCTTGAAAAGAGTCCTCCAGAATCTCGACACAAATTGAGTTCCCCTATCCGATATGATATCTTTAGGTAATCCATGATAGCGATAGATATTATCAATGAAAAGCTTAGCTGTTTCTTCACATGTGATAGATTTTGTACATGGCATAAAATGTGTCATCTTGGTGAAACGATCTACTATCACAAATATAGAATCATAAGATCTTGAGTTTGGAAGATCTGTGATGAAATCCATAGAAACAGAAGACCATGGTTGTTCTGGTATAGGTAATGGCTGAAGAAGTCCGTAAGGTCGATGTCGAGGAATTTTTGATCTTGAACAAATATCACATGATTGTACAAAGTCTTTGACTGACTTCCACATTTGTGGCCACCAAAAATCTCTTGATATGAGTTCCAGAGTCTTATTATATCCAAAGTGCCCTGCTGCTGGAAAGTCATGACGTGCTTGAAGAACACGCAAACGTGCTTTTCCTTCTGGAACATATAGGCGTCCTTCAAAATATAATAGATTATTCTTGAACTCGAACTTAGAAGAATCATGAGA
This sequence comes from Physcomitrium patens, assembly GCF_059467195.1. Taxonomy (NCBI): domain Eukaryota; kingdom Viridiplantae; phylum Streptophyta; class Bryopsida; order Funariales; family Funariaceae; genus Physcomitrium; species Physcomitrium patens. Next base: position 18,147,647 of record NC_143415.1, on the reverse strand, counting down.
CTTGGAAGAATTATTCTCGATATCATGAACAAGAGGGTCTGAGGACATACTAGACTGGATTTGCTTGAGAAAAGTTGAATCAACATTCAATGTTGATTTCACTGCTCGGAGATGAAATTGCTCCGGTTTCAAGAGGACCGTTCTTTGTTGCTCAAAAGCTGCATCTCCTTCTTTTGGTGCAAAATAAGAACGTCTAGACAGGGCATCGGACAAACCTTGTTGTTTTCCTGGCCGATAAGTGATAATGAAGTCGAATCTTGACAAAGACATACTCCAACGAGCTTGACGACGATTCAACACGCGTGCTGACATGAAATACTCGAGGTTCTTGTGATCTGTATACACAGTGACTGGACTAGAAGCACCTTCTAGATAATGACGCCATTCTTGAAAAGAATCCACGATTGCAAGAAGTTCTTTATCGTGGATTTCATAATTGATCTCGGCTGCTGAGAATTTTCTTGAATGAAAAGCTATCGGATGAAGTTTGTCATCTGTTCCCATTTGTGATAAAACTGCACCCAAGGCAAAATCCGATGCGTCTGTTTCCATAAAAAATGCCTTGGAAAAGTCAACACGATATAAGACTGGTGCAGAGACAAACGATGTCTTCAAGGCTTCAAATGCTGCTTCCGCTTCTTGATTCCATTGGAATTTATCTTTACTAGTCAAGCGTGTAAGTGGAGCTGCAACTCGTGAGAAGTCTTTGATGAAGATCCGATAGTAATTGGCAAATCCCAAGAAACATTGGACATCTCTCTTAGTCTTTGGAATCTTCCAATCCATGATTGTTTGGACTTTCTTAGAATCCATCATAAGACCATCATTTGAAATGATGTATCCTAAAAAGTCAACTTGAGTAGTGTGAAATACACACTTTTCCATCTTGGCGTACAATCCTGCATCTCTGAGTTTTTGTAATACTTGACGAACATGTATTTCATGTTCTTCAACATTCTTAGAATAAATCAGGATATCGTCTAGGTAGCAGACGACAAAATTGTCTAAGAATTCACGAAATACATCATTCATGAGATGTTGAAAAGCAGCTGGTGCATTCGTGAGTCCAAAAGGCATGACATTATATTCAAAATGCCCGTACCTGGTTCGAAACGTAGTCTTCCATTCATCTCCTTCTTTGATCCGTACTAGATTATATGCTCCTCTTAGATCTATTTTTGTATAGATCTTAGCTTGATTTAACTGGTCAAGGAGTCCTGATATCAAAGGTAATGGATACCTGTTCTTGATTGTGATCTTGTTGAGTCCTCGATAGTCAATACACATTCGTAAAGATCCATCTTTTTTCTTTACGAATAAAATTGGAGCTCCTGCTGGAGATTTTGAATGGCGTATGAAATTCTTCGCTAAATTCTCGTCAATATATGTCTTGAGTTCAGCCAACTCATCTTGCGATAAACTGTAAATTGGTCCAAATGGTGGCTGAGTTCCTTCCTTGAGATCGATTGAACAATCGTATGGGCGATGCTCAGGAAGAATATCTGCATTCTTTTTCTCAAAAACGTCTTGATAATCCTGATATTGACTTGGAATGCCACTTGAAGTCTTTACGCTTTCAGAAATAGGTGCAGCATAAATAGCAAAAGTTGATCCTTCTTTTGCTGCGTGTATAAATGCTTTTGCACCTATAGGTGTGAGTTTTACTATACTAGACTCATGGTTTTTTACTTGGTTAATAGAACTGTTACTAATGCTCTGAGGAAAATCAAGTTTACGAGAAATCCAATCTATTCGAGGATTATACTTTTCTAACCATGATAAGCCTAAAATTACTGGATTAGAGGGAGATCTAATTATATTAAAAATTACGCAACTACTATGACCATTTATTACTACATCTACAGGAAGTGTTTCGTGAGTTACATCTCCAGAAGACAACGGACGACCATCTATGACTTCTACGTGTACAGGTTTAGTTTTTTGTATTAATGATATTCTATGACATCTAGCAAATTCTTCATCTAAAAAACAAGATGAGGCTCCTGAATCTACCAAGGCAGAGGCTTTGTAATTATTAGGTCCTAAACGCACATCTATTATAAAACAAGGAGATGGTTTTGAGGAGAGGATAGGACCTTTATTAGAAGTTGTACAAGATTCCAGCCGCACGGTCCCTATTGTAGCTGGACGTACTCGTTTTCTGACATATTGTCTTCTTTGACAGCCGTACTCCTCATTTTGTAGTTACGTCGCTTCTTTGGACAATGTTGAGCAGTGTGCTTAGGTTCTCCACAATATAAGCACAATCCTTCTTGTCGACGACGAGACTTTTCTTGCTCAGTAAGAGGTTTGAAACGTACCGCATCAATTTGCATATCCTCTACTTCCGAAGGTATGTGTTGAGGAGACGTCGGTGTTGCCATTGAATTGTAGTAACGTTGAGGCCCACTTGTGCGACTCTCGGATCAAAATTCAAAAAGTCGATTGTCGCACTTCACAACAAAGTCAATTGCTTGACTCAATGTTTGAGGATCAGGTAAATTAAGCATCAATTTCTTTACCTCATATTGTAATCCGTAGAGAAATTGACTCACAAGTGCGGCATCATCCCACTTGATATCAGTTGCAAGTTGTCGAAATTGCGAAGCATATAATGTTACTGATCGATTGCCTTGTCGTAAAATACGGATCTTGTTGGTTGCAACACGAATTGCATCATGTTCTCCAAACATGGATCGAAACTCCGCCAAAAAAGCCTCCAGATTATCCAATATTGGATCTCGTCGTTCAAGAAAAGATGAAAACCATGACAATGCTGAACCTGAAAGAAGTGTACCAATGAATCTTACTTGTGACCCTGGAGTTGGATAGCTCTGGGGTTGAAGTTCAATCACTAGTTGGACCTGATTGATGAATCCTCGAAACTTGGATCTGGTACCATCAAACTTCTCGGGCAAGGCAACTCTCGGTTCTCTAACACTCGAAGGGTGTTCCATTCTGGGAGAAGGGACATGGTTTGGTGCAGATGTTGAAGCAGCCCCAATCATCTCTATATCTTCACTTCCTACCATTCTTGTTGCTCCTTGTGGTGGTAAATTGAGTTGATGCATCGCAAGCATTAACTCCCTCAATTGTTCTTGCATCTGTGCCATTGCACTCTTCATTTCAACAAGCTCTGCCATAGTAGCACTTAGAAAAGAGAAGATGTCTAACAACGCTCAAAACAAATAGAAGAGAGGAATTGATAACAAAGAAAATACTAAGAACAATATCAGTTTAAAAGAGGGTAATCCGCAACTTCTAATGCGCTTATGTCTTATCAAGAAAAAGGGGTAATCCACTCTTAATCAAGAAAAGACAAAGCTCTGATATTATAAGTGTATTCTTGTCAATCTGTCAGGGACAAGAACTTGATGAAAGCTAAAGAGTAAGTGAGACTTTTCTCAAAAAGAAATAGGACAAAATAGAAATATGTATATTAAGAAAGAAACTGGAATGGCTATTGCCAAAATACAAGAAAACTAGAGACCCTTGAAACTAGACTAGAAGCAAGAAAGGAGTTGACAAGAGTGAAGAGGGCTTCACTCTTGCCTCTATATATACTATCTAACTAGAAGCCACGTGGCGATGTTCTATAAGACCTCCAATATATGTTGACTTTCTAGGCCACATGCCTTTGCTTGCAAGGCAAGTTTTCTATGGATAGACCACGTAGTTAGCTTGTTCTTTAAGCTTCCAACATGCGTGGCACATGGCTAACTTGTTGACCAAGTTTCTAACCTAAAAGTCAACTATAGACTCCTATAAAGTCAAAGCAGCGTCTATGAAGCTTCTAAGAAGCTTCTCTAGAAGATATTACACAATTAACCTACTTTTACATACTTTTATCTATTCATATAGGTAATTATATGTATGTCCATGACACCATTGCACTCTTCATTTTAGTAAGCTTTGCCATATTAGTATAATGAAAAGAAAGGTACCTATTCTCATAGAATACAATATTCAAGAATCAAGAAAAAAAAAATTCTAGAAAGAATATCAGTTTAAAAGGGGATAATCTGTAACTTCTAATATGTTTATATCTTATCAATAGAAAGGAGTAATCTACTTTTAATTAAGAAAGAACAAAGCTCTAATATTATATGTACTCTCTTGTCAATCTATTAAGGACAAAAACTAGAAGAAGATATATAAATTCATGGAATCTGTGTCAAAAAGAAAGTGACAAAATAGAAGAAAGTATGTATATTCAAGGAAGAACTGGAATGACTATTGCCAAAGACTAGAAAATATAAGACGCTTGAAACTAAACTAAAAGTAAGAAAGGAGTTGATAAGAGTGACGAAGGCATCACTCCTACCTCTATATATACTATTTAATTAAGAACTATATGGCAATATGCTATAAGATCTCTAATACACGTCCAACTTGGAGAACACATGTCTAATTTTCAAGGCAAGTTTCCTAGGGATGTGCCATATGTCCAACTTGTACTACAAGTGGTCAACATGTCGACACGTGGTCTCCTTGTTGGTCAAGTTTTTAATCTACCAATCACCTATAGATATGTATAAAAGTAAAGTAGCATCTATGAAGCTTCTAAGAAGCTTTCTATAAGATATTATCATATTTATCTATTTTGACTTTCTTTTATCTATTCTTATTATCTAAATAATTATAAAGGTAAACATGTATGTCCATGATAATAAGCTAACTATGTGGCATACATACAAAAAGCTTGCCTTACAAGTTAAATTACATGTCTTACAAAGTCAACATGTTTTTGAGGTCCTATTGGACATTGGGACCTAGCTCCTAATTAAGAGTATATATGGAGGCAAGAGTGAAGCTTTTTTTTATTCTTGTTAATGTCTTTTTAGTCCTTAGTCTTATTTTAGGTCTTTTTAGTCTTCTTATCTTTGACAATAGCCATTCTAGTTTAATACTACATCATTTTTGAGTGATTTTTAATCTTTTTAAATAACATAAAAATATATTGAGGTTTTTTTTCTTTGAGATTTATGTCTTTAATAGTTTTCTATAAGATTTGGAGCAAAAGTGTTAAATGATTAATTAAAGAATTCTAGAAGTAAAATAAGAACTATTGAAGATAATTACAATTCTAAAGATTATAAGAGATTATTTAATTGGAGTACCAATGATAGTGGAAATAAATCATTTTCCACTACTAGGATTAATCACTAATTGTAATATCTTTGATATTATTATGCTAAGATAGATTACATATATGAATTCTTTGATTTCTAAATTCAAGCATATAGCAAGCAAAAATAATCTAATAATAGATATGCTATCTCGGATTAGATATGAACAAGAAGAAACTTTGAGTAATAATACCAAAGATATAAGTACTACCTTCTATTTTAGAACTTATCAAGGAGAGAATGAATATTCAAAATTATTTATAGAAGAATTGTTTGAAGAAAAATGGATAGATATTAGATACTACTTGAGAACATTATCAAAGCAATTAGTATAGAATGATATTTATTTTAAATAAATTAGATGAAAAACTTACTATTACCTTTGATAAAGTAGTTACTTATAGAAGCGGTCTAAAAGGGATAGTAATATACCACAAAGAATAATTTATAAGAAAGAAATACAGGGACAATTGTTCCAAAAATTCTATGTTAGTTTTTGGATAGGTCATAAAGGTATTTATGTCAATTTTAATAAGATCAAAGAAAGTTATTGGTAGCATAATATATATAGAGATGTAATAAATTTTATAGAATCATACCAAATTTTTCAAATGTATTTGAAGATTTGATATAGAGATGAATTACATATCACACATCTTTTTGCAATACATTATGAGTAGATTGTAGATCTAGTTACTATGTCTATGGAATTATGGCAAATGTGGTACTTAATTTTGGTATTTGAAGATTTATCTAATTAAGTGGAAGAGAGAGTTCTATAAATAATATCTATTAAATAAGTTTGTAGATTTTTATTGAAAGATGTGATTTATAGATATGGATTGTGAGTCATCAAATTGACTCACTAGTTGTTTTAAGAAAAAAGAATACATGAAAAGTGCCAAAATTACAATTTTTAGGTGAAGATGTGCTTAGATGATGTTAAATGAAGGAGAATAGTATTAGTAGAAAAGAAATGGAGTCTTAGTAAGTCTTGGAGGCAATTATCTTAGTTGATTTAGTATTTTTTTATTTATTATTGAATATTGAAGAATATTTATTAAGGTCAATATTTATATTGACCTTCTATCTATACATATTATTTGTAAGAAAAAACTATAAATGTTATTTAGTAATTAGAAGAAGCATGAGAAAGAATCTCATGTCTTTTTAGTTAATTATATAGAAAGTAAGATTTATAGTAGATTTAAATTGATTTTATTACTATAAAAATCATTAAGATAGGAAATTATATTATCAAATTTATATTAATATTATAGAACCATTATATGATTTTTTAAATTTATTTAGAATTTATTTAGAGTTTTTTTGGAATTTTTAGAGTAATTTTTGAGACTTTGATAAAAATGAGTTTTACCACCTTGGGAGCCATTATGAAGAAATGAAGTAAGATTCAAAGGCCATGTAAGATTCTTGAGCTAACAGGGTATTTTTAAACATCATGCTGAAGTCAAAAATACAAAAAAATGATTTTTACTAATAGAAAATAGGAGGACCAGCAGTTAGTCTAGTCCTTGTGGAAAGGGATGTCTACAAATCTCATATGGGTTGTAGCACCTTGGATATAGGTAGGAAGATAAGACTAAGGCCTCAAGGCCTCTTTAGAAAACTAATATACACTACTTGTGAACCTTGGTGAGGCTCGAACTCTTGATCTCTTAAGCAAATTATCCTTGAGGTAAAATTATTTACTTAACTTTTCATTCATTTATTTTTTATTTTTCAAACCTTCATAACTAACTCATAGTGATTTAGATTTACATATTTTTTATACCAATGGAAAGGCAAAAAAATCGAATTTCTAAACATATATATATATATATATTTTAATTTTTTTTAATTTTTATTGGGTGAAAACTCAGTAAACAGACTATGACTAGTTTTGTAGTGTACAATTGCTTGATTGCTCTTATTCTACTTGTTTTATGTTTTGCTTCTTTTGTTCTTATTCTTGTTACTTTTACTTCATATCATCTATTACAAGAAATTCTTAATTGAAGCCATCTTATAATTAGATTAAGAAATGAATTTTAAACTCACATAGATGTATCAAGAAGATTACTATTGATTATAAAAAAATGTATGTATATGAGACAAGAGAGTCAACAACATATAATCCTAAAACTAATGCCAAAAGTAAGCAAAGTCATCCTCCAATAGTTAAAGCTATTTTTAAAGCCTACAAAAGAAGAATAAAAGAATAACTAATATTATTACCATTTGCTATTTCAGTTGATGTTACTACTCAAAATTCAATAATTAGATATATGCTAGTAGAATTGATACAAGGAAAAAAAATCCTATTATATTAATTAAAAAACAAATATCTACTTGGAGTAATTTACCTTGGCAAAACAACATGTTTAATAAAGAATTTCTTATACTTTGAATTTATTAGCTAGTGAAGAGATTTGAGGACATTGAAAAAGAAATTATAAAGTTGAAAAACTTATTAATTTGGAAAATAATAAGATTTATTAGATATCCTTTTTAGACTTTCTTATCTTATACCAAAAGAAGAAAATATAACTTTTAATCATGAAAGAATAATTTCCTTGAAATAAGAGTTTTTATTTTTATTTTTATTTTTAAGCAATATAAACAATTAATTCAAATTTTTTAAAGAAAATTCAACTAAGTATGTCCTCTGATTTTCTAGTTAATGATATCAAGAATATTTCTTTTAAGTCTCATGATACTACTTGTCTTTGTGACAAGTTGAATTTTTATAGACTTAAATTATTTTCTATTTGTGAATAAGTCAATCATATTGTTTATTGATTACATATACTAGAATCTATGAAGATGCATCGTGTATTCCATGTATCTCTTCTTTAGCCATATAAAATAGTAAATATTTTAAAAAAAACATAAATGCCACTTCTTTTTATAAAAATAGATAATAATCAAGAATTTGACGTGGAAGAAGTTTTAGATTCTAGGTGGCTATAAAATACATTAGACTATCTTGTTCATTGATACGGATATAATATTAGTGAATATACATAGAAGCCAACATTTTTTTTGTAAATATAGCAAAGAAAGTTGAGACTTTTTATTGATAACATTTATCAAAATCAAAATAAAGAATAATAAATCTTTGCTATAATAGAAAAAAGATATACGAAAGACAACATTCTACTTTCTACTCTTATTTGTAGCTTTTATGTATTTGTTGCACTATATAAATAGAGAATCAATAACCAGTAGATTCAACTCAAGAGCTATTGTTTGCTAAGTTACTAGATAAGACATTGCAATTGTCACAACCTTTAAGATAACATAATCAAGATAAAGATCCTTAAGAAAAACATATCATTGTTTGAATAAATGGCAAGTTATAACGTATTTTGTATTACAATCTTAAAAGAGATTTTTGATGTTTTGTGATTTTATTAGAGGTAAGAACAATTCTTGATGGTATTCTACATGTTTTAATTGAAAGGAGTTATGAATGCTTCGACAATGATCAAATAATAGAGTGGTCTTTTTGTTCTAGTATAAAATATTATCAATGGCTTAGAGGACCTATCAACCACCTTCAAAGAGAACAAAGATTAGGATATGTCACAAATATAATTTGTAATATCTTAGATTTTTTCAGTGTATGATAACTCCTCCTCATAGAACTCATTCCTAAAAGAGAGAGTAATGTCACAAACATACATATTTATTCTAATAATTACCTTTATGATTAAATAGAAGTAAATAAAAGTAGATTAATTTTATAATATCTTTTAGAAAAGCTTCATAGAAGCTTCATAGATACTACTTTGACTATACACATTTTTGTAGTTAATTGATAGGCTAAAAACTTAGTCAATAAATTAGCCAGGTGACATACATATTAGTAGCTTGTGGTAAAAATTAACTATATGGCACACATATAGATAACTTGTCTTGCAAGTTAAATCATGTCTCTAGCAAAGTCAATACATATTGGAGATGTTATATAATATTGTTATACAGCTCCTACCTAGAAAATATATATAGAGGCAAGAGTGAAGCTTTTTTCACTTTTTTCAAGACCTTTTTAGTCCTAAGTCTAGTTTTAAGATTTTTTAGTCTTCTTATCTCTAATGATAGTCATTTTAATTCAATATATTGTCATCTTTGAGTGTTTTCTTATTCTTTTTGAATCACACAAGAATGTATTGAGATTTTTTTTCTTTTAAATTCATGTCTTTAATACAACCAAGAGATTTTAGAAGCTTTTTTTTTGTTATTAGTATGTACAATCTCCTTCAAAAAATTTATACTTATTGCTTATTTAATTTTTACAAGGTATAAAATTTTTGAGTCAAAATCAATAATTCAATAATTAGTTATTAAATTTTTAATCTATTGTAAGATTATTTAAGATTTAAAAATCAATTAAAGATTGATTAATTTTTTTTTATAATTTTTCTAGGATTTAATTAGGATTTAGGATTTAGGATTTTATTTGGACTTGATTAAAATTTGATTAGATTTGTCTATGATTTTTTTAGAATTTGATTAGGATTTCACTAGAATTTATTAGGATTGGACTAGGATTGGTCTAGGATTGACCTAAGATTTAGTTAAGATTCATTAAGATTTTAATTAAGATTAAATTAAATTTTATTAGGATTTATTTAGAATTTATTTAGAATTTCTATTTTAAATATTATAAAAACATTCTTTATTATTTCTTTAAAGATTTATATTTTTATTTATTTAAGATTTTTTTATTTTTTTAAAAAATAATTTAGAAATTCTTTGTATTTATTTTATAAATTTTTAAAAATTTATTTTTGATTGATTAAAGATTGATTAGGATTTCTAAGGATTATTTAAAATTTATTTAAGATTCTATTAGACTTGATAGGATTATTGTTGTATTTTTACTTATCTTTCATAGTTAAATGCTTGGTATATTTTCAAGTAAAAACACACATAATACAACATAAGTAGTGAACTTGACATAAAAAGTTAAGGTAGAAGGTATTAGATTTTATTTATTTATTTTTATTTTTATTTAATAGAAAATAAGAGTAAGAATTTTGAAAGTGCTATGATAGAAGCTTCAAGTAAAGCTTCAAGTAAAGCTTCTAATGAAGTTTCTAATAAAAGATAAGATGTGTATATGGATCCAACTATTACAAGCATGTTTCAAGATTTTATATTGTCTATACAACAACAACAAAGGAATAATTTTAAGGAAGCTTTAATAACTAAAGAATTACAAGCAAAGCTTAACAAAGTTGACCAATTTGATGGAAGAGACATTTCAAATTATTTAAGATATTTTATATGAGTAAAGAAATTAAAATGAATTTTTAAAAAAATGATGATTGATCTATTTGGGCTTGCTATGATATTGAAGATAAGAAAACATATTATATCAATTATGAAGCATTATGAAAGTTTATAAAAGATATTTTTACATGCATTAAAAGAAAAAATAGAGGACATTGATTATATTATTACGAAATTATTTATAGAATGGATTGAGCGGCCTAATAAGAATTTACAAGCAAAAAAGTTACTAAAGAGGTTTGAAAGATAATATTCTAAATTATCAAAGGTGGAGAAGTTAATATTAGAGCCAAATACAATTGAATTATTTTTTTAAGATGTTGATGGAGAATTATAAGAAAAATTGGAGTTGCTTCTTAAAGACAAAGAAGAAGATGAAGGATTAATAACAAAGTAGAGAAATGTTGAACATGCAATAAGTTTGCTTATAAAATAAGAAAAAAAAATGAAAGGATTATAATTCTAAGAGTAGTATTAACACCTAAAACTCAAATACATACAATAAAACTAATAATACCTATTATTTAATGTCTAGAATCTATATCAAAAAAAGAAGATATAGGACTTGAAGAAATTATATATGGAATGTGGAATCTTCAAAATAAATTGGCAAGACTCAAAAAAAAAAATTCTACAAATAATTTGAAGGCTATCTATAAATAAGAATATATACAAAGATAAATTTGGTATAATGATGCTTCTTATAGTAGGAAGAATTATAATGAATATAATGATATGGTAAAATAAGGAGTTATTTTTTGAAAAAATGGAAAAGTAGCATTAAAAGATATAAGGGACTTTTTTTAAACCAATTTTGGTAAGGGATATATGAGAGCATTTTTTCAAGACTATTTAATAATATATGGAGTAACTACACAAAAAAGTGCAAGTTATGGTGCTAAGATAGATGATGACCTTGATGGAAGTATAGAGACAAGTGGATTTTAGACTTCTGCCATTTCTATAATACAAAAAGAAAAAATACCTTGACAAGCATTATTAAGAATTATTACAATAACATGTGGTGCAACAAGTTGAAGGATCTTATAGAGGCTCTTTTAGTTCATGCATATATTGCTAAGAATCAACATAAAGCCTTGATAGAAGAAAAGAGACGAGGAAATTTTAACAATATAAGAGAAGAAAATTCTTCTAAGAGACAAATTTGAAGAGATAAGACTTGTGAGGCGGCTTCAAAGAATTTTTGACTAAAAATTCTCCAATGATATTAAAAAAAAATAAAAAAAAATAAAAAAAAATTAATAGCTTATAAACTATTTTTTGATATTGAAGCAGTAGTAGATTTAAAGGAGGTGTTGGAAGAATGTATACTAAATATTAAAGTAGAATTCACATTGAAGGAGATTTTAGAAATTATAAAAAAAAATCATGATATTAATAATGATAAAATTAAAAAAAAAGATAATTAATAGGTGAAGCTAGGATGAATCATGCTATTGATGCAAGATATACAAGGACAGAAAAAAAGGTTGATAATTGTTACAAGCAATGAATAAGTGAAAGGAATGGTTGTAATTAATAAGTGCATTTTGAACATCATATTCATAAAGAAATAGAAGCTTTAAGCCATTACACTTGAAAGCATTAGACAAAGACAACTAGAGAAGTATTAGTGAAGGTGGGAGATATATAAGAACTAATTGTTGCTTTAGTTGATCATGATTTAGAAATAAATTTTATATCTAAGGATCTTTTTAAGAAGTGGAGGTTGTCAATTGATAAAAAATATGGATGGAAAATACAAGTAGCTAATAATACATGAAATAAATTACATGGAGCTTGTTAGATGTTAAAATCTAGATTAATGGTATTCCAATAAAGCAACATTTCTTTATTCAAGATGCAACATCTTATCTAAAAATTTTAGAATAACTACATATTATAATAATATAGATGGAAATGAAAGTACTTGATAATGATTCAACCTATGTAAAAATATATAATGAATATGAAAGAAAAGTGATATAATTTCTTATTATACCTCTTAATTATAAATAGAATTGAGATATGTTAAGGAAGAAATCATTGTTGAGTGTTATTGAAGAATTTAAGGATTTTGAAGAAGTAACACTATAAAGAAAAATTATGGAGGCACAAAAAATGAAATACTCTCATAAGATGTAGGTACCTTTGATGTAAATTTTATTGATATTTTTAAAAATAGAAGTATTATATACAAAAAAGTTGAGGTTTTAAGAAGAAAAAAAAGAATAAAAATATATGACATTTAAAAAGAATTATGTAGGTTAAAAACATTAAAAGATGATAAGAAGATTTTAGGTGGTTATGAAGAAAATAGATTAGAAGCTTTTTTGAGATTAACTACATCTATTGAATTAAAAGATGAAGATAAGATTGTAGAGATTCATTTTAAGGAGGTTTATTCTATACTTGAATCTTTATAAGGATCAATATTTATTATAAAGACCAAAGAAAGAGACTATGATGATACAATAAGTGATAAGAAATATAGAACAGCAACAAAAATTACTAAAAGAATTTTACAATAATTTATGGGAGGATATAGGGAAATTTGGGCAACTTTTGTTAAACTTAAGATATAATATTGGTAGAAAAATATATATCAAGATGTGCTTTAATTGTAGAATTATATGAAACTTGTCAAATATATTCTAATATATGATATCAAGATGGTTTATATTAAATATATCCTTTGACTATTCATTTTAAATGGATTTTTGATTTTATTATTATGACAAGTGGATTATGAGAAATGAGTTATTTGGTCTTGGATTATAAAGATTTATCAAACCTTGTAAAAGAAATAAATCTTTTAAGACAACAAGATGATTTTGAATCAGATATTAAAAATTATGAAGAAGATTTGGATAAAAACATGAAGAATGTAATATGAATCAAGCAAGATTTAGATTATTTGATGCATATTAGGGGACACATAGGTTTACAAGGGATAAATGTGTAATAATATGACTATATAATAAATATATATATATATATATATATATATATATATATATATTATTATAAATAATTTTTAAGTCATTAAATCAACTCACTAATTGTTTTAAGATAAAAAGATGCATTTAGAGTACTTAGAATTATAATATATGGTAAATAGTATAGAAATCTTTAGAAAAATAGAAAATTAGAATGTTAGTTGTAGAATTGGAATCTTAGTAAGTGTCACGGACCAAAAATACAAACAAGAAATCTAAACAAGAAGTTCAAGAAGAAATGACAAGAACTAGATTATCAGATGAGTACAAGAGCAACGCCAAGAGAATTGAGCTAGAGCTTCAAGAGATGTGTTGTCGAGACTGAAGAACTCTTCAGCCTCGACTCCTATATATACTACTGGCCTATGGTTCTAAGGAAGCGCATCAAGAAGCTTTCCAAGAACTATGAAGTTTCTCGAGCAACTACCCAAGAGCTAGGAAGCTTCTCAAGTAACTTCCTAGAATCTACTAGAATATTCTAAGAATCTTCTAGAGCCTTCTAAGGGAATCTTTAGGAAATCTTCAAAGAATCTTTAGGAAATCTTCAAAGAATCTTTAGGGAATCTTTAAAGAATATTCTAAGAGAATATTCAAGGAATCTTTTGGAAGTTTCTAGAGACTTCTTTCTAGAAGGTTCTAGAAACTTGTCTCTAGAAAGGTCTAAGGACTATGTCCCTAACATCACCTCCTCTTTTAGCTTCGAGGTCTCCGAGAAGCAATGTTATCGTCAGTCAATACCAACGCAAGAAAATGAAGATCTGTCGCATAACCTTTGCTATGAACTCCAATTGTTGTTCACGAGGCAAGTGATTCAATGGTCCTTGAAGCCAACGATAGTGGCCCACGCCTTCAACTTCTGACCAAGCATGAATCTCCGTGTCTTCATTGTGAAATTGTCCTGCAAACACTTCTTCTGGCTGACCATTGTAGGCAGGCTCGACCTCAAATACAATCACCAACGATCTGTTGCTCGGAATCCTTCGACGTCGTCATGGTGCAGGCGGTTCTTCATCTCGCGATCGTCTTTGTGAGCTAGTTGCTTGAGATGACATGACAAGTGTAGTATCTTGGCTATCCATATTCAAAGGCTAAAACAATAAGAACAAACTTGGGCTACTAACAAAGTTCTACGCTATCTTGGAGAGAATGACTACATCAACTATGGATTTTGGTGGTGCTCTCTCCTCTTTTCTGTTTTCTGGATGAGCAAGCTTCAGTAAGAAGCTATTGTCGAACCGGCTTGGGTTTCTCAGGATATCGTCGATGAAACTCCTGTACCTTTTGCGGCGCATTCGCGAGATTTTTGGCCGGCTCCCATGTTCGTTCATTAATATCGTAACCGCTCCAATGCACAAAGTATTCTAATTTACCCCGTCTTTGCCGTGAATCCAGGACCTTTTTCACCTCGTATTCTTCGTGGTTCTCTATTTCTATGCTAGGTGGTGGACATTGTACTCTTCCAGGAAAAGACGATTCTCGATAAGGCTCCAACAAAGAAACATGAAAGACAGGATGTACCTTCATAGTAGCTGGTAACTCCAGACGATACGCTACAGGATTGATCTGCTTCTGGATAACAAATGGTCCCAATCTCCGATAGTCCAATTTGTCACATGGCCGCTTGGTCTTAATATTTCGTCGAAGCAGCCAAACTTTGTCTCCAATCGTGAATTTAGGTGTCTGATTCCGAAATTTATCCGCGGATGCCTTGTAAGATTCTTGGGCAGTTTGCAATTGAAGCTTCAATGTAGTTTGAAGCTGCGAAAGCTCCTTCACCAATCCTTCAGCTGCCGAATTGTTAATCGTTGACGAACTCCATAAGTCAAGCTTCGGATGGTATCCATAATTGGAAAAGAATGGCGTTTGTTGAGTTGACGCATGAAGGGTGTTGTTATATGCGAACTCGGCTAGCGGTAGATATGCGACCCAATCATCTTGTTGATAGTTGATGGTGCAACGTAAATATTGCTCTAAAACTTGATTCACCTGTTCTGTTTGGCCGTCCGTTTGAGGATGAAATGCCGAAGAAAGCTTGATATCCACCTTCAATATTTCAAAAAGAGATTTCCAAAACTTTGACACAAACTGGGTTCCTCGATCCGATACGATATCATCTGGTAGACCATGATATCGATACACATTATCAAGAAAGAGTCTTGCTGTGTCTTTGCTTGACGATGTCTTCTTGCAAGGGACAAAATGCGCCATCTTTGTAAGCCGGTCTACGACAACAAAAATGCTGTCAAATGAATTCGATGGTGGTAGATCCGTAATAAAGTCCATGGAAACCGAAGACCATGGTCGGCGTGGAATAGGCAATGGCTGTAGAAGTCTATAAGGCCGATGTCGAGGGTTTTTGGATCTTGAACAAATGTCACAAGATACAACAAAATCTTTCACATCCTTCCACATTTGAGGCCACCAGAAATCGCGGGAAATAAGTTCCAAGGTCTTATTGAATCCAAAATGTCCCGCAGCTGGAAAGTCATGACGAGATTGAAGAACTCGGAGTCGTGTTGGCCCTTTTGGGATATACAACCACTCTTCGAAATATACTAGATCTCCTTCCATCTTGAATTTATCATCACTAGCATGTTGCTTGATATCAAGGGTTAGAGAATCTTCAATGGTTGCGGCCTGTACCTGGTCGAGGAAGTCAGCATCAATTGGTACAATAGCTGCATTGAGCCGAAATTTCTCTGGCTTCAACAATGTCGTGCACTGTTGATCAAATGCTACATCTCCAGCCTTTGGCACAAGATATGATCTCCTTGATAATGCATCGGACAACCCTTGTTGCTTCCCAGGCCGATAAGTAATAACAAAGTCAAACCTGGATAGCGACATACTCCACCGAGCTTGACGCCGATTCAAAACCCGAGCCGACATAAAATACTCCAAATTCTTGTGATCCGTATATACGGTCACTGGATGTGCACTTCCTTCGAGAAAGTGGCGCCACTCTTGGAAAGAATCTACTATAGCAAGGAGTTCCTTATCGTGGATCTCATAGTTGATCTCAGCAGCAGAGAATTTTCGAGAATAGAACGCAACTAGATGGAGCTTCTCATCTACGCCCATCTGTGAAAGTACAGCTCCCAAAGCAAAATCTGAAGCATCTGTCTCCAAATAAAAGGCCTTTGTAAAGTCCGGATGTACCGAGATTGGAGTTGTAGTAAATACCATCTTCAAATCTTGAAATGCTTTTTTTGCGATAGGTCCCCATTCGAGCTTGTCCTTACACGTTAACCGAGTGAGGGGGGCAGCAACTTGAGAATAATTCTTGATGAAGATCCGATAGTAGTTAGCAAATCCAAGAAAACATTGTACGTCCCTAACCGTCTTCGGAACTTCCCAAGACATGATTGCTTCCACCTTCTTTGAATCCATCTTCAAGCCTTCCGTAGTCGCGATGAATCCCAAAAACTCCATCTCAGTTTGGTGAAATAAGCACTTCTCCAATTTGGCATAGAGTCCTCGCTCCCGTAGTTTTTTGAGTACCAGACGTACGTGCTTCTCATGTTCTTCCTCGTTCTTAGAAAATATCAAAATATCATCTAGATAGATGACAACAAAATCGTCTAGATGCTCTCGAAAGATGTCATTCATCATGTGTTGAAAGACCGCTGGAGTATTAGTAAGACCAAATGGCATGACATTGTATTCAAAATGGCCATACCTTGTTCGAAACGCTGTCTTCCATTCATCTCCTTCTTTAATTCGCACAAGGATGTAAGCTCCCCTTAGGTCAATCTTTGTAAAGATCCTTGCATGCCCAAGTTGTTCTAGAAGACCAGAGATCAAAGGCAGTGGGTAGCGATTCTTTTTTGTCACCTTGTTGAGACCTCGATAGTCCACGCACATCCGTAGTGAGCCATCCTTCTTCTTCACAAATAAGATTGGTGCCCCAGTTGGCGACTTCGAATGACGGATGAAGTTCTTGGCTAGATTCTTGTCTATGTACTTCCGCAACTCAGTCAACTCCGTCTGCGACAAATTGTAGATTGGTCCAAAAGGTGGTTGTGCTCCTTCTTGCAATTCAATGGCACAGTCATAGGGTCGATGCTCTGGCAGCATATCAGCATTCTTCTTTTCAAAGACATCTTTGAATTCTTCATACTGCTTTGGAATAACCAAAGTCGGAGTTGCATCTTCTCGAGTCGGAGTTGCGAAGATGACAAGAGGTGTATTTTGCTTGGCTTCCTTCATGAAAGCCCTTGCACCTATAAACAAGGATTTGTTTCTAGACATTGTCTTGGCAGATTCCACCTTCAAGGAGTTTGTTGGAAATGTCATTTTCCGCAACTTCCAATCTATCAATGGATTATATCTATCAAGCCAAGATAGTCCCAAAATGATAGGACATGAAGGGGTCTCGATAACATTAAACACAATATTGCTCTCATGGTTTTCAAGACGTACCTTCAATGGTATAGTTTCATGGATAATATTGCCCGAAGACAATGGTCGTCTGTCTATGACTTCTACATGGACAGGCTTAAGTTTCTTTATAACAGAAATATTGTGAAGCTTGGCAAACTCTTCATCTATAAAGCAAGCGGATGCACCCGAGTCTAATAAAACATCGACTTGTAGTTCTTGAATACCCAGATGTAAA
Organism: Physcomitrium patens; assembly: GCF_059467195.1. NCBI lineage: Eukaryota > Viridiplantae > Streptophyta > Bryopsida > Funariales > Funariaceae > Physcomitrium > Physcomitrium patens. The sequence goes on along the minus strand of NC_143415.1, from coordinate 18,129,600 downwards.
GGTACCATAAAACAATCTGAAGGTTGAGCTGAGAGAAAGGGACCTTGATTAATTTTGGATGTTGAGATGTCCAACCGCACGGTCCCTATTGTGGCTGGGCGTCCTTGTTTTCCTGCATGCTTGTACTCCTGAGTCTTGTTGTTTGAGGCTTCTATTTCTTCCGACAATCTACAGCTTTATGGCCCGCTTCTCCGCAATATAAACACAAGTTTTGTTCAAACCGTCGCTTCCTTTCCTCAGTTGTGAGGGGTTTGAAACGTACTGCATCAATTTGCATGGGTTCAAGATCTGTGGAGTGATTCTCTGGACTTGTTGAAAATGTAGCAAATGCTCCATCATTTCTCCAGCCTGATCGTCTTTCTTGTCGTAATTCAAAGAGGCAGTTGTCACAAATAATTGCCTGAGATATAAGTTCTTCTAAAGTATCCGCCTTAGGCATGGTGATCAATAAGTTCTTGATATCATCTCTCAGTCCATATCGAAATTGTGTCATGAACGCCTTATCATTCCAATCAAGATCATATGTAAGCTGTTGAAATCCTGCAGCATAGATTGCAGCAGAACGTGATCCTTGTCGCAGATTTTGTATCTTTCTTTCAGCCACTCTTTCTCGATCGCTATCTCCAAACGCAGCAGTAAGTCTCTCTATGAAAGCCTCTAGGTCGTACAATATTAGAGAATCCTTCTCCAATAGTGGAGCAAACCAAGAGCGAGCATTTCTTGATAGAAGAGTACCTATGAAAGCAACCTGGGTAAATCCATTCGGATAACGAGAAGGGTATAGGTGTAGGTAAAGCCGTACTTGTTGCACAAAACCTCGGAAGTTGGCTCTTGTTCCGTCAAACTTGTCTGGCATACTCGCTTTTGGTTCTTTCGTACTAATCCTTGAAGTATCCATAGGGGTCGTATGTGACACATGTCTTGCTTCTCTCAATCGAATAATCTCTTGTTGTAGGCTATGAATTTCGCGTCTAGCTTCTTCGGTCATTAGATCAATTTGAGGTTCTTTACTTGGATTGCGAAGAAATGCAATCTCCTTTCGTACACTATTCATAAGAGCTTGAAGATCTGCAAGAGTTGCCACTCTATTGTCTACTTGTGGAGATGCACTGTCTATGACCTTGTCTACTTCTATATTTAGAGAATAGATGGATTAAAATTTTGAGAGAAGAAGAAATTGCTAAGTCTCTTAGAGAAAATTGTAGCACTACCTGTCACTAAAACCTACTCGGAGAAAAGAAAAAAAACACTAAACGATTTCAGTTTTAGAGGAGGGTAATCCGCAACCTCTAAAAATGCCTCAATGCTTTCGAGAAGAGGGGTAATCCGCACTCTATCAAGAAGGCAAAGCTCTGAAATCGATGTTAACAGTCTTTTTTACTAACTATGCTAAACAAAAAGAAGGAATTAATATCAGTCCAAGAGAGGGTAATCCGCAACCCTTAGAACACTCAAGTATCTCCAAGGAAAGGGGTAGTCCACTCTCTGCCTCAAAGAACTAAGCTCTGATATTGTGATTGAGAAAATATCAGTTTAGAGGAAGGTAATCCGCAACCCCTAAAGCGCTAGAATACCTTCAAGAAGAGGGGTAATCCGCTCTCAAACAAGAAGGATTCAGCTCTGATATTAAGATAAAGGTAGTCTCGACAAACAATCACGGACCAAAAATACAAACAAGAAATCTAAACAAGAAGTTCAAGAAGAAATGACAAGAACTAGATTATCAGATGAGTACAAGAGCAACGCCAAGAAAATTGAGCTAGAGCTTCAAGAGATGTGTTGTCGAGACTGAAGAACTCTTCAGCCTCGACTCCTATATATACTACTGGCCTATGGTTCTAAGGAAGCGCATTAAGAAGCTTTCCAAGAACTATGAAGCTTCTCGAGCAACTACCCAAGAGCTAGGAAGCTTCTCAAGTAACTTTCTAGAATCTACTAGAATATTCTAAGAATCTTCTAGAGCCTTCTAAGGGAATCTTTAGGGAATCTTTAGGGAATCTTTAAAGAATATTCTAAGAGAATATTCAAGGAATCTTCTGGAAGTTTCTAGAGACTTCTTTCTAGAAGGTTCTAGAAACTTGTCTCTAGAAAGGTCTAAGGACTATGTCCCTAACAGTAAGTCTTAGAGGTAATTATTATACTTGATTTAGTATTTTTTTACTTATTATTGGATATTGAAAGATATTTATTAAGGTCAATATTTATATTGGTCTTCTATCTATACATATTATTTATTAAAAAAACTGTAAATTTTATTTAGTAGCTAGAAAAAGCATGAGAAAGATCCTCATGTGTTTTTACTTATTTATATAGAAAGTAAGATTTATAATGGATTTAAATTTATTTTATCACTATAAAAAATTATCACGGTAAGAAAATATAGATTTAAATTTATTTTAATATTAAAAAAATATTATAGGAATTTTAAGAGCTTATTTAGAATTTTTTTAGAATTTTTTAGGAATTTTTAGAGTAATTTTTGAGACTTAAGTAAAAATAAATTTTACCACTTGGAAAGACATTATAAAGAAATAGAGTAAGATTTGAAGGCCATTCAACATCACTAGCCTAATAGGGTATTTTTAAACATCATGGTGAAGTCAAAAATTTCAAATTATTGATTTTATTAGTAGAAAATAGAAGGACTAGCATCTAGTATAGTCCTTGTAAGAAGGGAGGTGTACAAGTCCTATCTAGGTTGTACCACCTTGAAGGTAGTTAGGATGATAAGATTAAGGCCTCGTGGCCTCTCTTAGGGATCTATATATATTACTTGGGAGCCTTGGTGAGGCTCAAATTCTTGATTTCTTAAGTAAATTATCCTTGAGGTATAAATTATTTATTTTTTATTTTTAAGTCTTTATAACTTATTTATAATAACCTAGATTTATATATTTCTTATACCATTAAAAAGAAAAAAAATATTTTTTAATAAATATATTATTTATTTTTACTTTTTATTTTTTATAAGGTAAAAACTCAATGAACGGACTATGACAAGTTTTGTGGCATACAATTCCTTAATTGAACTTGTTTTTGTATTTTGCTTCTTTTATTCTTGTTCTTACTACTTTCACTTCACATCACTAATTATAATCAATTCTTAATCAATGCCATCTTGTAATTAGGTTGAGGAGTGAATTTTACACTCACATGAGCTTAATAGAAAGATGTAGTAGATAAATAAGAATAAATGATAGAAAGGTAATAAAAGATTTAGTCTTAATATTGCCTAGTATAAAAGAGACTTCTATTTTCTTTGTAGAAGCATAAATGAGCCAAATTAAAGTAAATAAGATAAGAAATTAATATAGATATGTTTAAGAAAGAATTAATAATAAATTAAAGTAAAAATTATCTCAAATTATAAAAATTGATATCCAAAAAGAATCAATTGTCAATTTGAATCAAAATAAAACTCCAATACAAAAATTTACACACTTATGGTGATTTCAAGGTTTTTTTAGAAATCAAAGAGCAATATTATAGAAAAAAATTAAAAAGAGATTTTTGACTATTGGGATCATTTTATTTAAATTAATATTGATATTTTGAAAGATTTTCAAATTTAACAATATACTTAATGGATTTAGATTTTAGAAAATAAAAATATGTTTATAAATTTAAAGATTTCTTGAGTTTTGTAGCATATATATAGGTAAAAATTGAGTGGTTTGTTATTATACTTGTTGTAATTGTGTGTATAAAATTTGAAGTCAATCAAGCAATTAGATTGAAGAATATGAGGATTTTTGTGGATTATGATCTTAGATAATTGAGATTTAGGATTAGTGAAGGATTTTGCAATTTGGAAATATTTGCTAATGTGATTGAAGCAAAATGTAGTGAAAGCAACTTAGACTAGAATATCTACATATAATCCAAATTATAAAGCAATTGAATAATTCAATAAAGAGAAATTTGTATTAAAAGATCAATGTTTAAGTTGAAGAAGGAGGGTAGCCAATAACCAAGAGGTTTTGGAAGCTTTGCTTGCAAATGGTATATGAAATCTTCTTCAAAATTTATATGCTTCTTTCTTACTTAGTTGTTATAAGGAGTGCAAATTTTAAATCAAAATCAATGATTCAAATATCAGTTATTGAATTTTTAATTTGATATAAAATTTTAAATATTTGTTTTAAGATTTAGAAATTGATTAAAGATTTATTAGGATTTTTTTAGGATTTATGTAGTGTCTGATTAGGATTTAGGATTTTTTATGGATTTAATTAAGATTTATCTAAGATTTAATTAAAATTTGTTTAGAATTCATTTAAGATTTGATTAAAATTTTACTAAAATCTATTAGGATTGGTTTAGGATTGATCTAAGGTTTGATAAGGTTCATTAAGATTTCAATTAGAATTAAATTAGGATTTGATTAAGATTTATTAGGATTTCAATTAGAATTAAATTAAGATTTGATTAAGGTTCATTATAATTTTAATTAGAATTTGATTAAAATTTAGCTAGGATTTATTTAATATTTATTTAAAATTTATATTTTTAATATTTTAAAATATTTTATTTTTATTTTTTTTAAAAGTTTAAATTTCTTATATTTTTTATTTTTTTATATTTCTTTATTATATTTCTTTAAAATTATTTAGGACTTCTTTGTATTTTTTATAACTTCTTTTAAATTTATTTTAGATTAATTAAAATTTAATTAGGATTAATAAAGATTATTTAAAGTTTATTTAAGATTATATTAGACTTGATAGGATTGTTGTTGCAATTCTACTTACCTTTCATAGTTAGTTGTTTGATACATTCTCAAGCAAGAATACACATAATATGATAATAGACATATATATTTATTCTAATAATTAAATATATGATTAGTTAGAAGCACATTAAAGTACATTAATTAAATAATATCTTAAGAAAAAGATTCTTAAAAGCTTCATAGGTACAGCTTTGACTTTATATCTATTTATAGTTAATTGATAGATTAGAAACTTACTCAATAAGTAATCCACATATTACAAAAATTGGTAGCTTGCAATATAAGTTAATTATATGGAATATATATAGAAAGCTTGCCTTACAAGTTAAGACATGTGTTTTATAATTTGGACACATATTGGAATTCATACAGAACTTTGCTATGTAACTCCTACTTAGATAGTATATATGGAGGTGAGAGTAAAGCCTTTTTCATTCTTGTCAACCCCTTTCTCATCTTTAGTCTTGTTTCAAGACTTTTTAGGCTTCTTATCTTTGACAATAGCCATTCTAGTTTAATATCATACTAACTTTGAATAATTTTTTAATCTTTTTAAATGACATAAGTAAATATTGATCTTTTAATTTTCTAACATTCATATCCTCAACAATACATTAAGTATAAGAAGTTCTATTTTTAAATTATATCAAGCATAATGATTATAAAAAATATATATATTTAATTTTTTATTAGACTAAAGCAGCCATTGAGGCACAAGTAAAGCTAAAAAATTTAAGTAATCCAATATTAGCTTTGGTTGATCACAGAACAAAAATTAATATTATGTCTTGAAAGGTGTATAAAAAAGATAAGTAGTCAATTGATATAAACTATAGATGGATAATTAGAGTGGCAAATAACTAATAAAGATATTTTTATCAAATTTGCTTCATAGTAAAGACAAGAATTGGAAATGTAGAGGTAGAATAAAAATAATTTGTGAAAAATTCAATTACATATTCAATAATATTTGGTCAATTTTATACCACTCATATAAGAATAAAAACTAGAATTTAGATGATAGTTCTTATTATGTTAGGATTTATAGTTGTAATAGAATATAATTTCTTATAATTAAGCCTATTCTTGAAAGACATTGGGATTAATTAAGAGAGGTATCTTTGGAATCTAAGCATTTTAATAAAGAACAAAGAAAAAGAAGTATTGATAAATTTATATTTAATAGAAGTTCATAAAGAATTTAAGGTGTTAATAGAAAGTATTAGATATGGCACTAGCTATGAACTAAAGTATGAGACTGTAATTGAAACAAAATATAAATTAGTGGCTAAGAAGATAAAGCCAATAGCTATTTAACTATCACTTAATATTATGGAGCTTATCAAGCAAGTACTTAAAGAGCAAGGATTAAGGAAGAAGCAAAAGATTGATTATGAATTTACCAAGGAGTCATTGGCTAAACTAAAAATTAAAAGAAGTAAATTTTTAATAATATTAGAAAAAAAATATTTTAAAAAATGCTTATTGAATGCATTTGCCTTAATTTCTAATGAGATATGTTATATGGATCCTAATACTATTGCATCAATAGTGATTTTCATTGTACCACATTTTCCATATGATTTAAAGCCTATTTCATTATTAATAGCTTTATTTCTTAAATTAATAGAATAATTAAAGATAAGTATGAAGATAAAAATTCTAAAACCTTTAATTGTTTTTTATTCAAATAACTAATTAATAATACCTAAGAAATTAAAGGCATTAAAATTTATTCAAAATATGCAATAAAAAAAATAAAGTAACTATTAGAAATATAAAAATTGGATTAATGGTTGATGAAGTAGTGGAATAATTTGCACGTCATGCCATCTATTCTACTAAAGATTTGCATTTAGAATATAATCAATTCCAATTGGTAGAAAAAAATAGAGATCTTATAACTATAAAAACTCTTTTAGATTTGATGAAGATGTATATCTTACATTAAGGTACAACTAATTTGGAGGCTTATATATAGAATGCAATGAATCAAATATTAAAAGAAATTATGCTCAAGAAGATTATTCTATTTTAAGATGATATATCAATAAAAGATTATAAGTATAAAAAAAGAAATGAAATCATTGATACAAATAGTTATAAAATATTAATTAAAAAATATATTGAAGATATGGCTTAAATATCAAAGAAGCTTCAATTGATAAATTTGACATTATCTTTGGAGAAATCAAGTTTTAGAGTTGAAGAAATTCTAGTGGTGTCAAGGATAAGAACTTGATTAAAAAAAATAAACAAGTGAAACTTTTTTCAAAAAAAGATGACAAAATAGAAATAATTATATATTAAGAAAGAAACTGGAATGGCTATTGCCAAAAGACAAGGAAATTAGAGACTCTTGAAATTAGACTATAAGCAAGAAAAGAGTTGATAAGAGTAAAGAAGGCTTTATTCTTGCCTCTATATATACTATCTATCTAGGAGCTACATGGCAATATTCTATAAGATGTCTAAAAATGTGTTGACTTTGTACAACACATATCTTAACTTACAAGGCAAGTTTCTTTGTGGACGCCACATAGTTAGCTTGTTTTGTAAGCTACCAACATGTGTGGCATGTAGTTAACTTGTTGACCAAGTTTCTAACCTATCAATCAAGTATAAATACATGTAAAGTCAAAGCAACGTCTATAAAGCTTATAGAAAGCTTCTCTAGAAGATATTATGAAATTAATCTACTTTTACCTACTTCTACCTATTCATATCACCTAGGTAATAATCACAATAAATATATGTCTATGATATTATTCTCCCTTCTACGGACGAATTCCACAAGGAGCAGTGATCACCTGTCTAGGAAGTCTAAGATGCGGCGAATTATATTTGCCACATATTTTGATCTTTATTGTCTTCGAAGTTGATTAATAGGGCCTCTTAACCATCGATAGTGTCCCATACCAGGGCCAAAAGACCACCCAGTTATTTGATCATTGTTGAGGCCTTCATAACTTGCTTCATATAAAATATTTAGAACACCATCAGAAGTTGTTCTTACTTCTAGTAAAATCACCAAACATTGGAAGTTCTTTTTGAGGTCGTGATACCAAACGCATTATATCTCGTCATCTATTCAAGGAAGAACATGTCGTTCTTGAAGATTTTCATCTCAATTGTGTCATCTTGAAAGTTGTGACAATCATAATATCTCGTCTGGCAGGTTAATAAACAAAGGCTCTTCAATCGAATCCGCTGGTTGTTGGTTCTCTATTTTTTTAGCATCACAATTACAAAAAAGTTACAAATAAAGATTGAAAGTAGAATGTTATCTTGCTTAGATCTTGTTTTTTTTATAAAAAATATTTTCATCTTAATTTTGATGGATGTCGTTAATGAAAAGCCTCCACCGCCTTTGCTGCATTTGTAAGATTCTTTATTAGCTCCCATGTACGTTTATTAATATCATACCCATGTTAATGGATAAAATATTCAAATTTATTTCGACACTGCCTTCAATCTAAGACTTCTTTCACTTCAAATTCTTCATTAATGTCCACTTTTATAGGAGGAGGTGGAATTTTTCTTCTTCTTGATATGTCTACTATCTTGTATGGTTCAAAAAGAGACATGTGGAATACTAGATGGATTTTCATTGACTGTGGTAGGTGTAAATAATATACAATTAGATTGATTTGTATAGAAATAAGAAATGGTCCAAGTCTATGATAGTCCAATTTGTCATAAGGATGAGTGGTCTTAATATTATGACAAAGTAATCATATCTTGTCACCCGTGTGGAATGGTGGTTGTTCCTTTTGATAGACATCTGTATTGATCCTTTGTTGTTCTTAAATTTCTTTTAATTGCACCTTCATTGTTGTATATAGCTGTGACAAATGATTTGCTAAATCTTCAGCTGCAAGATTATCACCTTTTGAAAAGTCAAAAGTATCAAATCGTAGATGATAATCATAATTGGCAAAAAAAAGGTGTTTATTTTGTAGAAGAATGTACCATGTTATTATAAGAAAATTTTACTAATGGCAAAAGAATTATCCAATCATCTTGTTGGTAGTTGATGGTACATCTTAAATACTCCTCCAAATCTTCATTAACACACTCCATTTGTCCATCAGTTTGAGGATGAAATATTGAAGATAGTTTTATATCTATTTTTAGAATATTAAAAAGAATCCACCAAAATCTTGATACAAACTAAGTTCTCCTATTTGATATAATATCTTTGGATAATCCATGATAGCGATAGATATTGTCAAGAACGAGTTTAGTTGTTTCTTCACTTGTGATAGATTTTGTACATGATACAAAATGTGCCATCTTGGTAAAATAATCTACTATCACAAATATAGAATCATAAGCACCTGAGATTGGAAGATTGTGATGAAATCCATAAAAACAAAAGAACATGGTTGTTTTGGAATAGATAATAGTTAAAGAAGTCTATAAGGTTGATGACAAGGAGTTTTTGATCTTGAACAAACGTTGTATGACTGAACAAAATCTTTTACACCCTTTTATATTTGTGGCCACCAAAAATCTCTAGATATTAGTTTCAAAGTTTTATTGTACACAAAATTTCCTACTATTGGAAAGTCATGATGAGCTTAAAGAACACATAATGAAGCTTCATCTCTTAGAACATATAGGCATCCCTCAAAATATAGTAGATTATTTTGGAATTCAAACTTAGAAGTATCATGAGACTTTGAAGGATTTTCCTTAATATCATGAATAAGAAGATCAGAAGACATACTTGACTGAACTTGCTTAATGAAAGTTGAATCAATAGTTAGTATTGATTTCATTGCTCAAAGATGAAGATGCTCTGGTTTTAAGAGAATTATCCATTGCTAATCAAAAGCAGCATCTCCTTCCTTTGGTACAAGATAAGATCTTTTAGAAAATGCATATGACAAACCTTACTATTTTCTCAGTCGATAAGTGATCTTGAATTCGAATCATGACAAAGACACACTCCATCGAGCTTGGCGACGATTCAAAACATGTATTGATATAAAATATTTAAGATTCTTGTGATCCGTATATACAATGACTGAACTAAGAGCATCTTCTAAATAATGGCACCATTCTTAAAACGAATCCACGATTGCAAGAAGCTCTTTGTCGTGGATCTCGTAGTTAATCTTGATTGCTCAGAATTTTCTAGAATAAAATGCTATTGGGTGAATTTTATCATCTATTCTCATTTATTATAATACGGCATCCAAAGCAAAGTCTGATGTATCCGTTTCTATAAAAAATGGCTTAAGAAAATTAACGCGATATAAGATTGTTGCAGAAACAAAAGCTGTCTTTAAAGCTTCAAATACTACTTCTGCTTCTTGATTCCATTGAAGTTTGTCTTTATAAGTCAAATGTGTAAGTCGAGCTACAACTTGAGAAAAGTCTTTGATGAAGATTCGATAATAGTTAAAAAATCCCAAAAAGCATTTGATATCTCTTACCATTTTTGAGATTTTCCAATCCATAATAGCTTGAACTTTTTTAGGATCCATCATAAGACCATTATTTGAAATGATATATCCAAAGAAGTCAACTTCTTCATACCTTGTTCAAAACGCAGTCTTCCATTCATCTCCTTCTTTGATTTGTACCAGATTGTATGATCCTCGTAGATCTATTTTTGTGTAGATCTTAGCTTGATTCAACTAATCAAAAAATCTAGATATCAAAGATAGCAGATTCGTATTTTTGATGGTAATTTTGTTGAGTCCTCAATAATCAACACACATCCATAATGATCCATCTTTTTTCTTTATAAATAAAATTGAACCTCCTGTTGGAGATTTGGAATGGCATATGAAATTCTTGGCCAGATTCTCTTCAATATACTCCTAGAATTCAGCCAACTCATTTTATGATAAACTATAGATTGGTCCAAATGGCGGTTGTGCTCCTTCTTGAAGGTCAATTGAGCAATCATAAGAACAATGTTCTAGAAGAGTATTCACATTTTTTTTCTCAAATATATCTTAAAAATCTTGATATTGGCTTGGAATGCCACTTGAAGTCTTTCCACTAATAGAAACAAGTGCGGTATAAATGACACAAGGTGATCTTTCTTTTGTAGCATGGAAGAAAGCTCTTGCACCTACAAATACAGGTTTAATTGTACTAGACTTATTACTTTTTACTTGATTAACTACGATCTTAATTATACTTTCAGAAAAGTCAAGACTACAAGAAGTCTAATCTATTTTAGGATTATATTTTTTTAGCCATGATAAACCTAAAATGACTAGATTAGAGGAAGATCTAATGATATTAAATATTACAAAGCTACTATGACCATTAATTGCTACTTCTACAGGAAAGATTTCATGAGTAACATCTCTTGAAGACAACAGATGATCATCTATGACTTCTACATGAACATGTTTAGTTTTCTTTATTACAAGTATACTATGACTTTTAGCAAATTCTTCATCAAAGAAACATGTTGAGGCTCCTGAATCTAATAAGGCAAAGGCTTTGTAATGTTTAGGTCTTAAAATAACATTTATCGTAAAACCAAGAGAAGATTTTGAGGAGAAAATAGGATCTTCACTAGATATTGTACAAGATTCCAGCCGCTTGATTTCTATTGTAGCTAGACAAACTTGTTTTTTGACATATTATCTTCTTTAATAGCCATTGTCGTATTACGTGCTTTCTTGCTCGAGAACACACTGGGCGTTTGGCTGTAGAAGATAGTATGGAGATTCGCTAATATTCAAGCAGTCTATCGGTTTTTGATTGTTAGAATATAAATAATTATAAGAATATACCATAAATCTATACGGATGTCCTTCGACTGCTCGCCGAAATCCTTTTTGCCCCAGCCGGTAGGTCTCTAAACGCTACAGAGAACCCCGAATAATCTAATCTGCTAATCTCCGATATCGCTTTATACTCACAACCTTGTATCCACTCACTGTCTTGTTAGATTAATCCAAAAAATTTCATTCACTTCGCATACTCAATCCTATAGACACCCTTTTAATTCTTCAATCACAGACATAACTTCGATTTCACAAAACAGTCAAGAGTAATCACAGCCACTTCATTAAAACCCTGATTCACCAGTACAACACTGACTTTCAGCAACGATTGCCTCAGTCTTTCCAAAACCCTCTGAAGAAAAAAAAAAACCCCCAATTTTCTATCCTTTTCTCCCCCCCCCCTTTCCCCCCGAAGCATAAAGCTAGCTCTCCGACCCTTAAAACCTTGATTCTCCCCCCTTCATTTCTTAACCTATCCTCTTCTTTAACCCTAATTCTCCCCTGTTTCAAACCCTAGCCTCTGAATTTCTTCAATCTTCCATCTTGGATCCGAAATTGGCTCCGTCGTTAGAGCTTTCTCCTCCATTTTTTGCCTTTTAAAAGATTCTTTTTCCGGAAACAACGTTCCCTGAAACGGCACAGAGAATAGGACAGCCTGAAACGAAATCGAAACTCCCATAATCGGGACCACATTGAGTCGCCCGACCAATTCAGGTCTCATATTGGCTAAGAGGATCGTAGTAAGACCTGGATGTTCCCGTAATTGGGTCAAATTGGTCTTTCATGTTAGATTGGCTAAGAGGCCCGTAGTAAGACCTGAATATTCCTGTAATTGAGTCAAATTGGTCCTTCACGTCAAGCTCGCTCAGTCATCGATTTAGTCCTTTCAATTCTGTCGACTCCCACTATTGGACTCGAACGGAGCATTTTGTTACTGGTAAGTGTGCCCTGACCGACTGTGACGAGGTGTCTGAACTGGTCCCTGAATATTGGCACTGGAATTGGTCGTTGCTCCCAATATTCGAGGTAACTGAACATTAATAAAAGTCCCCTTTCTTTATATTTTCACGGTATATTCATATTACAATACGACACCGTGCTCCTCATTTTATAGTTGCATCGCTTCTTTGGACAAAGTTGAGTAGTGTGTTTAGGTTCTCCACAATATAAGCACAATCCTTTTTGATAATGACGAGTCTTTTCTTGCTCAGTAAGAGGTTTAAAATGTATCACATCAATTTGCATATCCTCTACTTCCAAATGTATGTATTGAAGAGATGTTGATATTGCCATTGAATTATAGTAATGTTGAGGTCTTCTTGTATGGTTCTTAGATCAAAATTCAAAAAGATGATTGTCACACTTCACAGCAAAGTCAATTGCTTGATACAATCTTTAAGGATTAGATAAGTTGAGGATTAATTTTTTTACCTTATATTATAATCCATAGAAAAATTATCTGCCAAGTGTAGCATCATCCTACTTGATGACAACTTGTCAAAACTTTGAAGCATACAACATTACAAATCAATTATCTTGTCGTAAAATATAAATCTTATTGATTGCAATACAAATTGCATCATGTTCTCCATACATAGATCAAAACTCCACCAGAAAAGCCTCTAGATTATCTAACATTGGATCTTGTTATTCAAGAAAAGATAAAAAACCATGATAATATTGAATCTGAAAGAAGCGTACCAATGAATCTAACTTACGATCTTGAAGTTGGATAGCTTTGGAATTGAATTTCAATTAAAAATAGTAATTGATTAATAAATCCTCTAAACTTTGACCTGATGCCATCAAACTTCTCGGATAGGATAATTCTTGATTCACGAATATTGGAAGGATGTTCCACCATAGGAGAAGGGACATGATTTGGTGCAGATATTGAAGTAGCTCCAATCATTTCTATGTCTTCTTTTCTTACCAATCTTGTTGCTCCTTGAGGTGGTAAATTGAGTTGATGCATTTCAAGTATTAACTCTTTCAAATGCTCTTGCATTTGTACCATTATACTCTTTATTTTAGCAAGTTCTCCTATAATAACACTTAGAAAAGAGAAGATGTCTAATATTGCTCAAAACAAATAGAAGAGATGACTTAAGAACAAAGAAAATACTAAGAATAATATCAGTTTAGAAGAAGGTAATCTGTAACTTCTAATACGCTTATGTCTTATCAAGAGAAAGAGATAATCCACTCTTAATCAAAATTAGACAAAGCTATGATATTATAAGTGCACTCTTGTCAATCTATTAAGGACAAGAATTTGATAAAAATAAATAAAAAAGTGAGACTTTTCTCAAAGAAGGATGATAAAATAGAAATAACTAAATATGTATATTAAGAAAGAAACTGGAATAGCTATTGCCAAAAGACAAGAAAATTAGAGACCCTTGAAATTAAACTATAAGCAAGAAAGGAATTGATAAGAGTGAAGAAGGCTTTATTCTTGTCTCTATATATACTATCTACCTATGAGCTACATGGTGACGTTCTATAGGACATCCAAAAATGTGTTGACTTCACACAACACGTTGTCATATAGCATGATTTGCTATCTAGGAATACACTAGGTATCTAATTGTAGAGAGTGTAGCTTAAACCTTTATATGAATCTTGTCTTAGCTTCCAAAACTCTTTTATTTTGTATAAAATTCAAAATATAACAAAATCCCTTCAAAACATATTTTTCCTGCAAAGGATTTTTTCTTCTTAAACTTTAAAAATTCATAACTCTTGATCTAACTATTTAATTTGATTGAAATTTATAGAATAGGTAGAATTTATCCTTAAGTTTTATCACAAAATAAACCAACTACAAATTCACTTCCTATCTTCTAGCATCTAAGAAATCCTAGTAGACGCTCTAAACCCTAATTTACAAGCACCTGAGCATTATTTTCTTAATATCTTAAGAATCCAATACTAAAATATCATCAAACTTATGTATAAAGTTTATTAATATGAATATACACATTCCTTAAAATTTTGAGCCAAAACCTCATCAAATTGCTCAAAATATAGCTCAAGACATAACTACTAGTAAATCGGGTAACTTACTATCCTTAGATTATATGTGTTGACTTCAAAATCGAATAACTCCTTTATTTCAACTTAGAATCTAGTAAGCAATAAGCAAAAAATGTAGCTGCAAAAGTTTTCTCTCCAGTTGTAGTCACCGATCCTCAATTGCCCTCCGTACGTTTATGTTATGCCAAAAAGAGTGACAGTAGCTCTCAAATCAACATCTTAACTTTGAGCACCTATATCTCCTTCATATAAACTCCAAATCATACAAAACTTGCACCAAAACCATAGCCTAAAACCTAAACTTTCTGATCCTAGTCTTCAAAGCTTAAATGGCTTCCGAAAAACTAACCCTAATCTCTAATATGGCCTAGGGCAGCCTCCTTAAAGCCTATTAGTTATGATTTTTGACCAATAGGAATGGAGATTTTCATCATTCATCTCCATTCATCTATATTGGTGCCCTAATAACTTCCTTTGCTATCAAAACCCTTCTTCAATCCTTTTTTTTATAAGATTTACATAATTTATGCTCTAAATACCAAATAAAAGAACCAAAATAAGTTTTGAAAGGTCACCAATGTCTAATAAAGGTGACTCTAAATATTTAGGAGTTACTATCAACCAAAATCAATCTTAAAAGCCACTATCAAAAAGAAGATTAAAGTTATATAAATTCTATAGTAATCTTTTTAAACAAACTCTTCTCAAGTTAATAATCAAATTATATTCTACAACCAACTAAAATCTACTAATATGGCTCTCACCATGTTATTTAATGAATTATATATTAAGTATATAATTACATTATTTTCATATAGTAGCCGAACCATAACATGACATCCACCCCCTCTAAACCTGTGCATCCTCCAATATGTACCAAGAAGAACCAAAGTTGTGGTCGGTGTCATATTACTTCTTCAATAATGTCTTCTTTAAAATCCAATTCTTCTTCGTCATACTTAAATAGATCAAACTCTCCTTCAACATCTTCGAGGATTAGTTCTTACTCCCATTATTTGAAAAGTTTTATATGTTTTTTTGCAATTAGAATTTTGAAACTTGTTCCATCTAATTTTTTTAATGCATATGTAGCATTATCCAAAACATGTACAACCACATAAGGTCTAAACCAATATTTAGAGAAATTTTTAAGAGCACTATGTTGGTTATCCAAGCTGTTGTCATATACCAAAATCCAATCACCTTCTTGAATATCTTTTGGCCTCAACCTATGTCGCTTATCAAATCTATCTTTATTCTTCAAACACGACTCCCTCAGCCTTATAATTACTTTTTCTACATCTTCACGTCTTCTCTCTAGTTGAAAAATTTGAAGTACAAGAAGTTCTTCTTTAGATATAATGTCTTGCCAAGGCAAGATACTCCAAGTAGGTATTTGTTCTTCAATTGGCATAATGGACTTCTATCCTTGCATTAACTCTGCCGGCATATATCTTGTTATTGAACTGTGAGTAGTACAATCAATCCAAAGAGCAAATGGCAATAACTTTGGTCATTCTTTTGCTCTTCCTTTGCAAGCTTTAACAATGACCTTTACAATAGGAGAATGACCATGCTCACTCTTAGCATTGCCTTTTGGATTATAAGATGTAGTAAGTGATAGCTTGATTCCATATCTCTCAAAGAGTTATCTAGCCTCATATGCATCCAATTCTCCATGATCAACAATAATTTTTCCAATACATCCATATTTATAAATCACATCTTCTAGTAAAAATCTACAAACTCCTTCAATGGATTCTGTTCTTAGAGCTCTTCCTTCTACTTGGTTAGATAAATCTTCTCATGCAAGAGCCAAGTTCTGCATTTGTCATATCCCCATAGGCATAGTAACTAGATCCACAACCCATTTATAATGTATTGCAAGTAAATATGTAGGATGCAATCCATCTCTATGTCAAATCTCCGAGTATATCTGACAAGTCTAGCATGATTCTACAAACTTTACCATATCTCTATACATGTTATGCCACCAATATTTTTCTTTGATCTTGTTAAAGGTGGCATCTTATTTAAAAAGTAAGGATTTTTTTTCTAAATTTGTTAGAAGATACTTTGTAAGAATCTTAAGATGCTTATAAATAGAGCTTCAAAATTGTCTAGAGCTGTGATAATTATTTTGTAAGATCTTTAGCTACTAAATTTTCATCTTTTCATAAATCTAATAAATCAAGCTTTAGATGATAACTATAATTAATATAAAATGGTATTTATTAAATCAAAGCATTAAGAGTATTATTATAAGTAAATTCTACTAAAGATAAAAATAAGGTCCAATCATCTTATTGATAATTAATAGTACATCACAAATGTTATTTCAAAACTTAATTATTTATTCTATTTGACCATTGATTTGAGGATAGAATGTAGAACAAAATTTTATATCCATCATCAATATCTTGAAAAGAGATTTCCAAAACTTTGGTATAATTTGAGGTCCTCAGTTAGAAATGATGTTATTATATAGGCCATAATACTAATATATATTATCAAAAAAGAGATTGCCATTACTTCTTTAAAAATTATCTTTTTGCATAGGATGAAATATGCCATTTTTGTAAGCTGATCTATAATAATATAGATTGCATCAAATATAGATAATAGTAGTAGATTAGTAATGAATTCTATTAATACTAAAGACCATAGTTGCTTCAAAATTAGTAATGGTTATAGAAGCCTATAAGGACAATGTTGGAAATTTATGGATATTAAATAAATGTCACATAAGAAGACAAAGCCCTTTACAGCCTTCTATATTTGAAGCCACCAAAAATCTCAAGAAGTAAGCTCTAATATATTATTAAATCCAAAATATCTTGTAGCTCAGAAATCATGATAAAATGGAAGAACATAAAGTTACGTCAGTCTTTTTAGAATATATAAATAAACTTTAACAAACTTAAACTTCTTGTTGTTAAGACATTGCTTGATATTATGAATTAATAGTCTTTATTTGATACTCTACAAATTTATTTAAAAAAACTTGAATCAACAATTGTAACTATAGAAATAGCACAAAGATGAAATTATTTTAACTTTAAGAATTTTTTATATTGCTTATTAAATATTGTTCTTCTTACCTTCAAAATAAAAAATAATCATGTTGATAAAGCGTTTGATAATTCTTACTACTTTTCTTATCAATATATAATCACAAAATCAAAATAAGATAATGACATATTTCAACAAGCTTGGCGATAATTTAGAACCTAAGTTGACATGAAATAGTCTAAATTTTTGTAATTTGTATATATAGTCATAAGATATGTAGCACCTTCCAGCAAGTAATGCTATTCTTATAAAGATTCTATAATTGCAAGAAGTTCTTTATCATTAATCTCATAATTGATTTTTACAATTGAAAACTTTTTAGAATAGAATATAATAAGATGGAGCTTGAATTTTCTTTGGATCCATCAATAAGCCTTCATTGGATATAATGTATCCAAAAAATTTTACTTTTGATTAATGGAATATATATTTTTTTAGTTTAGCATATAATCCTAAATCTTATAATATTTATAAGATTAATCTCACATGTTTTTTATATTCTTTAGGAGTTTTTGAGTACATTAAGATATCATCAAGATAAGAAATAATAAACTTATTTAAGAATTCTTAAAAAAAAATCATTCATCAAATATTAGAATATAGCTAAAATATTTCTCAATCCAAAAGGCATGATATTATATTCATAATTTCCATACCTTATCCAAAATGTTGTTTTTCATTAACTCCTTCTTTAATCTCTACTAAATTTTATATTCAATAGAGATCTATTTTAGTGTAGATCTTGGCTTAAGTGAGTTGTTTCAAAAGTCCTGATATCAATGATAATGGATAATAATTCTTCTTCATTATTTTATTGACGCTTTGATAATCAACACATATTTTCAAAGATCCAATTTTTTTCTTCACAAAAAATATAAATACACCTATTAGAGATTTGGAATACCAAATAAAGTAATTTGTAAGATTTTTATTGATGTAATCTTTTAATATCAAAAGCATGTTTTGTGATAAATTGTAGATTAGATCAAATGGTAGTTGAATCACTTTTTGAAGATCAATGGCACAATCATATAGTCAATGTTTTGGCAATATATCAGCATTCTTTTTTTTGAATACATCTTAATATTTCTTATATTGTTCTAAAATAACTACTAACAAGCTTATTTCTTTATGAACTTGTATAAACAAAAATGGCATTTCTCTCTTATTTGTCTTCATAAAAATCCTTGCTTCTTATAATAAGGACTTTATAGTTGAATTTTTGATAAGTTTTTTTTGAAGGAATTCTATAGGAAATTTGATCTTATAAGACTTCTAATCTATAGATAGATTATATCTTTTCAATCATAAAAGTCCTAAAATGATAGGATTTAATAAGATTTTATTAATATTGAATACTATTTTGTTATTATAGTCTTCAAATGATATTTCTAGTGGTATCATTATATGAGTAATATTACTTAAAGATAAAAGTGGATCATCTATTACTTCTATGTATATAGTTTTGACTTCTGTACTACAAGAATTTTATGAAGTTTGATAAATTCTTTATATAAAAAATAAGTAAATGCTTTTGAATCTGATAAAGCATTTATTTGAAGTTTTTGTAGGCCAAGAAATAAAGGTATAATAAAACAACAAGCAAGTTGGGCAAAGAAAGAGGGACCTTAATAAATTTAAGATATTAGAATGTTCAATTGCATGGTCTCTATTTTAATTGAGCTTCTTTGTTTTCTTGAATGATCACACTTTTAGTCCTACTTGTATATTGTTTCTTTGAACAATTCTTAGATTTGTCACCTCTTTTACCACAATACAAGTATATGCCTTGTTTAAATTAATGCTTCATTTTTTTGCTATAAGAAGTTTAAATTGAACAGCATCAATTTGCATATCCTTAGTTTTGGAATATAGAAGTAATATATTTGTTACAGCAACTTAGTATAAATTTTAAGTGCATTGCTTTGTCAAAGTCCATCAGTATTAATCTTGAGACTATAGAAATGATTAATTATTGCACTTCATAACTTGGCTAATAGCTTCATTGAATTTTTAAAGATTATGTAATAATAATAATAAAAATAATAATAGGCCTTTTACATCATCCTTTAGTTTGAAATAGAATTAGCTTATAAGAGATTCTTCTTCTAAATTTATGTTATAAGCCAATTGCTTAAAATCATATGCATAAATTAATGTGAAATGTGACCTTTGATGCAATGATTAAATCTTTATTGTCACCTATTAGGCTTTGTTGTGTTCTTCAAATGTCTTTACAAATACTTCTAAAAAAGCTTCAAAATTGTTCAAGTTTGATGATTTTTTTTCAAATAAATGAAAAAATCAAGATAAGACTTGTCTTTTTAATAAGATTCTAACTAAATCAACTTACAATTTCATTGTTGAATAGTACTTAAGTTTTAGAAAAATTATCAATCAATTTTGATTAATAAATCCTTGAAACGTAAAGCATTTACAATCAAATTTTTTGAAAGATTAATTTGAGGCTCTATATGCTATTGAATAGGTAAATTTCCTTATTGAGGTATAAATGCCACTACTTCCTTGCATATAGAAGCTTAAAAAAGTAATTGCATGACAAACTAAATTGCTCCAAAATTTACATCACCATGAAATATTACAATAAATTCCTTAATTTTAGCAATTTTATGAAATAAAGCATTCAATTTATTTAAAATAATATCTTATTTTGACCCAATAGACTCAATCATATTAACATCTTTACCTTCAATTATCTTGAAAGAAAAGAAAGATTTTTTAAAAAGAATATCAGTTTAGACTAAGATAATCAACAATCTCTAAAGTGCTTAGATGCCTTCAAGAAGAAAAATAATTTACTATCTATGAAGAAAGATCAAACTCTAATATTAATAAGAGGGCAGTCTTCACAAACTATCATAGATATACTATATAAAAGATTGAATAAAAAGTTTTAACAAAAAAAAGAATAAGAGAGTTTTAACAAAAAAGCTAACATGAACTTGATTAAATTAGATGAGTATAAAATCAATAACAAGAGAGATGAGGTAGAATTCTAAAGAATGTATTACCAAGATTAAAGATTCTTTTAGTTTTGACTCCAATATATATTAGGTATTAAGAAGATTTTTAAAAAAAATTCATGTTTTTTGGAAATAAAACAACCTTAAAATCCTTCCTAGATAACTTTTTTAATCTTCTTAGAATTTTTTAGAATCTTTTAAAATATTTTAAAAACCTCCTAAAATCTTTTAGATTATTCTAAAAATATTTTTAAGAATATTTTATAAACCTTCTATTAGAATATTCTATAAATCTACTAAAACCTTTTAAAATCTTAAAGAATATTTTTAAAATATTTTTAGAATCTTCTTATTAGATGTCCATAATAACTATAAGAAGAAGAGTTGAAGCTTTGAAAATTAAGTGGTAGCTTGGAGCTTGTAGAGATGGATGGATGATAAGGCACTTAGATAAGGTACCTAAAAGATTTCAGATTCAAACCTCTATAGTAGAATATGAATGAAGGGAGAAAGAATAATTTTTAAAAATTATTAAATTATGAATTAAAGATATCTAAAGAGCTAGCTCCACAATTCTTGTATTAGAAGATTATGTTGGATAACAAAAGCACTTATTGCCTATGAATAGAAGTAAAGAATCTTTCTTAATAATAATATGATGTATGAAACCTATGCCTTATATATATATATATATATATATTTTGATAGATTGGTATATTACTTCTCCTAAATAGGAAGGAGCTATAAGTTATTAATGATTAAAGTGTGATGGCATCAATCCTTTGGAATCTTCAATCCAAATTTTTATTTTTTTAAAAAATCACAAACTTTGAGTAAAATAAAATTTAGAATTTAAGGTTTAAAAGTAGGATGTATGATTTAGAATTCAGAAGTAAGATTTAGGATTCGAATTAGAATTTAAGATTTAGAATTTAAAAATTGAATAGAATTTAGGATTTTTTTTAAAAAAAAGAATTTTCTTTGAAAAAAAATATTAAGGCTCTCAAAGAAGGTTTTTTTTTTTTTTTTTTTTTTTTCTTGTGTTAGTTTTATAAATTTTGAATATATGGATTTATTGAATAAAGATATTTGTAAAAAATTTGAGATTTATTGAGTATTGTGTATTTTTTTGAAAGTTTTTATTAGAAAGTAAAATAATTTTTAGTAGCTAAAAGCTCTATGTTTTTTTTACAGAAAATTTTCTTTCCACAATAGTGGTTGCTTTAAGCATCAACTTTGATTACTTGACTTGTTTAGCTATTTTTATTTATGAGAGATTTGTGAATTGCTTTTAATGATAAGAAACACATCCCTAGAAGATAATGCACCTTTGATTGGAGTCCATTGGTGAGGTTAGGAAGGGATAGAAATCAAGAAGAAGCCTCAAAACATTGCTGAGATTGTGCATTTGATAGAATCGATTCTATTAAAAAGAGCAAGAATAAAAAAATTGTAGTTGAATTGTTCATAATATGGTCTGTTCGCAGCAACATGTACAAAGAGGATTTATAAGAGATTTATGCATGGTGATGTAGAGAAGATGTACTATTTTTTGATGGTGGACAAAAAGATACAATAATATGTCTTTCTAAGGCACAACTAATATAGTGGTATCATTGTATCCTTCTAAAATACTAACCAGGATTTGATTCCTTAGTTACATATAATCCTAGCTTGTAGCCACAATTATAACCTCCAATTGTGGATGGGCTTCAATTTTTATTTTTTTGATTGTGCATCTCGAATCCATTCTTAATCATCAATATGCTTCTTCTATAAAACTTATAATTGAAAAATTATAATTAATCAATTGGATCGATGCATAATGTAACTTCAATGCTATAACCTCATACATAAGATTGTGCTTTGAACTTGCATTATTCTCAATATCATGTATTTGTGCATAATCTTTTGATATGATAAATGTTAACCTAGTTTTATTAAGGCTTTGTAAACTCAAATTTTTCTTCACTTTTGATGAAAACAATGAAAAATGAAGCCAATCAAAGTTGGTTTTTATCTTATCTTGTTTATCAAGTTGGTTTGTCTCCCTAAGCTGTTTTATATTATATATATATATATATATATATATGTATATAATCATTCACCTACCATATAAATTTCAAAGTATAACTAATTATCCAACTAAGAATATCCAAAACCAACTAACTTGATTTTGATTCTTAAAATAATATAATAAAATATAAATATTTTAATTTAATTCTTTGAAAACTTGGCATCTCCAAAAATAACTACAAAATATCTGTAATAAAACTTAAATAATTCTTATCTGTTATAATAAATCTTTGTCTTCACATGGTTGACAACGATCCTTTACTTTCTATTTTTATACATAAATAAACAAATAAAATATCAAAAATTCCAAGTAACAATACTACCTGCAGAAATTATATCCTCTTGCAGACATCCCTTCATTTTTGGCACACATTTCAAAACTTGGACTTCTACGTAAACTCCTCGCACCCAATTGTTTCGAATCCACAAGCAGGAATAACTGAATTGGCACGATTCGGGGGCCTTGGGAACAACGGAAAGTCGGCAGGAATTTGCAATACACCACCAAATTTTACTATCATTTTGCAGTGTGGAACTATGGATGAGGAAAGATGCGAAGGCATTGAAGGCGGAGACAGCCCGATTTGACGTTATTTGCCGGATGTGGAAGACAAGAGGGGCTTTCCCAACCCCCTTCTGCTCGCCTTCCTGTACGTAGACGACGAAATTGCAGACTTGGGAGGCAGATGCTTGCGACCCCCTTCTGATTACATGTATTTTGTGGGTCGGTTGAGGTTGCGCTGGTTCGTTTTGTTTTCATCTCCGTCTCTGCGACGCCTTCATTGCCCATATGCGCAGGTTTTAGGGTTTGCTCAAACCCAAGGCAGTGCAGAAGCGTGTGGATCATCTCGAGGACTCTATCCTCTGCACGCTCCGAATGGTTGATTTCGGACAATATGGTTTTAGATAAACTGCCCGAGTGAGCTACAGCAAGATTGAAAAGCCCATGTTAGCATCTCACCCACCATTTACAGTTACAAATAGTTGGAGGGAACATTTTCAACTGTAATTAACTGGTATATCACACCTGTCGACGCCACCGTGTCGTCAGGTTGCGGTGTTTGAAAATTTCTCCGACTCCAGAAGCTTTCACCTGGACTGCATCATTTCAGGGACTCGCGTGGCGGAATTTATGCACGTGTCTCACATTGTGTCATTGCTTTGTGGATATCCTTCAACTGTTTGCGAGTATACTATCGACAATTTATTTATTTTAATATGCGTTCAATGTTACTAACATCGTGGTACCTTACATCATGTCATGAGCACGATCTCGGTAACACTTCAAGCATTTCTGTTTCCCTGCCACCATTAATCTTGAGTTCATCTTTTTAAACATAAAATTTTCGGAATTTGCTCGCCATCTCGCACTCAAGGCTAGCTAGACCATTAATAAAATAAAACTAGACTCGAGTCTGGGGGACGGAAGCAGGACGGAGTTTCATTACCAAGAACTTTGCCTGATTCATGCCGCAGTCAAGGGGGATTTTAAGAACAAATTTTAATAGGAATCTCCGCCCTGCCGACTGGATCGGTTGAAAAGTCCCTGAAAATCACCCCCAAAACAATATTTGTGAAACTTGGCCGCCCAATCGTAAGCACCTCCATGACGTGTTTGTCAAATGAACTGCTCGCAATAAAGGTCTGTCACCTTTGACCGTGGAATTACCTCACCAGATTTTTGCTATTTTTGCGCTTTTACATCAGCGGTTTGCAGATATAATGCAGAATTTCTCATGAAATGGAGCCCCACACATATTCTTCTGGAGCTAAAGTCTGACTTACGGCGCGCCAGAGGCTTATATAACAAAAACTTCAGCCTGCTTTGAGAAAAAAAACAGTCTTGTTTTCTCTTCGCTGTCGTTCTCGCAAGTAGGTGCGATGGGATGCGTAATTGGTTCAACTGGTCAAGTCATGAGTGGCAACCGATTGATCATATGAAGTTCCGCAGTAGTGAAGTTGCAGGCTGAAAGATATCGCGAGGACAGCGTATTGCTTGGTAAAGAGGACCAATGATGCGCGTTGAGAAATTGCGGATGGAAAGATATCCAATAATTATGAGAAAATGCGCTGTTGTCAGAGGGTCTGCGCAGCCCATCTGTAAGTGTAGGAGATCGAGCAAGTGGAAATCGTACCGAATCCGATAGAGGTTTCGACACTTTCTTGTGCACAATTGTAACTTTAGTTAGGTGTTTCTAGTAGATAGTCGCTGTTTTCGCTCAGTGCACAATTTTAACCAGCGTTAGTGGGTTAAAGACCAAGGACGGATTAAAACCTGGCGCCAGTTATGCGAGAGATATCTTCTCCGCTGGAGGAACGACTGAAGGCTCTCGTTCGGTGCTCTGCGCCGTAAGTTTTCCCTTTATACTTTCTAGAATGTATGCATGATAGTATACATCTCAGTTTGCTTTGTAGAAGTCAACGGTTATACAGCGAAACAACCGTGAAAATTATTTAGAAACCGGTGGGTGTAAACTATCAATTCACATGCTAGTATGATCTTGCGTTGCTGACGAGTGTAATCAATTTGAAGGGGCGAGGTCAAGCAAAACAATTTCATTATTCAAAAGAATGCAAAGCCGAGGTCTGTTTCTAAGCAGGAGAAACAACGTGCTGCCACTGCATCTAGACGCAGACCTGCACCCGATGCAGCGGTGGAGCCAATTCGAAGGCCTTATTACCGGCGTCGAAGTCGGCCGTCTGGGGGCATTCTGTGCCCCCGCCGATCAACGAAGACGTGGACTGTTAATATACGCCCTCGTGCGTGGGGAAACAGTGACAAAATCTGGTTCGGGAAGATCCCCACCGAAGAAGATGCCAAGTGCGTCGCTGATCTGGTGTTTCATTACATTGGGCAGGAGTGTGTCCACAAAAAATTCCCTGCAACTGATCAGCTACCGCCATTCCTCAACGATAAGCTTCGGGGGCTTCGAACTAAGGAGGACCGTATGAGGTACGTCCTCCGAATCTCGAAGGACGCCCACAATCTGGCTGAACGCAAAGCCTTCATCCAATCAGTGAAGGAAAATGTTGAGTTTGTGAAGTTTGTGAAGGTAAGCAGTTATGAGGTACCTTCCCCGACTTCTGGACCAATGGAAAAAAATTGTGGTCCAGCTCTGTGCTCAGAGCTCCCTGAGCTGCACGAAGGTATGGAACAAGCTTCAACCCAAATTCTAATGCAAGGTCGTTTCGTCTCAGCATCAGTTCATGGATGCAACCGTTCGTTTGCTTCACATCTTCTTAAATACCTTGATACTTCCACCCCTGTCAGCGCTAACTACGTAAATGTTTAGCGTGTCAAAAAGACTAATTCCGGATAGCTTGGATAGAGCACCAGGTTGGAATTCAATTCTGGACCTGGCATGCATGAAGGGATTCTACCATGCTCTCCTGAGAGATCAAGTGCAGTTCACTTGAGTTTTCAAAATTCTACATGATTGTGTTCAAACCGTATCACTAAAGTAACATAAATGACAATCAGATGATGTCGAACAAATGATGGTGTTCGCATTTCCAGACTGTTATGAGTGAACGACTTGCGAAATACATCAGGTGAGAAACCAAAGCTAGCTTGGTTTTCTTATGTAGGTACTCGTCTCGTGCAGCTTATCATGAGAAGTTGCAGTTCCCCTTCTGAGCTCATGTTCACTTACCAAACTCTGATTGTTGAAGTTGTTGCTCTTGCAGAAGGACAGGTATTTGGTGGATAGTATGAAAATAACATCGTGTTTTTTTGTAAACTTTGGTCTCAAGGGCTGCTGTGAGCAACCAGGAGTTCGTTTTCGAAGCGTTTGTGTTAATAATGTGCACTCTCTACAAATAAAACAGATGCATACTTGCAACAACAGACTTTGGCACTCACAAAGGCTGTTGACAGATGCACTTGTGGAAAGCAGATATGTTTATGTAAAATGTCTAATCTAAGATCTTCGCGTTCCAATATAATCTACGATTGGGAAGGCTCGTGGATCTAGTTAAGTTGTTCTTGGCCGCGGCGGCTGCCCTCTGTATGTTCAAACCCCATGAATAAACATGTACAATATTTGTGACACGCTTATGAGTTCTGCACTTGACACTCTTCTAAAAACTACCACATGGAGAAAAAGGCAATCAACAAGTCAATGCCGCTAGGTCATGCCCACGCTCCTGCTGACAACAGCTTGTGATCTGGATTCTTGTTTGGGTCAATCTTGACAACCTTTTCTAAATAATTAAAGAGAGTATGATGAGCAGTGCTTAACTCCAAGTTTAAGACAGATGAGTTACCCAACAGAGTTGACGTGCAGCTGCAATCGTCAACTTTAAAGTCGTCGGCCCCTCAACCCAAGTCACTACAATGTATTGATGCAGTCTTAGAACCCACAGTACAAGCTCTATGTTATGTCATGTGACGCCACAGAAGAATCTGAAACTCCAAAACCCACAGCCTACTGACTGAAAGCAATCATTCAGAACTCACCTCTCATAGTTGGATTACTGCATACTGACCTATGAAATGACCATAAAATGGCAAATAATTCTACTCCAGACATAACTTGGCAACAAGTAATTGATGACAGGAATTACGGGATATACAAGAGGGTCTTTAAGTCGTAGGAAAGTTCATTCAAAACTACACTCTCGACCAACATCCTCAAAATCAACCTAAAAAATACTACCAATCGTAATCGTGTTTCTGGTGATGGTAAACCAAAGCTTCCCTGTCATACTGCTCTCATGAACTCAATTTTATTGCTTACAACGAATCAAGATACCTTAGCATTAGCATGGAGATAACTCAGGACAATTGCCTGACAGAAAACTTCAATCTTTAAAATTTAATCCTAAATCCTAATTAAGAATTCTGGGCTTCTTGAACAAGAGGCTCCTCAAAACGCTCAAGCTTGGGCGCCTCGATATGCTTGGGTGGCTCCGGAACTGGATTAACAGAACTGGATTGAACATCGCCAACAATAGCGGGGCTTGAGGATGGTGATGAAATGAACGGCAAATTGCCCCCAATCGAGTTTTGAAACAGCCTGGATGAGTCAGTGAAAGCTGATCCTATGCCTGCGCCGGCTCCAAATGCCACAGCAGCCCAGCGTGTAGTGGGACTCCTGAAGAGAAGCAATGCACTTGCAGCCCCTGAGAGAGAACCATAGACGAAGCGTCTCAATGTAAGGTCGATGGCTGCATCCCAGTTCTTGTCATACTGAAGTTGTGATGGTCGCTCCATCGCCTGCATCAACATAATTTGACGACTACTTCTATGTCACATTTAAAAGTCCTCCAAACAAGAGCTCCAGTCAGGAAAATCCTAGATCGTCAGACCACAAATGAAAAATAAAAATAAAAATAAAAATAAAAAAATTAATGACTCGTAGTCTCACCGCCTTCTGTTAGGGTTCATGTCCACTACGAATTTCCCGTAATTGGCGGCTCTGTTCGCTCAGGATAAAGCAACACACAAAGAGAACAAAGCCTCCGAACGTCTTCTAGTCCAACATCCAAGATTTCAGCAAACCAATACACAAGGAACACCGCGAAGGACTAAACACGCCTGCATGTGAAGGCCATAAAGACCTTCGAAGATCAAACCCTAAATCGAGATGGGGTTACTAGAACTCCGAGTCGCAAAGCTAATTCAAGCCACACCAGATTTCAAAAGTCCTCCAAGTCGAAAACATAAAAGTGGAGGATCCCAGATCAAAAGCGAAAAACACGTTTAAACCCTAAACGATCGGGAAAAGACAGTACTTAGCTCGATTCTTTGACCTGAATGTGACCTGCAGCTATCCTGAACCAGTCCCGTCAGAACTACACATCAGTATCTCCTCTATCCTCCTAGCATTCCTCTATACGATCCCATCTCTAGCAAGTTCGGACAGGCAAAGAGCCCCCGGCTTCCCACAAACCTCCACAAATCCACAACACATGTTGCCACCATATCCGTCATACACCCTAGACAAACCTCCTCAGTCCCAATTCACACCCACGTCCCAAGACCCAATCCAACGCATACTCACATTACCGGAACCACCGAAGATCCTGGCCGCGCCGAATCCAACTTCGGCAACGGGAAACGAACGGGGAGTAAGAAACAAAAAAGGCAAGTTTGCTGTACCAAGAGGTTATTCGAGAGACGTCACGACGATACTCGCAATTCAGCGTACTCAAACTCAAAATCTGCGGAAACGAAACCAACACAGGCCGGCAATAGAACTATCACCACAAAGCCTCCCCGAACCAACAAAAGCTCAAAAGCGCAAACTCTCCGCACTAAAATGGAAATGCTTTGTAGCAATGCCCGCACACGTGGAAATTAGCCACGTCGAGTATGTGACCTGGACAATTCACGAAGGGCCCGGGAGATGGTTCTCGTTTGTCATTCAGGTCCAACTCCGTCATCGCCGGAAACCTTCGTCCTCGATTCCTCTGTAGTTTCCATGAGAGTCCCATGCTTTCCTCGAACAGCCCTTGATGCTGCGTACAAGATGCCTCAGCACTAACGTCTTTGTATTTGTGATCTGGTTTAGGTCGGCGGGCTTTCCTTGTTTCTCCTTGAGTTGCCTCCGTGCTGCATTCCGATTCTCTTGAGAGGAGATCGAGGTATGTTTCAGCGTTGATTTCTGTAGGAACTGAGTTCGCATGATTTGGAACAATGTGGTTGATGGAGTTTTTCCAATAAAGAGACCCATAACTGAGCACCCACTATTAGCGGTAATTATTACAGTGTTACTGTGAGTACGCTTGATCTCACTTACCACCCATAACTGAAACAAAGTTTTCCGCCCTTAAATCAACCTGTGACATCACATGTTTAAACATTCTACGTTTGTTTTTTTTTTTTTTTTTTTTTTTTTTTTTTTTTTGGACGTGTGAAAGTACATCAGCTAGCTGTTCAAGGATTTCAACAAGGGTTTGGGATATTCGTATGGCTTTGATTTGAGTACCAGCCGGAAGATATGGTCGTTTGCCTTGTGGTTTCATTATGCTCGAAACCAAGTCGCTACCTCTGATCTTTGAGACGTTAAGCATGTTTAAAGTCCATTGTTCCATCGTTGAATGTTGCACACAAAAATTATCTGTCCATTCTATCTGCCGATTGATCTTTTCGAACCTGTTTCTGTCTCTTTGGACACTCCTACACTTTTTTTGTTTCACAGGTTCTGTACTTTGGGCCTGAAAACTCCTGTTGAGGCTTTTTCAATCAGCTGTCATGGCGGCATTGAGTTTCTGTGGCGCTTTCAACTCCCATTGCGATGCCATCACAATCGCTTCCCCTCGTCTCCAAAAGACAGCAAGCATGAGATCTCCAGCGAATGTGGCCTTCATCCGGAGAGCTAGTTCTCCACAGGTTAGAAAACTTGGCATCATGTTTCGTTTGCAAAGTGAATGGTCAATTTCATTATGAGTGACCCTCAGTTGCTAAAATGTGTCGGCATTCGTAAATCCAACGCTCCTCGTGGTGACAGAAATGAACGTCCTGTACAGCAAAGAAAGTTTGCATATGTGGTGAGTTGCTTGGCCGAAGCCCTTGCTGACGAGATGTCTTTCTTTGCTCAGAACTTGTAGTTGCATGTGACGAAAAAACCTGAACCTCAACAGACATCTGGAAGCAAAAACTGCGATGAAAGTATTTAGTAACTAAAATGGCGATGTAAATCGCTTTAAGATAATATTGTGGGATATATGGTAAGGTTCAAATTTTTTCACCATTACAAGAAACAAAATTTCTGGAAATTGACGTGAGTGCTTATAGGTATTAGTCTACAGATGGCTTACGTATGGCAGCTTCTGGTCTAAGCATATGTGGAAATCCTTTTGGCTTGTTTGACTTTCATGGAGAATCTCATGAAGTATCTGACGAAGTGCGCATGAGGATAGTGTTCCCTCATCAAGGTCATGCGTTTCTGTGCAGAGAGCGGTGGAAGTAAAACAGAGAGCTGTTGTGAAATCTACTTTTTCAACAAGGGATGTGTTCCTCACCACCTTATCCACCTTAGGAATGATGTTGCTGCCAAAGAGTGCTACAGCAGAGGATCAGTTGTCGGATAAAGATTTACTGGAGAAATTATTGGAAGAAATAGACAACCTCCAAAATCTCGTAACCAAGAGCTTCGACAATGCTAAAGAGACTGTGACCACGAAAGCAGAAGAAGCCCTGTCCTCTCTTAACTTTGGACAAGAAAAAGCCGCAGAGGATGTCACTGTCATTAAGAACTCAGTAGAAGGAACTGTCCAAGAAAACAAGCTTGCTCTGGAATGACATGTAGTCACTCTGATTATCCAGTTTGCCACATAGCAACTGGTGAAGCAACCTCCATCAGTCTAATAAACTAAGAAATGCTGCAAGCTAGCACGATAATTCTTGTTTTGGTACATTTTACAACTGCATATGACTGGATAACAAATTGACGCTGTTTCATATAACTTCCATTAGGTTCTGCTAGAGAGGACAGGTCTCTGTAAAAACTTTCCTATGTATGCAGAGAGGTATCATGTCCTGTGTTCTTCTGAGTGACAGTTTTCGCCAACAGAGTTGGTAATAAGTGATAAGCTGCTGGGCACTCTACCGAAGAGAGCCTCCAAAAAAATGGTACAACTACCAGTGATGAAAATGAAATTACTTCAAGCCGAAGAAAGCAAAACGCCAGAGACTGAAGAGCATGCCTACTGACAGCAGCAAAATGTAACTGCCAAGTAGGATTCCACCAACAGTGATGAGGGAAGGATTCAAACTGCCCCACATCTCCTTCATTTTCCGCTCGATACCATCGTACGTCCCTGTCATGCCCTCTTGTGCTGTGACACGAGCTGCTCGTTTTGATTCCTCAGTCATGGCAAGGCGGGCTCCGACTCGAGCTTGTTCACTGAAGATGATCTCCAGGGCTTCTTCACCATCAGGACCTTTTAAGTACTGCATGAGTTCCTGAATGAGTGAGTGGCCTATCGTGTTGACAACATCCTCGACCATAGGATGCGGGTGAGGCTTATCATCTTGATAATTGACATAGTTTTCTTTTGTGTCGTGACTAATGCCTGATTTATTTTTTACTTTCGCTATGACGCGCCGCACTGCTGTGGGGCGATGGGAGGTCTTCTCTGTATTGGTGCCATCATCATAGCCGTTGTAGCTGGGGGTATGGTGGTGCGACATACTTGATTCCAACTCCACTCTGGAAAATTACGGGCTCATCAGAAAACATGAACTTGCTGGTTATTTCTGTGCAAACGTATTCAAGTGACACATACTGAACGTAGAAATATGAACCCCTACTGTAGTTTCAAAACACGCCTCTATTTGTTCGATGCCCGACCTCCGAAAACTCAAAATCCATTTCCGATCACAGAAGTAGAAATTACCTGAGCTCTCAACGTCTCTAACGTGTTACTTCAACTACACGATTCAGCATCAAGATTCATCTCGGAACCAGTAACAAAAATGAACTCAATAAGTAAAGCAGAGAAAGAGAAGCCACGAGTACAAACCTGGACGAGAGCAGGTTCTCTTGCTCACAACTCTTTTAAGCACCCTCACAGAACCGGGAAATCTCCAGGGATCCTTAGGCGACGCTGAAATCGAGCTGCAAAGTCTTCCACCCCGAATTGGAAACCCCCCCGCAAACTGCCAATCCAACACCGAAACTAATGCGCACAAGAGTTTCTCCGGGTCAAATTTCTCGCTACGACGAGCTAACGAGAAGTTCCAACTGCACTGCTCCTTTGTATGCAGAATCAAACCAATTTCGCAAAAATTTCGCGAAGCCCTCGCTCTCCTTCAATCAACAGATGCTAAAAGTCCCTCGTCGAGAAAAAGCCAAATGCGTTGCTGCCAAAGTTTGCAAAGACACAATTCCACAACACTGCCCAGAGCTCTGCAGGTTGCTCACACGTGGCCCGTGACGTGGCGTCGCGCCACGCTTAGGTGGACTTGCCACTTGGCGGCTCCTGAGGGGAGGATGGCAGGCTTCGAAAGGGGGTTTGTCGCAGATGCTTGGCCACTGAGAAGTGCCTTGGACCTGATGTGAATAGTTTAACACACTACTTTATTTTTGCTTTTTCTTAGTGGATTGTGGGCTTTTATCGTCAATGTCTTAAATTTGTCTTGTCTTTTTTGGATTTTGTGGGGGTGATGTTTTTCCTTGATTGGATTGTCGCTATGAGAATTCTTTTAATCTTCTGTATGTGTTTTTTCTTCCATCGTTTTGACATCTTCTTGCTGGTTTCTTTTCAAACATTCCACGATGTTTTTACTTGGTTGATGAAGGTAATAACATTTGATATGTTATTAATTGATTTTTTATGAGACTGGTTTTTTTCAAAATGCATTAAGAATTCAATCATTTAACTATATAA
This sequence comes from Physcomitrium patens, assembly GCF_059467195.1. Lineage (NCBI taxonomy): Eukaryota > Viridiplantae > Streptophyta > Bryopsida > Funariales > Funariaceae > Physcomitrium > Physcomitrium patens. The sequence continues at coordinate 18,096,598 of NC_143415.1, read as the reverse complement.
ATTCTAGACACACACACATACATATATATATCATAAGTAAAACTTTCTATTGTTCATGTAATTATTTTTTTTGCTATGCTATTTTTATTTTTATTTTTTATTAAACATAAATTATAGAAATCACCTTTTATAATATTAGAAAGCATTTCTAGTTGTAAATTGGCACAAGTGGATCATTAATATTATGATGCAAAATTTATAAACTTGGCTTTATAAACTTTGTCTCATTTGGTTTCAAAAAATATATAATACAAGTATTCAAAAAACAATAAAAGATGAAATTTAGTTTCAAAAAATATATAATACAAGTATTCAAAAAACAAGAAAAGATGAAATTTAGTTTCAAAAAATATATAATATAAGTATGTAATATAGAAGACTAAAATCCACTTTAAGATTTAAATTTTAGAAAAAATATCATATATATATCCTTCAGATATGTTAAAATATCAAAAATATCCATATATTCTTAATAATAGTAAATATATCTCCTACTTTTGTCATAATATCAAATCTACTATTGCATGTCATAAGCTATCACAATTGTATTTTTTTAAGTACAACTAAGGCTCAAATTATAAGCCTATAGAATTTATCACAACCCTTTCTACACTTTTTGGCTATTAAAAAACTTGCCTCTTTTTATTCTTGGCAATGTATAGGTATAGAGATATGTATTCATGAAAAATACTCATTGCACCAAATAATCTCCATATCAAGTATATCAATTTGATAGCAATACACAATTAAGGATCATCACATAGGATTTTGCCATCAACAAAGACCTAAGGAATGAAGCAACAGAGGAAATAGAACAAATCCATTGCTCACTTGTATACATGCTAAATTGCTTGCTTCAACAACTAAAGTTACAATTGTGAATTCATTTAGAGTACCTACAATATCAATCAAAGAGTTGGTTAATAAAAGCATGTTAGTAGTAAATTACAAAGCTCCATATACCAATGAGGTTGAGTTGTCTATAACAAAGTCACCTAATATCAACTCCAATTTTGAATTAGAAAATTGGATATCAAAGTTGACTAAACTATTTGATATTAGTTTCATTGTTTGTACCACTTGCAATCAGTTTGCTACAAAATAATAAATTTTTTTAGGAAATGGAATAAATTAGAGTCTATTTGGTAAAAAAATGATTTAATTATAAGAAGCTTCATTTGAATTTGACTCCATTACACAAGAACTCCAACTCTAGTTGATTCTCTAAGAATAATGCTGAATTATAGGAAGCAAACAAAAAAATTATAGAATACAATAACAATTTGAATTTTCTTATTATTGTTTAAGTTTATTAAATATTGGATATTTATATCAAAGTGGGTGCATGTATATCCATCATTTTGTGGATAAGCTAATCTTTGTCACTACTATTAGAGAAGATGTCAATATTATAGAAATGCTCATAGAAGATAGCTACAAAGCCACCACTACTATCTCCTATCTTGAACCTCCTAAAGTGGAGATTATCCCATCTTTTCAATCATTATAATTCCACCCAAAAACTTCTATTATCAATGAGCTAAGCTATCAGGATAATTTCACAAGCAATTATAAGAAAAAGAATCTTTGATCTTTGGTATTTGATTTTACATAGTTTGAATATCGTGCAAGAAGCTATGGTATTATAATCGATCATAACAACATGGCCGGATTTTGTCACTGATATACATATTTACCTAGATAAAAAGTATTAGATTAAAAAAAAAATATGGATAGATTTGATATTATCTTGTAGTTAAGCTTCTTAAAAGCTTTATAGATATATATTTGATTTCATACATATTTGTAGTTGATTAGTAGGTTATAAACTTGGTCAATAAACTAGCCATATGTTGGTAGCTTATTATATAAGCTAATAATGTGGCGTGCATATAAGAAACTTATCTTGCAAGTTAAAACATGTGTTTTACAAAGTCAACATATGTTAGTAGTCTTATAGTACATGACCATGTAGCTCGTAGTTAGATAGTATATATAGAAGTAAAAGTGAAGCTTTCTTCACTCTTGCCAATGCCTTCTTAGTCTTTAGTCTTATTTCAAGATTTTTTACTCTTCTTATCTTTAACAATAGCTATTTTAATTCAATATATTACCATCTTTGAATGACTTTCTAGTCTTTTTAAGTGAAAAAAAATATATATTGAGTTTCATCTTTTTTTAAGATTCATATCCTTGATAGTTTGATAAGAGTCTTAATCCATTATTTTTATTTTCTTTTAGAAGTAAATAGATTATTTTACTTCTATTGTTGTATTTGAAAGTTGAAGACCACCTACCTTTAAACTAACTTATAGTTTTTTATTACTAATTTTTTTCTTTAAAAAAATTGAATTACCTTTTTTTATAGAAATTTTCAATTGATATTTAAGATTATAGATTATATTCCTTTAATTTAATATTTTGAATTTTTTCAAGTTGTTTATAGAAGAAAAAATTACAAATACTATTCTTAGTAGAAATAAGATTAGATTTGCAACTATTGTAGATCTTTACAAGCTTATCAACACTTTTAGCATAAAAATCTCATGTATTTTTAATGTGAATCATAGAAGTACTATTCTTATGTCCATGAAAGTAGTCAATAATGAAATTCAAAGTCTGCACTAAAAAGTTGTGCAGTCAAGAAAAGCAAGTAGATCAAGTTCACAATTGAAAACAAAGAATCTTATTATTATAAGTATAAGGGAGGCAATGATAAGCATGTAAAAGAAGTTTGATGGTATAAATTCAAAGTTTTGAGAATTTTTACAACAAATAAAGTTTTATCTAAAGTTATATTTTTCTTATTACCTTGATAGATCTATTCAAGTCGGATTCATAAGATGACTTTTTTCTAAGATTACTCTTTCTTAGTTTGCACTTTTGGTGGAAAAAGATTTCTAATTATTCTATGATTTGAATTCATTCTTAAAAGTTGTTATGACTACATTTGGAGAAAGTGATCAAGAAAGTGTATCAGAGACCAAGTTTGTATTTCTATGATAAGAATCACATTCAACTACTATACATGTTGCTAAATTCTAAAATTTTGCTTATAATGTAGATTGAAATGACAAAGTCCATATTAATCAATTTTGATATAGAACAAAAGATAATATTAAAGATTTACTATTAATAATACCAGAAAAAAATTTATTAGAGTAATTTATTGCTCAAGCCAATGCATGTAATAATCAAAACTTTAAAAGATGGTAACAAAAATGATTTGATTAGGAGGTAAAAATGAAGCTATAGTGATATCTTTTAAGTTTTTGGAAGCTTATTCATCTAAGTCAAAGCTTATATAAATTGACACGGTACATTTTAAATCTCTTATTAAGTAAAAAAATACTTGTTGTTGTTAAGAAGATTAATACTTGTATTATAGAAAATCTAAGCATACTTGTTGTTCTTGTTGTATTCAAGTTTCACTATACCAAAGCAATTGAATTAATAGAGGTGGATTCGAACACGGGGAAAGACTGGTTATATAAATTGGGTTTGTTAGTGTCACAATTGACTGTACTCGAGCTATTTGAAATCAATTATCAAACTACAAAACACCAAGGCTTACTACTTCCATCTTAATTCAACACATAATCCATTCTATGACTATCAATTCAACAATACTTCCATATTCTTATCCGTTCATCTCCCACTTACTCTCTTTGTAGTTTATATATATTCAATTACTAATCTCTTGCTTACCTATTATATTCAGTTTTTCAATTCATCACACAAAATTCAATATTCTGGCTTACGACTCTTATAGTCTAGCACTGTAGACTAACTTCTCAGTATTCAGAAACTATCCATTACTTGTCAACAATAAAGAAACAAAAAGATGTAGGACCAAGCTTGCCCCAGCTTATGACTCTCACAGTCTAGCCCTTCGGCTTACGACTCTCACAATCTGGCCCCCCAGCTTACGACTCTCATAGTCTGGCCCCTCGACTTACGACTCTCACAATCTAGCCCCGATCTCTCTTTTCTCAACCTCTTTATTCTACCAAAAGATGGACCGTTGGCCAACAGATTCCAAAGGTTATGACCCTTTGAATTCTTAACCATTTGTTCCAGTAACAACCTACTATTACCAACTAAACTGCCTAACTATAAGTCTAATTCTCAAGGTTGTTAATAACCAACCAGTAACTTAGCACAAAATTTATTTACATATTCTACAATACTATTCAACACTATCTAAAAAAGCAATGCAATCAAAAAATAAAGATCATGGTTGCCAAAGAAGACAAGGTATCAAAAAATAAGTTTTTCTACCTATAATAGAAACCATGTGGCTAAAATCTTACATAATACTTAGTGAAGTTCCTATTCTTATTTTAGATTCTTCATCTTATTTCATAATAGAAGTTTATTTAGGACCAAAAAATCACAAAGCCTTTGCCTTGTTAGACTTAAGAGCCTCAACTTGTTTTACAAATAAAGACTTTATAAAAAAATAAGAAATATATTTAATTAAAAAAAATAAACTTATGTATGTAGAAGTTATAATTAGTCCTTATTGTCTTTTGGAAATATTATTCATAAGACTATTCTTTTAAAAGTAGTAATTAAAGATTATAATAGCATAATAATATTTAATGTCATAAAATCTCCTTTTGATTTAGTTATTTTAGTATTATAAATATTAAAAAAATATAATCCTCAAATAAATTGATTTTTTTATAATATTAATTTTTTTTTAAATTTAATTCAAAATTTTATTATTTAAGTACAAATATAGAAGTTTAGTACATCAAAATCCTTACTAATAAGAGCCAAAACTTTCATACATGTAACAAAAGAAGGGTCATCTTTTATTATATATGCCATACCTATTTCTGATGGCGGAAAGATGTCAAGCAGTATTTTTAGTTAGTATCAAGATTTTCAAGATATTTTTCAAAAGAAAAATACAGATATTCTTTTAGAGCATTGATCCTATGATTGTTCAAATAATCATCAAGAAGGAGCTCAACGACCATATGGACCAATCTTCAACTTATTAAAAAATAAATTGAATATATTAAAAGTGTGCATTGATGAAAATTTAGCTAAGAACTTCATAGACCATTCAATTTCTCTAAGAAGAGCAGTTATCTTATTTGTCAAGAAAAAAGATGGATCTTTATGGATGTGCATATTCTATCAAGAATTTAACAAGATCACCATGAAAAAAAAATATCCTTTATCTTTGATTTCAACATTTTTTAACCAATTCAATCAAACAAAGATCTATACAAGAATAGAACTACAAGGTACATAGAATTTGGTCCACATTAAAAAAAAGTGATGAATAAAAGATTGCATTTTGAACCAAATATGGGCATTTTGAATATAATGTCATGCCTTTTGAACTCACAATTGTACCATTTGTTATTTTACATCTTATAAATAATATATTTTTTTGAATTTCTTAATAATTTTATCATCCATTATTCAAATGATATTTTAATCTACTATAAGAATATAAAAGAATATGAACCTTATATTTGTCATATACTGTAAATTTTTTAAAATGCAAGATTATATGCCAAGAAAGAAAAGTATGTACTTTATACTATTCAAATTGACTTCTAAGCACATTATTTCTAACAAAGGTCTTATGATGGATTCTAAGAAGATTCAAGCTATTATGGATTCAAAGATTTCAAAAACAATAAGAAATGTGCAATACTTTTTTTCATAGACATGTATATTTACTCTAATATTTATCTATATAATTAAGTTGAAATATCTGAAAGTAAATTTATTTCATAATATATTTTAGAAAAGCTTCTTAGAAGCATTTTAGATGCTTCTTTGATTTTATATGTATTTGTAGTTGATTAATAGGTTAGAAGCTTGATGAAGAAGTTAATTATGTATTAATAGCTTGTGAAGTAAACTAATTATGTGGCATACATGTAAAAAACTTATCTTACAAGTTAAGATACATGTCTTACAAAGTCAACACATTTTGAAGGTCATATAGGACATTGCTACATAGCTCCTAATTAAGAATATATATGGAAGTAAGAATAAAGCCTTCATCACTCTTATCAATGCCTTTCTAGTCTTTAATCTTTTTTTTAAGACTTTTTAGTTTTCTCATCTTTGGCAATAGCCATTCTAGTTTAATATTATATCATCTTTGAGTGATTTTTTAGTCTTTTTGAATGATACAAGAAAATATTTACACTTAAGTTTTTTGAGTTTTATATCTTTAATAGTTTGATAAGAGTGTTAACTCATTATTCTTATCTTATTTTAGAAGTGAGTGAATTATTCTACTTCTATTTTTTTATTTTAAATATTAAAAATTATCCACATTTAAACAATATAATTAATTTTTTAATACTAATATTATCTCTAAATAAAGAAAATTATTCTTCTTTGTAGAAATTTTCATTTGATATTAGAAGTTACAAATTATCCTCCTCTAATTGGACTTATAGATTTATTAAATTGTTTGAAATAGAAGAAAAAATTATAGATGCTACATTTGATGGAAGTAATGATAGATTTGCAACTATTGCTGATCTTCATGAACTTTTCAATATTCTTAGGGTGGAAATTTCATGCATTACAAGCGTCAACTATAAAAACACTAATCTTATGCCTATTGAAGAAGTTTAGAGACTACATCAAAAAATTGTGGAATTAAAAGAAGCAAGTCAATTGACTTCACAACTAAATCCACAAAATTTTGCTTCTATAAATATGATAAGGAGATATCCGCAACAAAGGATTTGAAGCCATATATGACCAAATATTTGAAAAGGCGTTAGCTAGTTCTATTTATACCTTATTCTATCACTTAAGATTTTCTAGAATGTTCTTAAGTAGTAGAATTCATTTAGATAACTGCCTTAAATTCCTTCTAAAAAGTTCTATGGTAAGCTTCATCTACATAACTACCCTAAGTCTTTTCTAAAAGGTTCTATAGTAGGCTCCACTTAAATAATTACCTTAAACACTTTCTAGAATGTTCTATTGTGGATCCTACTTGGTCCACTGATTCAATCCCTATTCTAAAAAGTTTCATAGTTCTAAATATCTTATCTATACCTTTTATAGTTAATCTCCTTCTACTAATGTTAAATGTCCTTGTTTTGCTTTCAATAATATCTCTGAATTATTTCTTGGCAATAGAAGAGATCTTGTGCAAGTTCCTATGTTGTATTGTGAATGGGACAACCTTTTTAAAGAACTTTGTATGAACGTTGTGGATGTCCACTACCATGGAAAAAGTAGAGATGCTCCAAAATACTATCTACTTCATATTCTTGTTGGTCATCAACTACAATTGGTGGTGGTGGTGGTAGTTGATGTCGATCTAGAAAGTGCTTTGGATGGATATAAAATTTCTTCAGTTGCAAAATATAGAAGATTGGATGGATGTGAATATGTGGTAGAAGCTTGATGCAATATGTAACATCAAAATCATTGTAGAAATATACAAAGGTCCGAGCCATTGAAATACTAGTTTACGGATTTGGATTGATGTAACAAGTAGCAAATTGGCATTGGAAAATAACACTTGATCACTCTCTCCAAAAGTCTTGTGTTGTCAATGGTTATCTAAGTCAAAGCAAGAATCAAAGCAAGAGTATGCTTTAGATAGATATATGATCGCTCTTTATATTGAAGTTGGATTCAATATGCACAAAACCTTCTTAAATTTCTCTTTGAGTATTTACAAAACTATGTTTGTAATAAACCAAAAAACTTGAAGTTTAAAATTTCATATTCCAAGATCTAGCTATTAAAATAAGCTTAAAATTTGAGAGTACAAAACTTACACCTTTGGTCATTACCACACAAATTTTCAACTACAAATTTATTATTCATTGTCTGATATGACCAAACCATTAATAGGTACTTTTGAAAGTCAAAACCAAACCGGAAACTTAACATTTGCTGATTATTTGTAAAAATTATCAAATACATCTTTTTCACCTTTATATATGTATGCATCAATAGTATGATTCAATATAGCTTCTTCCATTAATTGCCTCTTTTGTTTAATACTGCCAATAATGACATCATAGAATTATTTCTTGACAATTCCTAAAATTTCTTGCAATGTAAATTCAACCTTAGCATTGAGCACATATTTTTCAAGCACTTTCTTTAAATCTGTTGCTGCTTCAATATCAAAGAGTAGTTTATAAGTTGTCAATTTACCTTTATCTTTCATCTCCTTTATTTTTTCTTTTGATATTGTTGAAGTATCTTTTGTGGGCAATTCTTGTGAAGCCATTGCATGAGCCTTATCTCCTCAAGTTTGCCTCTTAGAAGAATTTCCTTCTCTTGAATCATCAAAATTTCCTCTCTTCTTTTCTTCTATTAAAGCTTCATGTTGGCTTTTAGCAATATATGGATGTATTGATAAAGCTTCTACAAGATCTTTTCAATTTGTAGCACCACAAATTATTGCAGGAGTTCTCAATAAAGCTTCTTGTCGCATCTTCACTTTTTATACTGTAGAAATGATAGAAGATCAAAGTCTACTTGGTTAAATATTTCTAACAAAATTTTGTCTACTATCATTATCCACCCTAGTTCCATAACTTGCAACTTTTATTGTTGCAATTCCATGTGTTACCAAATAATCTTTAACCAATGCTTTCATGCCTCCTTTACCAAAGTTGGTTTGGAAAAGATCATCACTATCTTTCAATACAATCTTTCCATCTTTTCAATAAATAATACCTTGTTGTACCATCTCATTGAATTCATGACAATCTTTTCGAGAATCAAAATCATCATCACACCAAATACATCTTTACGCATATCCTTGTTTAAAAGTAGCATTTAAACTTATTATCAAAGTCTTCTCTTTGAGCCTTACAAGTTTGATTTAAAGATCTTGCATCCCTCGTACGATCTTATCAAGTTCCATATCTTCTTTCTTTGGCGTAGTCAATGGAAGTTGGACAATAGGCACAGTCAATCGTGTAGTAGAAATTGGGATCTTTGGTACTTGTACCATTCTTCGAGTACCAAACCTATCTTTTCTCTTTTTTTTTTTTTGGCAAGTAATCTAATAGTATCTTCAACTGTTCTCCACTTAGTTGTCAATCCTTCTTCTTCTTCCTTGTCTTCAAAAAGACCTTCTAACTTCTCTTATAATTCTCTATCAGTAGCTTGAAGAAACAATTCAACTTTGTTTGGTCCCAATATTAACTTTTTCATTTTCGATAATCAAAAAAATTACCTTTCAAATTCTTTTAATAATTCTATAGCTTGCAAATTTTTGTTAAGTCGCTCAATCCATTGTAAGAATGATTTCTTGATAACTCAATCAATATCCTCCAAAATATATTCATCCTTCAACTCATGTAAAAATACCTCCCATGAACTTCCAAATTGTCCCATAATAGACCTTATATGTTATCTTATCTCTGATATTATAGCAAGCTCAAATAATTGAATCATCTCCTTTTTAGAAACGTGATTCAATTCTATTTTCCACACATAACATCTTAAATATTTAGAAATATCCCTTCCATCAAATTGATCAATCTTGTTAACCACTGCTTATAATACTTTGGTTGCCAAAGTCTCTTTGCAATTATTGCCTTGTTGCTATTGCATAAATAATATAAATGCTTAAATTTTTTTTTCAGTGTTTGGATCAAAATATATACTTTTTTCACTAGTAGAAATTCCACTTGAAGTTGTGCTTGAAGATCCACTTAAAGTTCCACCCAAAATTCCATCTGAAAGTCCAAATTCAACCTTCTCATCTTCTTGTGCCATCAATTTCAAATAACCACAAATACAATGCAATACCTTCCATCCCAAACTTTCATGTCGAATTCACCACTTATGTCGTATTACATGTTGTTGTGCTCAAGAATGTACCGAGCACCTAGTTGTGTAAGGTGAGATTGTATTTTATAAGTAGCCAAGAAATCCTAATAGGTTTTGCCTATACAAGAAGAATATAATCAGAATTTCAATTCAAAAGTATTAATAACAATCTTCTTAGTAGTCTTAATAATACATAAATTCTAATTATCTTGTTACTTTAATAATTAAGCAAATTAGATTTTTCTAGTAAGTTCCAATCCTAATCAGTGAGTTTTAATAAGCTATAACATCCAATCCGACTAACTACTTGATCTAGAATTTTGCATACTATTTTCAATGTAAGTCTTCTATATGCTCAAGAATTTTTAGGCCAATCCAACTTATTGATTATGAAAAAACCTCCAAAAATTGCACTAATGTCACTTGGCCGCCAACTTGAAATGTGAAGCAGAAATTCCAACAATTATTTCTTCCTTTCCAACCGTTAACTTTGTCTCAAAATTGGTGTGTAGATTGATCTTCAAGTCTTTCAACGCCATGCCAATTTTCACCTTAATCCGATTGATAGATTTTCAAATATCATAGAAATCCTACCCAACCTCAAACTGCCACCTTCCGAAATCCTCTTGCACTAAAAACTAGATATCTCTAAACCACGCTATTAGATTATTTTTAAAAAAATTTACAAACTTAGCACACCTAATAATCCAAAAAAATTCAAAATTTCAACCATAGGTGTTACACCAATTATACAAACTAGCCAAAATTGCTACTCCTAATTATATATTATAAAATCCAAATCATTGATACAAACCTTGACTTTGAACAATAATTTCTAGGTCTTAAAGAACCCTCTAATAACAATCTTTATGCTTTTAAAAAGAAATTCAAGCTAACTCTCAAACCTTATCCTCCGATCTTCGAATGAATCCCTAATTTACCCTCGGCAGTCGTTTTAGTGACCAAAGGTCTAATTTCAACATTGTCTCACAAATGGTCGACCTCTGGGTATCAATCTTACTTATCCAAAAGATTTTTTAGTCCAATTCTATCCTTAACTTGACCTTGGTATCAATCATATCAACCATTTATCTCTTCTATCTTGATTTTATCAATTTATGGTCTTTCTAAGGTAGTAAAAGAGTCTCTACAACCTAGAAGGTAAAATTACTAACTAACTTTCAACCTACTAACTATTAAGATAAAAAAATAACCTAAGAAGCTTTAATAAAAGCCATGTTTAGATACCTCAAATTATAATTGAATTAAGATAATTATATATTAATTAGAAATTCAATTTTGATTATAATTTCACTATATAGTTGTATTACATCATGACAACAGATGCCATCGAACTTTTTTAGAAAGGTGATCTTTGGCTCTTTTGCTATTATTGTTGTTAGATCATTGCCTTGAGTAGATGTACCTCTCATGTTTGTTGAAATAGATATAGTCATTTGAAAATTTGGAATCTCTATTGCCATTTGATGTGGTGGTTGAGACACTCCAGCTCCTTTACTATTATATATGATCATATATAGTTCTTCATTCTGCTTTGTCAAAGTCTCTATTCTAATCATCAATGTTTCAAGAGTATTAATAATAGAATCTAATTTGATTTCTTTAGAATCTATCATATTGACTTTTCTATCTTCTACCATAGAAAATCAAAGAAACACATACATTTCAAGAAAAAAAAAATCTAATTTATGGTATAAAAAAAACCAAAAGAATATTTAAAAAAGAACAATATTAGTCTAAGAGAGGATAATTTGTAACCTCTAAAATTCTATAGTACTTCCAAAAAGAAGAGTAATCTACTCTCTATGAAGAAAGACTAAGCTTCTAATATTATTTTATGATAGTCTCGATAAACTGTTAGAGACCATGTATAAGATTAAGATTCAAGTCTAAGAAATAGAGTTAGCTTGACATTAAAACAATAACTAAATACAAGGTAAGAAACTCTTGACTAGACCACATGAAGTAAGTTGTCAAGACTAAAAATCCCCTCAACATCAACTCATATATATATATATATATATATATATATATATATTAGGTCCTAAGAAGCTTCTTCAGAAGTTTTTATGAGGCTTGGGAACAAAACAAGCCTAAGATCTTTCTTCAGTAACTTCCTAAATCATCTACAGCTTCATAGAACCTTCTAGGATCTCCTATGATCTTCTAAAATTTTCTAAGAATCTATTAGAATCTTCTAGAATCTTCTTAGAACCTATTAGAACCTTCTAGAGCTTTCTTAGAACCTATTAGAATCTTTTAGAACCTTCTAAAACTTTCTAGGATTTATAAGAATCTTCTTAGAATCTTCTAAAACTTCCTAGAATCTTTTCAAATCTTCTTCAGTTATATGTCTGTAAAAAGAGCCACAATCTACAAGCACTTTATATAGTTGTCCTCTTAATAGTCTTGTTAGATGCACCAGTCGATTCTTTTTATAATTGTTTAAGGTGATGCCATTTGTCTCTAAGAGATAATAGCTATTCTTAGTACTAGCTCTCAGTGCCTTTATTGTGGAGCGGTATTTTCTTGCTTTGTCTCATTATCAACTTGATAAATTTTAAGACTATGAACCTGCCTTATCTTTTTGATACTTGAATTTTGACGTTTATCTGCCATATCTTCCATATTATAATTTTTTGTTAGATTCCACTATTGTGATGCCTTCTCACCTCCTAATTGACTTTTTAAGAATAGCTTCTAATAGCTTTAAGACAGTATCTAGTGTGACCACAACAATTCACTTTGGACTAATTAATGACGATTGTTACACTACCAAGACTAAACAATCTAATACTCACTCTAATATCAATAAAACATGATCAATATATTTCAAAAATCCAAGATCCTTCAAATCTATAGCAACATAAAGCCTCATCACAAAATATAACAAAATAGACTAGAACAAAATTGAATAGAATTAAAAAAAAATTAATTAGAATATGACATGAAAGATAAAATTGAATAAATATAAATAGAATAGAAGAGACTTCAACAAAAAGATGCAAAATCAAAATTTACTAAGAAAAAGGGTTTGAATCCATACGTGACCAAATGCTCCAAAAGGCCCTAGCCATTCCTATTTATACCTTACTCTATCACTCTCAACTTTCTAATATATTCCTAAGTAATAGAGCTTACTTAGATAACCACCTTAAATTCTTTCTAAAAAGTTCTATAGTGAGCCTCACTTAGATAACCAGACTAAGCCTTTTTCTAAAAGATTCTATGGTAGGCCCTATCTAAACAACCGCCCTAAACACTTTCTAGAATATTCTACAGTGGGTCCTAACTGTTCTACTAATCCAACTTCAATTCTAAAAAGTTCCATGGTTCTAATTATCTATTCTTATATAAATATCTTGTCTATACCTTATCACAAATTAGGATTTGAGTTCTTAAGTGAAGAAAAATCTTTAGCTTAATATTCTTGTAAAGTCAAATCTTATAAGTGATTTTGAGAGTAAGAGAATTTGTTGCAAGGATTTGTTTGACTATGGTATTTTAGTCATTTTAATAAAGCTTTAGGATTTCTCTTATTTTCACATTTTCACTCTAAGATTCCTCTTTTGTTGTGTGAAAGATAGCTTGACCTAATTTAATATAAATTTCTAATTTTTTCTTGAAAGTATATTGGATGTATATTTGTATTTGATTTAAATTACATATTTTATGATTGGTTGAAAGCATTCAATTTGTTGTATGTAATAATCTTTATTTACACAACATCTTATATCAAAAGAAGAAAATAAATCTTTTAAACAACAAATAATGATTCTCTTAAAGTCAAAGCATTTTTATCTTTAAGCAATGAAATCAACATTGACTATTGATTTAATTTTTTTCAAGCAAGTTCTATTGAGTATGTCCTCTGATTTTCATGTTCATGATATTAAGAATAATTCTTTTAAGTCTCATGATACTACTAAGTTTGAGTTTAAAAATAATTTATTAAAGAAACACAATAAGTAAGACTTAAGTAAGTAAAAATCAATAAGGCTAGATACAAGAAAAATATGGAATGAGATACCTTTCACTTCCAACACCTTTTACTTATAGGTAGAATATACATCCATTGTGGCTCAACTTTATTCTCATTCATCTTTACTTCATCCAATTGAATCCTAAATTCCACTTAACCTAGCGACCACTCCAAACCCTAGCTGCCATTTAACCTAGCCGCCATTATAAATTCTAGCCGCCACCTTGATAACTTTCTTATTATCTTTTGTTGTCCTTTAATCATTAGCAACTTACATTAGATAATATCTTTTATTTATCCGACATTTAATTTATCTCTCATTTTGCTATTGATTAAAGGTTTCTAATCCTAATGCCTTTGTTAATTTGTAATGTCTATCCTTCACCAATGCTTTTGTAAGCAAATCAGCAAGCATATCTTCTATTGCATAATACTTCATGTCAATCACTCCCATTTCAATCTTTTCTCATATGAAGTGATGTTGAATGTCAATGTAATTTATCTTTGAATGATGCTTTGGATTCTTTGTAAAGTTAAGGTATCTTTGGTTGTCACACTTCATTGGAATTGATTCCAATTGCACAAGTCCAATGTCTTCTAAAACTTGTCTTAGCCATATTGCATCCATTGCACTATGACTTCCTACTATGTACTCTGCATCTATTTTTGACCTTGTAAATATTGGTTGTCTCTTATAATTCCAAGAAATTTCTCCTATTCCAACAAAGAATACATATCCCATTGTTGACCTTCTATCATTTACATCTCTAACCCAATCCGCATCACAATAACCATACAATGCAATATTAACACCTCCAAGATACAATTTGAAGTTCAAAGTACCTTTTAAGTACCTCATGATCCTCTTAATGGTTGCCTAATGGATTGGTCCAACCTTTGATATGCGTTGACTTACACCACTCACCGCATATGCAAGATCTATCCTTATACCAACCATTGCATACATAAGTGAGCTTACTGCTACCTTGTATGGAACATCTTTCATTTTATCTTCAACTTCAATAAATTCCTCATCTGTGAGCTTCATCAACTTTATATTGGCCTCCAATAGTGTTTCAATAGGCTTGTACTCCTTTATATTGAATCATTTCAATACTTCTTCAATATACTTCTTTTGGCTCAATGTAATGATCTTTTTAGCTCGATCTCTCAAAAAATCCACTCTTAAGCAATAGTAGAGCTCTCCTAAATCACTCATCTCAAATTCTTTTGCTAGCTTTGCCTTCAACAAATCCATCTTTTTCAAGTTATTAGTCAAGATGATTAAATCATCAATATAGAGAATAACAATCAGCAAGAAGACTTTTGACTGCATCACATATATGAAATGATCAGCATCGCTTTTCACAAATCTTCATTCACAAAGAATGTGTCGATGCATTGGTACTATGTTCTTGTTGATTGCTTGAGTCCATACAAAGATTTCTTCAACTTAAAAACAAGGTGTTGCTTGCCTTCTTCAACAAATCCTTAAGGTTGATCCATGTAGATGTCTTCTTCCAACTTTTCATTCAAAAAAGCTGTCTTCATATCCATTTGATGTATTTCCAAGTCCATTACAATCCCAACTATCACAATGGTTCTAATGGTGGTGAATTTGGCCACGGAAGCAAATGTCTCATTAATATCAATACTAGTAACTTATGACTAGCCTTTGGCAATTAATCTTATCTTATACCTCACAACATTATCCATTGCATCCCTCTTTATTCTAAACACCCACTTACAACCAATTAAAGCTTGATTTGATAGAAGTTGAGTCAATTTCCATGTTCTATTGTCCATAAGTGATTGATACTCTTTTTCCATGGCTTTTTCTTACTTCAAAGCATTTGTGGACTTCATTGCATCACACAAATTCAATGGATCAGCAAGAAGTGCAACATTGGCATATTCTTCACTTATTTAAAGAAAGATGTGATTATTCCATCATTCACCACGTTGTTTTCTATCTCTCAAAGAATATCTCTTTTCATTTGAAGAAGACTCGACTTATTGTATTCTATGGTCTCCTCCAATCTTCTTTTCTTTTGTAGATAGTCTTTTTTCACTCAAAGGTTGATAATCCTCATCACCATCATCATCAATATCTTCATACTTTTCATTGCTAATCTTAGCAATTTTAAAGGCGTTATTCTCTGCCTTCTTTGCCTCTTCATCTTCATTTCTACCTTTAAAACCATCATTGTCTTTATTTTCTTCTTTCTTTGTTAAATTTGAAGATGTGTCTACAAAAACACTATTACTTCCACTTGGACACATCTCTAAGTGCTCACAAGCACTTTTGTGTTCCAAAAATTCAATATCACGACTTTTGATGATATTTTTGGTCTCCAAATACATGAGCCTATAAGTCTTTGTATCTTCATAATATCCAATAAATATACATTTTGTACCTTTTGCATCAAATTTTGATCTCATACAATCTGATGTCTTTGTATATGCTATGCATCTAAAAGTCCTCATGTGTGAAACACAAGGTTTCCTCCCACTCCAAGCTTCTTTAAGAGTTTTTTGATGTAAGTGGACTTGTAAGGCACCTATTTCTTATATACACTATAGTTATCATGGCTTCCGTCCAATGCTCAAATCCAAGGTTATGTACATGTATCATATTCTTTGCTATCTCTATAATCGTGTAATTTTCTCTTTCAACAACTCTATTTTGTTATGGATTCTAAGGAGTGGAAGTTTATCTTGCAATACCATGCATCTTCAAGAAATCATTGAATTTCTTTGACATATACTCACCTCCATTGTCCATACGTAATGTCTTGATTTTGCACTCAAATGGCTTCTCCACAAGTGCCTTAAACTCCTTAAACCTTGTGAAATACTCACTCTTTGCTTTGAGGATGAAAAATCCACACCTTGTCTAAAAAATCATCAATGAATGTCATAAATTACCTTACACCTCTTATTGATGGCATTCTCATAGGTCTACAAACATCAAAATGGACTATCTCCAACAACTTGGTTGCATGTGTTGCAACTCCACTTGAAAATGTAGTACTTTATTATTTTCCTTGAATACAACCTTCACAAGCAAGTGTCATAGCATTGTAGCTTATATGACTAAGATTTAAGCCACTTACTATGGATTGGAGCTCCTTCATGCTCTTGACATTCAAATGACTAAGGTATCGATGCCAAATACCAAACTTGTCTGGATCTTGAGGAAATTCAACAAATACCGCCACTTCAATTGTATTTACCTTCTCACGCTTGATGAAGTAGAGGTTGCTATTTCTAAAGTCCTTTGTAACATCATCTCCTTCCAATGTCTTCACAAAATACCTATTCTTATCAAATTATACTTTACAACCATTGTGAAATAAGTTTACTTACTAAGAGGAGGTTTTTTTTTTTTTTATCTTTGGCACATGTAAGACGTCCTTCAATCTGATCCTCTTAATTTCGCCTTTCACAATAATTTCTACTATAATAGAGCCCATTCTAATAGCTTTTACTAAGCCATTTTTTTCCATGAGTATATTTGTTACTGAAATTTCTTCATAAGTAACAAATGAATAGTTATATAGAATCATATGTTTGGTGGCACCTAAATCAACAATCTTCTTGGACATGGTATCCATGGAAGTACCTTCACTTGCCATGAATGCATAATCATCACCTCCATATTCATCACGAGCATTATTTGTACTTTTTCTATATCTTTTTTTAGCCCTGTAGTAATTTCTAGCAAAATGACGTGATTTTCTACAAATGAAGTAAGTTCTTGCATTGCCATGTTGGTTAGAATAACTTCTCTTGCTTTGTCTTGAAAAGAGAGCCGAATCTTCACTTTGAGGCTCTTTTTCTTTCTTCTTGGTCAGTTCATGAGTAAGTCTTTCTATCACATAATCTATTGTGAGTTCTTTTAGTTTGATGGACTCTAATACCACAATGAGGTAGTTATAAGAATGAGGAAGGCTCATAAGCAAGGTCATGACAATATCACTCTCTTCTAAAGGCTTGTCAATAATTGAAAGTTGATTAGTAAGGGCCTTTATCTTATTGATATGAGCCATGAAGTCATCACCTTCTTCCATCTTCTAAGTGAATAATTTCTTCTTTGAGAAGATGATATTGAATAAGTTCTCACTCTCATATATATTGCAAAGGATCTTTCATGCTTCTGTTGGTCCTTTGCAAGAGATGATCTGAGAAAAGTTGGCTTCATCCAAATTGATTGCAATCATGCCAAAAGCCTTCTTTTCATGTCTTGTAAAGTCTTTCTTCTCCTTAGCATCAATATGCATTCTTGGAGGCTCTTCACTTTCATCTATAATGTTTCAAAGGTCCAAAGACGACAATAAAAGTTTAATTTTTACCTTCTAATGGTAAAAATTTTCACCTTTAAACTTCTCAATCACTCTCAAATCTTCAACCTCACTAGAAGCCATATCTAAGAATAGATCTATCAAAAAATATCAAGAAAAATATTCTCTATGTGCTTAAAATCACGAAAACAATTTTACATTAACAAAATCTCAAAATACCTTCTTGTGAGCAAATGATTGTTTTTTCACTCCAAACACTCCCAACTCAACTTTCAAAGCTTCTAACAAGTATGTGGACTCTAATCAGCTTTACTATCAAGTTTTCTAACTTATAAAATTCACTTTCTCACTAAAACTTTTGGAATACCAAAGATACTATTAAGGTCTTTGTATAAGGTCTTAATCACTCAATCCTAGGAATTAAGAACCTTCAATAGATGTTAGGAATCTATAAGGCCCAAATCAGAACCTCCACAAGCCAAAACACAAGATTAGATCATACAAATCCTAATATCAGCAAACACCATAAGATCTATTCTACACAAGAGCAACAACCAACAAATAACTTTAATTTACCTGAGAAGCACAATCAAGTGTTTGTGGGCCCATAATCTATTGAAGAAATACAATAAGCAAGACACAAGTAAGTAAAAATCAGCAAGGTTAGATACAAGAGAAGTATGGAATGAGATACCTCTCACTTCCAACATCCTTTACTTATACGTAGAATTTTCATCCATTGTGGCTCAACTTCATTCTCATTTATCCTTATTTCATCCAACTAAATCCTAGATTCTACTTAACCTATCCGCCACTTAACCTAGCCGCCATTATAAACCCTAGCTGACATCTTGGTAACTTTTCTATTATCTTTTATTACCCTTTAATCATTAGCAACTTACGTTAGCTAATATTTTTTATTCGTCTAACATTTATTTTATCATAATTTACTCTATTTCAAGGAAAAATTATACATTCTAAAAGATAAAGCATAATTATATATTCTTTAAGTTTATCATGACTTTCCAACAACTTGAAATTTTGAATATAACAAGACTTTGGAACTAATATCAAGAGATTTTTAGTGGCGTCAAATGTGGAAGATAGTCAAAGACTTTATATAATCATATGATATTTTTTTAACATTAAAAATTCCTTTTCATCAATCTTATAGACATCTTCAGCTATTACTTATTCCAAAACAATTATGATCTTTTTTTTCTATGGATTTTATCATGAATCTTTCAATTTCAAGTTTGTATGAATTTATACTTGTGATAGTAGATTGTTTTATCAAGATGGTACATGTTGTACCATATACAAAATCTATCACAAGTAAAAAAAATATCTAAGTTTTTTTTTGAAAATATCTATTGCTACTATAAATTATCCAAGGATATTATATTGGATAGAGGGACTCAATTTGTATCAAGATTTTGGTGAATCATTTTCAAGATTTTAAAAGTAGACATAAATCTATCTTTGATTTTTTATCCTCAAATTGATGGATAGATGGAGTAAGTAAACCAAGTTTTGAAGTAACATTTAAAGTATACCATCAACTACCAATAAGATGATTGGATAATTTTTTTATTATTGATAGAATTTTTATATAATAATATAATATTTTTTTATGTAACAAATATATTTTTTTACTAATTATAATTACCATCCATGACTTGATGCTTTTGACTTTTCAAAAATTGATAAGCTTGTGGTGAAAGATTTGGAAATTTTTTTATTTGAATTCTAAATAACAATGATAGTATCATTAAAAGAAACTCAAGAACAATAAAAGGCTAATGCATATGTATATTGCAAGGAGCAACATCAATTCCACATTGGCAATAAACTATAATTACTTCATTGTAATATCAAGACTAACCGCTTTTGTGAGAAGTTGGATTACCACAAGCTTGGACCATTTTCTATTAATAAATAAATCAATGTAGTTGCTTATCAATTATGTCTTCAAGAGTCTACAAAGATCCATCTTATATTTCACATGTCTCTTTTTAGATTATATAAGATAGTAAATATCTTGGGAAGAAGACAAATACCATGTCCTACTATAGAAGTAGATAATAATAAAGAGCTAGAGGTGGGAGAAATCTTAGACTCAAGATGGTGTTGAAATAAATTAGAGTATCTTGTTCATAGGCAAGGATATGGATAATGTTACAAACATATATTTACCTAGATAAGAAATGTTAGATAAAAAAAAAATGTAGATAGATTTGATATTATCTTAAGGTGAAGCTTCTTAAAAGCTTCATAGATACGTATTTGACATTATACATATTTTTAGTTGATTGGTAGGTTATGAACTTATCCAACAAGCTAGCCACATATTACATGCATTGGTAGCTTATAGTATAAGCTAATGATATGGTGTGTATATAAGAAACTTGCCTTGCAAGTTAACATATGTATCTTACAAAGTCAACACGTGTTGGAAGTCTCATAGAATATTGCCACATATTTCTTAGTTAGATAGTATATATAAAAACAAGAGTGAAGCTTTTTTCACTCTTGTCAATGTTTTTTTAGTTTTTATTCTTATTTCAAGATTTTTTTAATCTTTTTATCTTTAGCAATAGCCATTTTAGTTCAATATATTATCATCTTTGAATGATTTTTTAATCTTTTTGAATTACAAAAGGATGTATTGAGTTTCTTCTTTTTTTGAGATTCATGGCCTTGACAGATTTAAAGAGAATGAGTAAGATTAGTTACATGTTTCAATCACTTATAATGATATTGTTGCAAAAAGTACCATCATTGTGTAATCTAATAGAACTATTATTAGCTTCAATATCTTTGTTGAGGTTTAGTTCTATTGTGGTGATCACAATGCAACTTCCTCCTATATCATTAAGGTCCAAATTCTTTTCTTCTGAGATGCCACCTTGGCTATTATGGCTCTATAATATTGTAAGTGTTTCCGACAAGTATGTATCTCCACAATCAAGCATTATTAAGAATTAAGAGAAGCAAATTTTTTAATAGCCAAAAAATGCAGAAAGGATTGTGCCAAATTTTGTTCATCATGTAGTTGGAGCTTCATTATACATAAAAAATGAATAATTGTGATATCTTATTACATTTAAGGATAGATTTGATATTATCACAAAAGTGGGAGATATATTTGCTATTAGCAAAAATATAGGAATATTCTTGATATTTCAACATATTTGAGGAATATATAAGATATTATTTTTAAATTTAATACTTATATTTAATAAATATAATATTTTCTTTTATATATAAAATTTTATATTAGTATTAAGAAATTCACACAAAGTATAGATAATACACTCATTAACTTTATAGGATTGGTTAAATTTAAAAAAAAAAAAAAAAAAAAAAAAAAAAACTCTTTGCCCTTGTGGGTACATGCCCAACGAAACCCCAACGATGAATATCTCCGTCGACGAAAACGCGACGACGTTCATCGTCGAGGGCTAGAGAATCACGGTTTCAGGTTCGTTCTCATTCGGTGATAGGGCACGATGATGGTGCTCTTACACCGTGTGCAGTGGGACGGACCCAATTCCGCGTGGAATTGAAGCCGATGACGAGGGTGGCACTCTGAGTTTCGAAGATCCGAATTCTGCCGTAGCTGTTACTGGATCGCGCTCTCATTCGGTGTTTCCTCGATCTCGTTTTGCAACAATTTTGCTGCGATGGCGAATCTTGTGCGGCAACGACTCGGTGCTCTCCTGAGCCGACCTATTTCCAGCCCCTTGGGCCAGACTGCCCAGACTGGTGCTGCTTCAAAGCGCTTCTTCGCTTCCAAGTCTCACGCACACGACGATGCTGGTGAGCTTTCCTGAATCTACCGTGGTTTTCATCTCTTTAGAATTTTGGTTGATTCTAGAATGCCCTAAGTTGGCTAAGTTTTCGGTCTTCTTGGCTTTTCTTTTAGTTGAATATGGTGCTGTTTGATCAGTGACCGTGTGGTTAGGGTTATTGGGAGAAATCTCTATGTCTGATCGCAAGGTTTTGTCCGCGGGTTTTGATTTGCTGGATTCTTTTCTTTGAGTTTTGGTTGTAGTACTTGGCCCGGTAGATTACTACTTCTAGGGTTGAATTACTTCTATTTTTCTTTCATGCAATGATTGAGTTTATTTTGAGTCGCTTTTCCTTTCTTAGAGCGTTATCTGTCTTCCTTGAATGTGTGACCAGCTGTGTTGAGTTTTTATATGGTTGATGTGCTACTACATTAAAGTATCTGCATTAAAGTCGCGTTTGAGGCTAGGATTGCTTGGTTTCGAAGATGAATTTTCAACGGTTGAATATGTTTTATGGATTAGGCATGTCATGTGTCTTAATATGGACTACTGCATCTGAGAATTTTGCTAGAAGCGTCTGTCTATTGTTGAATCATTGATTCGTGTGCTCACTTTCTATTCGAGATATTACCTTTTGGTGATCTGTAGCAAGTAATTGATAAGGTGTACAGAGCACGGTTTCGTTGCGTCATTTTTCATAGAGCAAATTCGTTGCCACATGTATGTTTACCTTTGTACGTTTACTTAGTGTAAGTTGACTTGGAACTGTAGAGGAGACGGCTAAGTGGCGCAGCATCACAATTGCAGCGTACATCATGTGTATTGGCATGGGAATCTACATTCTTGCTAATGAGGAACATGGGCATGATGGAGAGAAACCGGTATATTATTTCGTAGCGCACGTATTTTGGCTTTTAGTGATTTGCATTTGTTGTGTGAAGATCTACATTTCAGTGAAGGAATTTAAGCAGTTTTCTCTGTCCGGAGAACGTTTTGGTAGTAGTAAAGATGTAAAAGTCCTCAAAGCTTCTCTCTCATTGATTTTGTTGGGAATGACAGGGGTATTCTTACTTGCATATCCGTAACAAGCAGTTTCCCTGGGGTATGTCTTTTCGTACTTTTTTCTTGATGCTGTTTACTGCACAAGCGTACTTTGTGCTGGAAAGCTTGATTTTTATCATATTGGTTCCTAGAATGCTTGTCGAAGTTTAATCTTGGCCAACATACTTATCTTTCGCGGTAAATCCCAGACCGCTCCTTGGAGTTCTCTAAAGTTGATTATTTAAAGTAAAAGGTGAGCAGGACTATACTACACAAGAATCCTGAAGCACAAAGTTGTAAAAGTCACTGAATCTGTCGGATCGTAACTAAACTATCCGCTGGTCTTACAGGTCCTGACGGTTTATTCGAGTACAAGCACGAAGGTCACTATGAGCACTAATCTCTGCTTAGTCTTCGTGCATCATCAGTTTCCTAGAGTTATGTAATGAGGTTGATCTGTAGACAGCTGCCTAGAAACTAGCTTGGTGTGCCCGAGCATTCCTTTTCCGCCTTGAGATCCATACCAGCATGGATATCAATGTTCCTCTGCATAATGATACTTAATAATTCGCCAGAAGACACACTTCATGTGTTGTGCATATGGTATATTGGCATAACGACTCAGTCTTACGAGTATCGTAGCACCGTTTTCAATGGACATATTTCATGGAAAGGAGTATTATATAGTGGCCAGAGTGGAAGTATTTAGTTGGAGGATTTTACGATTGTTCCTGTTTCTCATACAGTTTTGTAAATTTGCAACTAGGTAGTGTATTGTACAACGTCGACCATCATTTCTCTGCCAGAGTCCCGATACATGCATTTTGTTTTTCAAGTTGCTGGTAAAAAACTGCATTCGGTTTGGCACAATTCCATAAAATAATAAATAAATAAATAGTATCACTGGTATCTTCGGCAAGTTTTAAAGTTTCAGAATATTTGCGACAAATACAACCTTCACAAGACTATATCACAGAGACGCGCTGAATGTTATCAGTTTTTCATTGGGTCTCGAACTTCGTACACTAAATCTATTATCATTGACCCACATCGTTCTGTATTCTGGCAACCTATGACATTCTGTATTTACAACTTGGTGATGAATGAGATGCAGTTTTTAGTCATGCAGAGAAGTATGACCCTCAGTGCTTGTCGGAGATTATAAAGGCTCTCTCGATTAGAAGTCTAGGCTAACTTGGCTAAGCTTGCAGTGAAGTCCTCAGTACAAGGAAAACCAGTCACTTTCACAATGGTGCAAGCCACATTAGCAACTGTTACCGAGGGATTCCAATGTGTTATCCTGGAGGCATATTTAAGTACTCCAAAAACGCAACATAACTCCAGCCAGTTATGGTTTACTGCACTGGTGTTGCTAGGCGTTGCAAACGCTCTATATGACTTAAAAGGGTGCGATCACCATCAGAAGCCTCCCGAAGAAAAGCCACTCGGTCCATCAGCTCATTATGGTCAGAGGATTGATAAACTAAAAGCTTCAAAAACGCAGCCTGCAAACATATACACCTCTTTAGGAGCCGTAAGAATTACTAGATTAAAAAAGCTATTTCAAAGCCACAAGGCGGTAGTATCAAATTCTTCTCACGGACATGCGCGCGAGAGTTCAGTTCAAATCTACACGATATGCAATTTCAATACTGATAAAGCAAGGAGGGCCTTTTAATACGTGTCTAGTACCTGCTGTTGTGACTTGAGCATGGAGCTCCGCACCAGTGTCCTGGTCACCTTTTTAACAGCTAATTTGTCATGCACATCTGAATTTCCGAAGAGATACCCAGCAATATGATGCATACATAACGTGAACGAGAGGCCTGCCTGCGTAACAGCTGTGTCAAAGGTTCCTGATGTCCACGCTGTTACATATGCTGCCAGAATTTCGTCGTTCCTCTGCACAAAAATCCATAAGGTATTAGCAACTATATTGCAATACAAGCTGCAGCTTTGTAAATGGGTAATATATATATATATATATATATATATATATATATCCCAAGAATCGTACCTCCATTTCATTATTAAAAGATATTGAATATAGGGATTACCTCTAAAGGGTATAAGTAACGCTCAGGCCTTCCACAACATTTGGACAAAGGAGGCAGAAGCCTCAATGATTGACCATCTGCTACACAGCGCCAAAGTGCTAACCGGACGGAGTCGGGCACTCCTTGCTGGAGGTGAAGTCCTACCTGACGGCCAAAGACAAGGTCACCAAATGAAGTAGATACAAACTGCTCTGCTAAACTTTCTCCAAATGAGGTGTAGTTAGGGTTAATTCCATGTTCAAAATCCAAAGTCTGGTCGATAAGCACATGCGTTCCATCCTTGTCCTTCTTGAGACTCAATGATTCTTCCGAGGTAGTAGGTCTATCCAATTGGCGACCATAAATCTCCTGCAACACCCCAATGGCACTCCGCACTTCCTCCTGAAGAAAAACGTCTCCTCCAAGAACATAGATAGATGATAAAGCATGCACTTTTCTAACCAAAGGTATTAAATGGAAAGGATCACTCTTGCTTTGAGAATAAAGAAACTCCAAGCATAGAAGCCAAGATAAACCAGATTTTATAGTCTCTTCCATCAATGCTTTCTCAATTATACTCACAGTACTAACCCCAACCCCTTCTTCTTCTGATGTGAATAGCACCCGTGACATATTAGAAGCCATAGGGCTAAGAATCCAATGTGATGGTAATGGTAGCCTCTGTCTTGCCCACTCTCTCGCTAAGCTCGTTCTTGCGCCAGCAGACGCATTTTCAAGAACAGTCGGTAACTTTGAACCTGATTTTTTACCTTTCAGTATCCCTCTGAGATTAGAACCGTCAGCATTCTGGGTCTTTGGTACCTTTTGATCCTTTCGTGATGTCCATGTCCATGTGTAGTGCTCCAGGAGCACCTTCGACATTTTATCAGGAACCAACTTGGATAAAGCCTCTATGCGCAGACTTAAGTCTTCGAAAACGGAGTCTAATTCTAATAGATTACTCTCAGCGGCCTTTGTCAGTGAAGTCAAAATGTTCGGGTGAACCAACAATTTGGAGCAGGTTTGTTTCACCAGTTCCCCGTCCTCTGGACTGGCGAGTGCCGCAACACCAAATCCACAACTTAACCGCCAAACCATCTCCGAAACACAAGTCTTCATTTTCGCAATGGAGCATTCTTCGGTACTACTAGAATCATGGCTATCAACAAAAGTTTTGCTCCTACACGGAGGTACTAAATCGAGTAAATACATCACAAGCCTGGCTGTGGCCTGAGCAACCAAAACTTGTTTGGACCATGATCCACCACTTAACGCACCCCAGCCGAGCGCTAACCCTGGAGCAGGCCCTCCCCTACCATTTATCTCGAAAGACTGGAGTAAGCAAGTGTTTGATATGACTTCATCTCCAGCACGAGATAACAAGTTCTGAAATTCCCTTCTAGAAGAAAAAACCAACCCAGCATCTAGTATTTTATGTGCTGGAGTGTTTTCCCCAAATGCTGAGGCTGGAACACTCTCAGCTCGTGCAGTTTTGATGACTTTGTCTACATTGCTGAAGAGTCGAACCACAGCGTGTAAACAAAAAGTAGCAGCCAACGTGGTTTCGTCATCCTTAATATGTCTAATGGAACAAAGACTTCCGAACAATGTCATAGATCCATCGTGATTGTAAAGAAATTTGTCTGCTGCCAATAATAGCCCTAGACGGGGAACAAAGGTGGGTATAAAGGGAGTATGTGAATTGTGCCCGTTCTCTCCGTCATTGCTTCCAAGTATCTTTTCACTAACTGTTGCAAGAAACTGAAGTACTGAAGTGAGAGTCCCAATCAGCTTCACCGTGCAAGTATCAACTGCAGAGGAGGTAACACACTGCCTCGATTTGCTGTTTAGCTCTATTACAGCAGACAGGCACTCGGCAGAGAGCCAGCCCAGAGCAGTTTCTACAAAAGGAACTGCCACACTCCATGCCCAGTTTTCATCATCGTCGGTTTCAAAGCTCTCCAATGTCTCATCATCGTCTAGGTGTAGTCTAGGCAGTGTTTGAGCAAGTCGTTCTAGTAACCGATACGACTCCTGGGCCAAGCTCAGAGCATCTATGCTCCTATCACTTAAGATCTCTTCTTTGGTCAAAGGAGACAACCAGAAGCAGAGGTTAGGATAAATATCCATAAAGCTTGACATACCCATCTTGTACTGGATGCAGATTTGCCAGAGCCGGAGAGACTCCACCATTGTTAAGCATACCATGCCCCCAGACCAGGATTGCGTATATAACTCAGATTGTGCCATTTGAATAGCTCCTGAATTGAAAAACTTAGAACAGTAGAGTCGACTTGCTTGTGATAGTACCTGAGGCCAAGATTTGGTTATAAAATTATCAAAAGTTTTTGTCCTAATTATTCTACGATATCAGTACCGATCTCTTACACTGAAAACCTAGACTTTAAAAGCCGAAAACTAGATTGCAGTAGTACGACAAGCGAACCAATACCACATTAGCCCATCAAACTGGACCTTATGAACAGAGACGCAGGCCTCATGGCTTCCCTCTATGCACGAGATTCAAAATAGAAATTTGAGGCTCGTACACACCAAAGAAAACAACCATAAAGAGTCCAAATTCAATCAAGCACTCTAAATAATACAGTAACAAGTTTCAGGGATTGAAATTCACCTTGAGAAGTTCGATGGCCTTGGTGCGAGCAGAATGGCCAACATCATTTCGATCCTCGTTCATTGATATAAACCGTTGAATAATAGCATCCAAAAGTCTTGGACACTTCATAACAGCTTCCGAAGCAGCGGGAGAATGACGTGCTAATGCCACAATAACATCTAACAACTGCTCCTCTGCTGCCTTCAACTTCTCAACCTGCATAACAGTATGATTTTTAGAGCAAATAAATCTAAATGAGCGATGCTTTAAATATATGCATTGTACTTCTTTAATAAAGTGTCACAAAAGGAGTCATCCTTCCCAAGAATCAAAGTCCGAAGGAGCGAGAAATGTAAACCTCAAGAATATAACGAATTCGGGGCAACAAGCCCATTCGAATAAGCCCGGCAGCACAGTCTTTGCTCGCGACTGTTGCATCGTCTCCAACAGTCTCATTCCCTTCGGCACCTTCTTCTTGAGAATCCCCTGTTTTTGAAAAGGCGTATAACTCACTAGTTTTGATATTGTACTTCCACCGTCCCCCTCCAAGAAACCCTTCATCCTGCTTTGAATGGCTTCGAAAGACGGACCCAGTGAAAACCAACTTCATTCTTGGCCAACAATTCTGTTGAGGCCAACACAGTGAATTATTATAATAATTATAACGAATGTGTTGATTCGTGAAATTATAATAACGCATCAAACTACCACGCCCAACAAGATCCCTCATGCAACCGAAAATCCCATTCCTTGCGAAGTCTTAATCAATTATTTCCATTCAAAAAACATGAAAACTAAATCCCTCATTATGTCACTGGAGATATCGCGGGACTTGCATGTTCGTACATTTATAGCTGCCCATTGACTTAAGCCACAACTACTTATACTCAAAACGATGATTTGTTAGTATTTGGTATTCTTGTTTGATTTCGTTTGACAGTGAATTCTTTGAAAAAATCCAAAAATCCAAAAATCACCTCATGAAGATCGAAGATTGCATTGTTAGCTGAGCAGCTCAGAAGAGCTTGTAGAGCCCTTGCACATGATACAACAACAGTTGTGTGGGTGTCGTCCAAAGCAAGCCTGGTATAAGCAGATCAGTGACGAATGTTAAATACACAAATCAACTCTCCATCCTATACGCAAAAACATCATTCGACGAAGCACCAGGCCTCACGAAAGAATATCTCCTAGAAGTATGCATATCAACACCTTAAGGTCAAGGTTAATCCGGCCTCGGGGCCTAATGCGTAAGCCCATACTGCCTGCCAATCAACATCCTTCAGCGTCCTCTGCTTTAGATCCAAAAAGGATGCTTTCTGCTCTTGAAGTCCAATCATAGCATTCTCGAGAACAGAAGCTATGAGCCGCAAAGCAAATGTTCTATGACCTGCAACCTGCAGAACAAACCCCTTATTATGAATCGGTTACTCTGATAGAGTACCATACATAGTTTATGATTCGAACAGCAAAATTCTCTTGGTCATAATATTCTGTGTAATACTCTTGATTGATGAAACAAATAGCTCTGCAAATATTCCACCAGCAAACAAAGCTAGAACGTTGCACATCTCGCTAAACCATGAATATGGCCTCAAGTTCGCAGAGTGAACTATTTTACAGAACAAAGCACAAATCAAAGGTCACCGTCCATGGGGTATTAAGCAAAGTGGAAGAGAAAAAAAATTCCATTCTTCGCCATTCACTCACCGTGCTACGAACAAGATCGGAGGCTTCTTTTAAAGTATAGCCCATTCCTACAGGGTCACCTTCTGATCGAAGAAAGTCCCGCTCAGCAACATTTTGCACACTTGGCTGTTGGAAATCAAGCGGAGCATCTGTTTGAAGATGCACGAAAAATAACCATGATTATGATGCAAAAATTAACAAGACTAAATATGCTTGTCATATGCCAGAACCTGGAGGTGGTAAATCGACACTCCATATGAGCCAATTCAAAGGTCTTTCCCGACCGTAGTTGGTCTGTGGGCTAAGCTCACACAAACTACTGAACATCAAGACTAGGACGTTGCTTACGAATACAACCAAGACACAAACCAAATGAAATAAAATAACGGTAGTGCCAATCAAAACTTTGAAATAAAGTAAGTAGTAAGTGTAACTTGCCAGAGGTGTTCTGGATCGACGCCTCGTCAATTGCCACCAGGTGACCTTGCATGTCAAACCTGTATAGCCTCACGGCTTCTACTCTTTCGATCCAGGATTTGGACCAACCCAAAGCTGGAACAGTTAGAGGAACACTATCCAGTTGAGGAGCGGGTGCATGATTTTCCTCTTGGTTCTTTAAAGCACCGACGGGTGCTTCCCCACTTTCCGAAATTTCATGCGTATTGGAACCCTTCCCTGCTTCTTTCCTTTCTGGAGATGAGTCACTCTCTACTACTACATTCATTGCCACTGGACGTGCATCGACCTCTTTCTCTGCACCTTTACCTTCTTTTGAATTTTTCTTCTGGCTTCTTTTTCTTAACATCTCTATTACATCAGGTTTCAGCCGGTTCATAAGTTCGACTTGGGCTACTGCCACCTCAGATGCAGACATAGATGCAATGGTGGCACGATTTTCCTCGTCAATCAGTTCTTCTTCTGATTTAGACCTTGTCTCGATTCCAGTGTCGTTAATTTGATCTCGACCACTCGCACCCGAGTTACTTCTCAGTCTTGACAATTCTGCATACTCTAAAGGTTTACTGCGATCAGCAGGCGCTTCGCCTGCAGCACCAAGTGAGGTAGCATAAACAGAGAGCACTGCAAAGCAAAGCAAAGCTAAGATACGATACGATACGATACGATACGAAAGCAAACAAAGCAAACCAGGGAGACAATGACAACCCAAACCCTGATTTTATTTTTTTATTCTTTTTATTATTGAAACTTCGACATACCTGCATTCTTCTCTAGCGGCAAGGTGAAGGTAACCCTCGGCCGAGATACAGCTTCTGGGGCTCTCTCAAGTTTCGAATCTTCTGATGCAACTTTCAGGTCCTGTACTGCATTTGATGGTTCAGGAGCTGAGAAAGAATCCAGATGCTCTTGGTTGCCATCAACACTAGTACTTGTCGAATTTCGTTCCGTCTTCCATCGGCTAATATTTAGAGTGGGTTTCTTTTTTGGGATAAGTGGCTTGGCTAGAGCTGCCATACCCTCTGCATTCAGTTCTTCAGAGTCTTCAGGCATCGGCACAATTTCAGACTCCCGTCGAGGTAACCAATGCTGCCATTCCAAGCTCACAAAACTCAGTCCCAAACGCCAACTCTTAACACGAGGAATACGGACACAGAAAGGAAAGAAGACCATTGATTGCTGTATGAAACGAAAAACCCTACGCCCTGCTTATGTTGCTTAACATTCAGAACGGGGGAGAACTACTAAAAATTTACAAAGCCTACGAATTTCCTCGATTGACACACAATTCCAACCAATCAGCTATACGACGGCAAAGCTTACAGGGCCTTCCGAGCGATGGCGCGCAATAGGGAACGGCTTAACTCTCGGCTGGACAGGCTTCGTAGCACGCTTGGCAAAAAATCCGCCATCACCATCGAACCCTTTCTCACGAATTCCTCCTAATATCTTTAGCGGCTGATACGGCTCTTTCGGCTCCTTCTTCACCTCCTCGTCCCCTTTGCCTACACCCCCGGCGCCCGATCTACCAACTCGTTGCACCGACGTCATATTGAGGCTTCAATCAAAGTGAGAGGCTTACATACATACACAACTATGGGTAGATCAGGCGCCTTAAGTTAGTGAGAGGAGGCGGGCCAAGGATGATTAGGTCTAGAAGAATGAGATTAATCTTCAAAGGCCAATTGGTGCAAAGTAATAGGACAATGAGGGAACATTGATATCACCACGTAGATTTTTCCATTTCCTCTAGCGACGTTCTTCTAAGGGTCTCTGGATCAGAATATCCTGTGTAACCAGAAATACACACCCACAACACTCTCAATTAAAAGACTTGATTGTATCCACCATGCTCAAAAGCAGCAACAATCGCACAATCTTGACGTGATATATATTCCCAGACCGAATGACTCTTGTAATAGTTATGAAAGTAGCTATAAGTATTGCTTAATTGAACAGACATAAAGGTTTGGTAGACCTTCATGCGAGCTACAATCTGTACAACGCGAATCAACTCCTTTACGACATATACGTCACACTTGAAAAGATCTAGTGATGATGAATCTTGCATTAGATTACCTGCGAGGGCCCGTAAATTACTATTACCATCAATTATCAGGTAGAGGATAATTCGTGCAAAATATTAAAATAATGTAAGGACATTGCTATTACCGCGTAGGTTTTCAACCAACTGGGTCATCCCTGAGCAGTTCCTTGAATAGCTACTATGTATGTAATGAAGCACAAAGTTGTGCTCCAACCAAGTGATGAAGGCGCTTCCGAATTAAATTCACAAACTCGGGTGTAGAAGTAAGTAAATCGTCTATTTGCAAAGATATTACGTCTTATGCTCCTTCGTAGCTCATAGCAACTGATACTGCAATACCTAAAATAAAACGAGAGATCAATTCAATAAACACATACCTTAGTAACGCATGGATGGACCTTAAATGCATGAGAAACAGCTTGTTTAACACTAAGTCCTTTACAGTACTACTTTCTCCCAATCCTCTTGCCACTGCAATTGAGCTGAGGGACGAGTATTTCAATTTGCCTAAATCATGCTCTACTAACACCACAGAGCTGGCCTTCACATGGCACAAACAAAACCTCAAAGAAAGCAACTACACAATCGAACTGCTTAGTCAAGCTCTGATGGAGAGCAGACCTCGGACAATACAACCATGCAAACTATATCGTGTCTTGTCGACAGAATAAACCGAGCTCAGCCACAAGGGCGACGGGAACGGTTTACTAGGCTTCATTAGCGGCAATGTTCATAAACTAAACGAATTGCTGATTTTAAAAAATAAACGAAAAAAAATAAAACGAAGAGATACACTACGGCAAAGGATCTGCTCAAATTTGCGACGACATGAACGCAACTCAGAGGATAAACCCTAAACCCTCGACTCCCACCACCGCGACTTCAGACAAGCTCAACCTAACAGGAATACACCTAATCGACCAAGAACGCTCTTAAGTTCAAATCACAATCTAAAAAAACACCATCGCATTCAATTTGCCTCGAATTAGCGAGCGATCCATTATCCTAAACCAGGAAACATAAAAACAGAAAAGAAAAGAAAAGAAAAGGTTCATAGCCACTGGAATCGATCACGCACTCTTCAACCGATAAATTTCGACTGTATTAAAAAAAAAATTGCGGTCGTGACGCAAAAAATACTTACAATTTGACCGCAAAACGTAGAGCTGGAGGGATGAACAAGTGCACCTCAAGCTCCGAAACAGAAACACTGCCGCAAATGTTTTAGAGCTTCGGTGTGAAAGAAAACCGCGGGCATGGGGCCAGCTTCTCAGAAAGCTTTAAAGTAAAAGGATACTGTGCCTTTAGCTTTGGCCTCTTCTAATAATGTGTGTTTGTTTCCTGTGTAAAATTAATGGATAAATGTAATGGCGTGGATCAATGTTTTCAAATTTAGGGAATAAACCAACAAAATAAACCAATGGAATTAACCAAAGGAGACAAAAACCATCTCTAACTAGATGCATAATCTACATGTTGCTACAAATTGCTGAGAATAGCACTTCGAGAGCATTAGGCTTGGAGCTCAGAAACTCCCAATGATAATTTTCAGAAGCCAACTACACTGGTTTCCACAAGCTTATTTATTTGAACATAAATACACACACACACACACACACATATATATATATATATATATATTATATACACATATATACACATATACACATATATACACATATATATATATATATATATATATATATATATTCATGAATGTCAAATCAACTACAAAAACTTGAAAAAACTACAAAAACCAACTACAGAAACCAACTGCCACTGCTAACTAAACATTTTCCTGAAACAACACTAAAAATCTTCAAAAATTAACTTAGCTTTTTACTTTTTGGAAAGTGGGCATGCTTCCATAATCCTCATGATGCGACAAGAAGAAGCTCTAAAACTCGAATTGTAAGCGTCTCTTCACCAACAATGTTGACGCGTCATTCTTCCTCGCATTGAATCCAGCGCCATCTTCATCGTCACCGCCGTCGTCGTAGTCGTTGTAGATGAAGCAGACGAAGAAGAAGACTATAAAATGCGCTGTAGAAGATAAGTTGCTGCCCTGGCAATGAGAATGTTTCGAGCCTGCATCGATAGGATCGAGCGCCGAGGTGGGCAGTTCCGCAAGCAAGCAACGCGGTGAGAGTCCGCCACGACAATTCGTGGATCACATATTGTCCCTGCAAATTCATGTGGCTCAGCTCACCGCCGCCCACAAGTCTCTGACCTTGATGCTCCACTAAGAGCTTCTACTCCAATAGCTCCTGAGCGATGCTAGATTCACTGATTGCGGTCCTCAACTTGTTCGGCTTGTGAGAGAAACTTCGCAGTGGAATTTTGCTGACCGTCACAAGTGTAGTTGCGAAAGTCGTAGGATGTTTGTCCTTTTTTAAAGATATAATAGCTGGTGGCTTTGACCGTAGCTCCTCTGATGAACTTGATCAATAATGCACCTCTCTTGTGCGTCTTTGAGGTTGCGTTGGACTCACTGATGTAGTTCGACAGGGGTAGGTTTGAATGAAGCGTCTACAAGGACGGGTGGATCGGACATTGCCTCGAAGACGTCCACTCACGGTGTGTCTTTATTGTAGACGTTGAGGAAAGTTCTATCAGGTCAGACAACCCAAATTCGTTATGAGACACATTAATTTGGTGGCCTCGCACGCTCTACAATTGAAGTTAGCGTTGAGATTTCGGATAGCGGCGCCTTATACGGGAAGCTGTAACAGGTACTTGAACTATAATGCAGCTATGAGCATATTCATTTTTTTCTATAATAGATACTCATCCCCATGCATTATTATTGTGCTGAATCATTGCTGTTTTTGGATCCTCTTAAAAGAAACTCGTCCGTCGAGGTCCTTGTCAGGCGTTCAATACGGTGCTTTTCAGGTTGTGCCAACACTGTAACATCACATGAATTACAGATGATGCAGAAGACGCCAAAGGCTCATTCAGAAAACAAGATTGTAGCTACCAATTCACGCCGCCGTGGGAATGAATCTGTAGGACAACAATGACGAAGTAAGAATCCAGGTAAAAAAGTCGTTTGAGAATTATGCAAGAGGTCGTACCTATCAAACTTTTCTTCGAAACCGTTCACAACGTAGTTTGTTTCCTCCTTGCCTTTGTAAGGGAATATGCAGCTCAACTGAAGCACTATGTATGATACTCCACCATGCTATAGTGCCTACATTCCGTGACCTTTATTCTTCTATTATTTGAGACAGTCATTGGAGCGCACGATTATTTTGTGCCACCAGATCACTCATTTTATACAGACCCTACGGAATTCTGTGCTGACGTGTTGACCAGTACGACTTGCGCTCTCAAACGGTAATAAAACACCGGGACGCTCTAAATTTCGTAGGATTTTCATCTTTTTAGCCAAGTAAACAAACGTCTAGATCTCAAAGTCCAGTCATAGCCGACCAGAATGCATCTCTGAGTTGGACATTATCACCCCTGAAGACCATACAACATTCATCGCAATTCACTGGGTCATCCTTCTCAACAACCTTGGAACTCTCACACACAGCAGGTACAGTATCATACTTGGCTTGCAACTGCGTCAATCATGATTAGTACTGCGGCACCTTTGAGTCTCCTAGGCGATTCACGGTGGATCCCACCAACTCAGCCCCAAAGTCGCAAAATGGAGTAACAAACTTCGGGAGAATCTCAAACTCCCTCGTGGTCATAACATGTTACTTCTGCTTTCAGTGCACAACTGCAGGTGCAACAAGCCCGCACGGCACCGGAACCCTCGTGAAACCATTTCAAAATGTACAGAGAGACCCCTATCCTTGTCTGTCTCATGCACTCCGATCTTCCCTGAATTTGTGACATCTTTAGAAACTTTGTTGGTGCATCACAAAGAATGAAACGATCGAGCCATAGGTGAACCAACAGGTCAGGAGACTGAGATAAATCACAAAAAAATAACAAAAATATTAGAGAATAAATTGAAAAAGAAACAATAGAAAACGTTGAGATTCGATCAGGCCAACCTCGCCAGTGCCTTGCGGTGAAAGATATGTGCAGACAAGGTTAAAGTGGGTACGCTGGAAAGGCTGCCACAGAATGCGTTTGGTCTAGAAAAGAACCAGAACGATGTGAATGCTGTGGTACACAAATCGGCCATGCACGGCGTTGTGTGGGGAGAAGTTGATGATGATACTGCTGCTGCTGATGCTGCCGAGGCACTGCTTCACATGTTGCCCTTTTTCTCTGCCACCATCTCCATCTCACCAGCCATCCGTCCCCTTCCTCAAGCTTCCAATGCCACCATTCCAGTTCCATTTCCACACAACAGAACTGCGAGTTCCAGGAGCTGCAACAGAGGCAGCGAGGAAAGGTGGTTACGAGAGTGAGCCGAGTCACAGAGGTGACGACTAGGATGTGAAAATATGTTCGATTTTATCTATTTATTTGCTTTTTTTTTATTCATATTGCACATGGGAGGATTTAATGCCAATGGAATCTTGCAGGGAATTCAATACCAACTACATTTGAGTGTAGGGAATTGAATAGAATGAGTTACTATATATATATATATATATATATTCTGAATGCATTAGATTTTCCGGATTAAAAAAACTTTAAAAAATAATCAAATTATAGATTGGTCTTGTTCTAATAAAGATGTAAATTTTTTTACCATGGTTTTGTACAACTTTGTCTATCGACTTTGCTTCACAAATAAGAAATTAAAAATTGAACCATGTATTTGATGATTTTCTTAAATGCTGCATATTAGTTTTCTAGATGTACACTTTCCGAAACCATGAATTAAAAAATTATTAAAAAACATCAACTTTAGTTTAAATTTAGGATTTAAGAATTAATACTCTTTTGACAAATCTTGTTCTATTTTATAAAAATAATTTTATAGATTCAAATGAGGACATAAAAGATTGTAATTGTATATGCAATATTTATGTAATAAACATCATAATAAATGCATTACTTTATAGAAGCCATTGATCCAACAATGGCTTTGGTGGTAGTCGTACCAGAGGTGGCACAATCGTTACGCTGTCGTCACCATACTCTTAATACGATCAGGGGATACTGGTAAGTGGAGGGAAGGCAAGAGGGGAGGGACCGGTGTGAACGGGTCCTTGCATGATGACAGCGACCTATACCTTTGTGGCGCGGTTCCCAGAAGTGGGAGTGGTGAGAGAGGATGAAGCTGATGGAGCTTGAGGGGAATTAGGAATTTCGAATTATTAGGGAGGGAAAAATATCTCGGAAGAGGGTGTACTCAGCACCCGTACAGACAGACGAACGGAGGGAGATGATTAGACGGCATTAACACGAAATAGTGTTTTTTTGCTGCTGGATGTGGCCATTTCCCCCGTGCTCTCTCTTCCTCTTTCCTCTTCGCAGCATCCTGGCGCAATTTCGAGCCCGAAATTTCCACTTAAGCGTGCTGGAGCAGGCATTCAATCTCCTGACCGTGGTAGCTGGAGCGCCACATGAAGAGACATTCGCAGAGAAATAAGTGTCTTATTACGATCGCATCCTTTTTCCAAGCGTGGCACGTGTTGGCCATCGCCTTGGTCTTGACTGTTCCGACTAGGACTTTTCTAGTTTGTCTTCGATGAGCGTGGGTCAGAGGAGAGGTTAGTTTTACATGCTAGGGTTGCACTCCAAAATGACACTCATGGTTTCGGAAAGTGGAGTATTAATTAACTTCACTACGAGTCACTTGCTGTACGTTAGTCAGCAATCTAATGCGCGGACGTGAAGTCGGGTTGGGAAACCGGCAGGGGAGGATGCGGACTTGCTCGGGATTGCCAGTAGGCCAGCGGAGGGGTGCACTAGGCCGGTTGTAGTGTTTAAAGCGCCAAAGTTTCCTAAGACTTGGTAGATTGCTGCTGCAGGTTATCATCATTGTCGTGTTGATGAATCTGACATCCTTCGACTTTGCACCACTGGCGGAGACCGTATGGCTGGCGTTGCAGTACCCATTGCATCGTGTGGAGATTGTGCGTGGAACCGGCCATTGAATGCCTGTTGAGGTTGTGCCTTTGTATGCTGACGTGTTGTTGCCCTAAGAACTACTCTTGATCTACTTTTGAAGTAGAGTCGGGTGGCTCTGCAGTTCGACTGTAGTTAGAGCTCGAGAGATTGAGACGATGTGGATAGGCAGGGAGGAATTTCGAGGAGAATGTCAAGGAGGTCATGGCGGTTGGAGTCTCTACCGTCTTCGGTTTCGATGAAGGGTGCTATTATGGTGGCCGTTCTGGTTATGAAGGAGATTAGAGGCCTCTTCAAGAGGGTTCGTTGTGAGCAGATGATTCTTCTTTCTCGGAAAGTCTCGTAGCGCGTCTTGGAACTTGTTGAATATGGCATATTGAGACAGATCCTTTAGGCAGTTGATTACGACCTCAACCTCGACGTTCCCGAAGATGGACCTCGAAGGATCCGAAGAATCTGAGGTGACAAGACCGTAGGTGAATGAATGAGCTGAATACTCAGTTGACAAGGGAAAAGGAGGGAGTGACGGAGATGTGTGCACTTTCGTAAGTGCGAAGTTTTAGTGCGAGGACTGTGCAGCACACACTCATCGATGGAGAAGCTAGGTCTGCTGTGTAGCTTGACGTTGCTGGTGTCGTGGATCATCGCACCTGCTGTTGGACAAACAGGAACACAGGAAGATAAATTCCTGAACGACAAGGAGAGAAAAGTTCGGCTCCTTGCTCGCCATGCTCTTTTCTTGCAACTTGCAGCGGAGGCGACCGACTGCGGTAATTATATCCTCATGCTGTCAAAAGAATTTAAGCGTCTTTTCTTATTCCTAGGAATGGAAACATATGTTTTACAGATACTTACAGTACTATTAGTTTATTGAACCAATTTTTACACATATGGGAGTAAAGCTATTGAGGAGGTCGATCTGAAAGACTACTCTTTGTATCAATTGTTGAGGAACTGATAGTGATATATATATGGTCTCTTTGTGAGAATGCTTACTACCCGTAGAATGCATTACATCAGCTCAGGACAGTAACACGCAGGGTTGGTGTTCGACACAGAACGAAATGCATCACGTTCATTTAAGTCTTGTGAACCACTATCGTCGTAGGAATATTCAAGTCTTCAGGAGGCTCCACCAAGTACACAGGCTTCCAAGCTTTTGAGATATTGGGTATATCAGAACAATGAACTCACGTGTGAATGTGCAGGTTTGTCAAATTGCGTTGATAAATGCTCCCGCCATTCGTGTTCGCCAACAGTCAAAGACAAATTTACATGTGTTAAATCTCCTAGAGCTGTCCCAGACTGTGTAAACCCTACCAACAGCAGTGCAGCATGTGAAACAATGATGGTAGACTTCACCGGGAATGGCTTTGTGCGGTGAGCAGCTATTATGTTCTTCATGGGAAATTTACACAGGGACCACTTGTGGAATCTCAAATTTCTGGAGCTGAATTGAGACACGACTGAGAGAGCTCACAATCGTTTGACTGTAGTTCAATACATACTTACGATCACAGTTGAATAGAACCTCGTTTCTTTGGATTGCTTCCTCCAATACTCCCAATAGTGCAGGAGATTCTTAGCTCAGTCGGAATATGCAGATCCTCAAAGTGATGCATGCATAACCTCCATCCTGTATGTTATCTTCTCACCGAAGTATCATCGCTGCGAGAAGAGTTGAGGAAATTACCTACAAGATGGAGGTTATGTACATCAGAACGTGTTGGTGTATCTTTAAAAGAATACGGGCACCACATTCTTGTTCTGTCAAAATCAGTGCAGGCTAAATTTATATGATTTATGTTACCTGCAGATCTTTTTGATTTTGGGTTCTTGTTTTCTTTTTTCTCTTTCTTATAAAAAAAATCCTCCACAAACCCTATTTTTTCAGTTACATGATCTTTTTAACCTATACGATAAAGGTTTTTCTGATTGCAGCGTTCCTCCACAGTTCCAGGATTATCAAAATCTGAGTCCAGAGCTAACGAGAGCGATATGCGCTCAAGCAAATCTTCAATTTCCCGCCAGCAGTGAAACAATCTTCAATGAACTTACTTTCTGGAATTACTTCGGATCCGCGGAGGGCGCATGGCGTATTTACCCTGGTCGAGTATGTTGTTTCACATCACCCTGTTCAACCAATTCCAGTTGGACAACTTCATTAAAATAATTATGCTTCCCCATTTGTAAACATTGTGAACAAATAAAGTATATATCAGTGCAAAACATCGTACAAATTTCTAAAGAGATACTTACTTCTTGAAAGCAGGAGGCGGATCCTGATAAGAGCTGCATAGAGTACGACCCTCGGAAAAGGCCCTGGTAATTTACGGTGACTACTGTGATTCATGTCTTTTTGCCATCAATGTGTCATGAAAATAAATGTGATTAGACGATATTCTCTTCTTATCCATTTCTCTAGTTGAGCTTAGTTGGCCGTGGATCAATATCTTCAAAAACTGAGACACTTGTTAGACCTACTCGTTTTGATGGGATTGAAATTTATATGATAATTTCTCGTTGTAATAATCGCTCAGTTAGTTGGAATTTTATCTTTCATACTCTAATACCAAATTTTTTTTATCTTTCATACCTAATCTCAGATGAATGGTAATGGATTAAGAACATTGCAGCAATCGCAGACTTTGCTCCATG
Organism: Physcomitrium patens; assembly: GCF_059467195.1. Taxonomy (NCBI): domain Eukaryota; kingdom Viridiplantae; phylum Streptophyta; class Bryopsida; order Funariales; family Funariaceae; genus Physcomitrium; species Physcomitrium patens. The sequence continues at coordinate 18,056,161 of NC_143415.1, read as the reverse complement.
CATAATCAGGAAATTTTCCTTTCAATGACACATGACTTGATCATAGACCCCGTGAATATTCATGTGTTAATTCTCAAGGTCTATGTTTTGCAGGTATATAACAGCAGTATCTGTTGTCAAGGACTTGGTAGTGCTCCTTGATACAGGGCAAGTGAATGATTCTACTTTGACACATTCAAAGACCATTGTACAAGAACTACTCGGCACTTTTAGGCCTGAAGACCGCATCAACTTAGTCACATTCGACTCCACTAGTGCAACTTTATTTCAACCGACTTCCGTAATTCCGACATCTGTTGTCTTTTCTTAACCTTGCTTGTGGCACACAGTATCTGGTGTGTGTTGCTATTCAAGCTGTTCGGTATCACTCTCTAGCCATTTGCAAGCCTTAGTGATACATGTGAACACTAACCTTACCATCCGTCCTCTAAATTCTTCTTATGGAATTGCAGGTTGTTATTAAAGGGGAACAAGCTCCTGATCTAGTGTCCATTTTTAAAATCTCGTCTTTAGCGAGCGGTTCACGAGGATTTTCGAACATCACGCGTGGATTTGAGCAGGCAATAACAGCCTTCAACGCAACCAGTTTACTCAAGGTATCCTAGTTGGCTCCAAGTGATATGTCTTGTGGATTTCACGTCAATCATCGTTGTTGGTACAAGTCCGAAAACAAGAACTTGTGTCATCATAGCAGACGTGTATATTCTAATCACTTATATCTTGAACAGATGATCGTTGTACTGACAGACGGGAATTTCGCAAAGAGTGGAAGCTACAATGATTCAGCTCTTCAACAAATGGTCTTGACTCTTAAAACAGAAGGCGTTATTGTTTTCTTTTTCAGCGTGGGCGACGACACGCAAACTGAACCTGATCCTCTGATTGAGCTTCGGAGTTTATCTTGTCTTATGAATAGCACTGTGAATCATGTCAGTCTTACAGATGCGCAGCGGAATCCTCTTTGGGCTATACGTCCTTATTTCGACTATCAAGCTTCTTTGAGATCTGCAGCCAACAACACATTCTGGACAGAAACGTACATCGACTTCGACGGATTGGGCAATGTTTCCACCGTTACTTTTCCAGGTCAGTTGTTTGATTTTTGTCTAGGATCCATTACATGTTCTCTTGGTAAAAAAGAAAATTCTTTCTGGGGTACACGTCCTGTCTTCGGGATAAAAGCTTCTGGCTTCAATTGAGTATTTTTAAATGAAGATATGATACGGATTTACGAATTATGAAAATGCAGATTACAGAAACACAGTGCAATTGACTTCTTTATTCGCGGTCTTGTGCAGTTTTCAGTGAAGGAATTCTTTATGGAGTAGCGGGTATAGATGTGGTGGTGAAATCAGATGAGGTTTCTCTTGCCATTAAGCAGAGATTAATCGATGCGAGCGTCCCGAGTGCTCCATTAGCGTGTCAAATGAGCCAGGTTGAGAAAATTTCCATTCTCCTGTGGCTATACATAACAGTTTCAGTTCCAACAGATAGGTTGTGCATGTCTCAAATGGTCTCTGGTTGTAACTTTTGAAAAATGGAACTCTGATCGTGTCTCGTTTCTCTGCTCTAATGAATTGATTCTGCAGGTAAACCTTACAAAGTGTACCAAACCTGTGGAAGAGCATGATAAAGCTCTTTGCCTTCCAAATCTGTTCAATAATGAATCACCACGAGACACCTACTTGAAAAATTTATGCTGCGACACTTGCAAATATAAAGGACCTCCAAAAAGAGATATCACGAACTTGTTGCTCGGTGCTATCTTACCTGGTCCCCTTGTCCTTCTCACCATTGTTTTTGGGTTCATCCTTATGAGGAGAAGAGCTGCTAGGACCTCCATGAGAGAAACAAAAGAAGGTAATTTGCTTGAAACATTTATTCATCGGTTGGAACTGTGGCCCATTGTTTAGCAAGTGGACTTTTTGATTCAATTTTAGAAGCGGAGAGCATAACAAACTTCTAAGACGATGTTGTGTCTTCCAGATTTTGCGAGGCAGAATGTTGCAACAAATCAGTATACTTTTAAGGAGTTGAAAAATGCAACTCAGAAGTTCCACACGGCTAATAAACTGGGTGAAGGCGGCTTCGGAGAAGTATATTTGGTAAAGCTTAAGATCATAACCAACGTAATATGTGTAGCTAATAAAATATATACTTTACCAAATCTTGAAATGACCTCGTTTATTGCAGCATTTCTAATGGGCAGTAAGGTATATCGTTTATGGCTAGAAGGGGGCATTTTATTGTATGGCGTTCATTGGTCAAGTCGTAAAGTTTTAAACACTGAATATTGAAATGTATCAGGGGAAGTTCAAGGATGGCACAGTGGTAGCTGTGAAGAAGCTGTCTGATAATTCGAAGCAAGGAGCACGCGAGTTTTTAAATGAGGTGATTGTAATTAGCAGAGTACAGCATCGAAACCTTGTGAAGTTGTGGGGATGCTGTGTTGAGAAACGGCATCGGTTGCTAGTATACGAATATCTGGAGCACAGAAGTCTTCGTCAGTCCTTGCTTGGTGAGATGTCATACTGCTTGCTTTTCTGATCTCTGAATTTGACGTATTTTTCACGTCTCGTAAACGTTATATTAGGAGGTTACGAAAGACTTCCAATTTCAAAAGATCCATCAATTACGATCAACCATGGTCTCATAATAATAAGTTAACGTTAGCTGCTTATTGTTAATTGCTTTGCACCATTGCATTGGAAGTGTAAAGTACTATTTTCTTGCGTAGGTGGTCCAAAGGAAGCCATCGAGATAAATTGGCAAACTCGCTTCAACATCGCTCTGGGAACTGCGCGAGGACTAGCCTATTTGCATAATGAAATCACACCTCGAATTATACACAGGGACATCAAAGCTAGTAATGTTCTTCTGGATAGTAATCTAGAAGCCAAAATAGCTGATTTTGGCCTTGCCAAATTGTTCCCAGAGGAACACTCTCACTTCACAACCAATGTCGCTGGAACATTGTACGTTTTCAACAATCTTTTACTCTGAGATTTTTGATTTTGAGCAATCATCCAAGGATATAGCACAAGACTTTATCTTAAAAGCCCTTTATTTATGAAGCCTAGCAATGCTTAATGAAATAGTTGTTTCTCTTACGATTTGGTGCCATTGTGGAAATGACAAATATAGAGGGTATGTCGCACCGGAGTACGTTACACGAGGCCAGTTGACAGAAAAGGTGGATGTATATAGCTTCGGGGTAGTTTTGATGGAAATTGTAACGGGTGAGGTGAACATGAAGCGGACTCCCTCAGGATCCTTGCTTTTCCTCGTTGACAGAGTAAGCAATTTTTCCATTTCTTCCAGTTAGTTGGACCATGGTTCGATTCGCAGTCAGTAATTTGCAAATGAAAAATATTAGTTTCTGAGGATGACGTGCATAACTGACAAGAGTATTATTTCATAAATCTTGCAGATTAGGTGCATGTATAAACTATCGCGAACAAACGACGATGATCAGGTGCTGCTGAACCTTGTGGACTCTAGATTGGATGGCAATTTCGACAAAAACGAAGCGTTAAGGATTTTTAAGACAGCTATACTGTGCACATTGGACAACCCAGACTTACGGCCTACAATTCCTCGAGCAATCTCATTGCTTCTAGGGACTGAAGCTATCGTAGAGGGTGATTTGCAACCCGTTATGAAACTAGAATATTCTAAGTCTTTGCACGCTGTAGAATTTGGAGTAACTGAAGAGTGGTCAGATTGCGAGACAGCCGAGAATCCACCTCTTATTAGTGTACCTTCTTCTAGATAACGAGTGGTACTCGATGCATCAGTCCGCTGATCACGAGAACTTGTAGATGTAACGTTATTTTCACAATCTGTGAGCAAATTATTTTTGTTTTTAACTTGTATGACCCAAGCGAAAGTCAAAAATGCATTTTCTTCTTCTAGCATTTGACGTCCTGCATTTCGAAATGAAAATGTCTATCTCTCAGCTTGTTGTTGACAGACATTGCTAATCTTCAGCTTTTACGTCTCTCAGGCGGAATTTTCTATGCGATAATGTAAGTAAGAAAATCAGATTGGGACCGGCTGGGTGAGCAGCTCCAAATCTCAGCGTCGATTGTACAAGAAAAATCATGTTTTGATGTGCCTTTGTCATGGTATTCACATGGCAAAGGTATTCCCACAACCTGACTGGTCTGTCGTTGTTGTCGACTACGTTGCAGTATTTCACGTCTTGCTGCATTTCTAGATTTAAACGTGTGATTATGTATTAGTAGAAAGAATCCTTATCCTACTAGACGTTTCCATTGCATGGACAATGAGCAATCACTTGAACTATTTTTATGAACATGAAAATAGTTATAACAACTAAAATCATAGCAATGATATATATTTTTTGAAATGACATGCTTCTATTATTTCTAATAAAATGAAATTTATCTTCGACATTTAATTGGAGTTTATACTAAATAAAAGTCAATTCTGGTTAGTTTCACATTTTTTTAGCATAATCAAAAGAATATTATCATTTATATCTTTGAAGTCAAGTCTCGCATTACCAAATTAATATCGATTTTGGTACTATATATATATATATATATATATATATATATATTGATGTGGATATGTAGATTTTATATTTCATATTTAGGTCTTCATTAAATATAGCTTGTATGCATTATATTGAACACAATATATGGCACCAAATGATGGTAGTTCCTGGTAGCTTTGGAATTTCAATATAACAAACATAGCAAGTTGCAAATTTACGTTTGATTATTGTTTCAGGGTAAATTTCATTTTTTTATATTGAAATATTGTTTTTGTTTTTTCAAAACTTTCATAAAGCACTAATTCATAAATCTGATTACTTTTGCAACATTTTCGACATTGAGCAATTAAATTTAATTCTCCACTTTATTTTGTTTTTTGAATTTCTTAATTTCTTTAACATAACTAAACATTTTAATAATTGAATGAACAAAACATATTTCACAATATTTTCTGGTGTTTGTGGTATATGGATATATATATATATATATATATATATCTATATGTATTCATGCATATATTTAAATATGTAATTATTTTTGCATGATGTTTCTTTTTTACAAGAAATACATATATATATATATATATATATACATTTAAATTTTTATTTTATTATATAAGAATAAAATTATTATATATAAACATAATTATTTTTGAAAAAAGGAATTTTTTGGTGAATTGAAATCTAATTTAGTAATTTATATATGATGGAATTTACTAAAATTATCAGTTATATCACAGAGTAAATTTTATTTTGTTTTATTCCATTTTTGTTAAAATGTGTTAGAATGACCCAGTTCAAATAAGTTGATATTTGTTGTTTTGCATGTGTTTGCATATTAGAAGTATTTGGCAATGGGAATATCAAACTTAGTTTTAAGTGTTTTTAACTCCAGAATAATCCATGTAGTATGCTAAAAATAACATGATCAATAGAAAATGCAAGAAATTAACTGCACACAGGAACAAAATCCAAACTGGAACTTGGAATTCTCAGAAATCCTTAAAATGCTGTTGATTGGCCCTATGAAACTCTATCTCCAAGAGGCTCCCTGACAATTAATTGGCTGTTTCATGTATCGATTTTTTTTAAAAGAATAGTAAACTGCTCACATTTTGAGTTCACCTGTGATAAAAGCATTTAACAGAACCATGTATGACTATTACGTCATCTCATCTAGAGTATATTCTTCAGCACAGAAAAAGTTGTTCAAAATTTGAAACATATATATTACAGTGTTGAACTTACTTTAGATATGTATTACAAAGCTGAAACTCTAAAAAAACAAAAAAATAAAAATAGAAATAAAAGATACGAGACCCACATGGTATTGAAGATTAACATCCTGGCATGATATGCGTAAGTAACAATGCCCAAAAAATAAAGCAACACAGTTACATGCTTACATGAAATGAGATCAACACCTGCTAACACTGTACATTATTTACATGTGGAATAGCACAAAGACCCGACCTCTGCTTCAAAGTGAAGCTATGTACACATTTGAGTACTAGAATTACTTTGCAACTCTTCTCTCAACTGTGCAATAACTACTAAAGTATTTAAAATCTCACGATCTCTGTAATTTTACTGCACGTAATCGCTATTTTTATTACCCTTATAAACTGGGCATCACCTAGTTTATTACATTTGGAGCTATCTAGTTTAGAGCAGAGAAGATAAACCTTACCTACCCAAAGAATGTCTAACAAAAAGGAGACCTTTACTCACAAGAAAAAATTTGCTCTGTTCCGAGAAGACGCATTAAATCTATCTAGATTGCACAGTCGCCGGAGCATCCATCATAGGCTGAGATCTTCTCAAGTCTGATAGTCCATTTTGTTTGGGATTTAGATCTTTCTTTGCTAGAAAAGCTGGACGGTCTGAAAACTGTGTTTGTCTAACTTCGTACCCGGTTACTTTTTCCCAAGCTGGGTCAACTGGAGGTAGATTGAACTCATCAGCTCTTAACGCAAGTGAAAAGACCGGCAACAGGGGCGTAGTGGCAGGGAACCTGCAGCCAAGTTCGTCCACTTATTGAGCCAAATTCAGTGGTAACGCAAAATCTTTATTACCATACATGACGAGAAAATATTTACAACGTGAATTTTCAGCAACTGAAAGCATGAGAAAGGAACGCTGGCTTACTTTTCATTCCGATAGTGTTCACTAAAAACTCGGGCTTTGGCCAACATTTCCCTGGGTACTTTCTCCGAGAGATACTTCATGGGACCCGACAGCGGAGGCCCTCTGCGTTTCATTTTAACAGGGTGAAAATCAATTGCACATAGGTCCGAATATCTAGTTTATTTCTGACAAAACCCAGGATGATATATCTAATCTAAGACAAGTTGATCAAAACTTCAGGTACGCAGATAATACTCTAAGCTGAATCAAGACCGTACGTACTTGGTTTTGGGCTCTGCATTGCCAAATTCAATTTTGATTATCTGACTGTCTTTCAAGCAGGTGTCCGCAGCTTTAAGGCAGGTAATGGCTTGTGCATGTGTATCATCTTCATAACCCTCATCCAGAATAAGTCCATGGAAGTAATATGCCCCAGCCCTGGCTTCCAAAAGCTTCCACTTAACAAACAATAGATGCTTCTCCCTCCATCCATCTGCCAATGGTACGCGTTCAATGTTCTCGTTGACCTGTGACGACAGTGAACAGAAGCTTATTATTGTTCCACATATAGTGTGACCAATTGGCAAACCCTGACTACATTGCTGTCGCTTAGATTAAACAATGTGCACAAGATATCAATCCTAATGTCAAATTTATACTTAATCAAAAGATTAACATTACGCTTAAATGACTTCAAATGGAATGATAAAACACCACTATCGGATCAAATGGAATGATAAAAGACCACTATGATAACAATGGGAGAATTAATATTTTGTTGTACAAATAAATCTCTGCCTTAATTATTCAAAGACCAATGATAAAAAGACAAACCTCCTCCCAAACTTTCACATGTTCGCAAGCTAATCTCCGCTTCACAGCCAGAGATGCTTTCACATTGTCCACAGCGAATCCCAGCTGCAACTCAACACCCTGCACAACAATGAAAATGTCCGACCCAATCAACAAATTTGAGCTTAAGAACTACCAAGCCAAAACATACAAATTACACGAGATAAGCTGGTGCACAGCTCATTCGTAAACAGTACACAGCCATCATGTATTGCAACTAGTTAAAATTCCTCTTACAGCTGTTGAACAGTGTACCTGGCCCAAAGCTTGATTCTCCAAGGCTTTAAGCATTGGTTCTGTCAGATCGGCAGGTAACTTTGCTCTACACCACAAGGAAACATGTAACCACGTTAAAAATCCGATCCTCGATCCACTCACCTCATAAACAAGAGGCAAGCAAGGCTCAAAATGGTGGGGAGCTAATATCAACAAAAGCTACAAATGTTGTCAGGGGGTAGTACCCAAACGTGTACCCCAATGTCTATCTATGTACTCTCATTCGAATCATTCAGTCATGATGCACTAACCTATATCTCATTCTGCCTCCTGGACAAAACTCAACACACATTGCAATGTAAATTCCATCATATAAGGATGTCTCACTTGATAACTTCAGGGGTGTGGGGAAGCACGGCACGCAAGGCACACTCAAAATATGAAGCAGCTTTTAGCAGTAACTCGATAGCATCCCTCTTGTTATCTGGTGAACCCAATGTTTCATATTAAATTCTTGAACCGAATAAATACTGCGCTTTTAACAGACGCAAGCTTCGAATCTTCTATAACTCGGTTTTGACGTATGTACCAAACATCTTCCTACTTGTAGACTTATGATTTGTGTAGGATGCAACATAAATTGTTTGCCCTATTGCATGAATCGCTTAAGTATGAATCAACATCGTCTCCTTACAACAGCAAATAATAAACGTAAATTGGGCAATAAAGCCACCGACGACGTGATATTGTTGCAGCTAATATGCAACAGGTGGTAAAAATAATCAGAGTTACCATCGAATACACTTTTTGTAGGAAAAAGTCATGTAGATAAGTTGAGCCCAAAAGCAAAGACTCAACCCAAAACAAAGCACGTGCCTTCTGTAACTTTGGGGCTATATCCCTCTGCAGGTGGTCTAGGTGTTAGACATATATTAGCTTCTTGCAGTGCCAGGTAGCCTAGTAGATGAAGCACCGACAACAATTCATAATAAACACTTCCCAGAGCTGTTTCCTGTGAACACCAAAAAACCTAGCTTGTTAACCTTTCATCAAAGCATTCATCGCAAGTACTAATTAGTTTAGACGCATGAGAAATAAATTACCGCCCATAACTACTGCAGAAGCGTATACATCTAGCATTAGCAGGTTACGTGCATGATCATTCAATGAAACTGGAGAATGCGATAGCAATGTGACACAAGAACGTGGAACTGGCCAAGATGATGAATACCCACCTGTTTCTCATCTTCCACATTGGTCCATTCAAAAACTAGTCCTGAACTTAGTTTTTCTCCTGCATCAAGCGACCGCATCAGGTCGTAAGCAAAAACGATCCTACTCCATCCTACAATGCAAATAATAACTATACTTGTACACTAACTGAACACCGCAATCATATCTGACTAAATTTCTTATAGAATCCTGTTGCCACCCATTTTAACTAAATAACTCGTGGATTGTCCGACTACCTGAACCATATTCTTCACAATTGCATGGTTCCAAATGGCACTAATGTTGCCAGAACCTTAATCACAATCGACCAGGTTGAATAGTAGTATTCCTCGTAACACTGAAATGTAATTTTACGAAAACTCTGATTAGTACTGACCTCCAGTTACGAAACCCAGGAGAACAGGAAGATAATTCACAAGTGCCTTTTCCAGATCAACAGCGGTGGAAGTATCTGCACATCGACCACAGCACACGTCAACATGAGAACATTACAGACTAGCGTAAGGGTGTCACAAAGGCATGGACTTGAGTTTGACTCTCCAAAACCCTGTAGACCGTTGGAAAACAACTCCTGATCTTGTCGACTGTGCATCTGATTGTTGTCAAATATTTCACACTGTTCGACAACAACCCCTGAAGGACACTGTTCAAGAATTTGGCTGCAAATCACATCAGTTGCTACGGGAGTGCAAATGCATTTGAATAAGTGTAACACGTGTCGATCTCGACAATGTACTGATGTTGGATGAAGCCTGTAGTATCCACAAGGTAAAGTAGTCTCAAACTGGAGACGCACTGTACCTTGATGGTGTGACCTTCTTAATCTTTTTGATTTAGATGCCGGCATATTCTTCCCAGAAGTAATCAAAACCTGAGACCGCAGCTGCTGTAACCGCAATAGCAAGTCTGCAGAAATAGATCCCTGCAGTTGCTCTCTAAGGTCCACATACTTGGGTGCTCTGAGGCCCGGAACATACACATAAACCTCTCCACCCACACCGACGGTGACTGCTGGAGCTGGGCTTGTGTCATGTAAAGCTTCTGAAGACAGAACGCATCCCATCGTGCTGTACAGCTAGCCACAATTGAATTCATTGTTAGCATGCTATACTCCCACCCCAAAATTCATTTTTATAATTGTTGCTCACCACAAGAAATCAGATCACAACGTTTTAAAACTGATCATACCAAGTCAAGCCCTTGCACACTCTGTCCCCAATCTCCAAAAGCTACACAAGGTCGGGATTTTCTCCGATTACTAGCTCGTCCTTAAGATCCATGTAAGGATGTTCATCTCCATCATATCAAACTACTAGTGTTACTGTGCAGGATTTCCACTTGAATACTTTTAACCTAAATTCCTATGAACCCACTCACCAATACAATCGTTAGTTGAATATGATTGCTTACCTATTTCGCCCGATTAGCTACAGATTTCTTCTCAGCACACAAAGACAAGTCGAACCGATACCTACAGAAGAAGGGCGATATTGCAGCAATGCATTCTGCGCAACTAAAAACACAAAAACAGATCCGGTCAGCATTTTCAGAGAGAAACCTCAAGCTAACTCAGCAGCCCTGCCTTATTCCGCACAGACATCGCCTTGCCCAGACAATGATTCCTACTCTCCTAACCAAAGGACAACAATGAGAAACGAAACCAACCTAGTCCCTCACTATCTGTAAGACGCCCAAAAGATTAATCAAGAGGAAAGACTGCAGCATACAGTTGCATCACAGCCAGATCCTGCAGCTAAAATCCAAAAACATAAGAAAAAAGTTGCCGTCATAAAAATGCCAAGACTCATCCCATCGATTCCAAGGCCACAAACACCTCGAAACAACCAAATCAAAGGAAGAGCACACAATTCTGCCAATGTGCACTGCAGTCACCGCACACCAAGACCGACACACACAATAGCTTAACTCTCACTCAAGTATGACTAAAAAAACACGGAACCCAACCGCCCTACGAAGCTCACTCAACCAAAACCTCTCAAGCCATGGAGAAAAGCCAAAAAACGAGCCCACCCTCCTCAGGAAGCGCAGCCCAAACTTACAAGTCCAATTCACAACCTCAACCGTTGTTCCTCCGAGTGAGGACAACATGCGGCGATTGAAATAGTAGTATGCTATTGATCATTGTGAAGGGAAGCAACAGCAAACGTCAAGGAAAGGTCGTGTGAGAAGAGTACTCGTCTTCTCTGCTTCCTAAGGCTACCTGTATTCTTCCCTCCAACGGCTTGGCTCCAAGAATATTTTGCCAATAAATTTATGTTTGCGAGCTACTACGTCACTGAGTAGCCAGGTGGCTGTGCACTGCAATGCCGCTTGTGGACTCGAACTGTCCAAATCATCTTTACCTAGAAGACTTTCCAACCTGATTTTCCCTCGTTCTCTTATTATATTCTCTGGCTGCTGGTGCGACGAAGGCCCCACACCATCCGCGGACCCGCAATGAGAGCCAATGGTAGGAAAATTTAATCGAATATCGGAATAATTGCGTGGCCAATATCTTGCATCTTGTGGCTGTAATTGCATACCCTGGACAGTCCCCGGAGAACGATTGGCAGAGAACCAACTGATTTGGCATGGGATGGGCCCACTCCTGATTGGTTTCTATCTTGTAATCCTTACCATAAATGCGGGGTCCGCGGCTCGAGGTGGCAGGGCGAGATATTTACACTTGGAGGGTGTAGAACAGAGATTCTGTATCGCGGTTCCTGACATGTCCAAGCATTTATAGCTCCTTCTTCAGGCCCTTGCTTCTACGATGCTCATCGAATCTCTTTGATAACCACCCTCTTTCGGATTCTCTGGCTTCGTGGAGAAGGCCGGTGGACGCTCCGGCTTCAACCTTGTGGTGTTATGCACTTTGTGTAGAAAAGCTTCCGAAGCGATTGCAAGAGACCCACCAAAACAAAAGCCTGTCAGTGCTTCTACTAGAATGTTACGTGTCAGATTCTCCCTAATATTCCACAAGCAGCCTCGCAACAAACTTAAACTTTCTGCCATTGTTTGCTTTCTTCAATAAAATATGCAGTGCTGTTTCGAAGAAGTTAGATTCAGTTATCATCTACAATGAAAAAGTTCGTCGAGTGCGCAACACAGAGTGATCAACTTTTTACCCGAAGTCAGCGCTGAATGAGTCACACAAGTGCCCTTGACATGGACGGTGGCAGGCCAACATACGATCCAAGTTGCCACGATGACCTGCAAACACAATTCATACTGTACCATCAGTTAGTCGATTAATCAATAAACTAATCACCAGGTGTAGGAGGATAAACAAACTATGAGAGATGGAATGTAAATTGATGCAGGGGCAGTGAAACACATCAGTTGCAGATCCACACCTGGAGTGAGCTCCACCTGTTATTCTCAACCAAGTCTTTTCACCGGTACTAGCAATCGTGATCAATTAGGGATAATTCGATCAATTACGAGACATGACAAAATTTCGAAGTGTTTTGTTCTCCTAATCAGAGTTTCCTGGTTTCTAGTTCTCGTACGTACGTGGGTGGTACCGCATCGCTGGGCTCATTAATGAAACGCCAAGGTACTTACTTGACTAGGTCCTAAAGTTTGCGTGTAATTGAGCTATGATTCGTCGCTCTTTCGTCACAAATCACGCCAAGGTACAAGTTCCTCCCATGTTCCCAACAAATACGACTGCAAAATTGTCAATAGAATTCATTGAGGCTCTGCACACAATCGGATTGGCTACTCAGGGACCCAAAACCCAGTTTTCTCAATAATGACTGCTGAACGTGTGACAAGTTGCCACATTGTGATCTCTGTTGTTGCCCTTTGAATGACCGAAAGCCATGTTTCTTTTCATGTTGTCATCGAGAAAGTGAATAGGTCATCCCATCTGTAAATCAACGCAACGGGAAAGTAGCCACCAATAAATTCGGTGCATGGCTTGACCATGAAGGTATCGAGAGTGCGAATTGTAGAGCTTCTCCGCTGTGCTCGGTAACTTGGTTCGTAACTACACTTGCACTTGTCAGAGATACATCACAGAGCACCAAACTCTCACGACAATTCGACAAATTGTCGTGAACTCAATGCAATGTAAGAATGGTCAGCAATAGAGTAAATTTAGAGTTGGTGTAAAACACCGCAATTGGGAAACCTGAGTCTTAACAGTTCTGAAAGTCTTGGTAATCTGATGCAAAAGTGAATTTGTTTCAAGGTAGGTATGACGAATTTAGATCGTTGGATGCACACGATTGGGTTACTTCAGAATTCATCGTTTGTTGTGGTGAAAAGATTGATCTTTCGACAGATGATTATGTGTGCAACAAACGAATGTTGAAACAACTTACCTTGAAACAAATTCACAATAGAGTCTTAAACAATGTTATTGCCTGCAATAACACAAGCGCTGACCACAACGTTTTCACTCCACAAAACTTTAGTGAGCAGTGTTTAGAGTGGAATTTAGTAGCCGTGATCTGGTAGGATTGAGTGTTTAAAAGTAAGTAGAAAGTCAGAATATTTTAATAATTTTTGAATTTTTTTGGAAGAGAGGGGGTTTGATACGGAATATTCGAAGGATGAATTCATACACTATTTTGTGTATAATGGTGTGTATCACTTAAAGAAGTCTAAAAAAGTTCATTACATAATACACATATTGGACTTTTTAATAGGGAAGAAGTATAAAGTTTGACTAAAATGATAGAAATTCAAAAGAGTGTGGCCAATTGCATTTAATCAAATATACTTTTAGTTACTTTCTTACATGAATTTGTTTATAGTAATTATGGGTTTCTTATTTGCATAAGTGCAAGACAGATATTAATTAAAAAAATAAATAATATAATATATATATATATATATATATATATGAAGCATGTAGATAAATATTAGAGTAAATATATATGTTTGTGACATTACTTCTCCTTTTAGAGATGAGTTCTATGAGTAGTGGTCATCATATGTTGAAGAAATCCAAGATGCAGCAAATTGTGTTTGCTACATACATTGATATTTGCTATCTGTGATGATGGTTGATAGGTCCTCTCAACCATTAATAATATCTTATATCAAGGCGTGAGGACTACCCTATTATTTAATTATTGTTGAAGCCTTTGTAACTTCCTTTAAATAAAACATTTGAAACACTATTAAGAGTTATTTCTACCTCTAATAAAATCACCAAATATTGAAAGTCTCTTCTAAAGTTATGATATCAAACACGTTTTATCTTGCCATCTATTCAAGAAAGGGTATGTTGTTTTTGAGGATCTTCATTTCAATTACATCATCTTGAAGGTTATAACAATCATAATATCATATCTAGTAAGTCAATAAGTGAAAGCTGTTGAATTGAATCTATTAATTGTTGGTTCTCTATCTCTTTAGTATCACAAATATACAAAAGCTATAAACAAAAGTAGAAGGTAGAATGCTATTTTCTTTGGATCTTACTTCTTTTATAGCAAAGATTTGTTATTTTTTATCTTGATTTTTATGGATGTTGTCATTAAAGAGCCTCAACTTTCTTTGTTGCATTTGTAGATTTTTTGCTGGCTCCCATGTGCGTTCACTAATATCATATTTATGCCAATAAACCAGATATTCTAATCTACTTTGATGCTGACTTGAATCTAAAACCACTTTTAATTCAAATTCTTAATTATTATTCATTCCTATAGGAAGAGATGGTATTTGTCTTCTTCCTAAGATATTTATTATTTTATATGGCTCAAAAAGAGACATGTAGAATATGGGATGGATCTTTATAAACTTTGGTAGATATAATTGATAAGTAATAGAATTGACTTGTTCACAAATAAGAAAAGATCTAAGCCTATGATAGTCTAACTTGTCACAACGACAAGTAGTTTTGATATTGTGACAAAGTAATCATACCTTCTCACTTATATTAAATTGTAGTTATTCCTTAAAATAGGCATTTGCATTGATCTTTTGTCATTCTTGAGTTTCTTTTAATTATACCTTCATTACTATATGTAGCTCTGATAAATAATTTGCTAAATTTTTTACTGTAGAATTATCAACTTTTAAAAAGTCAAAAGTATTAAGTTATAGATGGTAATCATAATTGGCAAAGAAAGATATTTGATGAGTAGAAGAATATATCAAAATATTATATACAAATTCAATCAATAGCAAAAGAAATGTCTAATCATTTTAATGGTAGTTGATAGTACACCTCAAATACTATTCTAGAACTTGATTCACTTATTTTCTTTGTCCATCAATTTGAGGATGAAAAGCCATAGAGTGTTTTATATCCACCTTTAAAATCTTCACAAGGATTCTTTAAAATCTAGATATAAATTGAATCCTCATATTCAATATAATATCCTTGGATAATCCATGATATCAATAGATGTTGTCAAGAAAAAACTTAGCTATTTTTTTACTTGTGATAAATTCTATATGTAGTATAAAATGTGCCATTTTGATAAAATAGTCTACTACTACAAATATAGAATTATATGAATCTGAGATAAAAAGGTTTATGATGAAATCCATAGAAACAAAAGACTATGGTTGTTCTAAAATACATAATGGTTGAAAAAGTCGTTAAGGTTGATAATGAAGAATTTTGGATCTTAAATAAATATCCCATGATTGTACAAAATCTTTGATTATTTTTTATATTTAAGGCCACCAAAAATCTATAGATATTAGATCTAAAGTTTTGTTGTATTCAAACTGTTTGGCTATTGAAAAGTCATGACGAACTTGAAGAACATGTAATTATGCTTTGTCTATAAGAATATATAATTGTCCTTCAAAATAGAGTAGATTATTCTTGAATTCAAATTTAGAAGTATTATGAGATTTAAAAGAATTATTCTTGATATTATAAATAAAAAGATCAAAGGAAATACTTAATTGAATTTTCTTAGCAAAAGTTGAATCAATAGTCAATGTTGATTCTATTGCTTGAAGATGAAAATGCTTTAGCTTCAATAGAATTATTTTTTGTTGATCAAAAGTTGTATCACTTTCTTTTGGTACAAGATAAAAATGTTTAGAAAGGATATTTGATAAACCTTATTATTTCTCAGGTCAATAAGTGATCTTAAAATCAAATCTTGATAAAAACATGCTTCAATGGACTTGACAATGATTCAAAATACATGCCAACATGAAATACTTGAGGTTCTTATGATTTGTATACATAGTGATTAGATTAAAAGTGTCTTCTCAATAATGACGTCATTTTTGAAAAGAATCCATAATTGCAAGAAGCTCTTTGTAATAGATCTCAAAGTTAATCTTAATTAATGAAAATTTCTTAGAATAAAAAGTAATTGATTAGAACTTATTATCTATTTTTATTTGTGAAAAAATAGAACCTACAACAAAGTTTGGTGTATTTATTTTTATAAAGAATACCTTGAAAAAATTGACATAATATAAAATTGATATAATATAAAAATAATTTTTGTCTTTAAAGCTTTAAAAGATGCTTTTTTTACTTTAAAAGATGCAACTTAAAAAAAGTTTTTGATAAAGATCTTGTAATAATTGAAAAATCTCAAAAAATATTGTACATCTCTAATTATTTTTAAAATCTTCAAATTCATAATAGTTTGGACTTTCTTTGGATCCATTATAAGTCCTTTGTTGGAAATGATATATCTTAAGAAGTCAATTTGAATAGTGTGGAATACATAATTTTTCATCTTGGCATATAATCTTGTATCTCTAAGTTTTAGTAACATATGACAAACATGAAGTTCATGTTTTTTTGTATTTTTAGAGTAGATTAAAATATTTTCTAAATAATAGACAACAAAATCATCAAAAAACTCTCAAAAAAACATCATTTATGAGATGTTGAAAAAAAACTAATGTATTTAAGAGTCTAAAAGATATGACATTATATTCAAAATGTCAATATCTAGTTTGGAAAGCAATCTTCTATTCATCTCTTTCTTTGATATAAACTAAATTATATGCTCTTCTTAGATCTATTTTTATATAGATCTTTGCTTGATTGAGCTAATCAAGAAGTCTTGAAATCAGACGTAGGAGATACTAATTCTTGATGGTGATCTTATTAAATCTTTGATAGTCTATATACATCCATAAAGATCTATTTTTTTTTCTTCACAAATAAGATAGGAATTCTTGCTAGAGATTTTGAATGGCGTATGAAGTTTTTAGCAAAGTTTTCTTCAATAAACTTCTTTAGTGCAACCAACTCATTTTGTGATATACTATAGATTGATTTGAATGGTAGTTGAGCTCTTTCTTGCAAATCAATTGAATAATCATAAGATCAATGCTTTAAAAGAATATCTATATTCTTCTTATCAAAAGCATCTTAAAAATCCTGATATTAGTTAAAAATATCATTTGACATCTTTTTACCATCAAAAATAGGCATGAAATATATAGTAAAAGATGATCCTTCTATTGCCACAATAATGAAAGCTTTTAAACCTATCAATAAGAATTTGGATGTACTAGGCTTATATATTTCTACTTGAGTAATAGAATTTTAGATCAAACTACAAAGAAAGTTAAGATTACAAAAAATCCAATCTATTTGAGGATTATACTTTTTTAACCAAGATAATCTTAAAATAATTAGATCAAATAAAGATCTTATTATATTAAATATTATTATAATCTTTAATTGCTATATATAAATAAATAATATTATAGATAATATTTTCAAAAGATAGCAAATGACCATCTATGATTTCTATATATATGGATTTAGTTTTCTTGACTAACAATATTTCTTATTTTTTGACAAAGTCTTGGCCTATAAAACAAGTTGAGGCTTTTGAATCTAATAAGATTAAGACTTTGTGATTTTTTGGTTCTAAATAAACTTCTATTATAAAATATGGTGAAGGATTTGAGGAGAGAATAGGACCTTTACAAGGACTTATATAAGATTCTAGTTATACGGTTCCTATTATAATTGAAGAAATTTATTTTTTGGCACGTCTTTCTTTTTAACAATCATGTTCTTAATTTTGTGATAGCATTATTTCTTTAGTCAATATTGAGCAGTGTGCTTGGGTTTCTTATAATATAAGAATAAATATTTATCTATTTTAGTACTTCTAGATAGAAGTGTACCTATGAATCCAAATTGAGTAAATCCATAAAGGTATTGGAAGGAATATAATCATAGATAGAGCTTGATTTATTGCAAAAAAATTTAAAATTTTGATATTGTTCCATCAAACTTCTTGAGCATACTAATCCTTATCCTTGCTGTACTTGTAGAAGCAAAACTTCTTGAATATAGTTGTGAGGTTGATTTACTTGCCTCCTTCAATTGCATAACTTTTTGATACAAATTTTAAACTTCTTGCATAAGCATAGGATTAGTGTGTCCATAGTTGGTGCTTATGATGTATAAAATTTCTACCCTAAAAATATTGACAAATTTGTAAAGATTAGCAATAGTTCCAAATCAATTCTTATTTTGGCTAACTATAGCATCCATGATTTTTTCTACTATTTCAAATAAATTAATAAATCTATAAGTCATATTAGAGGAGAATAATCTACATTCTTTAATATCAAATCAAAATTTCCACAAAGAAGGATAATCTATATTTTTTAAAAAATATCAATGTTACAAAATTAAATAGTTTATTTAAAAGTGGATAATTTACAACCTTCATAATATAATAATAGAAGTGAGATAATCCTTTCACTTCTAAAATAAGATAAGAATAATGAATTAGTATTCTTATCAATTTATTAAGGATATGAATCTTGAAGAACTAAAAAATTAAGACACTTTTGTGTCACTCAAAAAGACTAGATAATCACTCAAAGATGATGTAATATTAAATTAGAATGATTTTTGCTTATGATAAGAATACTAAAAAGTCTTGAAAACAAGATTAAGGACTAGAAAGGTATTGACAAGAGTAAAGAAGGCTTTACTCTTGTCTCCATACATACTTTTGACTATGATAAAATTCTTATCTTACACCAAAAGAAGGAGATATATCTTTTGATCAGCAAAGAAAAATTCTCTTGAAGCTAGAGCATTTTCATCTTCAAGTAATGAAATCAATGTTGACTATTGATTTGACTCTTGTGAAAAAAATCCAATCAAGTATGTCTTCTGATCCTCTTGTTCACAATATCAAGAATCTTTCTTCTAAGTCCCAAGATACTTTTAAATTTGAGTTCAAAAATAACCTACTCTATTTTGAATGTCGATTATATGTTCCAAAAGGAGAAGCACAATTACATGTTCTTTAAACACGACTTTTCAACAGCATGATATTTTGGATACAACAAGACTTTGAAGCTTATATCCAAAGATAATGGTGGCCACAAATGTGGAAGGGTGTGAAAGACTTTATTTACTCATGCGATATTTGTTCAAGATCAAAAACTCCTCATCATCGACCTTACGGACTTCTTCAACCATTACCTATTCTAGAATAACTATGGTCTTCTGTTTCTATAGATTTTATCATGGATCTTTCAATCTCATGTACTTATGACTCTATATTCATGATAGTAGATTGTTTTACAAAGATGGCACATTTTATACTATGTACAAAATCTATCAAAGGTGAAGAAATAGCTAAGCTCTTTCTTAACAATATCTATTGCTATCATAGATTATCCAAAGATATTATATGTGATAAGGGAACTCAATTTGTATCAAGATTTTGGCGGATTCTTTTTAAGATTCTAAATTTAGATATAAAACTATCTTTAGTATTCCATCCTCAAATTGATAGATAAATAGAGCGTGTTAATCAAGTTTTAGAGTAGTATTTAAGATATACCATCAACTACCAATAAGATGATTGGACAACTCTTTTGCCATTGGCAGAGTTTGCTTATAATAACACGGTACATTCTTCTACAAAACAAACACCTTTTTTTTTTTTTATCAATTATGGTTATCATCTACAATTTGATACTTTTGACTTTTCAAAAGCTGATAATCCTATGGCAAAAGATTTGGCAAATCATTTATCAGAGCTACATGCAAAAATGAAGGCACAATTAAAAGAAGCTTAAGAATAACAAAAGATCAATGCAGATGTCTATTGAAAGGGACAACCATCATCTCATACGAATGACAAAGTATGGTTACTTCATCACAATATCAAGATCACTCATCTTTGTGATAAGTTGGACTATCATAGACTTCGACCATTTCCTATTTATGTACAAATCAATCCAGTTGCATATCATTTATACTTACTGGAGTCAATGAAAATCTAACCTGTATTCCACGTGTTTCTTTTTGAACCATACAAGACAATGGATATATCAAAAAGAAGACAAGCTCCACCTCCTCCTATAGAAGTGGACAATAATAAAGAGTTCAAAGTGGAAGAAGTCCTAGATTCAAGGCGACATAGAAATAAATTAGAATATCTTATCTATTGGCACAGATATGATATTAGTGAATGCAGATGGAAGTTAGTAAAGAATCTTACAAATACAAAAACGGCAATAGAGGCTTTTCATTGATAACATCCATCAAAATCAAGATAAAAATATTCTTTATAAAAGAAACAAGCTCTAGGCAAGATAACATTCTACTTTCAATCCTTGTTTGTAGCTTCTTTGTAGTTGTGATGCTAAGGAGATGGAGAATCAACAACTATTGGATTCGACTGAAGAGCCTTCATTTGCTAATCTACCAAACGAGACATTAAAATTGTCACAATCTTCAAGATGATGCAATCGAGATGGAGATCCTCAAAAATGACATATTTTTCCTCAAATAGATGGCAAGATACAATGCATTTGGTATCACGACCTTGGAAGAGACTCTCGATGTCTAGTAATTTTATTAGAGGTAGAAACAACTCCTAACAATGTTCTAAATATTTTATTTGAAGGAAGTTATGAAGGCCTCAACAACGATTAGATAACAAGGTGGTCTTCCCATCTTTGTATGGGATACTATCGATGGTTGAGAGGCCTTATCAACCATCTTCAAAGAGAACAAAGATCTTAGTATGTAGCGAATACAATTTGTCGCATCATAATTTTTCTCAATATATGATCACCACTCCTTATGGAATTCGTCCCTAGAGAGGATAATATCATGGACATATCATGGATATATGCATATAAGCTATTAATAACCTGTATAAATAGGTAGAAGTAAATAAAAGTAGATAAAAGTAAGTTAATTCTATAATATCTTCTATGAAAGTTTCTTAGAAGCTTTATAGATGCTACTTTGACTTTATAGGTATCTTTAATTGACTTTTTGGATTAAAAACGTGGTCAACAAGTTGGCCATATGCCACACATATTGTTAGCTTGAAGACCAAGCTAACTATGTGGCCCACATATAGAAAAACTTGCCTTGTAAGTCAAGGCATGTGTCCTACAAAGTCAACACAGATTGGAGGTCCTATAGAACATCGCCATGTAGCTCTCAGTTAGATAGTATATATAGAAACAAAAGTGAAGTCCTCTTCATTCTTGTCAACTCATTTTTTGCTTTTAGTCTAGTTTCAAGAATCTCAAGTTTTCTTGTCTTTTAGCAATAAGCCTTTTTAATTTCTTTTAATGTACGTACTTTCTTATTTTTATTTTGTCACTCTTTCTTTGATACAGATTTCATTGGTTTATGCATCACCTTTTAGTTCATATCCTTGACAACTATAAATCTCCTTAAAATATTCAAAATAAAAATCTTTTATATTTTTTAAAGTCTTTTCTAAATGATTTTAATTTTAGAAAGTTTTTTTAAATTTTTAAATTTTATAAAATCTTTATAAATTTATTTTAAATCCTAATTACAAAGATTCTTTTTACTTTAATTTTAAATCCTAAGTACAAAGAATCTTTCTTTAGTTTGTACTTAAATCTTGCATTCCAATTAATCAAAGAATGTTTAAATTACTTGAGGTACATGGTTTTGTGTTTCAAGTTATGATTTTAACTCTAATTTCTAATTAATTCTTTTTGGATATCAATTCTTGATTTTTTATAATAAATTTTACCACAAATTAATTTTTATTCTTTTTTTATGATACTTATATTAATTATTTTTCTTATCTAATTTTCTTTGTTTCAATTATGGCTGTACAAAGTAAATAAAATCCTATTTTATAAAGAGGCAACATTAGCACTTACAAATTTCACTACTTTTTGATAATTATCTATATTTCTAAGATAATTTTTTATTATATTTTTAATTAGTTTTTTCTATAATTTATTTTATTTTATTTTATTCTATTTTTCTTTTATTTAATAATCATATTGCAATACAATAATGTGGCATAGATTATATTTATAAGATAGAGAAGAACATAAAACAAGATCTTTATCTTAGCATTTTTTAAGATGAGCTTGTAAAGACAATTGAATGGTATTGTTTCAATTCTTTTTGTATCATATTTCAATATGACAATGATTTTCTTGATGCCCACAATGGAAAGTATATTGTAGAAGATGTGCACAGGATGTGTGTAGCCTTTAAAATATCAGAAGAGAACACCTATGTCTACTTCTTTCCAATAGTACCTACGGACTACAAGCTGATATCATCATTAACAACTATTACTTCCAACAGCTCCAATGTCGTATTCTCAACCAACAAATCTTGTGTTCTTGAGGAAGCAGTGTTTTGCTTCCTTTGTTAAATAAATAACAAAAGCAATCAAGCAATGGTTGCTAATACAAATCTTGATCTACTTACCTAGTCTCTTTAAGCACCTGACTTAAATTTAATATATGCAGGCTTTTGTAAAACTAAAATTAAATAAGTACTTAATATCTACCAAAGAAATTCTTCAATTATGGCAGCAAGTTGAAGCTTGTTTCAATTCTATCACTCTTGAGTAATGTCAAAAGTCCTATCATATCATGTCCAACTATATTCAAGTTGTTTTAGCTTCTAAGAGAAAGTAGACAAATTATTAATTTGTAAGTAGATATAGGTTACAATCACATATATATATATATATATATATATATATATATATTTTAATCTAATAATTATCTATATGATTAGGTAGAAATAGATAAAAATAGACTCATTTCATAATAACTTCTAAAAAAAGCTTTTTAGAAGATTTATAGATGTGGTTTTGATTTTACTTGTGTTTATAATTGATTGATAGTTTAGAAACTTGATTAACAAATTAATCACATATCATATATGTTGGTTGCTCATAAAATAAGCTAACTATGTGGCATATATATAAAAAACTTATCTTACAAGTTAAGATATGTATCTTGTAAAATCAACACATGTTGGAAGTCAGGTGGAACATTGCCACGTAGCTCTTAATTAGATAGTATATATATCATGGACATATATTTATTATAATTATTACTTAGATAATATAAATAGATAGAAGTAGATAAAAATAGATTAATTTTATAATATATTTTAAAAAATCTTTTTAAAAGTTTTATAGATATTACTTTAAATTTTTATATATTTATTATTAATTAATAAGTTAGAAACTTGGTCAACTAATTAATCATATGCCTCACGTTTTTATACAAGTAAATCTCAAATTAAGTTGAAATACTTAAAGCGTTGGACTTTTAGTTTAGTTTTGAATATTTGGATTAATTTTTGGCTAAAAATTTCCAAAAGTATGTATTAAAAAGTTAAAAAGCTATACATTAAAATTTTATGGTATTTGAGTATTTATTTTGTGAGATATGAAGAAATTTGCACATAGATAAATGTAAGCAAGGATTTGAAGCTATTATTAGAATTTTGACAATATCTCAAGATTTGTAATGAATTTGTAGTTGAAATTTATTGTGATAGTTGTTAAAAATACATTAATACTTCTTATAAAATGTGGATTTTTTTGGATAGTCTAATCATGAGATATGAGCTGTTGAAGTTTGAGAGAAATTCACCTTAAAGATATATAAGTTTTTATAATATTTATATCATAGTTTTGGTAATCTTTGATACTTAAGGCTTATATATTGATGTAATTGCCCATATGGAGACAATTTTATATATAAACTTGGAATTTTTTTAATCTTGAGGCTTGATTGAACAATTAGTGATAGTCAAAAGTCCAACGCTTTTTTAAGACAAATTCTCTCTACCTCAACAATGTAGCTTCTAGATAGATAGTTTATAAAGATGTAAGAATGAAGCCTCCTTTATTCTTATGAATTCTTTTTTTGTTTCTAATCTAAATCCAAGAAATCTCTAATTTTCTTATCTTTTGTCAATAGGGATTCTAGTTTCTTTTTAATGTAGATACTTCTTAATTTTTATTTTGTCATACTTCTTTGAGAAACTCTAACTTCTTTATATGCTTTCATTGAATTCTTCTCTTTGACAAATTGATAAGAGTTTACTTACAACTTCAAAGCTTCATCTTTTCTTAATTAAGAGTAGATTAATAATTTTTTTTTAATAATACACAAGAAGATTAAAAGTTGTGGATTACCCTCTTCTAAACTAATATTGTTTTTAATATTTTCTTTATTCTCAAGGTCTTTTGTTTACTTGTCTCGAGTAAAATTAGATATCTTTTTTGTTTGTATGTTATTATGATAGAGCTTATTAAAATAAAAGTGCAATGGTACAAATATAAGAACAATTGAAGGAATTAATGCTTATAATGCATCAACCTAATATAGCACCATAAAAAAGAATAAAAATGATAGAAAATAGAGGTATAGAGATGATTGGAGCTGGACCAAATCATATGTTCTTTTTTATAATACAACACTATATAAGCACTAGAAAACTAAGAATCACCTTATTTGATAAGTTTGATGGTAGAAAAGTAAAATTTTAAGAATTTATCGATCAAGTACAACTAGCAATTGAACTTCAATTCCAAAGCCATGCAACATTAGGATCATAAGTTAAGTTTATTGAAATATAATGTTTTGATTCTATATTATCATGATTTTTTTTTTGAAACAACATGATTTAATATTAGATAATTTGAAAGCTTTCTTGATATAATTTCAATTTATATATAAAGAACATAATAAAATTTATATTAGAATAAATAAGATTTATATTTTGTAGCAAAAAAATCAATTTGTAATATTATATGCTTAATAATTTTGATAATTTGTAATTGATATCAAATACAATGATATTATATTTATTAAATATTTTTTTATGAATTATAATATAAGGTAAAGAAATTGATGTTCAGTTTATGTGATCTTTAAAAATTGAATCAAGCCATTGATTTTGTTATAAAATATAAGAATTGACTTTTTAAATTTTGGTCTTAGAATCACATAAGTAGGCCTCAATATTATTACAATTCAATGGCAACACTAACATCTTTTCAATACATACCTTTAGAAGTCAAGGATATACAAATTAAAGCCGTATATTTTAGACCTCTTATTGAGCAAGAAAAGACTTATTATTGTCAAGAAGGATTGTGTTTATATTATAGAAAACCAAAATACACTTCTCAATATTTTTAAAAAAAGTGATAAAATAATAAGATAAAAAATATGATTTTTAAAGAAGACAATATGTTAAAAAATAAGTTTATTTAGCTATAATAAAAACTATGTGGCTGAAACCATGTACAATATTTAATAAAGGTCTTATTCTCTCTTCAAAACCCTCTCTTTGTTTTAAAATAGATGTTAATTTAGAACCTAAACATCACAAAGTTTTTGCCTTGCTAGATTCAAGACCCTTAACTCGTATTTTAGATGAAGAGTTTATTAAAAGATATAATATATTTTTAATAAGAAAACAAAACTTGTTTATGTAGAAGACATAGATGGTTGTCTATTCTCCTCTAGAGATATTATTCATTAAATATTTCTTCTAGAACTATTAATTAATGATCATAGTAGTTTTGTAGTATCAAATATCATTAAATCTCTTTCTAATCTAGTAATTTTATATTTATCATGGTTAAAAAAATATAATCCTTAAATAAATTAGATTTTCTATTTTCTTGGCTTTTCCAAAAGTATAACTAAGTATATAGTTAATCAAGTAAATAGTTATAAGTCTAGTAAAATCAAACTTATATTTATAAATATAAGAGCTTTTTTGCATGCTAGAAAAGGAGGATCACTTTATGTTATTTATGCCACATATATTTTTAATTATAAAAATACTTTGAATGATATTTTTATCCAAAATTACAATTTTTAAGATATATTTGAGAAGAAAAATGCAGATACTCTTTTAAAATATTATTCTTATGATTCTTCAATTGACCTTTAAGAAAGATCTCAACTACCATTTAGACTATTTCATAGTTTATTACAAAATGAGTAAGTATCAAAGACATGAACCTTGAAGAAAGAAAATCTTTAATACACTCTTGTGTCACTAAAGAGAATTAGAACGTCACTCAAAAAGTAATATAATATTAAACTAGAATGGCTATTGCCAAAAATAAGAAGATTAAAAATTCTTGAAAAAAGACTAAAGACTAGAAAGGCATTGACAAGAGTGAAGAAGGCTTTACTCTTGCCTCCATATATATTCTTAACTACGAGCTACATGGCAATGTCCTATAGGACCTCCAAAATGTCTTGACTTTGTAAAACATATATTTTAACTTGCAAGGCAAGTTTTCTATATGTGAGCCATATAATGAATTTGCTCCACAAGCTATCAAAATGTGGTTAATTTGTTGACCAAGTTTCTAACCTATCAATCAATTATAAACACATATAAAGTCAAGCAGTATCTATGAAACTTCTAGAAAGCTTTTTTAAAAAGTCTTATGAAATTAACATACTTTTATCTATTTTTACTTATTTCTATCTAACCATATAACTATTCATTAAAATAAAAATGTATATCCATGATATTATCCTCCTTTCCAGGAACAAATTCCACAAGGAGTGGCCTTTATATGTTAAAAAAATCCAAGATGAGGAAAATTGTATTTGCTACATACTCTGATCTTTATTTTCTTCAAAGATGGTTGATGGGCCCTCTTAACCATTGATAGTGTCTCATATCAAAGCAAAAAGACCACCCTATTATTTGGTCATTGTTGAGGCCTTCGTAACTTTCTTCAAATAAAACAGTTGGAACATCGTTAGAAGTTGTTCTTCCCTCTAATAAAATGACCTAACATCGGGAGTGTCTTTCAAGGTCATGATACCAAATACATTGTTTCTCACCATCTATTCAATGAAAGACATCTTGTTCTTGAGGATCTTTGTCTTGATTTTGTTGTCTTAAAGGTTGTCACAATTACAATGTCTCATCTAGTAAGTCCGCAAATAAAAACTCTTGAGTTGAATTTGCTGGTTGTTGCTTCTCTAACTCTTTAATTATGTAGAAGATACAAAGAAAGATAGAAAATAGAGTGTTATCTTCTTTTGGTCTTGTTTTTTTATAGGAAAGATTTTCTATTCTTTATCTTAGTTTTGATAGATGTTGTTGATAAAAGATTTTAACTTTCTTTACTATATTTGTAAGATTCTTTGATGGCCCCCAAGTACGTTCACTAATATCATATCTGTGCTAATAAACAAGATATTCCAATCTATTTTGGCACCTCCTTGAATTTAGACTTCTTCCACTTTAAACTCTTTATTATTATCTACTTCAATAAGAGGAGGTGGCATTTCTCTTCTTCCCAAGATATTCACTATCTTATATGGCTCAAAATAAAACACATAAAATATACAGTAGATCTTCATAAATTTTGATAGATATAATCAATAAGCAACAAGATTGATTTGTTTACAAATACAAAAAGGTCCTAACCTACAATAGTCCAACTTATCAGAAGAACGAGTAGTCTTAATATTATATTGAAGTAATCATATCTTATCATCTACATTGAATTGTCATTGCTCCTTGCAATTAGCATCCACATTGGTCTTTTGTTGTTCTTCAGTTTCTTTTAATTGTGTCTTTGTTGTTGCATGTAGCTTTGACAAACGATTTGCTAAATCTTTTGCGATAGGATTATCAACTTTTAAAAAGTCAAAAATATCAAGTCATGGATGATAACCATAATTGGCAAAAAAAAGTATTCATTGAATAGAAAAATGTATCAAATTATTATATGTAAACTTTGCTAATAGCAAAAGAGTTGTCTAATTATTTTAATAATAGTTGATAATACATCTCAAATATTGCTCCAAAATTTGATTTATTCATTCCATTTGTCCATCACTTTGAGGATGAAAAGCCAAAGAAAACTTTATATCTACCTTTAGAATCTTAAATAGGATTTTCTAAAATCTTGATACAAATTGAATCTCCCTATTCAATATAATATCCTTTGGTAATCCATGATAGCAATAGATATTATCAATGAAAAGCTTATTTATTTCTTTATCTAAAATAGATTTTGTATATGATACAAAATGTGCCATTTTAGTGAAGCGATCTACAATTATAAATGTAAAATCATATGAATTCAAATTTCGGAGATTTGTAATAAAATCCATAGAAATGAAAGACCATGATTGTTCAAATATAGGCAATGGTTGGAGAATTCTATAAGATCAATGATGAGGAGTTTTTGATCTTGAACAAATGTCACATGATTAGACAAAGTCTTTTACTTCCTTCCACATTTGCAGCTATGAGTGGATATTTCTTCCCTCACTTAAATTTGATTTAATTAGATCATAATTTACATCAAAGCTCAATACTAATTAATGTAGAGATGCAAATCATCTATAAGATAGGGAAATCAAAATGGGGTAATAATTAAGATTAATCCAAAAACACAACAAGTTAGTTACACTTTTTTATAATTTAATTTTTAGCATTTGTAGTTCATTTAGTTAAGTGCCTTCCAAGACTTATTCTATCAAACTTAAATTCTAAAAATTATGAATTAGAATAAAATAAAATAAAAACAATGAATACTATACTAGAGTGCCAGTCTAGGACTTTCTAAGGTAGTATTAATCATGTAAATCAGAGTTTTACATAGGAAGTTAACTATGGATGAAGTTTTTATGACAAAAAATCATCTAGAAGTGAAAATTCAGTAATAAACAGCCTTAAATATTTAAGTTTAGCACTAACATGATGTTAAGAATTTTTTTTAAGATAAAAAATGAAAGTTGGAAGATTAAAAAATAAAAATAATAAATTAAATAAATAAAAATAAATAAAAATAAATAAATAAAAATTTAAGTTAGAATTAATAATTAAAAGTTAAGTGAAAGTTTAAAAGTAATAAAAGTAAAAGATTAAGGTTAAAAGTAAAATTTAAAAGGTTAAGATTAAAAGAAATAGGAAAAAATTGAAAGATCAGATTAATTTTTATTTATTTATTTATTTATTTATTTTTATTTTATCCTTAAAGGTAAGAATGGATGGAAAGTTAAGAATTTAAGATTAATTTCCAAGTGAGATAAAAGTTCTTTGAAATTATTAAATAACATTAATTGATGGTAATAAGATGAATGAGTGATAATATAGCAATTTAGGTACTAAGGGATGTGATTAGAAGGTGATTAGGAAAGAATAACTTACTTAGAGTATGTCAAGTTGAGGGTAGCAAATCCCTTGTCATTCAAAAATTTGCTAACAATTCCACACAGCTCCTATGTACTTGAAATTTTTTGTAGTTGAGGTTGACATAGAGTTGCTCCTATCTACCAAATTTCATGGTGATCCGAGGTTTGACATTCGAGATGTGTGTTTTCAAAGCAAGGCAACTTGAGCTGCTTAGGCAGCAGACCCCCTTCTACTTAAAAATTCACTAAAAATCAGTTAATAGTTTAAAATTTACAAGTATAATTTTTCCTAAAACCACACTTAGTAGGGTTCTTTTTCCAACAAATTCCAGAAAAAAAAATGTAAGTAAGTACTAAGATAAATTTTTTCAAATCTGGTTGTTCAATACTACCAAGGCAGCAGATTCCTTTGCATTTAAAAATTCATTAAAAATTTGATATAGATCGGAAATTAGTGATTTAAATTTTTTAGTAAACTAAGCTTTAGAGTGTGTTCATTTCAATAATCCATATCAAAGCTGAGTTAGAGATCACCGAGTTATAGATTGTTTAAGACGACGTTCCTACATTGCCAAGGCAGTAGACCCCCACCACCTTGAAAACTCGCCAAAAATTCGTCTCAACTTCAATTCAGGCGTGCCTTACGTTGTTACAAAGCTAAAGATGAGTAGAATCTGCTTATGAAGTTTTACAGAAAGAAAGAGATAGATTGAGTGAGTAAAAATTGAAGCCATATAAATTTAAAGAAGAAGATTTGCGTTCACAAGATAGGAGAACATTTTGCCATGGCTTCGCCACAAGAAGATAGAGAGAGAGAGAGGGAGCTTAGTCATCCAAGCCCTCTTAACCAAGTAGAAGGAGGCCCAAAAGTGGCGGACACATCTCCGCCGTCATAATCGGAAAATCCCTAACCAAGATCAAGGGTCCTCAATAACTCTTAGCCCAAATCCGATTTCAAGGCTGAAAATGCTTAGAACTCAAAAACTAACACCTTTTGGTGAAACTAATACCACCAATGTCTCTAAAACATATTCATAAGTCCAAATCTAAATTCTAAATCATAAGAATCAATTAATTTTCTAATTTAGTTGTAAATTTCAACTACAATTCTAATTTTAATTAGCTTGCTTGAAAATCAGCAAAGGTTCTTGCCATCAAAGCCTTCATAATCACTATTCTTCAATTTAAACTCCCTTAAGTATGAACTCTTGGCAAATCCAAAACCTAATTGTAAATTGGCCTTGAATTTGTGATTTTTTTTTAATTTTTCTTTTTTTTCAACTTCAAGTAGTGATTAAAATCACTATGAGAGGAAACTCCACTAAAAATTTAGCTTGTTTCCATCTTTTTAAGATCATCATTAATTTAACAATTAGACTTTATATTTTTAATCCAATTAAATTACAAAATAAAATTTAAGCTTAAAAATCTTCAAAATTACTTAAGAAGATAGAGCAATTAGGTTTAAGGGACTTTCTAACCATAGTCAAATTAGAAATTAGCTTTTGGATTAAAAATTAAGATTGTGGATTAATTTAAGATATAATTCCTAAAAATTAGAAGAAAAATTCTACTAAAATTATAGTTTTATTACTAAAAAAAGATTTAAAGTAATTCAAAAAAAATCATACACCTTCTAAATTTACTATTTTTTCTTTTGAATTTTAAAATAGTCAATAAATTTATTGATTAGAAGTATTCATCTAATTAACAACCAAAAGATATGATCAAAGTCATAATTAATTAAAAAAAACTAATTTGGAACTATTGATTACTTATATTAGCATTAAAATTAGTAAAAATATGTTAAAAACTATAAAAAGAATTGTTACTAACCATTGGAGCTTTTAATTTTGCTCATAGCAGCCACCAAAAATCTCTTGATATAAGCTCTAAAGTCTTATTGTATCCAAAATGTGCTGCTACTAGAAAGTCATGGCATGCTTGAAGAACACATAAACATGTTTTTTCTTCTAGAACATATAGGCATCCTTTAAAATAGAGAAGATTGTTCTTGAACTCGAACTTTGATACATCATGAGATTTAGAAGATTCTTAATATCATAAATAAGAAGATCAAAGGACATACTTGATTGAATTTGTTTGACAAAGATTGAATCAACAGTTAATATTGATTTCATTGCTCGAAGTTAAAAATGCTCTCGCTTCAAGAAGATTATTTTTTTTTTATCAAAAGATACATCTCTTTTTTTTGGTGCAAGATAAGAGCATCTAAAAAGAGCATATAATAAACCTTGTTGATTTCTACATCAATATATGATCTTGAAATCAAATCTTGATAATGACATGTTATAACAAGCTTGGCAAAAATTCAAAATACATGGCAATATGAAATATTCAAAGTTCTTGTAATTTGTATATATTGTGATTGGACTTGAAAAGCCTTCTAGATAATGATGCTATTTTTGAAATGAATCCACAATTATAAAAAGTTTTTTGTTGTAGATTTTATAGTTAATCTTGACTATTCAAAATTTCTTAGAATAAAAATTTATTGCATGGAGTTTGCCATCTATTCCCATTTGTGACAATACTACACTCAAAATAAAGTTTGATGCATCTGTTTCTATAAAGAATGTCTTAAAAAAGTAAATGAGATACAAAGTTGGTACAAAAGTAAATTCCTTCTTAAAAGCAAAAAATGATACTTTGGCTTCTTTATTCCACTCAAGTTTGTCTTTATAAGTCAAACGTATAAGTGAAGCTGCAACTTAAAAAAAGTTCTTAATAAAGTTTCAATAATAATTGGCAAAGTCCTAAAAGCATTGCACATCTCTTATTGTTCTTAGAATTTTTCAATCTATAATAGTTTGGACCTTCTTTGGATCTATTATAAAGCCTTCATTGAAAATGATGTATTCCAAAAAATCAACTTGAATAATGTGGAATATACATTTTTTCATCTTTGCAAATAATCTTGCATCTTTTAATTTTTTTAACACACAACAAATATGAACTTTATGCTCTTTTATATTCTTAGAATAGATTAAAATGTCGTCCAAATAACAGACAACAAAATCATCAAGAAACTCATGAAAGACATCATTCATTAGATGTTGGAAAGTAGTTGGTGTATTTATGACTCAAAAATGTATAATATTATATTCAAAATATCTATACCTAATTTGGAAAGTTATCTTCTATTCATCTCTTTCTTTGATGCAGTATCAGGATAGAAAGAGTTTGCCTCAAGAAAGTTCTTTGCATCTAGCTGCCATTAAATGCTCAATCAAGTCTAAGATATAAAAGTACCAATTTTAAATATATAATATTTTCTCTTTTAGAGCAATTAGATCAATATATAAGCCCAAGTACAAAAAAAAAACATCCAAATGTATGTTAAAGTATCTTAAAACCTTATATATCTTTATGAAAAATATTTTCTAAATTTTAACAGCTCATATCTCATGATTGGACTATCCAAACAATCTAAAATTTTACATGAAGTACTGATATACTTTCAAAAGCTACCACAAAAAAATCTAACTACAAATTTGTTATCAAACTTGAAATATCATCAAAACCCTAACAATAGCTTTAAACCCTAGCTTAAATACATCCATGTGCTATTTTCTTCATATCTCACAAAATAAGTACTCAAATATTATGAAACTTTAATCTATAACTTTTTAACCTAATAACTCATATTTATAAAAATGTTGAGCTGAAAATTTATCTAGAAACTCAAGATATGGCTCCAACCATTACTATCAACAAAATGACTCACTTACTCCCTTTGAATTACATGTGCTATCTTCAATATCCTATAACTTCTTCATTTAGACTTTGAATTTATCAAAAAATATAAGTTAAATATAGCTAAAAAAAATTTCTCTCTAAATCTAGTTGCCGATATTTTATTACTATCTGTACGCATATGTAATGCTTCAAAGAGTGACAGTATGTACAAATTTGATACCTTAACTTTGAACACACATATTTCCTTCACAAAAACTCGAAATCATACAAACTCTTCACCCAAATTATATCCAAAATCTTAAACTTGTTGATTATAGCCTCCAAAACTCAAATTTTCTTGAAAGTAAAACCCTAATCCCTAATAAGGCCTCGAACAACCTCCTTGAAGCCCATTAGGCAAGACATTTGACCAATAGGAATGAAGGTCCTCACCCCTTACCTTCATCCAACCATATCTTGTTTTCATCCTTTTCAATAAGCCTCCTAATAGTTTAGACTTTCATCTTTAAATTCCAACCTTTCCTTAAGCTTTATACTAAATATCTAAATCCTACATAATATAAACACTATAATCAAAATAGATAAAACTCCAAATAAATTTTCTTACATCAATTTTTTTTAAATTTATTTACTAACCATTCTAATCTACATCAAGACTTACAAACATATTATATGTTTTAATTAATTTTTATATACTATAAGTAATTACAGTATGACATCCACTCCCTCCAAATCTACATTTCCTCTGGCATGTGCCAACCTTACCATCTCTATTTTCTTTATCTTTATCTCTTTCTGCATCTTCTTCTTCATGTTCTTGGTCCAATTATTGAGGTAAGAATTCTCCAAGGTCTTCTATTTGAAACCGGCCATTTCTTCTCTTAAAAGCCTTTATCTTCTTTCCTACTATTAGAATCCTAATGATAGCTCCATCTAATTCATGTAAGATATATGTGGCATTTTCATGGACTGTAACTATCACATATGGTCTAAACCATTTCTTTGTAAATTTCTTAGATTGCTATGCTGATGGTCCTAAGTACCATTAGAAACATCTATTCTTTTATTATATATATATAGATATACATATTTTTTTTATTTCTTATAGTCATTTTTGGCTTATATCAATGGACCATTTTCCTCTGTCAAAAAGTCTCCTAGATATGATTTTTTTCTCAAAGTCATGAACAATCAATGCTAAAATCATATTTTTAAGCTTTTTAAGCTTCACCTTTGTCCAAAATAAATAATAATAATCCACCTTCCCTTCTTTACCACACTCAAAATTGTAGTTATCAGCATAAATAAGTATCTTTGTATCCTTATGAACCATCTTTTCATTTGATATTTCTTCAACCATACATTCTTGAATTTGGATGGTTTGGGCTTTTTTTGTTAAGCCTTGAATTCCTCCATATTGAAATCCATCTTGATTTTGGATACATGTTGTATCTATAACAACTCCCTTATTACTCATATTTATTCCAACAAACATTTGTAAAATCTCATTTTTTATTTTTCCATTGAAAACTCTTTTATTTCTTCAACCTCTTCTTTTTGAACTTCATTAGAGACAATTTCTTCTTCTTTTTTTTGGGCATTAATAATTATAGGGTCACATTTAAGAGCAAATATTTGGTCAATCTCTTTTCTTTTATTCATAGTTATTCGAGTACCCAATACGTCTGCCATAATAGCTTCAATTTTGGCTTTGCTAACATCATCTTTCTCCTTCACTTTGTCTTTCTTCCACCATTCTTTTGATATTAATATATCTCTAAGATGAGTAGAAGAAGGCACCTTCACTAATTTTTGTCCTTCATAAGCTTCTTTATTACTTAGAGACCTCTTCTTGCTTCTAAGTTCAACAAAATCCTCTTCATGAATAGCTCTACCTCTTTTTTCCTCAACTATGGCATCATGCAGATTATCATCATGTTTGTTTCTACATAAATATGCTTTAATACTAATAGCATCAACTGAATCATTCCATTGAGTCATTTTTCTGATAGCTTCAGCTGTCATGATTATGACTTTTGTAATTGATAAGAAATTAGCCTTCACTATTTTTTGCTCAACTGTAACAGAATAAGACTCAATTTCTTTTCCTTATATGGCATTATTCTTTGATATTTTCTCTTCTACCAATTTATTCATACCACCTTTTTCAAAATTAGTCTTCAAAGGCTCATCTGATCTTGTGAGTCTTATCCTACTCTCCTTAAAATATACAATACCATCCTTGATTGTATCTTTGTAGCTATCATACTCACCACACTTGTGATTTGAATTATTATACCACATACATCTCTCTACAAATCCCTTTGAGCCTTCAATTATTTTTCATGAATTTGCTATTCAGGATTTCTTCAACTCAATCATTTCTACCTTCAAATCTTTTATGCCCTTGATTAATTCTTTAAGAATATAATGTTAGGGACATAGTCCTTAGACCTTTCTAGAGACAAGTTTCTAGAACCTTTTAGAAAGAAGTCTCTAGAAACTTCCAGAAGATTCTTTGAATATTCTCTTAGAATATTCTTTAAAGATTCCCTAAAGATTCTCTGAAGATTCTCTAAAGATTCCCTTAGAAGGCTCTAGAAGATTCTTAGAATATTCTAGTAGATTCTAGGAAGTTACTTGAGAAGCTTCCTAGCTCTTGGATAGTTGCTCGAGAAGCTTCATAGTTCTTGGGAAGCTTCTTGATGCGCTTCCTTAGAACCATAGGCCAGTAGTATATATAGGAGTTGAGGCTGAAGAGTTCTTCAGTCTCGACAACACATCTCTTGAAGCTCTAGCTCACCTTTCTGGTGTTGTTCTTGTACTCATCTGTTTAATCTAGTTCTGCCACTTCTTCTTGAACTTCTTGTTAGATTTCAAGTCTGTATTTTGTGTCCGTGACAATTTGTCGAGACTACCTTTATCTTAATATCAGAGCTGAATCCTTCTTGTTTGAGAGCGGATTACCCCTCTTCTTGAAGGTATTCTAGCGCTTTAGGGGTTGCGGATTACCTTCCTCTAAACTGATATTTTCTCAATCACAATATCAGAGCTTAGTTCTTTGAGGCAGAGAGTGGACTACCCCTTTTCTTGGAGATACTTGAGCGTTCTAAGGGTTGCGGATTACCCTCTCTTGGACTGATATTAATTCCTTCTTTTTGTTTAGCATAGCTAGTAGAAAAGACTGTTAACATCGATTTCAGAGCTTTGCCTTCTTGATAGAGTGCGGATTACCTCTCTTCTCGAAAGCATTGAGGCATTTTTAGAGGTTGCGGATTACCCTCCTCTAAAACTGAAATCGTTTAGTGTTTTTTTTTCCTTTTTTCCGAGTAGGTTTTAGTGACAGGTAGTGCTACAATTTTTTCCAAGAGACTTAGCAATTTCTTCTTCTCTCAAAATTTTAATCCATCTATTCTCTAAATATGGAAGTAGACCAGGTCATAGACAGTGCATCTCCACAAGTAGACAATAGAGTGGCAACTCTTGCAGAACTTCAAGCTCTTATGAATAGTGTACAAAAGGAGATTGCATTTCTTCGCAATCCAAGTAAAGAACCTCAAATTGATCTAGTGACCGAAGAAGCTAGACGCGAAATTCATAGCCTACAACAAGAGATTATTCGACTGAGAGAAGCAAGACATGTGTCACATACGACCCCTATGGATACTTCAAGGATTAGTACGAAAGAACCAAAAGCGAGTATGCCAGACAAGTTTGACGGAACAAGAGCCAACTTCCGAGGTTTTGTGCAACAAGTACGGCTTTACCTACGCCTATACCCTTCTCGTTATCCGAATGGATTTACACAGGTTGCTTTCATAGGTACTCTTCTATCAGGAAATGCTCGCTCTTGGTTTGCTCCACTATTGGAGAAGGATTCTCCAATATTGTACGACGTAGAGGCTTTCATAGAGAGACTTACTGGTGCGTTTGGAGATAGCGATCGAGAAAGAGTGGCTGAAAGAAAGATACAAAATCTGCGACAAGGATCACGTTCTGCTGCAATCTATGCTGCAAAATTTCAACAGCTTACATGTGATCTTGATTGGAATGATAAGGCGTTCATGACACGATTTCGATATGGACTGAGAGATGATATCAAAAACTTATTGATCACCATGCCTAAGGCGGATACTTTATAAGAACTTATATCTCAGGTAATTATTTGTGACAACCGCCTCTTTGAATTACGACAAGAAAGACGATCAGGCTGGAGAAATGATGGAGCATTTGCTACATTTTCAAAAGGTCCAGAGAATCACTCCACAGATCCTGAACCCATGCAAATTGATGCGGTACGTTTCAAACCCCTCACAGCTGTCACGGCCATAATCATGTAAGCTAATAATTACATATAGAAATAGGTAGAAGTAAGTAAAAGTAGATAAAAGTAAGTTAATTATATAATATTTAATATAGAAGCTTCCTAGAAACTTCCTAGACGCTGCTTTGACTTCATAGGTGTCTTTAATTGACTTTTTGGATTAGAAACGTAGTCAACAAGTTGGCCATGTGCCACACATGTTGTTAGCTTGAAGATCAAGCTAACTATGTGGCCCACACGTAGAAAAACTTGCCTTGTAAGTCAAGGCATGTGTCCTACAAAGTCAACACATATTGGAGGTCCTATAGAACGTCGCCACGTAGCCCCTAGTTAGATAGTATATATAGAGACAAGAGTGAAGGCTTCTTCACTCTTGTCAACTCCTTTCTTGCTTCTAGTCCAGGTTCAAGAGTCTTTAGTTTCTTGTCTTGTGGCAATAGCCATTCCAGTTTCCTTTTAATATACCTACTTGTTTATATTTTGACTTATTATATCGAGATAGCCTTTTGGTGTATATTTTTCCTCATCGAGTCTTTGTCCTTGACAGATTGACAAGAGTACACTTACAATATCAGAGCTTTGTTTTTTCTTGAGTAAGAGTGGATTACCCCTTTCTCTTGACAAGACATAAGCGTATTAGAAGTTTGCGGATTACCCACTTCTAAACTGATATTGTTCTTAGTATCTTCTTTGTTATCAAGTCTTTCTTTTCTTTTGTCTTGAGCAATATCAAACAAATTTTTCTTCTTAGTGTCATTATGGCAGAACTTGTTGAAATGAAGAGTGCAATGGCACAAATGCAAGAGCAAATAAGGGAGTTAATGCTTGCGATGCATCAACTCAATTCACCAACATAGGAAAGAACAAGAATAGCAGAAAGTGGAGATATAGAGATGATCGGAGCTGCTTCAACATCTACAACAAATCATGTTCCTTCTCCAATTGTACAACACCCTATAAGCACTAGAGAACCAAGAATTGCCTTACCTGTGAAATTTGATGGTACGAGATCAAAGTTTCGAGGGTTCATCAATCAAGTACAATTGGCAATTGAACTTCAACCGCAAAGCTATCCAACTCCAGGATCACAAGTCAGGTTTATTGGCACTCTACTTTCTGGTTCTGCATTATCGTGGTTTTCGTCTTTTCTTGAACAACGAAATCCA
This sequence comes from Physcomitrium patens, assembly GCF_059467195.1. Lineage (NCBI taxonomy): Eukaryota > Viridiplantae > Streptophyta > Bryopsida > Funariales > Funariaceae > Physcomitrium > Physcomitrium patens. Next base: position 18,017,610 of record NC_143415.1, on the reverse strand, counting down.
ATATTGGACAATATGGAAGCTTTTTTGGCGGAGTTTCGATTTATGTATGGTGAACACGATGCAACTCGTGTTGCAACAAATAAGATCCGAATTCTGCGACAAGGAAATCGCTCAGTAACAGTATATGCTTCACAATTTCGACAACTTGCAATTGACATCAAGTGGGATGATGCTGCACTCATCAGTCAATTTCTTTATGGATTGCAATACGAAGTAAAGAAATTGATGCTCAACTTACCTGATCCTCAAACTTTGAGTCAAGCAATCGATTTTGCGATAAAATGTGATAATCGACTTTTTGAATTTCGATCTGAGAATCATTCACGGGAACCTCAACGTTATTACTCAATGGCAACATCAACATCTTTGCCAAACGTACATTCGGAAGTAGAAGACATGCAAATTGACGTGGTACGTTTTAAACCTCTAACTGAGCAAGAAAAGATTCGTCGTCATCAAGAAGGATTATGTTTATATTGCGGAGAACCTAAGCACACTGCTCAACATTGTCCAAAGAAACGACGCAACTATAAAATGAGGGGTACGACGGTCAAAGAAGACAACATGTCGGAAAACGGATTCGTCCAGCTACAATAGAGACCGTGCAGCTGGAACCTTGTACAATTCTTAATGAAGGTCCTATCCTCTCTTCAGAACCCTCTCCTTGTTTTATAATAGACTTATATTTAGGACCTAAGAATTACAAAGCCTCTGCTTTATTAGATTCGGGAGCCTCAGCATGTTTTTTAGATGAACAATTTGTTAAAAGTCGTAAAATACCCTTTGTACAGAAACCTAAACCAGTACATGTAGAAGTCATAGATGGTCGTCTCTTGTCTTCTGGAGATGTCACTCATGAAACTCATCCTATAAAAGTAACAATAGACGGTCATGATAGCTACATAGCTTTTAACATAATTAAATCCCCGTCCAATCCAGTTATTTTAGGTTTATCCTGGCTAGAAAAATATAACCCTCGAATAGATTGGAATTCGCGTAAACTTGACTTTTCTAAAAGCGTTATTAATAGTTCTATAAACCAAGTAAAAAATTATAAGTCTAGTACAGTAAAACCCGTACTGATAGGTGCAAAAGCATTTATACACGCAGCAAAAGAAGGATCAACTTTTGCTATTTATGCTACACCTATTTCTGAAAATGTAAAGACTTCAAGTGGCATTCCAAGTCAATATCAGGAGTATCAAGACGTTTTTGAGAAAAAGAATGCAGATATTCTTCCTGAGCATCGTCCATATGATTGTTCAATCGACCTCAAGGAAGGAACTCAGCCACCATTTGGACCAATTTACAGTTTATCGCAAGATGAGATGGCTGAACTCAAGACATATATTGACGAGAATTTAGCGAAGAATTTCATACGCCATTCAAAATCTCCAGCAGGAGCTCCAATTCTATTCGTAAAGAAAAAAGATGGATCTTTACGAATGTGTGTTGATTATCGAGGACTCAACAAGATCACAATCAAGAACAGGTATCCATTACCTTTGATATCAGGACTCCTTGACCAGTTGAATCAAGCTAAGATCTATACAAAAATAGATCTAAGAGGAGCATATAATCTAGTACGGATCAAAGAAGGAGATGAATGGAAGACTGCGTTTCGAACCAGGTATGGACATTTCGAATATAATGTCATGCCCTTTGGACTCACGAATGCACCAGCTGCTTTTCAACATCTCATGAATGATATATTTCGTGAATTCTTAGACAATTTTGTCGTCTGCTATCTAGACGATATCCTGATCTATTCTAAGAACGTCGAAGAACATGAAATACATGTTCGTCAAGTATTACAAAAACTTAGAGATGCAGGATTGTACGCCAAGATGGAAAAGTGTGTATTTCACACTACTCAAGTTGACTTTTTAGGATACATCATTTCAAATGATGGTCTCATGATGGATTCTAAGAAAGTCCAAACAATCGTGGATTGGAAGATTCCAAGGACGGTAAGAGATGTCCAATGTTTCTTGGGATTTGCCAATTACTATCGGATCTTCATCAAAGATTTCTCACGAGTTGCAGCTCCACTTACACGCTTGACTAGTAAAGATAAATTTCAATGGAATCAAGAAGCAGAAGCAGCATTTGAAGCCTTGAAGACATCGTTTGTCTCTGCACCAGTCTTATATCGTGTTGACTTTTCCAAGGCATTTTTTATGGAAACAGATGCATCAGATTTTGCCTTGGGTGCAGTTTTATCACAAATGGGAACTGATGACAAACTCCATCCGATAGCTTTTCATTCAAGAAAATTCTCAGCAGCCGAGATCAATTATGAGATCCACGATAAAGAACTTCTTGCGATCGTGGATTCCTTTCAAGAATGGCGTCATTATCTAGAAGGCGCTTCTAGTCGAGTCACTGTGTATACAGATCACAAGAACCTCGAGTATTTCATGTCAGCACGCGTGTTGAATCGTCGTCAAGCTCGTTGGAGTATGTCTTTGTCAAGATTCGACTTCATTATCACTTATCGGCCAGGAAAACAACAAGGTTTGTCCGATGCCCTGTCTAGACGTTCTTATTTTGCACCAAAAGAAGGAGATGCAGCTTTTGAGCAACAAAGAACGGTCCTCTTGAAACCGGAGCAATTTCATCTCCGAGCAATGAAATCAACATTGACTGTTGATTCAACTTTTCTCAAGCAAATCCAGTCCAATATGTCTTCAGACCCTCTTGTTTATGATATGGAGAATAATTCTTCCAAGTCTCATGATCCTTCTAAGTTTGAGTTCAAGAATAATCTATTATATTTTGAAGGACGCCTATATGTTCCAGAAGGAAAAGCACGTTTACGTGTTCTTCAAGCACGTCATGACTTTCCAGCAGCAGGGCACTTTGGATATAATAAGACTTTGGAACTCATATCAAGAGATTTTTGGTGGCCACAAATGTGGAAGTCAGTCAAAGACTTTGTACAATCATGTGATATTTGTTCAAGATCAAAAATTCCTCGTCATCGACCTTACGGACTTCTTCAGCCATTACCTATACCAGAACAACCATGGTCTTCTGTTTCTATGGATTTCATCACAGATTTTCCAAGCTCAAGATCTTATGATTCTATATTTGTGATAGTAGATCGTTTCACCAAGATGGCACATTTTGTGCCATGTACAAAATCTATCACAGGTGAAGAAACAACTAAGCTTTTCATTGATAATATCTATCGCTATCATGGATTATCTAAAGATATCATATTGGATAGGGGAACTCAATTTGTGTCAAGATTTTGGAGGACCCTTTTCAAGATTTTAAAGGTGGACATAAAGCTATCTTCGGCTTTCCATCCTCAAACTGATGGACAAACAGAGCGCATAAACCAAGTCTTGGAGCAATATTTAAGGTGTACTATCAACTACCAACAAGATGATTGGACAACCCTTCTGCCATTGGCAGAGTTTGCTTATAATAATACGGTACATTCTTCCACGCAACAAACACTTTTCTTTGCCAATTATGGCTATCATCCACGACTTGATACTTTTGATTTTTCAAAAGTTGATAATCCTGCAGCAGAAGATATGGCAAATCGGTTGTCAGAGTTACATGCAATAATGAAGACACAATTGAAGGAAGCTCAAGAACGACAAAAGATAAACGCAGATCTATATCGTAAGGAGCAACCACAAATCAACGTGGGTGATAAGGTATGGCTACTTCGTCGCAATATCAAGACTACTCGACCTTGTGACAAGTTGGACTATCGTAGGCTTGGCCCCTTTTCTGTTTCTGAACAGATCAACCCAGTTGCATATCGGTTACATCTACCAGAGTCAATGAAGATCCATCCTGTATTCCACGTATCTCTTCTTGAACCATATAAGACAGTGGATATACAAGGAAGACGACAAATGCCACCGCCTCCTATAGAAGTAGATAATAATGAAGAATTTGAGGTGGAAGAGATATTAGACTCAAGGCGGCGCCGAAATAAGCTGGAATATCTTGTTCATTGGCGCGGATATGATATTAGTGAACGCACATGGGAGCCATCCAGGAATCTAGCAAATGCATCAGCTAAAGTCAAAGTTTTTCATCAACGACATCCATCAAAACCAAGATGAAAATCTCTCTTATAAAAGAGACAAGATTGAGGCAAGATAACATTCAATTTCCTATCCTTGTTTGTAACTTCTTTACATTTGTGATGCTAATTAGATGGAGAGCCAACAACCAGCGGATTCAACTCAAGAACCTTCGTTTGCTGACCTGTCGGACGAGACATTACGATTGTCACAACCTTCAAGACGACGCAATCGAGATGAAGATCTTCAAGAACGACATGTTCTTCCTCGAACAGATGGTGAGATACAACGCGTTTGGTATCATGATTTGGGAAGGGACTCCCGATGTTTGGTGATTTTGCTAGAAGTAGGAACAACTCCTGATGGTGTTCCGAATATTCTATTCGAAGGAAGTTATGAAGGCCTCAATAATGATCAAATAACTGGGTGGTCTTCCCGCCCTGGTATGGGACACTACCGATGGTTGAGAGGCCCTATCAATCATCTTCGAAGAGAACAGAGATCAGAGTATGTGGCGAATACAATTCGTCGCATCATAGATTTCCTCAACATATGATGACCGCTCCTCGTGGAACTCGTCTCTAGAAGGGGGGGTAATGTCACGGCCATAATCATGTAAGCTAATAATTACATATAGAAATAGGTAGAAGTAAGTAAAAGTAGATAAAAGTAAGTTAATTATATAATATTTAATATAGAAGCTTCCTAGAAACTTCCTAGACGCTGCTTTGACTTCATAGGTGTCTTTAATTGACTTTTTGGATTAGAAACGTAGTCAACAAGTTGGCCATGTGCCACACATGTTGTTAGCTTGAAGATCAAGCTAACTATGTGGCCCACACGTAGAAAAACTTGCCTTGTAAGTCAAGGCATGTGTCCTACAAAGTCAACACATATTGGAGGTCCTATAGAACGTCGCCACGTAGCCCCTAGTTAGATAGTATATATAGAGACAAGAGTGAAGGCTTCTTCACTCTTGTCAACTCCTTTCTTGCTTCTAGTCCAGGTTCAAGAGTCTTTAGTTTCTTGTCTTGTGGCAATAGCCATTCCAGTTTCCTTTTAATATACCTACTTGTTTATATTTTGACTTATTATATCGAGATAGCCTTTTGGTGTATATTTTTCCTCATTGAGTCTTTGTCCTTGACAACAGCTGAGGAAAGGAAGCGACGGTTTGAACAAAACTTGTGTTTATATTGCGGAGAAGCGGGCCATAAAGCTGTAGATTGTCGAAAGAAACAGAAGCCTCAAACAACAAGACTCAGGAGTACAAGCATGCAGGAAAACAAGGACGCCCAGCCACAATAAGGACCGTGTGGCTGGACATCTCAACATCCAAAATTAATCAAGGTCCCTTTCTCTCAACTCAACCTTCAGATTGTTTTATGGTACCTTTACATCTGGGTATTCAAGAACTACAAGTCGATGCTTTATTAGACTCGGGTGCATCCGCTTGCTTTATAGATGAAGAGTTTGCTAAGCTTCACAATATTTCTCTTGTAAAGAAACTTAAGCCTGTCCATGTAGAAGTCATAGACGGACGACCATTGTCTTCGGGCAATGTTATCCATGAAACTAAATCATTGAAGGTACGTCTTGAAAACCATGAGAGCAATATTGTGTTTAATGTTATCAAGACCCCTTCATGTCCTATCATTTTGGGACTATCTTAGCTTGATTGATATAATCCATTGATAGATTGGAAGTTGCGAAAAGTGACATTTCCAACAAACTCCTTGAAGGTGGAATCTGCCAAGACAATGTCTAGAAACAAATCCTTGTTTATAGGTGCAAGGGCTTTCATGAAGGAAGCCAAGCAAAATACACCTCTTGTCATCTTCGCAACTCCGACTCGAGAAGATGCAACTCCGACTTTAGTTATTCCAAAGCAGTATGAAGAATTCAAAGATGTCTTTGAAAAGAAGAATGCTGATATGCTGCCAAAGCATCGACCCTATGACTGTGCCATTGAATTGCAAGAAGGAGCACAACCACCTTTTGGACCAATCTACAATTTGTCGCAGATGGAGTTGACTGAGTTGCGGAAGTACATTGACGAGAATCTAGCCAAGAACTTCATCCGTCATTTGAAGTCGCCAGCTGGGGCACCAATCTTATTTGTGAAGAAGAAGGATGGTTCACTACGGATGTGCGTGGACTATCGAGGTCTCAACAAGGTGACAAAAAAGAATCGCTACCCACTGCCTTTGATCTCTGGTCTTCTAGAACAACTTTGGCGTGCAAGGATCTTTACAAAGATTGACCTAAGGGGAGCTTACAACCTTGTGCGAATCAAGGAAGGAGATGAATGGAAGACAGCTTTTCGAACAAGGTATGGCCATTTTGAATACAATGTCATGCCATTTGGTCTTACTAATGCTCCAGCGGTCTTTCAACACATGATGAATGACATCTTTCGAGAGCATCTAGACGATTTTGTTGTCATCTAACTAGATGATATTTTGATATTTTCTAAGAACGAGGAAGAACATGAGAAGCACGTTCGTCTGGTACTCAAAAAACTACGGGAGCGAGGACTCTATGCCAAATTGGAGAAGTGCTTATTTCACCAAACTGAGATGGAGTTTTTGGGATTCATCGCGACTACGGAAGGATTGAAGATGGATCCAAAGAAGGTGGAAGCAATCATGTCTTGGGAAGTTCCGAAGACGGTTAGGGATGTACAATGTTTTCTTGGATTTGCTAACTACTATCGGATCTTCATCAAGAATTATTCTCAAGTTGTTGCCCCCCTCACTCGGTTAACGTGTAAGGACAAGCTCGAATGGGGACCTATCGCAGAAAAAACATTCCAAGTTTTGAAGATGGTATTTACTACAGCTCCAATCTTGGTACATCCGGACTTTACAAAGGCCTTTTATTTGGAGACAGATGCTTCGGATTTTGCTTTGGGAGCTGTACTTTCACAGATGGGCGTAGATGAGAAGCTCCATCCAGTTGCGTTCTATTCTCAAAAATTCTCTGCTACTGAGATCAACTATGAGATCCACGATAAGGAACTCCTTGCTATAGTAGATTCTTTCTAAGAGTGGCGCCACTTTCTCGAAGGAACTGCACATCCAGTGACCGTATATACGGATCACAAGAATTTGGAGTATTTTATGTCGGCTCGGGTTTTGAATCGGCGTCAAGCTCGGTGGAGTATGTCGCTATCCAAATTCGACTTTGTTATTACTTGTCGGCCTGGGAAGCAACAAGGGTTGTCCGATGCATTATCAAGGAGATCATATCTCGTGCCAAAGGCTGGAGATGCAGCATTTGATCAACAGTGCACGACATTGTTGAAGCCAGAGAAATTTCGGCTCAACGCAGCTATTGTACCAATTGATGCTGACTTCCTCGACTAGGTACGGGCCGCAACCATTGAAGATTCTCTAGCCCTTGATATCAAGCAACATGCTAGTGATGATAAATTCAAGATGGAAGGAGATCTAGTATATTTCGAAGAGCGGTTGTATATCCCAAAAGGGCCAACACGACTCCGAGTTCTTTAATCTCGTCATGACTTTCCAGCTGCGGGACATTTTGGATTCAATAAGACCTTGGAACTTATTTCCCATGATTTCTGGTGGCCTCAAATGTAGAAGGATGTGAAAGATTTTGATGTATCTTGTGACATTTGTTCAAGATCCAAAAACCCTCGACATCGGCCTTATGGACTTCTACAGCCATTGCCTATTCCGCGCTGACCATGGTCTTCGGTTTCCATGGACTTTATTACGGATCTACCACCATCGAATTCATTTGACAGTATTTTTGTTGTCGTAGATCGGCTTACAAAGATGGCACATTTTGTCCCTTGCAAGAAGACATCGTCAAGCGAAGACACAGCAAGACTCTTTCTTGATAATGTGTATCGATATCATGGTCTACCAGATGATATCGTATCGGATCGAGGAACCCAGTTTGTGTCAAAGTTTTGGAAATCTCTTTTTGAGATATTGAAGGTAGATATCAAGCTTTCTTCGGCATTTCATCCTTAAACGGACGGCCAAACAGAACGGGTGAATCAAGTTTTAGAGCAATATTTACGTTGCACCATCAACTTTTAACAAGATGATTGGGCCGCATATCTACCGCTAGCTGAGTTCGCATATAACAACACCCTTCATGCGTCAACTCAACAAACGCCATTCTTTTCCAATTATGGATACCATCCGAAGCTTGACTTATGGAGTTCGTCAACGATTAACAATCCGGCAGCTGAAGGATTGGTGAAGGAGCTTTCGCAGCTTCAAACTACATTCAAGCTTCAATTGCAAACTGCCCAAGAATCTTACAAGGCGTCCGCGGACAAATTTCAGAATCAGGCACCTAAATTCACGATTGGAGACAAAGTTTGGCTGCTTCGACGAAATATTAAGACCAAGCGGCCATGTGACAAATTGGACTATCGGAGATTGGGACCATTTGTTATCCAGAAGCAGATCAATCTTGTAGCGTATCGTCTGGAGTTACCAGCTACTATGAAGGTACATCCTGTCTTTCATGTTTCTTTGTTGGAGCCTTATCAAGAATCGTCTTTTTCTGAAAGAGTACAATGTCCACCACCTAGCATAGAAATAGAGAACCACGAAGAATACAAGGTGGAAAAGGTCCTGGATTCACGGCAAAGACGGGATAAATTAGAATACTTTGTGCATTGGAGCGGTTACGATATTAATGAACGAACATGGAAGCCGGCCGAAAATCTCGCGAATGCGCCGCAAAAGGTACAGGAGTTTCATCGACGATATCCTGAGAAACCCAAGCCGATTCGACGATAGCTTTTTACTGAAGCTTGCTCATCCAGAAAACAGAAAAGAAGAGAGAGCACCACCAAAATCCATAGTTGATGTAGTCATTCTCTCCAAGATAGCGTAGAACTTTGTTAGTAGCCCAAGTTTGTTCTTATTGTTTTAGCCTTTGAATATGGATAGCCAAGATACTACACTTGTCATGTCATCTCAAGCAACTAGCTCACGAAGATGACTGCGAGATAAAGAACCGCCTGCACCACGACGACGTCGAAGGATTTCAAGCAACAGATCGCTGGTGATTGTATTTGAGGTCGAGCCTGCCTACAATGGTCAGCCAGAAGGAGTGTTTGCAGGACAATTTCACAATGAAGACACGGAGGTTCATGCTTGGTCAAAAGTTGAAGGCGTGGGCCACTACCGTTGGCTTCAAGGACCATTGAATCACTTGCCTCGTGAACAACAATTGGAGTTCATAGCAGAGGTTATGCGACAGATCTTCATTTTCTTGCGTTGGTATTGACTGACGATAACATTGCTTCTCGGAGACCTCGAAGCTAAAGGAGGAGGTGATGTTAGGGACATAGTCCTTAGACCTTTCTAGAGACAAGTTTCTAGAACCTTCTAAAAAGAAGTCTCTAGAAACTTCCAGAAGATTCCTTGAATATTCTCTTAGAATATTCATTAAAGATTCTCTAAAGATTCTCTGAAGATTCCCTAAAGATTCCCTTAGAAGGCTCTAGAAGATTCTTAGAATATTCTAGTAGATTCTAGGAAGTTACTTGAGAAGCTTCCTAGCTCTTGGGTAGTTGCTCGAGAAGCTTCATAGTTCTTGGGAAGCTTCTTGATGCGCTTCCTTAGAACCATAGGCCAGTAGTATATATAGGAGTCGAGGCTGAAGAGTTCTTCAGTCTCGACAACACATCTCTTGGAGTTCTAGCTCACCTTTCTGGTGTTGTTCTTGTACTCATCTGTTTAATCTAGTTCTGCCACTTCTTCTTGAACTTCTTGTTAGATTTCAAGTCTGTATTTTGTGTCCGTGACATATAATCCTTGACAATCTTGATCAACTTTTGAGATGGCACTTGATTCTGAAATGGAGGCATTGGCTCCAACCTTGATATTAAACCATAAGTCTTAATCTTTTGTTGTTTAGTCAAAAGTCCCACTGTCTCTTTTACTAGTTTCCAATTATTTATAAAACCACTCTCAGATGTCTTGTCTACTAGTAAAAAGAGCAACTTGTCCTCCAAGTATTCATCAGCTGCTTGTAAGCATAATCCAGTTTTCCTTGTTTCCAAGAGCTACGTCTCTTACTATGGTAATTGCCCAAACTTAGTCTCAAATTCCCTAATTAATTCATTTGGAGCCATTTGATTCCCTAGACTTTGCTCAATCTACTCCAAAAAAGTCTGTTTTGTCATTCTTTTTGAGTCTTCCTCAAAAAATTCATCTTTCAAGAGTTCTTCAAATTTCTTCTATGATATAGTCTCAGTATGCAACTCTTGTACCCTCTCTCTGATTTTTTGTACCATTGCCAAATCAAAGGTAGTAATCATCTTCATTTTTGAAACTTGATGTATCTTCATTTTACATATATAAATCTTGATGAACTTAATGATGTTCCTCCCATCAAACCTTCCAATTTTATCTACCACTACTTGTAAAGCTTTGGTGGTATTCCTATCCTTTCCATGTACCTATTGCCTTTCTTCCATAAATTGAGTAAATATCCTAAATAAATCATGAGCACCCACTCCACCTAGTAATGCAAATTCAGCGATTTGATCCTCTATCTTAACTTGTTGAGATAATTAGTGCCTTAAGGCTTTCTCAATGGAAGCACCAATATGTTGGGGTAGAGAAAGTTTGCCTCAAGAAAGCACCAGGCTCTTGGTTGCCACTAATTGCTCAATTAAGTCTTGAGATAAAAAAGACCAAGTTTATATATATATATACATATATATATATATATATATATATATATATATTATACTTTTAGGTACTATTATACTAAATATATAAGTCTTAAGTTCCCAAAAACATCCAAAATATGATAAAACCTCTAAATCCTTTAATATCCTTATGGAGTATTATTCTCGAACTTCAAAAACTCATATCTTTCAATGAGACTATTCAAACACACTAAAATTTTATATGAAGTATTGATGTACTTCTAACAACTACTACAACAAATTTTAACTAAAAATTCATTGTAGATCTTAAGATATCACCAAAATCCTAATAATAGCTTCAAATCCTAGGTTTTATATATCTACATGCAATTTCCTTCATATCTCACAAATTAAGCATTCAAATGCCACAAAATTTATATATATAGCTTTTTAATACAATAATCTATCTTTTATAAAAGGTTTTAGCTAAAAAATTCATCTAAAAACTTAAGATATGGCTCCAATTATTACTATGAACAAAATCACCTACTTACTACCTTTGATTTGGATGCATTGACTTCAGTCCTCTATAAATTCTTCATTAAAATTCCAAATTCATCAAATAGTGTACAAAAGGTGTAGTCAAGAAAGTGCTTTCTCCAACTCCAGTCTCCGATCTTTTTTTGCTCTTTGTAAACGTATGTTATGCTCCAAAGAGTGACAATAGGTATGAAATTGATACCTTAACTTTGAGAGCCAATAACTCCTTCATAAAAATTCCAAATCACACAAAATTTGCACTCAATTTGTACCCAAAAACATAAAATTGCTGATCCTAGCCTCCAAAGCTCAAATTATTTCGAAAGAAAAATCCTAATCCCTAATAAGCCCTCAAGCAGCTTCCTTGAAGCCCATCAGGCATGGCCTTCGACCAATAGGAATGAAGATCCCCATTCATTGCCTTCATCCAACCATGCCTTGCTTTCATCCCTCCCAATAATCCTCTTATTAGTTAAGTTTTTCTTCTTTAGGCTATAATCTCTTTTCAAGGCTTCATACTAAATATTTAGGTCCTATAATTATTTTTTAAATGCTATAATCAAAAAAGATAAAATTTAAAATTAATTTTCTTATATCCACTCTCTTTAAATGAATCTATTAACCATTCTAACATACATCTAGATTTATTAACATATTTTAACTAATTTTTACATATTATAAGCTTTTATAGTACGATAGCTGACCAAGTTATATGCTCTTCGTAGATCTATTTTTGTATAGATCTTTGCTTGATTTAGTTGATCAAAAAGTTTTGAAATCAAAAGTAGAGGATACCTATTTTTGATAGTGAACTTATTAAGTCCTCAATAATCTATATACATTTGCAAAGATCCATCTTTTTTCTTCACAAATAAGATACGAGTTCCGACTAGAGATTTAGAATGTCATATAAAGTTTTTAGCCAAGTTCTCATCAATATACTCTTTGAATGTAGCCAACTCATTTTGTGATAGGCTATAGATTAGTCTAAATAGTTGTTGAGTTTTTTCTTAAAGATTGATGGTGCAATCATAAGGATGATGCTTCAAAAGAATATCTGCATTCTTCTTTTCAAAAACGTCCTAGAAATCTTAATATTAGTTAGGAATACAACTTGATATCTTCTCACCATCAACAATGGGTGTGGCATATATAGCAAAAGTTGGCCCCTCATTTGCAGCATGCATGAAAGCTTTTGCACCTATCAATAAGAGTTTGACTATATTAGATTTATGGATTTCTACTTGCCTAGTAGGATCTTGGACTAAACTATGGAAAAAATTAAGATTGCAAAAAATCCAGTCTATCTGAGGATTATATCTTTCTAACCATAATAATCCTAAAATGATTGGATTAAAAAGAGACTTAATCACATTAAACATTACTAAACTATTGTGACTGCTAGTTGCTACTTCTATAGGAGTAGTTTCATATGTAACATCTCTAAAAGATAATAAATGTCCATCTATTACTTCTACATGCACATGTTTGATTTTCTTGACTAAGTATATATCTTGTTTTTTCACAAAGTCTTCATTTATAAAACAAGCTAAGGCTCTTGAATCCAATAAGGTTAAGACTTTGTGATTTTTTGGTCCTAAATAGGCTTCTATTGTAAAACAAGGTGAGGGATTAGAGGACAGAATATGACCTTTGATAGATGTTGTACATGATTCCAACTACACAGTTTGTATTGTAGCTAGAGAATTTTGGTTTCCAACACATTTTCTTCTTTGGCAATTAAGCTTCTCAATTTATAATTGTGTTGTTTCTTTGGACAATATTGAGCAGTATACTTAGCTTCTCCACAATATAAGCATAAGCCCTCTTGATGTCGTCAACTCTTTTCCTGCTTTGTGAAGAGTTTAAAATATATTGTATCAATTTGCATTGATTTTGGCTTTCATAAATAAGTTTTTGAAAACTTAGGAGCTATTATCATTATTTGATTTGTTCCTCTCTAACCATATCTTTATTCTTGACGTCTTTTAAATAATTGATTGTCACATGCAATGGCTTGAGCAATAAATTGTTCAAAAGATTTTGTCTTTAATATTGTCAGTAATAAGTCTTTGACATTATCCTTCAACACATATTAAAATTAATTGATAAGGGCTTTGTCATTCCAGTCCACATCTCAAGTAAGGTTTTAAAATTCAACAATATATATGGTAGCTAATCGTAATCTTTGCTATAAAAATAAGAGCTTAGTCTCTACTACTCTTTTTTAATCACTTTCTCTAAATATGGCCATAAATACTTCTAGGAATGAATTCAAATCATAAAAGAATCACAAATCTTTTTTCATTGAAAGCATAAACCAAAAGAGAGCATTTTCTGATAGAAGTACGCTTATGAATCCGATTTGAGTAAATCCATTGAGATATTGGAAAGAATGCAACCTTAGATAGAGCTTGATTTATAGCAAAAATTCTTAAAGTTTTGATCTTATTCCATCAAACTTTTGAGGCCTAGTAATCCTTGTCCCTGTCATACTTGTAGAAGCAAAACTCCCTAGATTTGGTTGTGAAGTTAATCTATTTGCTTCCTTCAACTATATAACTTTTTGCCATAGACTTTGAACTTCTTCCATAGGTGTAGGTATAGTATTTTTATAATTCACGTTGAAAATACATGAGATTTTCACTCTTAGAGTGTTGACAAGCTCATGAAGATTTATAATAGTTACAAATCTATTTTCACTTGCACTAAGAGTAGCATCCATAATCTTTCCTTCCATAAAAAACTCAAACAAATTGAAAAAGTTAAATTAGAGGAAGGTAATCTGCAACCTCTAATAAAAATTTCCACAAAGAAGGATAATCCATTCTCTTTAAAGAAAAGATCAGTGTTAGAAATTAAGATTTTTTTATTTAAAGGTAAGTAATCCGTGTCCTTCAAATCACAACAATAGAAGTGGAATAATCCACTCACTTTTAAAATAAGATTAAAATAGTATGTTAATACTTGTGTCAAACTGTCAAGGATATGAATCTTGAAGAAAGAAAATCTTCAATACACTCTTGTATCACTGAAGAGAATTAAAAAGTCATTCAAAAGATGATGTAATATTAAACTAGAATGACAAAAAACTCTTGAAATAAGACTAAAGTCGAGAAAGGCATTAACAAGAGTGAAAAAGGCTTTACTCTTGCCTCTATATATATTCTTAACTAGGAGCTACGTAGCAATATTATATAAGACCTCCAAAATGTGTTGATTTTGCAAGACAAGTATGTTAACTTGTAAGGCAAGTTTTTTATATGTAAGCCATATAGTTAACTTGTTTTGCAAGCTACTAACATGTGATTAATTTGTTGACCAAGTTTCTAACTATCTACAATCACATGTAAAAGAAAGGAGCATCTATGAAGCTTCTAGGAAGCTTCTTTAAAAGGTCTTATAAAATTAATCTACTTTTATCTATTTTTACCTATTTTTATTTAATCATATAACTATTTATTAAAATATCTATGTATGTTCATAACAAATCTGGCTAAGAACTTCATATGCCATTCCAAATCTCTAATATGAGCTCCAATTTTACTTATAAAGAAAAAAGATGGATCATTACAGATGTGAGTCAGTTATCAAGGATTCAATGAAATCACCATCAAAAATAATCACCCACTTTTTTTGATATCTAGAATTTTTAATCAATTTAATCAAGTTAAAATCTATACAAAAATAGATCTATAAGGGACATACAATATAATACGCATCAAAGAAGGAAATAAATAGAAGACTATGTTTTGAACCAAACAAGGATATTTTAAATATAATATCATATCTTTTGGACTTACAAATGCATGTGCAACTTTTCAACATGTAATGAATGATGTCTTTTAAGAGTTTTTGGACAATTTTGTTGTCTGTTATCTAAATGATATTTTAATCAATTCTAAGAATAGAGAAGAATATGAATATCATGTTTGTCATGTATTACAAAAACTAAAAGATGAGAGACTTTATATCAAAACAAAAAAATGTGTATTTCATACTACTCAAGATGATTTCTTGAGATATATCATTTCAAATGATGGACTTATGATAGATCCTAAGAAAGTTCAAACTATTATAGATTGGAAGATCTTAGAACGTTGAAAGATATCCAATACTTTTTAAAATTTGCCAAATACTATTGAATCTTTATTAAAGACTTCTCTCAAGTTGTAGCTCTATTTATATGTTTGACTTGTGAAGACAAATTTCAATGGAATCAAGAAGCGGAAGCAGCATTTGAAGCTTTGAAGACAACCTTTGATTCTACACCAATCTTATGTCATATTGACTTTTTTAAGCCATTTATTTATGAAAATAGATGCATCAAACTTTGCTTTAGATGTCGTATTGTGACAAATAAAAACAGATGAGAAGCTTCACCAAATAGCTTTTCATTCCAAAAAAATTTTAGCAACTGAGATCAATTACAAAATCTATAATAAAGAACTTTTTGCAATCATGGATTTGTTTCAAGATTGGTGCCATTATCTAGAAGGTGCTTCTAATCCAATCATTGTATATAGGAATCAAAAGAATCTTGAATATTTTATATTAATATGTGATTTGAATCATCGCTTAGCCCATTGGAACATGTCTTTGTTAAGATTCAAATTCAAGATCACTTATTGACCAAAAAAACAAGGTTTGTCAGATGCATTTTTTAGATGATCTTACCTTATATTAAAGGAAGGAAATGCCACTTTTGATCAACAACAGACAATTCTCTTGAAGCTAAAGCATCATCATCTTCTTTATTTATTTAATATATATATAATGGTTAATTTTAAGATATTTTCTACTACCATCTTCTTAATTAACAATATTCTATAATAAACTAGATTTTTTCTTCCAAAATTTTAAAATTAGATTAGTTTCAATAATCAAAAAGTTGATTGTTTTTTAATAATAATATTTTATTTTTTTAATATATAAAAATTAAAGAAAAAAAATGATAAGCTATTTGATTCAAAGCTCATGCACTTAAAGAAGCAATATTTATTTCATTCACTTAATATAAAAAAAAGTATTGATTGAAACATAAAGAAATCAATCTAATTCCAATATTAATATACATTATTCTCTATGCATGCTACACAAATAAAAAAACAATTCTACACAAATTCTTAAAACACCCACAAGCTCAAAGAATTTAGAATTAGACTCCATCTAACATATACAAACCAGCTCTTAGACCTAGAAAATTAAAACCTTGTTAAACATTCTCTTGAAAACAAACTAAATTTACATGTGCTACTCTTTTATGATTTATAAGTCTTCTTCTTTAAATGGCTATTGCTATTCTTTTATGAATTATAAGTCTTCTGCTTTAAATGGCTATTGTTAAAAGAACGAAGCTGTAGAAGCTGCACAGGGAATTCCAAGTGCAGCTCACCAGAAATATACTTCACTTGATTGTGCTCATCTTAATAAATAGGACCAAAAGTCTAACAGTTGAACTCATATTTTGTATGCTCTATAGCCATCTTCATTGCTCTTCAAATCTTCATCCCAATCGCCTAAATGTTTACCCCCAAAAACCAGTTGTTTGATGCCCACGAAGCTGACAAAAACATCCCACAAACGAGTTGTGAGCATACTGTGCAGTGGTTGGAATTCATGCAAGGGGGTAACATAACAGCTTTAAGGAGTCTTTAAGATACTACGCATGATGGTGGAAGCAGAGAGAAAACAAACAGATCTTATTCACTTACTCCGAGCTGACAGTAGTTAATGCGTTTATAAGCACATCGAGACAGCAAGGATCTGATGTTCCTAAATCTATCCTGTAGGACACGAGCAACGTCCGCATCCACATCCAACCCAACCATATTTTAATTAGAAAGGCAACAACGGCGACTTCCACAACAGATGTGAACCCTGTATGAAGACATATATTCCGAGTACCATGCTATCTGAGATACCTCAAAGAAACCCGGGGAATTCAGAGGGAACGAAAGAAATGGTTAAAACTAGGAATGTAAGAACACAAAACCAAGACCAACAACCACAAAGACTACTTACCATACGCGGGCCCAGCTTTCTTGAAACTCTACGTCACTAATGTCATGGAAAAAGGCACTCAATGCTTCCTGAGCTTTCTCCGTGCTATATCTGAGTGGTGCATTTAGAGGAACTTTAATGATCTGCATGTAAAACATGTGAGTGTAAACCCTCTAGAAATATAAGATAATGCACCAAGAACATAAAAGAAATTCCACTCGATGTTAGTAAGTGGTTCAGGCAAACACATTGCTGGAAACTTGTGCGCTTGACAAATGTGCAAAAGCACACAGAAAAGAACCACAATGCAATCAGAATATTACTTTTAGCGCCAGCTCTCAAATGTAAAGTCTCTTTTAAGTACATAAAGATGCAACAAAAATACACCGTACAATTACGTGCATAAAAAATATCTGAAAAGAGAAAATGGGATAGGATTATCTGACTGGAGAGGATAGGCAAGCAACCTGCATATTCATGGAATTGAAGCCACCGAGTCGGCCCAACACAAACCATGACCGGAATACCTGCGAACGCAACGAATCATTTAATTTCATGATTTTTGGGGGATTTCCAAGCGCAGGTAACCTAGAATCCCGACCCAATCGAATAGCTATGCTACCCTCAACGCATACTTTCCCTTGCCGACGTCGACCAGATGTCTACACAGATGTAGTGCTGGTGTTAACAAGCGTTTGCCTTAATTATACACCACAAGCCCATATAAACTCCTTTCTCGTAAACTTGACTTTCAGCCAAATAAGGGAAACACAAGCATCCTTCGTTCCCATAATCCTCTTACCGTCCAAACCCAGCAGATCACTGTATCGATTGAAAGTGAGACCTATGCATCTACAACCACTGGTTCTATGTTTTTTACACTTTAGAAACATGACGAAATTGAGTAAAAGTGAAGCAGATATACACTGCCGATCAAATCCATGTCTTTGTCTGTGGGAGGGGCGTAGAACTCCAGCCAGATGTGACTATCCATGGAATCGAAACTACATCAAGAACAGGGACTGTTAGCTGGATCACAGAGAAAAAACTAATTCACTACGATAAGTAATGGTTCAAAGTACACATTATCCAATTTAGAAAATACTTCTAATGGTGAGATACCCAAAGCATCTTGAGAAGTTCTTAACGTGCTAGTAAACTTACTCGCGGAAAGATACAGCCATCGGAATTGTTGATCCCGTTCTGGCATCAGAAATGCGTCGACCTTTTCTTCCAACTCTTTCTTCCACCTGTACCATATGATTAAATTCGTGACATGAGAATATTGTGACAATTTGGTCTCCATCAGAGTAGGAATACTTCCATTTAAACAAGCGGCACACCCAGAAGCTTCCGTTTCCAAGGCACAAAGAAAAGAAAGAAAAGAAGAAAGAAGTGGAACGGTACTGTAAGGGAACATACTCGCCGTTTCATCTCTTCTGGATTACCAATGGTATCTCCAAGAATTTCTCGTAGCTCCTCATCCTCCTTGGCTGCATTTTCCAGAACCCTGTACATCATTCAAATCGCTTAAATCCGCAATAAACCCCTCTGCCAAACACAAGCAGCGAATACACCGAAAAATTCCGCCCCCAGCTCCCAGGCCGAGAGATAGACAAGCGTCTCGAAACCTTTATACAAAAGAACTTACTGCGGTCAGAAACCTGCAAATGCCTATCAAAACCCCACACCCTTAAACCCTACACCTTGATGCTCCAAAATTATGTCCAAAAAACGAGGAACCGTTCAGAGAATTCCCACCGGCATTACGAATGAAAGAAGTAGTGTTCGCACATAAGAGAGAATTCTCACAGAGCTACAAGCAATATGACCTCCTGTCATCATAACTACACTTATGCAATATTTGCTTGGGGTTACCAACGGTAAGCCATCCTTCCATCGACGATTTCAAATCAAAGAATGCAACGTGAATTCAAAAATGATGCGCAGTAACCCACAGATTCTATCATTACCAGCTGCAAAAACCCCAGACAGAGTGAGGCGATCCACGAAAACAGGTTCAAGTGTTAGTAAATTTACGTCGCCCACTCGGGGTATTTGCCCTCTTCCTCACTCTTTCGCCGTCTCCTCTCCTCATGGACTTTCTGCAACCGTCTCTCCCGAGCACCCACACGCGAACTCACCGCAACACTCCTCTCTCGCTCTAAAAAGTCTCCTCCTGCTTGCCCATTGCCAATCGCAGCTGTGGCCTTCACTCTCTCGGCTCTTTCAATCTTCCACCCCAATTTCACCTCCCATGCTTTCCCCAAAGGCGGCTCCAGTCCTACGCTACTACAAAGCGCCCTTGCAAAGCAGTATTTGGAGCACAGCATTCTCGACACGCTTATTTCTCGCTCCTCTACAGGAAACGTTCACCAATCCCTCGTCGGTGAAGTTTGAAGCTCGAACCTGCGAATGCAACAGCGCTTCGGCATTCATTCGACAATGCATATCCATATCCTCGGAATGAGCGGATTACGATGGAAAAAATGTCATGGTCATAGGGTCCCCCCGGTCAAAGACCCCTGATTGACACTGAAGCTCGTCCAAAAATTTCCCACTTAGGTTGCTGCAATTTCGTTAGTTTTGCTTGTTTACAGTGTCTCACAGTGCAAATGTAGTGTGGGTTTTGAAACGGAGAGGATGGAAGGGAGAAGCTGGGTTGTGCTAATCGTGAATAGAGTTGGGTTTTGTGACGCCGCGGATTTGTCTTCTTTTATGGCATCAGTTGGTTGATTCCCCCACATGTTGATTACTTTCTTCAAACTACTCATCTCTTGTGATTCAGACATTCCATTGGTATTACTACCAAACAAAGGGAAAAAAAATCGTGGGGCCTGCTTAACCATTTTACACGTAGTGTCCTGTGGGTCACATGCGTAGATGCGACGAAATATTTTGCGTTCACGGGCTGCAAGCGTGGGTAAGCTTCTTCCGTTTCATTGTTCATGCCCCGTTGGCGTTCGAAAACTGTGTCAATTCAATATAGGTGGTGTATTAGAAGATCTGATGCTAGAATTAAGTCTGATATCTTTTGGTTTGGTTTCGTCACGGTCACTGCTGCTGTTGCTGTAGACAAATTATGAGCATTGACCACAATTTAGGGTTTAGGATTTTAAGGGCTCGAAGTTCCAGAATATGGTTTTCTGAAGCTTAGAACACTCGTCACTGCTCATGTGTTGTTCTCATTTAAGCCACGCCTGATTAGGTTGTTGTATACAACACAGATAAATGGGGTAGAGCAGGAGTGGGATTGTAGATAGCATCTAGTGCAGTAACTATTACCAATTGAATTGTTGTGCCAGAATAACAGACGACGGGGGATCTGCGTTGGTACGAAACTGGCTCACCATTGCGGGTTCATGGCATTCTTTGACAATTCAGCTGCTTCGATAATCTGGTTTTCTTCGTGTATATTTGGATGGATCCATTCTGGTGGTATTACTTTCTGGCACATGGAACATTCCTATGAGGACGGAGAAACCGAGGACAAATTTCAGAGCAACCATTCCTGATCACAAGGTAAAATACTCTCCGGCCACTTTTGTGCGTACCAAGGTTCTAGCCTTTCATGCGTGTCGGATTCGTGTAGATATCGAAATGGAAATCCCGAAAGGAAATAAATAAATAAATAAAAATGACACATCTGAGGAATACCCAATACATTGATTGAAGACGTAAGTACATGGCATTCAAAGACCTGAGATCCAGAAAACTGGGCGGTACACGAAACAAAATCACAGTTGTTAGGATATATATATATTTATATATATATATTATGGTATGTTAGTTGCAAAGCTATTCCGAAATTTGAGTACGAAACCATGTAGTTCTTCGACAATCAAATCAGACGCTGTGTGTCACTGCATCGGACGTCGGGAAGTAGTAAATCGATGAAAATTGGGAGTCTAAGAATTCGTGATTACTTATTGAAAGCACATGTGCAAGTCGGGCCTTTATAGCTCAGTGGTAGAGCGAAAGTGCAGAGCGAGGCTCCGTGAAAACCGGAGCCGCGGAACCAACCTAGATCCACTTTTTCCGGAATGTGAGCTTTTTGAAAGATAGTGGCAGCATTTACTTTTGCAACAGTCGGTGAGACATTGCATTGCTCTAGGAGCTTGCAAAGCAACAAATTGCAGTCAGTTTTGGACAGGCGAGGGATAGATCCGAATATTACGGCGACCCAAACACTCTAGCGATTTACACAACCGGCAAGGTTAGAGCGCTATTGGAATCTGGATTCCAACTTCAGCAGAACCCAACGTAGCAAAAGTTGAGCTGGTAGGAACAATGGATAGGAAGATAGAGAGTGGGCGTCGAAAGGCGGGACCAAGTAGCGCCCCGAAAGAAACAACATATGCACTCCGGAGCAAAACTCAGTCCTTGGGGACACTGGCGGTAGGACGTGGAGCGCCCTTCGGACCAGAGTCAGCAACAAGAACAACACATCACATCAACCCCCAAGTAAGTCCCCCAACTCTCCACTCAGACACAGGTACAGAAGAAAGCCTGGCAAGCTTTGAGAGCCCCAACACTGAGGAGAAACAATCGAAGGGAAGCTTCGACGTTGAACCCTTATACTTCCCACCCGAGGGCGAGCATAGACCGACACCATTGCAATTTTCAAAGGATGTCAATATCCCTCAGAAACCACTCGCAAGAGACCTCCAACCTACAGGGCCAACAGGAAATACGAACATAGTGACTCCAGGAATCCAAACCCTAGCACCCTCAGAAAGGATGGAGGAAATAGAGCTCACATAGTCCCTAGAAGCAACACATCCTGACAATCGAAACATCAGCCCCGAATCCAGGATGCATAAGGAACTCGCGCAACATACTATGACAACCCTTAGATCATTTGTCTAGACACAATGGGACACAGCAGAAGACTTTATTCAATCCAATCCACACCAAGGATTGGCACACCAATACTCGGTAGAAGAGGAGTTGATGAGAATCGCAACCCAATTACAACCGGATGCACAACAGATTTTACGCACTTTTGGATTCGATACTGCATCAATAGGAGTCACCCGAGCACCCACTTCACCTGCTCCAGTTGTCGAGCAAACCGAATCCACGCAAGACAGGATCACTATCAACCTGAGCCCCCACACATTGCAACAAGTGCAGGTCACACTCAAATAGGATACATGTGGAAACATCCTGGGCCACGATTTCTACATGACTGGGCCACATGATTTCTACACACTACAGTCTCCTCGATCTCAATGCTCGGCGGAGGATACTTCGAAGTGTACTTCTCCAGCGAACAAGGCAAAATGAACACGCTCATCAAACAGTTCAAATTCGGTAATCAAGACATTCTCTTCACCCCTTGGTGAGCGGACTTCAACCCTGAAGATGCTCCAACAGCCCCACACACCTTCCCACCTTCCCAATCTGGTCTAAATCAAGGGTATCTGAAGAATATTTTGTATAACCGAATTCCTCACTGAAGCATTCGCCACCATTGGAGAAGTCCTCGCTATTGATATAGCCAATTCATACCTTAGTAAAGTATCCAACCCCCGAGCTCGACTCCTAGTTAAGGATATCACCAAATTACCCCAATTTATGGTCCTGCCTAACTTCACAGGAGGAGAAAAAGCATATAAGATAGAATATTGTGGCTTGCCTTCACAGTCCAATCGCTAGAGAAATACCACACATCATACCAAACAATATCCGCAGAAGAGACGCGAAGATCTCAAGCGAGCTCCCACCAAACAAACAACCCCAGACACCTCAATATTAAGCAACTCCATAAATCAGGGGAGTGATGATGATGGGGACTTGAAGACCAACACCACGTGCTTCCACAAGTGCCTCAATATAACTACCCTAAAATCCAATTTTATCTTGGCAGAAAAGAAACTCCACAAACCCCCTCCATTGATCGCTAACCACGTTCTGGCAGTGTGTAACAACGTATGACTCTCCATCTGTTCACCCCAATTTTTGGAAAGCTTTGGAGATCACCTCCCTAGGTGATGGAGCCACACAAAGCCAAATTACACCAGTGTTTGTCCGCACCAGTCCTAACTTCTCAATCAAAGCATTAATATACAAGAGCACCAATATCCCGATATGCACCTTGCAATTAACCCATGCAACAGATGAGGCAAACTGGACCCAAGATTCGGCATGGAACCACATGGTAAACATCACAATGCAACGTTTATGCATAAAGATAATCAACAACAATGGACATAATTTCCTACGATGCTGGAACGATGCAATATGGGCAACAAAGTGGAACATCCAGGAGGACCAGATACTCTGCAAATGGATTGTTTTCATATTTCTTGACAAACATCAAACCACCATACAACAACAGCATGTGATGCAATGGACATCCATAACCTATACAGCATACCAACTAGTCCCACTACTCAGCCGTAAGCAATCAATACCCTACGTTATTTGGAGGCAAACAATCAAAGCTACAATCCTAGAGGACTCCGACACACTCTCCTTCCCTCCTCCACTAGCCCACTTCGAGAAGAAACTGGAAGAAGAAACTAATTTAGCCACTTATGAGTGACGACCTCATTGTAGCCTCATACAACGTCTAGTGCCTTGGAAAGGGCCTGGCTGGCATACAAAAACACTGAGAATTACAAGAATTCATACAAAACACCTTCCCAAAACTAGACATCATCTTCTTATAAGAACATCTTCTCATACAAAGAGATTGCATAGAAAGAACAACATAATTAGAATTATTCAAAGGACCAATCCCTTGGAATGTCGCAATGTACTTTGCTACACTATGGTGGACAACTTGGCAAGTGGCATAACCATCCTAACATTGTCCAAAATAGTGGATTGCATCAAAGCTCATGCTATTATTGCTAGAGATTGCACCTAATTTCTTATTTTAGAACCAACATCTATAATCCAAATTTGAATAGTCAACATTTATAGATACCACCATACAAGTCTTTGAGTAAGACTATGGCAACAAATTGCAAAATATCCCTTATCAAAAGTGTTGTGGCTCATAAGTGGCAACTTCAATTTTGTCAAATCTCTAGATAACAAAGAAGGAAGGAGTGAACAATTAGGCTGTGGCAATAAGAAAATCAACTCTTAGAATAATTTTTTCATCAAACTACAAGTCTAAGACGTCTTCTACATGGGCAAATTCTACAAGATAAATAACAAATTCTTTACTTTGAGTCAACCGCCAACCAATACTTAGAACTATACTAATCCAAATGAATAGATTCTATATTTGAACCAATTTACAAGATCTTGGAGGCATAAATGGTATATGACCAATCTAACCTAGCATCTTAGATCATACTCCAATCTTCATTAAGCTAAAATCTATGGACCACCTTCTACCCTACATTCAAACATTCAATAAAAGAGAATTGGAAACTAAATCATGCTGGCAAATTCTAACTCAAGTATAGATATGAGCTACCTTAGATCCAAGATACGAAACTTAGTGTGATAGAATTCACGTTGTCTTATCAATAGTCTAAAACATTAATAACAATATAGCATGCAATAATGAATGTAATTGACAAAAGTAGTATAAGGATTAATTGAACACACTATTCACCGCAAAATTAAAAATATAAGACAATTGACATAACCAATCCACACAAGAGACACTTAATACAACTTAGCTCTATTTTTAGAAAATTTGCCATAATAGATTAGAAAAATAGTTCATTGCAACTTTTATAAAGTGGATACAAGTGGATGTAGGTGGAAAATAGATGTAATTTAGATTTTTTTCTAATACTATGGAGTATGCTAGAAGAAAGTGAAAATGTGCAAATTCAACATTGAAGGTCGTATTTTAAATTAACAACAAGATATGATATTCTTTGCTCAATAATATTATTAAAAATTATACTCTTAAGATCTTATTGTAGAAAGCAATAGCTTGGCCAAGTCACACTACCTTTCTAGTACTTTGAGAGTGGTGACATCCAATCAAAATATAAAATTGGAATGCACTATCATTGAATAGAAAGTAAGAACTATAATAAATAATCTTCTAAAAAAAAAGATCGTAGGAATAGATACAATAGCCATAGAATTCTTTCAAATCTACTAAGACTAGATCAGTTTAGATATAGTGGTATTAATCAACAAAGTTCTCATCTAAAAATAACTTTCCATTTAATTTAGTACTAGTAATGTTATTTTAATTTCTAAAATAAGAAATTTCTCAATGATTATTAACTACTATCTTATACATCTATTAAGCTCAATACATAAGATCATAGCCAAAGTTCTAGTCAACAAATTAGTCTCAAACCTTTCTTAGATAGATACGTAAAGTTCAAATAGGCTTTGTCATAGGCAAGTACATTTTTGACAATATATTCCTAGTAATGGAATCATTAATATGGATAGAAGAGAGCAATCAAGATTTAATTCTTATGCTACTAGATTATAAAAAAAAAGCATATGACTAAATAAGCTATACTTTCTTATAAGCCACAATTAAACAATTGATTTTTCTTTCAAATGGATAAAATGGATTATAGCATTGAATATAGACATTGCAACATGCATTACAATAAATGGTAAATATGGGCATTCATTCTAATTAGAGAAGCTAATTCAACAAAGGTACCTCTTAGCACTATTTTTTTTATTTTTTTATAGCAGATGCTCTAAGTTATATGCCAAATAAAAAACAACACAACATCTAAGGATCATCTTATCAAATCAAATATACTACGCTAATTCTATATTTGTTAATAATATTTTTACATATTTGCTAATAATACTTTTTTATATTTATTAATAATACTTTTGTATATTTGCTAATAATACTTTTTGTTAGGGACATATTCCTTAGAACTTTCTAGAGAGAAGTTTCTAGAATCTTCTAGAAAACAAGTCTTTGGAATCTTCTAGAAGAGAAGCCTCTGGAATCTCTTAGAGAGAAGTTTCTAGAACCTTCTAGAAAAGAAGTCTCTAGAACCTTCTAGAAGAGAAGTTTCTAGAAGCTTCTAGAAAGGAAGCCTCTGGAACTTTCTAGAAGCTTCCTAGTTAATAGAAGTAGCTCGAGAAGCTTCCTAAGTAGGAGTATAAATAGGGATCGAGGTTGAAGAGTTCTTCAGTCTCGACAACACATATCTTGGAGTTCTAGCTCACCTTTCTAGTATTGTTCTTGTACTCATCTGTTTAATCTAGTTCTGCCACTTCTTCTTGAACTTCTTGTTAGATTTCAAGTCTGTATTTTGTGTCCGTGACAGTTTGTCGAGACTACACTAACTTGAGATATCAGAGCTAGTTCTTTCTTAGTAGAGTGTGGATTATCCCTCTACTTGAAGGTATACTAGCATTTTTAGAGGTTGCGGATTATCCTCCTCTAAATTGATACTTCTTTTGTTACAATATTGGAGTCTTATTCTTCTTGGAGAGAGTGGATTACCCTTCTTCTTGAAATTCTTAAGGTGTTTTATAGGTTGTGGATTACCCTCCTATAAACCAATATTGCCTCTTGTAGAGTCATTTTTGTCCTTCTTTTAGAATGGCCGGAGGTCAAGACATTAGTATGACAGAAAGTTCAGAGTCTAAGTTAGATGCTATTATGAATGCACTCGCTACGTTATCACAAAGAACTGTAGAGATTGAAGGAGTGGTGGCAAGGCTTCATAATGATGGAGTATTTGGGATAGCACAATCTAAACTACACCAGCCTCAAACTTCTGCACTTGGAGAAACAACTTTATCTCAGGTTCGACAAGAACGACTAGTTCTACAACATAAGGAGCCTCGAGTTAGCCTTCCAGATAAGTTCGATGGAACACGTTCCAAGTTTCGAGGATTCGTCAATCAAATCAAGTTGATAACAGTTTTACAGTCCAAACGATATCCAATGGAGGAATCACGTGTTGGGCTTGTTGGAACCTTACTTACAGGACAAGTTCTATCATGGTTTGCTCCTTTGTTTGAGAAACAATCATCCATATTAAACAACTTCGAAACCTTTTTGGAAGCATTTGCAGAAGCATTTGGTGAACACGATAAGGTTCGATGGGCTACAACAAAGATCCGGTCGCTACGACAGGGGATGCGTTCTACATCAGTCTATGCTTCGGATTTCAGGCAATTAGTATGCGACATCAATTGGGATGAAGAAGCGTTGATGAGTCAATTCTATTGGGGTTTAAGAGATGATGTGAAGGATTTGCTGTTAATTCTTCCTGATCCACAAACGCTCAATGAAGCCATTAGCCAAGCTGTGAAGTGCGATAATCGCCTATTCCAACGTCGCCAAGACCAACGCTTAAGACAACATACAATTTGCCATGCTCCAACTATGTCAGCAAGCGGTGTGAATTCGCATTCAGAGGTGGAAGATATGCAAATTGATGCGGTACGTATCAAATCTCTTACTATAGAAGAAAAAAAGCGACGTATGGAAGAAAATTTATGCTTGTATTGCGGTGGAGAAGGCCACAAAGTCGGAAACTGCCCCAAAAAGCAAAATCGAGGCATAGTAAAGACTAGGGGAGTATTTGTTCAGGAAAACGAGGATGCCCAGCCACAATAGGAACCGTGCGGGTGGACAATGAAATATCCCAACAACAATCAGGTTCCTTTCTTTCTGCCCAACCTGCACTTTGTTTTACAATCCCTCTGTTTATCGGCCCTCAAAAATTGAGAACCTTAGCACTACTAGACTCAGGAGCATTTGCTTGTTTTTTAGACGAAGAATTTGCAAAGCGTCATAAGATCCCTTTAGTACAAAAATCAAAACCTGTTGAAGTTGAGGTCATAGATGGACGACCTTTATTGTCTGGTAGCACCACCCATGAATTAAAACCTATAAAAGTAACGTTTAAAGACCATAGTAGTCATATTATTTTTAATATTATTAGAACCCCATCAAATCCTATTATTCTTGATCTTTCTTGGTTAGAAAAACATAATCCATCGATAGATTGGAGGTTACGGAAGATGACTTTTCCCACAAAATCACCCAAGAAAAAACCTAGTAAAAAACCTCGAAAAAAGAAATCCTTATTCATTGGAGCAAGAGCGTTTATAAGATCATCTAAGGAAGGCACTTCATTTGTCATTTATGCGGCTCCAACTACCGAGGAGAAGATCTCAACAGTAAGTATACCGGAGCGATATAAAGATTTTGAAGACGTGTTTCAAAAGAAGAACGCCGACATACTACCGGAACACCGACCATATGATTGTGCCATAGACTTGCAAGAAGGAGCACAACCACCTTTTGGCCCAATCTACAATCTATCGCAAACAGAGTTGGCAGAGTTGCGAAAGTATATCGACGAGAATCTAGCCAAGAATTTCATTCGTCATTCAAAATCATCAACTGGAGCACCCATCTTATTTGTGAAGAAGAAAGATGGATCATTACGGATGTGTGTGGATTATCGAGGCCTCAACAAGGTAACAAAGAAAAATCGTTACCCATTACCCTTGATTTCTAGTCTCTTAGAACAACTTGGACATGCGAAGATCTTTACAAAAATTGATCTAAGGGGAGCTTATAATCTCGTACGAATCAAGGAAGGAGATGAGTGGAAGACAGCATTCCGTACAAGGTATGGTCATTTCGAGTATAATGTCATGCCTTTTGGTCTTACCAATGCTCCAGCGGTTTTCCAACATATGATGAATGACATCTTTCGAGAACACCTCGATGATTTTGTTGTCATCTACTTGGACGATATTCTAATATTCTCTAAAAACGAGGAAGAGCATGAGAAGCATGTTCGTTTGGTCTTAGAGAAACTACGCAAGCGAGGACTATATGCCAAATTAGAAAAGTGTTTATTTCACCAGACGGAGATGGAGTTTTTGGGGTTCATTGCGACTACAGAAGGTTTGAAGATGGACCCCAAGAAAGTAGAAGCAATCATGTCTTGGGAGGTTCCGAAGACAGTTAGAGACGTACAATGCTTTCTTGGTTTTGTTAACTTCTATCGGATCTTCATCAAGAATTATTCTCAAGTTACTGCTCCTCTCACTCGATTAACATGCAAGGATAAGTTGGAATGGGGACCTTTGGCGAAGAAGGCGTTTCAAGACTTGAAGACAGCATTTACTACAGCTCCAATTTTGGTACATCCAGACTTTACAAAGGCCTTCTATTTAGAAACTGATGCTTCAGATTTTGCTTTGGGAGCTGTGCTTTCACAAATGAGTGAAGATAAGAAGCTCCATCCAGTTGCATTCTATTCTCGGAAGTTCTCTGCTGCTGAAATCAATTATGAGATCCACGATAAGGAACTTCTTGCTATAGTGGATTCTTTCGAAGAATGGCGTCACTTTCTTGAAGGAGCTGCACATCCAGTAATCGTATATACGGATCACAAGAATTTAGATTATTTCATGTCGGCTCGAGTTTTAAATCGGCGTCAAGCTCGATGGAATATGTCGCTATCTAGATTCGATTTTGTTATCACTAATCGACCTGGAAGGCAGCAAGGACTATCCGATGCTTTATCAAGGAGATCGTATCTTACACCAAAGGCTGGAGAAGCAGCGTTTGATCAACAATGTACAACGTTATTGAAGCCAGAGAGATTTCAACTTTGTGCTACTATTGTATCATTTGATGCTGACTTCCTAAACCAAGTACGTGCTATGACCATTAAAGATTCAATAGCCATTGATATCAAGCAACGTACCAATGACGACAAGTTCAAGGTGGAGGGAGATTTTTTATACTTTGAAGAGCGATTGTACATTCCAAAAGGACCAGCACGACTCCGAGTTCTTCAATCTCGCCATGATTTTCTAGCTGCGGGACATTTTGGATTCAACAAGACCTTGGAGCTTATTTCCCGAGATGTTTGGTGGCCCCAAATGTGGAAGGATGTGAAAGATTTTGTCCTCTCCTGTGACATCTGTTCAAGATCCAAGAATCCTCGGCATCGCCCTTATGGACTTCTACAGCCATTGCCAATTCCACGTCGACCATGGTCTTCAATTTCTATGGACTTCATCACGGACTTGCCATCATCAAACTCATTTGACAGCATCTTTGTCGTTGTAGATCGGCTTACGAAGATGACACACTTTGTTCCTTGTAAGAAGACATCGTCTAGTGAAGTCACAGCAAGACTCTTTCTCGATAATATGTATCGATATCATGGACTACCAGATGATATCATATCAGATCGAGGTACCCAGTTCGTGTCAAAGTTTTGGAGATCTCTCTTTGGGATATTGAAGATGGATATCAAGCTTTCTTCAGCTTTTCATCCTCAAACTGATGGCCAAACAGAACGGGTGAACCAAGTCTTGGAGCAGTACTTACGATGCAGCATCACCTATTAGCAAGATAATTAGATTGCATATCTATCGCTAGCCGAGTTTGCATATAACAACACCCTCCATGCGTCGACTCAACAAACACCATTATTTTCCAACTATGGGTATCATCCTAAGCTTGATTTATTGAGTCTGTCAACAAATAACAATCCAGCAACTGAAGGATTTGCGAAGCAACTATTAGAGCTTCAAACTATGTTGAAGCTTCAATTACAATCCGCTCAAGAATCGTATAAGACGTCTGCAGATAGATTTCGAAATCAAGCACCTACTTTCAAAGTTGGAGACAAAGCCTGGCTTCTTTGACGAAATATCAAGACCAAGCAACCATGTGATAAGTTGGACTATCGAAGATTGGGACCATTTATCATCCAGAAGCAAATTAATCCAGTGGCATACCGGCTGGAGTTACCGGCTTCTATGAAGGTACATCCAGTCTTTCATGTTTCTTTGTTGGAACCTTATCGAGAGTCATCTTTTCCTGAAAGAGTGCAATGTCCGCCACCTAGTATTGAAATCGAGAACCACGAAGAATACGAGGTTGAAAAGGTATTGGATTCACGGCGAAGGTGGGGAAAGTTAGAATATCTTGTTCATTGGTGCGGCTATGACATTAATGAGCGAACGTGGGAGCCAGCTGAAAATCTTGCGAATGCGCCACAAAAGGTACAGGAGTTTCATCAACGACATCCTGATAAACCTAAATCAATTCGACGATAGCTTCTTTCTGAAGCTTGTTCTCTCAACAATATAAGAAAAGCGGAGAGCACTACCAAAATTCGTAGTTGATGTAGTTATTTTCTCCAAGATAGATCGTAGTTTGGTCTTTTGATATGGATAGCCAAGAGATAGATACTATGCCAGTGAGAGTATCGCAACCGAGTAGCTCACGAAGGCGACCCCGAGATGAAGAAATACATGTACCACGACGACGACAGAGGATACCGAGTAACTGATCACTAGTGATCGTATTTGAGATCGAGCCTGCTTACGATGGTCAGCCAGAAGGCGTGTTTGCAGGACAATTTCTCAATGAGGACACGGAAGTTCATGCTTTGTCAAAAGTCGAAGGCGTGGGCTACTACCGTTGGCTTCAAGGATCGATGAACCATTTGCCTCGTGAACAACAGTTGGAGTTTATAGCAGAAGTTATGCGACAGATCTTTATTTTCTTGCGTTAGTACTAATCAACAACATTGCTTCTCAGAGACCTCGAAGCTAAAGGAGGGGGTGATGTTAGGGACATATTCCTTAGAACTTTCTAGAGAGAAGTTTCTAGAATCTTCTAGAAAACAAGTCTTTGGAATCTTCTAGAAGAGAAGCCTCTGGAACCTTTTAGAGAGAAGTTTCTAGAACCTTCTAGAAAGGAAGTCTCTAGAACCTTCTAGAAGAGAAGTTTCTAGAAGCTTCTAGAAAGGAAGCCTCTGGAACTTTCTAGAAGCTTCATAGTTAATAGAAGTAGCTCGAGAAGCTTCCTAAGTAGGAGTATAAATAGGGATCGAGGCTGAAGAGTTCTTCAGTCTCGACAATACATATCTTGGAGTTCTAGCTCACCTTTCTAGTATTGTTCTTGTACTCATCTGTTTAATCTAGTTCTGCCACTTCTTCTTGAACTTCTTGTTAGATTTCAAGTCTGTATTTTGTGTCCGTGACACTTTTGCATGTTTAAGAAGGAATCTCAACAATTTACAAAAAACTATAAGAGCATTAGATTTATATTATGAAGTGTCAAGAGCTAAAATAAACTAGCATAAGTCTATAGCCATCTGGGCTCCAAAATGCTTACACAATATTATTTGAGAAGAATAATAGGATCTTATATGGATCAATGAAAAAGCCACAATACAATATTTAGAATTTTTGATAGGCTTCTATATGCCACCTTCTAAAAACGGAGCTAAGGTACTCCTTCAAACTACATTCCAATTGATCAAATGAGGCTTCAAGCAACTATCACTAGCACGCAGAATCATGATCATTAATCAAGTAGTATTAGCCTCTATTTGATACATAACTTCCTAAGCAAACATTACATCTATGATATTCAAATAGATTAGAGCCTATTGAGGAACTACCTTTGGTTTGGCATTATAACAGGGATCACCTAAGCAAAAGCTTAATAGAACACAATTATTGAGCCTATAATATATGGAGGCCTCAAGGTATTAGATCCAAAAATACAAGCAAGTTCACTTATAGCCAAATTAGTAATCAAAGGCATATCATTGAGGGCCAAATCATAGAAAGTTATGCTAAGATATTGAGTTTCAGAGATTCAATTGCACAAGGAAGGAACTTGGTACTACAGCTCTCACTAGATTATGGGCAATAAAGTCCTAGTAATAAGACAAAGATCATTCTTTTAACACAATATAAGACAATTTTAGAAAAATTTACAACCAAATTTAAAGCAATAGCTACTCAAATACTTAGAAGAGATTATGCATCAATTCTTTTTTCATAATATACTATTTAAATTATAATACAATACACTATGGAAATACAATACCACAAATTGATACCATTAATGGTCATAGAAGGGCATACGAACCTATGCAAACTTATGAGATAATTTATTTGCAAGTTGGCACATAACAAAAATGATCAAATAATCAAAAAGTTTATAAGTAGCAAATTAATAGACTTAATGTAATAAACTAGTACAAATCTTCTTATAGCATCTTAGAGAAGTTCAACCATATGTAGCAATAAAGTAGTGGAAACTTAACATCCAAGGATCCATAATCAAAATATTCTACATCTTGCACATTAAAAGTGCACTTCTTCATGGTGAAAAATACATAGTCTCAAAGACAAAAGAATAAGAGCTTCTTAGCTTTGGATCCCTATAGTATATGAAGGAAAAGTCCAACGAGTCTGAGTCATATCCAAAGCAAATACAAAAGGTCCATTCATGACATTTAACCTGTCACAAAAACCTAGACAAGGCACAATGATTTAGTTAGTTGGTATCTAATCAATTCAATACCTCTTTAAAGACCCCACTGAATAGACATGGCAACAATTAGGCAAATTACTTAGCACCAACAACTTCCATCATATGTCAAAAAGAAGCTATTGCCACCTATGTCAATATACGTCTATTTCCTTGAAAGGAGAAGTTATCTTCCAAGATCAATACTTTGACAATTTCTATTACATTATATGGCACTTGTGGCTTTTTCAAAAAATAGCTATAATAAGATAGCTAGTCCTAGCTAGCGGAATATCAATGGGTGCATAGAAAAGAATAATGCAACAAAGACACTACATTTTTTGCAACAACAAAACATTAGAAATAATGATTCATGCTTTCTGAGAATACCTCTACATCAACATAGCTTGAAAATACTATAACTCCCTTTAATCATTAGTATTCTTCTTCCTTCTAATAAGTTGGTACAATGTACTTTATGGCCTCCTAACCTCAGTTACATCCATCCCAATCAACCTCATACCATCTATTTCAATTTCAAAAGACACAACATAGCTATTTCTTACATCACTCATCTTGTAGAATATTTGGTATAATAAATATGCATACAATAGGGATCATATATAATATTATAATAGGATGGTACTATATGAAGTGTAAAAAATCACAATTCAAATAGGAATAGAGGCTTAGAGGGACTTACAAAAATATAAAAAAATATCAAAATAGCAAGCTCCAAAAAATTATACCTTATTTAAAATATAGATAATAAAAGTAATTCTTGCAATGGTAATACGACCAACTCTTACTTGAAAAATAATCCCCTCCTCCAAGACCTTCTTATTAAAGATCTAGATAATTACACAAAAAATATAGAAACTTGAATTCTACACTTATGCAAAATTCAACCAAATACTCTATTAGACATCCACTTCATCAAACCTAATCCAATCTAAGAATAAAAAGTCAATAAGGATACCAGCATAAATGCGATTTTGGAACAAGATATCCAACAATTCTTTGTGAACATTGGAAATACATTGGAAAGTTTAGATGCAAACAATAGATAATAGAAACAAATTGAGTACTTTAATAGATTCTCTTCTACTCCAATAGCAACTCTGATGATATGTTTAGCACCATCATCCTACCTCCGTACTTGATATCAAACTTCACATAGATGCTACTATCATGATCATGAACATCATTGAGAATGACCATTTTAGATTAGTAGATAATTTATATTATATTAGATAAGATTAGAGCAATAGGTTAGAATAAGTCAGCCAGTATATGAACGTATTGTTGATTAAAAACAGAGCCAAATAAAGAATCTAAAAATCCTCACACCAACATCCCATACCATAATGCAAATACAAATCCAAAGAAATAATTTTCGGTGATATATGGTAATATGACCATATAGTAAAAAATAAAAATATGGATGATATTATAGAAGAGCCTAGCAAAAAGATGTAAAACAATGAGGATAAATGATAAAAAGGTAATAAAAGATTTAGTCTTAATGCTGCCTTTTTATAGAAGAAACTTCTAATTAATTTTTTGAGATATAAATGAGTAAAATCAAAATAAATTAGATAAAAAATTAATATAAGCATATGTAAGAAGGAATTAAGAATAGATTTTAGTAAAATTTACTTCAAGAAGCCAAGAATTAATATCTAAAGAGGACCAGTTGTCAACCTGGATCAAAATCAAATCTTGAGGCACAAAACTGAATATCTATGATAAATTCAAGATTCTTTGATAGATCAAAGTGTAGAATTTGATAGAAGACTTTAAGAAAAAAATTTGGAAATTATTTCTTATTGATTGATTCAATATTGAGTTTTTGAAGAATTTTCAAAATTAGTAATGTTCTTAATTGATTTAGATTTTGAAAAATAAAAATATGTTTACAAATTTTAGGATTTCTTGAATTTTTTGATGTAAGTATAGATAAATTTTGGATAGTGTATTGGTGAGCAAGTTGAAAATGTGTGTGCAAATTCTGAGGTCAATTGAATAATTAGATCAAAGTATGTGAAGGTTTTTGTGGGTTGAAGTCTTAGCAATTGGAGTTTGAAGGTCAAAAAATATTTCTAAGTTATTTAATGGATTGAAGTGAATTTTTTTTGTACGGATACTAGATTTGATTTTCAATATTTTAAATAAAATTTGAGAGTAATTCATTGGTTCAAGAAGGAGATATTGGCATTGTTGTATTATGTGAAACCTTGCTTGAGAATGGACCGAGCACCTAGCTATAGAAGATAGAAGGAAAATTACAAAAACAAGATTCTAATTCTAATAGAATCTTAAATAAATCCAATTAAACCTTAACAATGATAATCAAGCTTTAATCAAATCCAAAGAAATCTCAAAGAAATTATAAAATAAGCATGAAAAAATCCTAAAGAAATTCAAAAGAAGTTTTAGAATAAAATCCTAAATATATTTTAAATAAATTCCAACTAAATCTTAATTTAATCTTAATTAAAATCCTAATGTCCTTACTTAAATTTTAAATCAAATCCTAAATAATTCTAAAGCTTAAACAAACTCTAAATCCTAACTAATTTCTAAATTCTAAACCAAACTCTAATCAAATTAATCTAACCTCAAGGCAATTTAGAACCTCACTATCTATCAATTATATTATTAATCTTACTTAAGATTTTATACACCTTTCAGCAACTAATCTGGCAACAAGTACACAAAATTTGAAGAAGTTCAAACTTACCAAATAGAAGATCAAATCTAAATTCCACTTGGATATTGGCTAGCCTCCTACTCCAATCTGAATGTTGAACTTCTAGTGCTAATATCTCCTTCTTAAATCATTAAATTTCCTCCAAAATACACCTTAATTATTAAAAATCAAGTCTAGTGTCAATACAAA
The DNA here is from genome assembly GCF_059467195.1 of Physcomitrium patens. Classification (NCBI taxonomy): domain Eukaryota; kingdom Viridiplantae; phylum Streptophyta; class Bryopsida; order Funariales; family Funariaceae; genus Physcomitrium; species Physcomitrium patens. The sequence continues at coordinate 17,981,227 of NC_143415.1, read as the reverse complement.
AAAAATTCACTTCAATTTAATCAACAGAGTGCTAAAGATCTAAAATACTTTTTTGACCCTCAAATTCTAAGATATATTTTTTATAATTCGTGTTTTAAGATTACATATTATATAGTTAGATATATTTTTATATATATTATATTATTTTCTTTAAATATTCAAATAGTTTTAATAATCACTTATTTATTAATATAATTTAAATTTAAATTAGATATGTACACATTATGTTATTAAAAATTTTGATAAAAATAAATGATGTGGTGTGATGCTTGTAACAATCAATCTACAGGTTTAAAAAGATATGACATATGAAGCTTTCTAAAATTATATTTATATATGCACCTAAGTTGTACTTTTATTGTTTCTATTTTTATTAGAGATTATACTATATTTTTTATTCTTACTAATATTTTCTTATAAAATATCTTTGTCAAAAAATAATAATTTTATAAAATAAAAAGTAACATCTTTCTATTAGATTTTTTTCTTAATAGATGTAACTATTTATTTAATTAAACAACCTATTAGAAAGTCATGTTAAATAATAAATTTAGATTAATTTATAGATTTATGCACATTCTCAATAAACTTAAATTTTAAATTAACTCAAATACATAAGAAACATCTATAATTTAAATAATCTTATAATATTTTGTAAATCATTTTGGTTCAAAATTATTTCTTACTTATTTTATTGAACTATATTTTTAATTTTTAATTTGGAGAAGTATAAAAAATTAAAATTCAAAATTCAAAATTCAAAAAATGAAATGTGCCATTTATGTTAAAATCATGAATGTAAATATATATATATATATATATATATTTTTTAGTAGAAACTTATGATGTTGGCCACAAAAAATAATTAATGAAAATTATGATTGAGAGCTTTCAAGCTCTCATGGTGCTACTCTCAACAATCTGCAGCAACATGTAGATTTTGATCTCTAATTGGTTAAAAGTTGACAACAATCTGCAGCAACATGTAGATTTTGATCTCTAATTGGTTAAAAGTTGAGTTATTGCTTCACTTTTGCTTCACTTTTGATGAAAACAATGAGATATGTAACCAATGAAAGATGGTTTTTGTCCCCTCCAATGTATCCCCCTAAGCTGTTTTATATAAGATATAGGTATATATGTATATATATATATATATATATATATCAAAGAAAATATCAAACAATTAAGGCAATATATTGGAGAGTGAATGAAGAGAGCGATGACGTAGTCCGTCCGTTAGTGGCAGTGGGAGGAAGGGAGGGATGAGGGGGAGGGCATTGAATGCACCACCGAAATGGCACCAATGGCGAGCATGGAAGGAGGGATGAATGTATGAATGAATGGAGCCCTATTCACTGGCCCCTTCCAAAACCGGGCGTCCGTCACTCACTCATCACACTGAAGGAGGAGAAGGGGAGAACATGGCATTTCCTGTCAGTCAGATCCCCACGCATGATGATTATCTTTGCGACGCCTCACGGGCTGGTGGTGGTAGTCATGCTTCTTCTTCTCGGCAGTCTTAATTAGCCTGTCCCACCAGCCCCGATTTACTACTACCTCATTCATTACTCAGAGAAAGCCACATTCAATGCCAAGAGCATGATACCAATACCCACGAGTGCATAGCATTTAATTCGGGTGGGTGCCAGAAATTGAATCGCGCTCTGCTAGTGACAGCCAGCCGGGAGGGAGTGATATCACGGCGACCGAGTCCATTCCCCCTGCCCTGCCTTGCTACAACGCTTTCGTACCTTAATGCACGATGGACCTTATTTCTCTTATTTCCTTTCCTTTGTTGTCACATCTCTATCTTTCTCTACTACATCTCCCCTGCCCCCTGCCCTGCACTACCCTGCCTGCGTCGCTTTAGAGCGACACCTGGTGAGGCGATCCCGTCATGGAAATAGTTCTTGCTTCTGGATCCTTCGCTGTAGCTTTTTCTCTGTTTTACTTGGTGGGTTCACCTCAAACACGGCACTGCAACACGACGTCCGGTAGCTCTCTTGGAATGGGACGTTAACCTATAGTAGAATGTGATAACGAGCAGGCTGAGTTTCGCAGGATTTTTCTTTTGCAAATGCGCTAAATTGTGCACTGCTGCATGGAATTTGTCGTCGATGCCATAACTCCGACCAATCCCTACTGACACCATGTCACAACAATTCGAATACCGTCTCTAATATTTGCATACCGTCTTTAATGTTTCGAAAATGGTGCTCACTTTCACCCCATCTTTGCCTGTGACCTGTCATTGGTGGATTCCATTCGCAAATAGCACATCGCAAGGTCACTCATCTAGCCATTCAACACACATCACTACTTCGTTTTTTCTTCTTTTGTTATCGTTCTTTTGAAACACGTGGGATTTATCCGTTGATTAGATGTAAAGAGAACTTGGAAAAAAGCGTCCTGAATTCTAACACTTGTTGGTCAATTGGGCACATGTATAACACATGCGTAAATTATGTATATATATATATATATATATATATATATTGCTTGGTTGTATTTGTCACCAAGTCAAGTCTAAAGATTCAGGTGTTACTGTTTGGATCAAATTGTGAGTGTTTTCTGGATTTATAAAAGAATATGAGTCATTTCTAACTTTAGGGTAACTGATGGTTTTCACCAATTTTATAATTCTTGTTTTCACGCCAGTTTTTATGCTAATGTGCTAGAATCTTTAAATAGAATATGGTCCAATGACTTATTGTCTATTTTGTGCACATTTTTTAAAAATAAATCTTCACAATAAATATTTTGTTTGTGTTGATCTTGATATATAAAATATTGTGTTAATTGTAATCATTAATTGTAATTGGTATACTTTGGACTTGAAATACAATAAATGAAAGACCATGCAAAGTCCGACTACAACGTGCCTGGTTCAGGTGGACTGGCAACGAAAATGGTCACACCTTCGGCAAGGTGAAGTGAACGGATTCGGTGAAGGAAGTTGTAGAGCATGTTCGAGAAGAGCCATGGCGATCAGCACTGGATGCCACCCCACACACATACAGGATGATGATGATGAGGAGGACGTTCTCGTCACGATTCCCGAGACATGCAACTGAGATTCCCTTCCAAGCATGCGGAGGTTGGTAGCCAAGGTACCTCGGCTAGCAAATTTCGGGACCCACTGCATGGTGAATCAGAATTTCACACATGTATATGTGTGGTGAATATACGCAAAGTCACCCACTGATGAAATTACTCTATAGACATCGCAAAGTCCCCCCCCCCACAAAATCAGCTCGTCTTCGGTATCTAATTCCACAGAAATTGATGCTGCTGATCCAATATCCAGCCCCTCAAACTTTGTCCAAAACATCTCGAAACTGAAACCATTGAACACCATAACCAGAGACAGAATTCCTCGTCCCCGTTCATGCACGACCCTTTTGCTGTTCATGAGCGAGCGTGGGGATGGTCCGCCTGGGTCTGAGTGCGGGGAACTGACTTCCTCCTTGTCTGGATCAGACTCTCTCAGGTCACAGTTTGGTTGAACCGCGGACACAAATTCTTTCCAGCGCCAACTCGACTACGATTGGGTGCCTCTTCACCAGCATTGTGGAAGCTGAGAATGTCGCTGTCTCTCCCAGATCTGACGAGGCCGTGGTAGCTGAAAGCAGAGGCGGAATCTAGACACAGGTCTAGAAGAAGTCGCCGAATCTCCTTCTTCTTCTTAACGGCACATCTTCTTCAAACACATCGCGGTCTCTCGTCAACGACGTAGACAATCACAGTGTGTGTGAAGAGAATGGGCGCTGGATTAGGGTTTTCCTTAACCATGCACTACGCTTAGAAGTTAATTTCCCCTGGCTGTGATTATCCAACTTTGGATACAGAGGGCATGGTCCAAACTTAGACCCCAATCCGGAATGCTTAATCATGAACCAAAAATTGATAAAATCCTTTGTTGTTCTCCGCTGGAATAGCGATAAATTGCGGCCCCACTAAACGCAAGGATTCACCAACCCTAATTAGGGCTTGGGGAATTGGGGTTCATGAATGTATAGGATAGGGAGGCTCATAATGGAGAAGAAGAGGACTGGTGATGAAAAGAGCTGGTCAGCCAGACAACTAGAAATTAACAAGACTTGAATGAGAGCACACAAAACGGGCCGGGCTGGGCCGGGTTAGGCATAAATGATGGGGTCCACTTGGGGAGAGATGCATTTTATATATATATTTATATATATATATTTAGGGCTTATATCAAATGTGTAGTGAACACGTGCCACGTCATTCCCTTCTCCAACTCTATTCTAGGGTCAAGCCATGGTTTCCCCAACTTCATCACTGTATGTCCACTGATCTAATGACCCAACAAGCCAAACACTACAACTTGGCTCGGAAATTCATGTACCATGAAATTGGATAATGTTTGTTTTGTGAATCATCTGGTGTTGCAACATGGACATTAACTGGTAATGTTTTGTTTCTGGGTACATTAAGAATGATCAGTGACCTGATGTACAATTAAAAATATTTTGATGTTTTGATGTTTGGAAATTTTCAAATGAAAACCATGTGGTGAATCAAAAATATTAGTATCGCCCACACGGTGTTTCAATATATATATATATATATATATATATTAAAATGGTAAAAAAAGTACACAATAATGCTTGATCCTAGCCCTTAGTCCACGGCGTAAAGTAACTAATTAAAGGTATAGGAGTAAATATTTAATCGTATGGGGGGCTGTAGTACACGAGCTGAAATGAATTTGGACGTTAGCATTCTACTAAAAGTTTAAGATTAGATCCTGACAAAATCCATGTTAAAAATAAAACATTTAATAATCATACACAATTGATTCGAATATTGTTCATTTAATAACACACTATATAAAAATAAAAAACAATTTTTGAGTCATCACCTGAAGGATTTATTATCATATGTTTGCTGGGTTGAGACCATGTTTCATGTTGTTTTTATGCTCATATTGTATACGAATGCTTTTGTTTTTTTGACTAGATGCATCGACACATGATGACATAAAGCTTTTCAACAAATGTCACTTGGAGATAAATATCTATACCCTCCCTGAAAGTCAACTATTATAATCTCAAAAAAACAAACAGCTAAGTTCACAATCATGTCTTCCATAAGCATCAACATAGATATACATACACACTTGTAAAGACGAAATTATTATAGTATTATTGTTTCATGGAGTTGCCATAGATGAAGAGGATAATTCGATAAGGCCCCTTGTGATACGCAGTTTTTTAGCAGCCCACAAAACAAGATTCAAGATGTCCACTCCCAAAGAAAGGAATCCTTGCAGAGGAAATCGGAGCATCATCGAAGCAAACAACAGCAGATTGGGGATGCAGCTATTCAGTCAAACATGTGCACAGCGAATTGTTGAGTTTGTTATGGGGATGATCCATCGCTTGTAGCATGAGTAATGTTATGGTACAGATTGCTGCCGCTGGTTAAGTTGCAGCGCGGGCAACGTATTTTCTATCGTACTAGCTAGAAATTTACAATGTACATCAGAAGACGGAGAGAGACGATTGTTGCACGCCCCATCTTCTCGCCCAGAGCGACAGATCGTCGCCGACCTGGCCTCCTCGACTTGTCGATAGCATCTGAGCCTTCCTTACAAGGAATTAGAGCCATTCCGCGGTTGTCGTCGTCGTCGTCGTCGTTGTTGTTGTTGTGTTTTTTTTATTATTTTAATACTAGCTCATGGTTGATCATCCTGGACAGCAAGACTGCCTCATGTGTGGACCGTCGTCGTGTCTGGGCGTTGTCTCTTTGGCGATGGAGGCGAAGTGAAGTCCAGCGGCACTTCGCTCTGGCAGCGCGGGCACTTGGGGTTGCTCCTGTTCAGCATCACGTACATAAGGCACTGTGTGCAGGCCCCCATTACTAGCGCGTTTTTCTTGCTTTCCGCCTCACATAGCCTGTAAAGTTAGAAGAAGCGCATGTTTATTTGCTAGTCTAGATCCCGATTGACCTTTAAACTTCCAACAAAGCAACAAGCAAGCAAAGAAACGTGTGATCGAATGTGGAAGGAGGATAGTCCCACCTTAGACCGGAGGATCTCAAACCGTGAGGACCGTCTAAGACAGGTACTGCGCCGCAAACGCCTTGGAATCTAGACGATGTTGAGCTTGCACTGCTGGTTGAAGGGGAGGAGTAGGACCAGGAGGACTCAAAGCGAATTGAGGTGAGAGAAGAGGTGGATCCCGAGTGCTTTAGATCGAAGGAGGCGATGGGCATTTCACATTTCCCCATGACCTTCTCCGTTCTCTTCAGGGCCCTTTGCACCATCTCCATCGTGCAAACGGTTTGTTGCTGACGGTGGCGTCGGGGGGAGTCACGTCCGGCGGAGAGGTTCAGATTCAGCTCTAGGTTAGAATCTTCCTTGTCGAAGAAGTTGAGGAAAGGAGCCACTCCGGGGCTGCCACCCATCGTGCTGAGGCTAGGGGTGCTGCGGCCGTCCAGCTGTAGATTCCATTGCTGCTTACCAGTTGAAAAGGAAAGCAGTTGCAGGGGTCCGTTGTCTCGAGGACTCGCACCTCCGGAGGACTCGGACAGTGTAGAGTCTCTCAAGCTCTCTTCTCGAAGTATCTCCGACCTCTTGCTGCAAAGAAACTCGTGCGCAAGAGGTGAAGGTGTCAGCTCTTCCGAGATCAACGCTGCTTCCTTCTGCAGCTTCCGTGGATCCTCGTTTGTCCTCACGCCCGTGCTCCTGTTGACAAAGTAAAGTTCTCCTACCTGTAGAAACAATTAAGCAAAACAAATCATCAGGCACAACCAATCACTACAGCTCTGTTACCACTCAATTCACAGCGAAGCGGTATACAAAAACCAGCACACACACACACACACATCATCATCAACAACGTTCCCAGAATCTCATGTCCCTGTAGTGCGAGCATCTATCAAATCTAACTATCAGCGAAACAATGTGCAGTTACAATGACAAGGTCAACTTCACGGGCGCTAGAAGAGTGCACAAAAATCATACCCACTGCACTCAGTATCGTCCTAACATTTACACAACAAAGCCCGGAAGAAATATGTAAACTGTCATTTCATAACACTCATTGACCTTCAAATTTTAGATAGAACCAACCAAATAACAAGTACCATTCTCCATGACATTTTCCTGATCCGTTCATAAACTATATTCAAACCATTCGCTGCAGCCAACACGTCTGTCAGGAGTAGGCCTTCGTCATACAATTAGCTACTGTATTACGAAGTTTCAGCCAGATCGACACAGATCCAACAGACAAAAGGTCTGCAGACTCTGAGCAAGGGAATAGGCGAGCTGTACCTTTGGGTCAAGGCACTTCTCCCAACCAGAGGGTAGAGGCAGTTCAGGGTCGAGCTCCGGCAACGCCATAGACGAGTCCTGGAGCAATTCCGTCACTGCGGTGGAAGGCGAAGTGGGAACTGCAGCGGCCATCCCCAGCAAGTCCAGCGTCACCTCCTCCGGCTTTGTCACGGAGGAGCTACCAGGCTGACCCACCATCAGCTGCATCAATTTCTCCGCATCTGCACCCCACGCGCGCTTCTTGCTTAACACAACTGGACTGTTGCCCAACGCTGCACCTCTCCACGCAACCTCCATCGTCACTGCCATCCGCTAAGCTCTCTCGACAATTGATGCGCAACTTCCCCTCCAAAACTAAACGATCTCCGTCCCGCCTGCTGTTGTAGTTCCACTCTCCTCAACTCCGGGAGCCACCGTTCCCACCCGAAGCTAGATTCATCGGCACGCTGCGACCTCACCACGTGAACACACAGCGAAAACACCCTCGGGAACAACGATAAGGTTTTTCTAGACGGTTGAGATCGTGCACTCTGAGCGAGAATTTTGACTTGCACGAGCTGATAAGCAAGCAGCAAGCTAGCCGCACTTGAAGGAGAGGATTGGAGATCTGTCTTGCAACAATCACGGTCGACAGGGAAGGGCTAGTGGAGATTGAAGAGGAAAGTAGGAGGCCTGAGCGCCGGCAAGACCTGAAATGGGATGTGCCAGTTTGACCCCAATGAAGGGTAACAGGCGGAAGGGGGGCTGTTGTCTACTGCCCGTTGAATGGAAAATCCAAGGCCGCAGGGGGTGTGGGGTGTGTTTGTCATAATGGGGGCGGTCAGGCGCTGGCGGCCTGCCCGGAGTTGGAGTTTAGGGCCCTCATAAATGAGAGCTTGAGTGAGAAGGGTTGGCAATTCTCCCCACATCCCCGCTGCCGAGTGAGAATGTGAACGCTGCAGCAGTTGCTCGCAGCTTCAATCCCGGACAGCGCCACCTGCGAGCCCCTTAAAAACTGTGCCTCCTACAGCCACGGCAAATGGAATTATCAGCAACGGCCTTGCATTATTCTCCCTCATACTGATGTGAATGGGATTCATGGCTGATGGATGGATGGGTGGGTGGGGGGCTGCGGACTTTTTTTTTTTTTTTTTTTTTTTTTTTTTTGTTTTGGTGACGGTGGCGATGAGTCGTCACCTTATTCTGCTTTCAGATGCCGCTGTAGCACTAGAAGTAGAGTAGGTGCACTGTCTCCTGATGCTCAGTGGAGTTGAACAATTGTGGTCTGGGACGATGAAAAGTAGAAATTTAATGTGCAAACCTTTTCGGCTGGAATTGAGTTCTTTTTATCCTGTGGCGTGTAAGACTTAGAAAACAAGAGCTGAGGGACAATCGTATCAATATTGAATGATGTAATTACCTCATTGCTTGCATGGCCAGTCTTGACTATACGCCCGCTCTCTAGTTTGAGTCTGTTTATTTTTTGTTGTTTGATTCTTCTTACTTTTTACTATGAAAAATGATCTTGGTTTCTTGACTGATTTGAGAGTGCTCTTCACAAGGCAACAAGAGAGCTTGTCAATGAAACTAGCTCCTGACGTGCATGGTTTTTCTATTTGAATCGTTGGTAATATATCCCGTTAGCCAGGTTTTTTCAAAAACAGTCTTTGGAAATGCAAGTGTTGGTTCTCCAAAGTTCAACAAAAGCGAGGGCACAATGATGGGTGAGGTTGCACAGTGCGAAGTTATGCCGAGAGTAGTTGATTTGAACACATTTTGTCCTCGAGTAATTGAATGTTCAATTGGAGTGAGGTGAGCAAAGTTAGTAGTTTGATCCGATATTTCCTATTCTACATTTTAAACGTGACAGGAAGGCCTTCCATGGTAGAACAACGAAGCAAAATTAGGATTTTCTTTTACCAGCGTGAAAATTGTCTATCCCACAAATGGAGTAACTTGTCCATGCACGATTAGTAAACAAGGATGGTTTTGTATGCGGAGGCTCTCAAGTTGCCTCTGGCCCATGCTCCAATAGCACGCATTCTTTTAGAGGAAGGGAGGAAGACGGAATGAGCATGCCATGGTGAGAGGGTGGAGCCAGAGCTAGTAGCCACCACAACCAACTTGGATAAATTTGCCTCCATCAATCCTATCCATCCAATTCCAGGTAAAAGTCTAACTATTGGTTTAATATATAGTAGTATTAGTTTTTTGCTGAATACTCAAATAATCTAAGTTAGGCTTGATAAGAAAAGATGAAAGCTAAAATGGATTATTTAGAGGAGTATGTTGTCATAGCATACTTTGTTGGATAAGGCAATTAAAAACAATGGTTTGAATTAAGGTACAAATAGGTTTAGACCTAGGGCACAAATTCTTTCAAGTAGTAAGCAAGAATAAAATCATGCTACAAAAATTATTCATGCACACCCTACACATTTCATAGTGGAATACATGCATCTTCTAACTATAAATAGTGAGGTTTAATTCAAATTATTTTTATATTGTAATTATTTATAATATGTAAAAATTAATTAAAAAATATAATATTTTTATAAGTCTTGATGTGTATTAGAATTTTTAGTAGGTTAATTTAAAGAGGATTGATGTAAGAAAATTTATTTTGAGGTTTACCTATTTTAATTATAGTGTTTAAATTATGTGGGATTTAGATATTTAATAAAATTTTAAGAAAAGATTAAAGTTCAAAGATGAAGATCTAAACTACTAAGAAGTTTATTTGGAAGAATGAAAATAAGGTATGGATGGATGAAAGAAAGGAGTGAAGGTCTTCATCTCTATTGGTCAAAGGTCATACCCAATAAGCGTTCAATAAGTTGTTTGCAACAATTACAAGAATTTTTGTAACTTCAAAAGAGATATTTTAAAATAATAATAAATTTTTTTTTGTAAAGTTTAGGATTTGGACTACAATTTTTATACAAAATTTAGAAGATTTGGAGTTAGGATGAAGAAATTAAAGCTATTTGAAGTAAAAAGGCCTATTAAAATATATTGTTGCTCTTTTGAAGATACAAGGAATTTTATGGCAGTTTTTGGAGATCAAAAGATGCGGTTGTAGGAATGATTTCAAGACCTATATCTTTTATGAAAGAATTTTTATATTTAGAGTTTATATGAAGAAGTTATAAGGCATTGAAGAAGATACAAGTAATTCAAAGGCAATAGATGAACTATTTTATTGATAGTAATGGTTGGAGCCATATCTTAAGTTTTTGGATAAGATTTTAGCTTAATTTTTTTTAAAATATGAGTTATTAGGTTAAAAAGTTCTATATTAATTTTTGTAGTAGTATAATATTTAATTTATAAGATATGAAGAAAATTACACATAAGTATATGTAAACAAGGATTTGAAGCTATTATTAGGATTTTGATAATATTCTAAGATTTATAATAAATTTTTTTAGTAAAATTTATTTTAATAGTTGTTTAAAGTGCATCAATAATTTATATAAAATTTGAGCTTGTTTAGATAGTCCAATTGTGAGACATAAGCTGTTGAAGTTTAGAGAGAATTTCTTTTAAGGATATATAAGGTTTTAAGATATTTTTATCATATTTTGAATGATCTTTGGAACTTAAGATTTATATATTAGTGTAATTTCTCCTATAGGGATAATTTTATATATAAACTTAATACTTTCTTATCTTAAGACTTTTTTGAGCAATTAGTGATAGTCAAAAGTCCAATGCTTTCTTGAGGCAAATTTTTTCTACTTTGACACTATTCCATTAGCATAAAAATCCTAATGTAGATAATACTTAAGCTAATCTTAGATGAGCTTATTATTAGTGTAGAAGACATCATTCAATGCCTCAAAATAATCAAGAATTATAATAAAAGAAATAAATTTGCTATAGATTAAAAGTTATGCATTGCACTTACAAATAGAAGTTTATACTATTTGACCATTAGTACATTCAATCTAGTAATGGAATTTTTGTCCACATAGAAATAACATATGATAAGTTTTTTATATGGTATAGGTATTATCTATCTACTAAGCACTTCATAAGAGATTATAATCCAATATATAATCATAAAAAATTAGTGACTATTAAATTGCATTTATAAATAATCTTGATTCCAAAGCATAACAATGCACATGAAAGAACAAGTACATTCAAAAACAAGCTATAGGTTGATCCAAGGAAGAAAGAAAAATAACTTCACCACCTAATTTGAAAGTAATAGAAATATTCCTATTGAAAACACTGATAGCTGCTTCTATTGCCAATTTTGAAAGTCCAAAAAGAAGGAGTCTTTAAAATCATAAAATAAAAAATAGAAAGAAAAATGATAAGCTTAATACTCAATCTACACCAAAAAAGCCTTAAGTGAATTATTTGGTGGAACAAAAAAAATGTCAAAGGTAGGAATCTTTATTCAATACAGATAAATTTATTAATAATGATGAATTGAAGAAAGCAAAGAACAAATGGAATGGACAAAAAGGTGATGTTGTAATTGGCATTCAGGCTAAAAATCTTCACATAAAAACACACAATCATTTGATTGAAATAGATCAAAAGAATAATGAAGCATTGGTCTTTGATGAAATACCAAAAATAAAGGAGGTAAAGAATAATAATATTGAAGGAACCAACATTCAAAAAGATGGATCATTAGGAATAAATCACTTAAAATTAAGAGGTAGTGTTGTAATACACTTAATTTAAGTGCATCAATGACAAAGAAGATTTATGCAAACTTGTAGGAAGAGAGTCACTAGAGTTTATAGACAGAAAGATTCAAGATTGATTTAGGTTTTTTATACCATTTATCATATTTTCATCTTTTTGTTTTGAGATTTTGAAAAAAATTAGTTCTTATTATTAGCTTTTCAATAAGCTTTAGTATATAAAAATAAGAGCTATAATAAAAAAAATTCAAGCTAATTTGTAGACAAGAATCTTGAAGGCAGCTGCTACAACAAGCTGCCAAGTTTTTTTTCTTGATTTGGCTCTCATTTTTTCAAAATTTTATTTATTGGATTTAATAATTTGAATTTTGTAGCTTGAATTAAGCTTAATAAGCTCTATTTTTCTCAAATTGAGTTAGTAATAAGTAAGTTATAGATAGTTTAGTAAAAAGATGTTTAAATTTGAGATTGGAGTTAGGAATTGGGTATATCTTACCACAAAAAAGAAATTAATCTAAAATTTGTACTTAGCCTTTAGGCTATCTTTTTATATTTGAGTTCTTTTAGATAACATTTTTCTTCTTATAATCCACTTGCAATCAGAGACCTTATATTTTCTTGAAGTTGCTTGCCTTCTTAACAAAAACAAAGTATTCAAAATCAATCTATCAAGCACTATGTGGCTGATGGAATGGATCATAGAGCATTGAAGAATAGAAGAAGTTCGAAAAGAGAAGGTTATGGCAATAATACCATTGGCAAGAATAGAGGATCTAATGCTCATTGTATCTATATATAGATTTAAATAAAGGTCATATTTTATGGTCTATGTCTACAAAAACTCAATAAAGTAGAATATCTACCAATTCAAATTTTTTGAATGAGATTCAATTGAAAGCAAATAAAACAACGTTAAAAAGAATATTATAGTTGTTAGGGACATAGTACTTAGAATCTTTTAGAGACAAGTTTCTAGAACCTTCTAAAAGCAAGTCTCTGGAACCTTCTAAAAGCTTCTTAATTGGTGGAAGTTGCTTGAGAAGCTTCCTAGTTGATGGAAGTCGCTTGAAGAAGCTTCTTAGTTGGTAGAAGTTGCTTGAGAAGCGTCCTAAATAGGAGTATATATTGGAATCGAGGCTGAAGACTTCTTCAATCTCAACAACACATCTCTTGGAGCTCTACCTCACCTCTCTGGTATTGTTCTTATATTCATCTGCTTAATCTAATTCTTGTCAGTTCTTCTTGTTAGATCTCGAGCTTGTATTTCTGTATCCGTGACAGTTTGTCGAGACTGAAGAACTCTTCTGATATCAGAGCTAGTTTCTTCCTCGTTAGAATGTGGATTATCTCTCTGCTTGAAGGTATACTAGCATTTTAGAGGTTGCAGATTACCCTCCTCTAAACTGATACTTCTTTTGTTATAATATTGGAGTCTTATTCTTCTTGGAGAGAGTAGATTACTCCTTTTCTTGAAGCTCTTAAGGCGTTTTAGAGGTTGCGGAGTATCCTCCTCTAAACCAATATTGTCTTCTTGTAGAGTTATTTCTGTCCTTCTCTTAGAATGGCCGGAGGCCAAGACATTAGTATGACAGAAAGTTCGGAGTCCAAGTTGGATGCTATCATGAATACCCTGGCTATGTTATCGCAAAGAACTGCAGAGATTGAAGGAGTCGTGGCAAGGCTTCATAATGATGGAGCATCTGGGATGGCATAATCTAAGTTGCACCAACCTCAAACTTCTACACTTGGAGAAACAACTTTGCCTCAGGTTCGACAAGCACTGCTAGTTCTACAACATAAGGAGCCCCGAGTTAGCCTTCCGGATAAGTTCGATAGTACGTGTTCCAAGTTTCGAGGATTCGTCAATCAAATCAAGTTGATAATAGTTTTACAGCCTGAACGCTATCCAACGGAGGAGTCACGTGTTGGGCTTGTTGGAACCTTACTTACAGGGCAAGCTCTATCATGGTTTGCTCCTTTGTTTGAGAAACTATCGTCCATACTAAACAACTTTGAAACCTTTTCGGAGGCATTTGCGAAAGTATTTGGTGAACACGACAAGGTTCGATGGACTACAACAAAGATCCGGTCACTACGATAAGGGATGCGCTCTACATCAATCTATGCATCGGATTTCAGGCAACTAGCACGCAACATCAATTGGGACGAAGAAGCATTGATGAGTCAATTCTATTGAGGTTTAAGGGACGATGTAAAGGATTTGCTGCTAACTCTTCCTAGTCCGCGAACGCTCAACGAAGCTATTAGCCAAGCTATTAAGTACGATAACTGCCTATTCCAACGTTGTCGTGTTGTAACACGAGTATATAGTGAAAATAAAAAGAAAGGGGAATTTTATTAATATTCAGTTACCTCGAATATTGGGAGCATCGACCAACTCCAGTACAAATACTGAGTGGTCAGGTTCAGTGACTCCGTTACAGTCAGTCGGGGCATACTGAAATGCCCCGTTCGATTCCAATAACGGGAGTCAGCAGGAAGAGAAGGACCAATTCACACGACGGGTTCGAGGAGCCAATTGGATCCAATTTCGATAATCCAATCCGGGTTCTCTTACCCAATATGAGACCTGTATTGGTGGGGCAACCCAATGCAATCTAGTTACGGGAAATCCAGGTCTTACTACGGGTCTTAGCCAATCTGACGCGAGGACCAATTTGACCCAATTACGGGAACATCCAGGTTACTACGGGCATCTTTACCAATATAGGACCTGAATTGGTCGGGCGACTCAATGTGGTCCCAATTACGGGGTTCGATTCTGTTTCAGGCTGTCCTGTTCTCTGTGCCGTCTCAGGAAACGTTGTTTTCGGTAAATGGATTTCTTAAAGGTAAAAACGGAGGAGAAAGCTTGGCGGCGAGAGCCAATTTCGAATCCAAGTTGAGGTGAGAGCCAATTTCAGATCCAAGCTTGAGGTGGGAGCCAATTCCGGATCTAAGACGGAAGATTGAAGAAATTCAGAGGATAAGGTTAGGTGGGATATAGTTTTGGGTGTGGGTTTTTTTTTGAGGGGAAATCGGGGGAGGGGAGAGCGAGTTTTCAAGCTTCTGCAAGGTTACCAGTTCGGTTTTCATTGGAGGTTTTTGAAGATCAAGGGAATTAGAGAGAGGAGCTTCATGCTTCGGGTCGGGGAAGGAAAGACATAGAATTTGGATTTTTCTTCTTCGTAGAGTTTTGGGGAAGACTGAGGCAATCGCTGCTGAAGTCAGTGTTGTAATGGTGAATCGAGATTTTTAAATGAAGTGGGTTTGAATACTCTTGACTGTTTTGTGAAATCGAGTTACGTCTGTGATTGAAGGATTAAAAGGGTGTCTATAGGATTGAGTATGCGGAGTGAATGAAATTTATTGGGTTAATCTAACAAGACAGTCAGTGGATACAAGATCGTAAGTACAAAGCAGTATTGAAGGTTAACAGTTTGGGTTGTACGGGGTTCTCTGTAACGTCTAGAGACCTACCGGCTGGGGCAAAAAGGACTTCGACAAGCAGTCGAAGAGCACCCGTATAGATTTACGGTACATTGTTGCAGTCGTTTATATTCCAGCAGTCAAAAACTGATAGATTGCTTGACTATCGGCGAATCTCCATACTACCTTCTACAGCCAGACGCCCGGCGCGTTCTCGAGCAGGAAAGCACGTAATACGACATAAGTGGTGAACCCGACGTGAAAGCTTGAGGTAGAAGGTATTGGATTTCGGTTGATTTTATCTTTATTTTTATGGTAAACGAAAATAAAAATTTTGAAGGATTTTTGGGAGAAGTTTCTGGTGGGGAGTCTTCTAAAGGACAAGGTATGCACATGGATCCGTCTATTGCTAGTTTGTTTCAAGCCTTCTCATTGTCAATGCAGCAACAGCAAAGCAATGATCGAAAGGAAGCTTTGGCAACCAAAGCATTGCAAGCAGTGATCAATAAAATCGATCAATTTGATGGGAGGAATATTTCAAGGTATTTAAGATGTTATGTTCGTGAAATGGAATTAAATCGGGTTTCTGAGAAGAAAATGGTTGCACTATTTGGACTTGCCACGATACCGGAGATAAGGGACCACATTACATCGATTACGGATCGTTGTGGGAATTCATGGGAGGATTTTTCACATGCATTGAAAGACGAATATTTCTTGGAAGATGCTGATCGCATTACTAAGAAGCTGTTTCTGGGATGGATTGAACGGCCCAATAAGAATTTGCAAGCAACAGAGCTACTAAGGGAATTTAAGAGGCAGTACTCTCAATTACTGAAGGTAGAAAAATTGACATTGGAGTCGAACAAAGTTGATCTATTTCTTCAAGCTGCTGATGGAGAATTGCAAGAGAAATTAGAACCCCTTCTTGAAGACAAAGAAGAAGATGAAGGATTGACAACGAAGTGGAAGAACGTTGAAGATGCGGTGGGGTTGCTTACAAAAAAAGAAAGGAGGAAGGATAGGAGCAATATTCCGAAAACAGTACAAGCACCCAAAGCTCCAGTACGTACAACACCACCGACAATGCCTACAGTTCAACCTTCGACATCTTTGTCAAAGAAAGCAGATATGGGTATGGAAGAAATTATACGAGGAATGCGAGATCTTCAAATCAAATTGGCAAGACTTGAAGAAAATACTTCTATAAACAATTCGAAGAATGTTTCAAAACAAGGATATGTACAAAGATGCATTTGGTGTGATGATGCTTCACACACTAGAAAAGATTGCAATGAATTTAATAATATGATACGGCAGGGAATTATTTGCTGGAAAGATGGGAAGATAGCATTGAAAGATAGGGAGGATCTTCTTCAAACCAATTTTGGCAAGGGAGGAATGAGAGCATTGGTTCAAGATTACTTAAAAGAGCATGAAACAGTAGTATGAGAAAGTGCAAGTTATGGTGCTAGAGTAGAGGATGAAATTGGTGGGAGTACGAAAACTAGTGAGTTTTGGGCTTCTGCCGTTTCTACAATGCAAGAAGGGAAATTACCTCGAGAAGCGTTATTGAGAACTGCAGCTACAATACAAGGTAGAACAGGTTGGGAGGATCCTGTTGAGTCTCTTTCAGTTCATGCATATATTGCTAAAAGCCAACATGAAGCTTTGATGGAAGAAAAAAGACGAGGAAATTTTGATAATACTAGAGAAGGAAATTCTTTTAAGAGGCAAACTCGAGGAGACAAGGCTCGAGAGGCAGCTTCACAAGAATTGCCTATAAAGGATACCTCAGCATCATTGGGAGAAAAAACAACGGAGACAAAAGATAAGGGCAAATCAATTGCTTATAAGCTACTTTCTAATATTGAAGCGGCAACAAATTTGAAAGGGGTGTTGGAAGAATGTATATTAAACGCTAAGGTGGAATTCACATTGAAAGAAGTCTTGGGAATTGCAAAGAAGGAGTTTCATGATGTTATCATTGACAGCATTAAGCGAAAGAGGTAATTAATGAGCGAAACTGGAATGAGTCATGCTATTGATGCAAGAATATGTAGAGATGAAGAAGAGGTTGATATTGGTTACAAGCAACCAACAAATGAAAAGAATGGGTATAATCAGCGAGTACGTTTCGAAGATTCTAGTGACAAGGAAATGGAAACTTTGAGCCATTATACTCGAAAGCATTGGGCAAGGGCAACTACCGAGGTATTGGTGAAGGTAGGAGATATAGAAGAACCAATAGTTGCCTTGGTGGACCATGGTTCTGAAATAAATCTCATGTCTAAAGATCTTTATAAGAAGCAAAAATGGCCAATTGATATGGAACATGGATAGGCAATACGAGCAGCTAATAACACACGAGGCGAATTATATGGAGCTTGTCCAGATGTCAAAATTCGGATTGGGGATGTTGCTATGGAGCAACATTTCTTCGTTCAAGATACAACGTCTTATCCGTTGATTTTAGGACAACCTTATATCACGGCAACACGGATGGAAACAAAGGTACTTGACGATGGTTCTGCTTATGCAAGGGTACGGAGCGAAGATGGGAGGAAAGCTGTACAATTTCTAACAGTACCTCCTAACCATGAACGGAATCGAGATAGGTTGAGGGAGAAACCATTGCCAAAGATTATTGAAGGATTTAAGGATTTTGGGGAGGTACCACTGTAAAGCGAGTTTATGGAGGTACAAAAGAGGAGGTACTCTCGCGAGATGAAGGTGCCTTTGATGCGAGTTTTATTGGTATATTGGAGAATGGAAATATTATGTATAAGAAAGTTGATGATTTTAAAAGAAAAGAAAGAAAAAGATTATATGATATTGAAGGACAGTTACGCAAGATAGGTACATTGCAAGATGATGAGAGGATTTTGGGTGTTTATGAAGAAAATGGGCTGGAAGATTCATTGGAATTGATTACATCTATTGGGTTAGGGGATAATGATAAGATTGTTGAGATTCATTCGAGAGAGGTTTATACCATGCTTGAATCTTTTCAAGCACCAGAAGTCACAGTAGAGACGAGATATAAAACGGCAGATAAGAAGGTAAAGCCTGTTGCCGGACCATTACCAGAGGATTCTAAAGAACAAATGGGAGAAGCATCAAAAGAAGCAAGTTTAAGAGATCCAATGAGTATTGGACATCAGTTTACTGAAGAGACTTTTGAAGAATTGAAGATTGGTTCTGATGGTTCTTTATTGCCGGAGGAAATTACTTGCTTCAAAAAGATGTTGGCTAAACAAGGTAGATCGTTTGCCTTCGAATCTCATGAAATTGGGTGTGTGGATCCAAATATTATAACACCTATGGTTATCTTCACTGTATCGCATGTACCTTGGAATCTAAGACCGATTCCAGTACCGAGGGCACATTTACCTAAATTGGTGGAACTATTGAAAGAAAAGATAAAGATGAAAATATTAGAACCTTCATTTGCACCGTATTCTAGTCGATGGTTTACGGTACCTAAGAAGAATGGGTTACTGCGGTTTATTCAAGATATGCAGCCGGTGAATGCTGTAACTGTCAGGAATGCAGGAATTAGACTTATTGTGGATGAATTTGCTGAGGCGTTTGCTGGAAGGGCGATCTATTCAATGGGTGATTTGTATTCAGGTTATGATCAATTTCAACTTGCCGAAGGAAGTAGAGATATGACAATGATGAGGACACCGCTTGGATTGGTTAGAATGTGCACTCTTCCTCAAGGCGCGACCAACTCAGTTGCGCATATGATGAATGGGATGAATAAGGTATTGAGAGATTTTATCCCAGGAAAGACTATGCCTTTTCTGGATGATGTTCCTATAAAGGGGTGCAGAGAAGGAGACAGGGATGAAACTTTAGATACGAGGGGGTGTCGTAGATATGTTGTTGATCATATACAAGATTGTGAAAAGATTTAAACTCGGCTTGGAGAAGTTCATCTTACATTATCAGGTATGAAGTCCGTATTTGGAGTGCGAGAGGTTGTAATTATTGGACATTTATGCGGATCTTACGGAAGAAAACCAGATCCGACTAAAGTTGATGCAATTGGAAGGATGAAAGAGGATTGTGGTTCTTTAACAGAGGTTCGCAGGTTTTTGGGTGCATGTGTATTTTATCGAATCTGGATCCCTCATTTTGCTCACATAGCGGATCCATTATATGAACTGTTACGCAAGGGTTACCGATTTGAATGGAAAGAAAGGCATATTCAGGCAATGCAAAGATTGAAGAAATTATTGATGTCACCTCCAATATTGAGGAAGGTTGATTATAAGTGCAATAGACCAGTGATTCTTACTGTAGACGCTAGTCCAATTGCCGTTGGATGGACGGTGGGTCAAGATGATTCGAATGGGAGTAGATTTGCAGTTCGATTTGGGGCTAAAGTTTTAAGTATTCGTCAGCGTGCATATTCGCAAGTCAAAAGAGAACTTTGGGGAGTCGTTTCGGCTATGAAAGCTGAAAAGGACTATTTGATTGGGGCAGTAGTAGTAATTGAAACAGATTGCTTGCCATTGCTTGGAATGATTATTAACTGTTCAACGCCAGATATTGCAATGTTGAGATGGATTGCTTATATTAAGTCACTAAATCCAGAATTTAAGCATATCACTGGAAAGGACAATTTAGTAGCAGACATGCTATCTCGAGCAAGATACGAGAGGGAGGACGAAATGGTTGAAGACATTGATGATGTCGGATTGAAATTCTATTCAATATCAAATCTCAACAGAGAAGACAAGCTATTTCTTGAAGAAGCTTATGAAGGAGAATTATTGGATATTGGTCATTATTTGAATACCTTCTCTAAGCAGGAGAATTGGTCTACAGAAAAATTCAAACAAATAAGAAAAAAAGCATATGGATTTTTACTTCGAGATGGATTCTTATGGAAGAGACCGAAGAAAGGAATTAGGATGCTACAACGAGTGATAGGCAAAAGGGAAGAAAAACTAAAATTATTAAAGGAGTTTCATGATAGTTTATGGGCAGGGCATAGAGGAATCTGGGCTACTTTTGCTAAACTCAAGGAACGATATTGGTGGAAAAATATGTATCGAGATGTGCCCTCATTTGTAGAGTCATGTGAAATCTGTCAATCGTATTCTAATATCCGACATCGAGATGGTCTTCATCCTACGTATCCTCTGGCTATTCATTTTAAATGGGTTGTTGATTTGGTTATTATGCCCGTTGGGTTATGGCAGATGAGATATTTGGTTTTAGCTCGTGAAGATTTATCAAATCAAGTAGAAGGAAGAGCATTGAGGACAAAATCTACAGAGGGGATTTGTAGGTTTTTCCTTGAAGATGTCATTTGCCGCTACGGATGCGTGGAAAAAATCACTGCAGATCGTGGAGAATTAAATGCACAAGAAGCTCGTAAGTTCTTTGAAAAATGTGGAGTTAAACTATCACTGACTACTACTTATAATCCGGAAGGGAATGCGAAAAGCGAACGCGATCACCCGCCGATTGTGAAAGCATTGGTTAAAGCTTGTAATAGGAAGGTTAAAGAGTGGCCACGGCTTTTGTCATTTGCATTATGGGCTGATCGAACAACACATAGTTCGGTAACAGGATATATGCCAGTAGAACTTATGACAGGTCAAAAACCAATTATGCTGATTGAAGAAAAGGTACTTACTTGGAGTATGCTACCATGGGAAGATGGATTGACAAGAGAAGAACTTCTGGCTATTAGGATTCGACAATTGGAGCAAAGAACGGAAGATGTCCAGATAGCATTGGAAAGGTTAAAAAGAGCAAGGTTACAAAATAAGGCGCGATTCGATAAGCAACATCGATTGAGACCAAAAGCAATCGAGGAAGGTGACTGGGTACTTGTTTATGACAATAGTCTGGATAATCAACATAGTACTTTGCGGAAATTTTCAAAACGTTGGTTTGGACCATATGTTGTAACAACTGTTCATGATAATACGACTTACTCATTACGGGAGTTAGATGGTACAAAATTGAAAATACCAATTGCAGGGAAGAGAGTAAAAATATTTAAACGAGGACATGCAGAGATGAATATGGAAGACCTTCATAAAGGTATAGAGATTCCGCAACAAGAAGATGAAAGTGATATGGATAATAAAGGTGACGAAGACGAACTGGACAAAGACGTAGGGGATATATTCTGAATCAAACAGCAATTTGGTAAATTGGTGCATACCGGAGGATGCATAGGTTCAGAGGGGGTGGATGTCGTGTTGTAACACGAGTATACAGTGAAAATAAAAAGAAAGGGGAATTTTATTAATATTCAGTTACCTCGAATATTGGGAGCATCGACCAACTCCAGTACAAATACTGAGTGGTCAGGTTCAGTGACTCCGTTACAGTCAGCCGGGGCATACTGAAATGCCCCGTTCGATTCTAATAACGGGAGTCAGCAGGAAGAGAAGGACCAATTCACACGACGGGTTCGAGGAGCCAATTGGATCCAATTTCGATAATCCAATCCGGGTTCTCTTACCCAATATGAGACCTGTATTGGTGGGGCAACCCAATGCAGTCTAGTTACGGGAAATCCAGGTCTTACTACGGGTCTTAGCCAATCTGACGCGAGGACCAATTTGACCCAATTACGGGAACATCCAGGTTACTACGGGCATCTTTACCAATATAGGACCTGAATTGGTCGGGCGACTCAATGTGGTCCCAATTACGGGGTTCGATTCTGTTTCAGGCTGTCCTGTTCTCTGTGCCGTCTCAGGGAACGTTGTTTTCGGTAAATGGATTTCTTAAAGGTAAAAACGGAGGAGAAAGCTTGGCGGCGAGAGCCAATTTCGAATCCAAGTTGAGGTGAGAGCCAATTTCGGATCCAAGCTTGAGGTGGGAGCCAATTCCGGATCTAAGACGGAAGATTGAAGAAATTCAGAGGATAAGGTTAGGTGGGATATAGTTTTGGGTGTGGGTTTTTTTTTGAGGGGAAATCGGGGGAGGGGAGAGCGAGTTTTCAAGCTTCTGCAAGGTTACCAGTTCGGTTTTCATTGGAGGTTTTTGAAGATCAAGGGAATTAGAGAGAGGAGCTTCATGCTTCGGGTCGGGGAAGGAAAGACATAGAATTTGGATTTTTCTTCTTCGTAGAGTTTTGGGGAAGACTGAGGCAATCGCTGCTGAAGTCAGTGTTGTAATGGTGAATCGAGATTTTTAAATGAAGTGGGTTTGAATACTCTTGACTGTTTTGTGAAATCGAGTTACGTCTGTGATTGAAGGATTAAAAGGGTGTCTATAGGATTGAGTATGCGGAGTGAATGAAATTTATTGGGTTAATCTAACAAGACAGTCAGTGGATACAAGATCGTAAGTACAAAGCAGTATTGAAGGTTAACAGTTTGGGTTGTACGGGGTTCTCTGTAACGTCTAGAGACCTACCGGCTGGGGCAAAAAGGACTTCGACAAGCAGTCGAAGAGCACCCGTATAGATTTACGGTACATTGTTGCAGTCGTTTATATTCCAGCAGTCAAAAACTGATAGATTGCTTGACTATCGGCGAATCTCCATACTACCTTCTACAGCCAGACGCCCGGCGCGTTCTCGAGCAGGAAAGCACGTAATACGACAACGGTACCTAAGAAGAATGGGTCACTACGGTTTATTCAAGATATGCAACCGGTGAATGCAGTAACTGTCAGGAATGCAGGAATTGGACCTATTGTGGATGAATTTACTGAGGCGTTTGCTGGAAAGGCGATTTATTCAATGGGTGACTTGTATTCAGGTTATGATCAATTTCAACTTGCCGAAGAAAGTAGAGATATGACAACTATGAGGACACCACTTGGATTGGTTAGAATGTGCACTCTTCCTCAAGGCGCGACCAACTCAGTTGCGCATATGATGAATGGGATGAATAAGGTATTGAGAGATTTTATTCCGGAAAAGACTATGCTTTTTCTAGATGATGTTCCTATAAAAGGGTGTAGAGAAGGAGACAAGGATGAAACTTTAGATACGAGGGGGTGTCGCAAATATGTTGTTGATCATATACAAGATTGTGAAAAGATTTTAACTCGGCTTTGAGAAGTTCATCTTACATTATCGGGTATGAAGTCCGTATTTGGAGTACGAGAGGTTGTGATTGTTGGACATTTATGCGGATCTTATGGAAGAAAACCAGATCCGACTAAAGTTGATGCAATTGGAAGGATGAAAGAGGATTGTGGTTCTTTAACAGAGGTTCGCAGGTTTTTGGGTGCATGTGTATTTTATCGAATCTAGGTCCCTCATTTTGCTCACATAGCGGATCCATTATATGAACTGTTACGCAAGGGTTACCGATTTAAATGGGAAGAAAGGCATATTCAGGCAATGCAAAGATTGAAGAAATTATTGATGTCACCTCCAATATTGAGGAAGGTTGATTATAAGTGCAATAGACTAGTGATTCTTATTATGGACGCTAGTGCAATTGCCATTGGATGGACTGTGGGTCAAGATGATTCCAGTGGGAATAGATTTGCAGTTCGATTTGGGGCTAAAGTTTTAAGTATTCGTCAGCGTGCATATTCGCAAGTCAAAAGAGAACTTTGGGGAGTCGTTTCGGCTATGAAAGCTGAAAAGGATTATTTGATTGAGATAGTAGTAGTAATTGAAACAGATTGCTTGCCATTGCTTGGAATGATTATTAACTGTTCAACGCGAGATATTGCAATGTTGAGATGGATTGCTTATATTAAGTCACTAAATCCAGAATTTAAGCATATTATTGGGAAAGACAATTTAGTAGCAGACATGCTATCTCGAGCAAGATACGAGAGGGAGGATGAAATGGTTGAAGACATTGATGACGTCAGATTGAAATTCTATTCAATATCAAATCTCAACAGAGAATACAATCCATTTCTTGAAGAATCTTATGAAGGAGAATTATTGGATATTGGTCATTATTTGAATACCTTGACTAAGCAGGGAAATTGGTCTATAGAAAAATTCAAACAAATAAGAAAAAAAGCATATGGATTTTTACTTCGAGATGGATTCTTATGGAAGAGACCGAAGAAAGGAATTGAGATGCCACGACGAGTGATAGGCAAATCGGAAGAAAAACTAAAATTATTAAAGGAGTTTCATGATAGTTTATGGGCAGGGCATAGAGGAATCTGGGCTACTTTTGCTAAACTCAAGGAACGATATTGGTGGAAAAATATGTATCGAGATGTGCCCTCATTTGTAGAGTCATGTGAAATCTGTCAATCGTATTCTAATATCCGACATCGAGATGGTCTTCATCCTACGTATCCTCTGGCTATTCATTTTAAATGAGTTGTTGATTTGGTTATTATGCCGGTTGGGTTATGGCACATGAGATATTTGGTTTTAGCTCGCAAAGATTTATCAAATCAAGTAGAAGGAAGAGCATTGAGGACAAAATCTACAGAGGGGATTTGTAGGTTTTTCCTTGAAGATGTCATTTGCCGCTACGGATGCGTGGAAAAAATCACTGCAGATCGTCGAGAAATAAATGCACAAGAAGCTCGTAAGTTCTTTGAAAGATGTGGAGTTAAACTGTCACTGACTACTCCTTATAATCCGGAAGGGAATACAAAAAGCGAACGCAGTCACCCACCGATTGTGAAAGCATTGGTTAAAGCTTATAATGGGAAAGTTAAAGAGTGGCCACGGCTTTTGTCATTTGCATTATGGGCTTATCGAACAACACATAGTTAGGTGATAGGATACAGCCAGTAGAACTTATGACAAGTCGAAAACCAATTATGCCGATTGAAGAAAAGGTACTTACTTGGAGTATGCTACCATGAAAAGATGGATTGACAAGAGAAGGACTTTTGGCTATTAGGATTCGACAATTGGAGCAAAGGACGGAAGATGTGTAGATAGCATTGAAAAGGTTAAAAAGAGTAAGGTTACAAAACAAGGCGCGATTCGATAAGCAACATCGATTGAGACCAAAAGCAATCGAGGAAGGTGACTGGGTACTTGTTTATGACAATAGTCTAGATAATCAACATAATACTGTGCAAAAATTTTTAAAACGTTGGTTTGGACCATATGTGGTAACAACTATTCATGATAATGCGACTTACTTGTTACGGGAGTTAGATGGTACAAAATTGAAAATACCAATTGCAGGGAAGCGAGTAAAAATATTTAAACGAAGACACACGAAGATGAATATGGAAGACCTTAATGAAGGTATAGAGATTCCGCAACAAGAAAATGAAAGTGATTTGAATAATGAAGGTGACGAAGACGAATAGGACAAAGACGTAGAAAGTATATTCTGAATCAAACAGCAATTGGGTAAATTGGTGCATACCGGAGGATGCACAGGTTCAGAGGGAGTGGATGTTGTGTTGTAATACGAGTATACCATGAAAATATAAAGAAAGGGGACTTTTATTAATGTTCAGTTACCTCGAATATTAGGAGCAACGACCAACTCCACTGCAAATACTGAGTGGCCAGGTTCAGTCACCCCGTTACAATCAGCCAGGGCATACTGAAATGCTCCATTCGATTCCAATAACGGGGGTCAGGAGGAAGAGAAAGGACCAATTCACACGACGGGTGAGCCTCGTTCGAAGAGCCAATTGGATCCAATTTCAAGAATCTAATCTGGGTCCTCTTACCCAATATGAGACCTGCATTGGTCGGGCAACCCAATGCAGTCTAATTACGGGAAAATCCAGGTCTTACTATGGGCCTCAGTCAGTCTGACACGAAGGACCAATTTGATCTAATTACGGGAACATCCAAGTTACTATGGGCATCTTACTCAATATGAGACCTGAATTGGTCGGGCGACTCAATGTGGACCCGAGTACGGGGTTTCGATTCTGTTTCAGGCTATCCTATTATTTGTGCCGTTTCAGGGAACGTTGTTTTTGGTAAATGGATCTCTTAAAGGTAAAAACGGAGGAGAAAGCTCTGACGACAGGAACCAATTTCGGATCTAAGCTCTGACGGTGGGAGCCAATTCCGGATCCAAGACGGAAGATTGGAGAAATTCAGAGGATAAGGTTAGGGGGGGAAGAAGTTTTTTGGGGAGGTTTTTTGAAGATCAGGATTGGAGAGAGCTAGCTTCATGCTTCGTGGTCGGGGAAGAAAAGACAGAGAATTGGATTTTTCTTCTTCATAGGGTTTTGGGAAGACTGAGGCAATCGTTGCTGAAGTCAGTGTTGTAATGGTGAATCGGGATTTTTAATGAAGTGGGTGTGATCACTCTTGACTGTTTTGTGAAATCGGAGTTACGTCTGTGATTAGAGAATTAAAAGGGTGTCTATAGGATTGAGTATGCGGAGTGAATGAAATTTATTGGGTTAATCTAACAAGACAGTCAGTGGATACAAGATCGTAAGTACAAAGCGGTATCGAAGATTAACAGTTGGGTTGTTCGGGGTTCTCTGTAACGTTTAGAGACCTACCGACCGGGACAAAAAGGACTTCGGCGAGCAGTCGAAGGGGCATCCGTATAGATTTATGGTATATTCTTGCAGTCGTTTATATTCTAACAGTCAAAAACTGATAGACTGCTTGACTACTGACGAATCTCCATATTACCTTCTACAGCTAGATGCCCGTCGCGTTCTCGAGCAGGAAAGCACGTAATACGACAGCGAAAGATGACCTTTCCTACAAAACCATCCAAGAGCAAGCCTAGTAGAAAACCCCGAATAGAGAAATCCTTATTCATTAGTGCAAGAGCGTTTATAAGATCATCTAAGGAAGGCACACCGTTTGTCATTTATACGGCTCCAACTATCAGAGAGAAGATGTCGACAGCAAGTATACTGGAGCAATATAAGGATTTTAAAGACGTGTTTTAAAAGAAAAATGCCGACATGCTACCAGAACACCAACCATATGATTGCAACATAGACTTGCAAGAAGGAGCACAACCACTTTTTGGCCCAATCTACAATCTATCGCAGATAGAGTTGACGGAATTGCGGAAGTACATCGACAAGAATCTAGCCAAGAACTTCATCCATCATTCAAAATCATCAACTGGGACAACCATCTTATTTGTGAAGAAGAAAGATGGCTCATTGCGGATGTGCTTGGACTATCGAGGCCTCAACAAGATAACAAAGAAGAATCATTATCCTTTACCCTTGATTTTTGGTCTCTTAAAACAACTTGGACGTGCAAGGATCTTTACAAAAATTGATCTAAGGGGAGCTTATAACCTCGTACAAATCAAGGAAGGAGATGAGTGGAAGACGGCATTCCGTACAAGGTATGGCCATTTTGAGTATAATGTCATGCCCTTTGGTCTTACCAATGCTCCAGCAGTGTTCCAACATATGATGAATGATATTTTTCGGTAGCACCTTGACGATTTTGTTGTCATCTACTTAGATGATATTCTGATATTCTCCAAAAACAAGGAAGAGCATGAAAAGCACGTTCATTTGATCTTGGAGAAACTACTCAAGCGAGGACTATAAGCGAAGTTGGAGAAGTGTTTATTTCATCAAATGGAGATGGAGTTTTTGGGATTTGTTGCGACTATGGAAGGCTTGAAGATGGACCCCAAGAAGGTCGAAGCAATCGTGTCCTGGGAGGTTCCGAAGACTGTTAGAGACGTACAATGCTTTCTTGGTTTTGCTAACTTCTATCGAATCTTCATCAAGAATTACTCTCAAGTTACTGCTCCTCTCACTCGATTGATATGGAAGAATAAGCTGGAATGGGGACCTCTAGCAGAGAAGGCGTTTCAAGACCTGAAGACGATATTAACTACGGCTCCAATCTTGGTACATCTAGACTTTACAAAGGCCTTCTATTTAGAAACTGATGCTTCGAATTTTGCTTTGGAAGCTATACTTTTACAAATGGGAGACGACAAGAAGTTCCATTCGATTGCATTTTATTCTCGAAAGTTCTCTTCTGCTGAAATCAATTATGAGATCCATGATAAGGAACTTCTTGCTATAGTAGATTCTTTCCAAGAATGGCGTCACTTTCTTGAAGGAGCTGCACACCTAGTGACCGTATACACGAATCACAAGAATTTGGAATATTTCATGTCGGCTCGAGTCCTAAATCAACGTCAAGCTCGGTGGAGTATGTTGCTATCTAGATTTGATTTTGTTATTACTTATCGACCTGGAAAGTAGCAAGGACTATCCGATGCCTTATCGAGGAGATTGTATCTTGTACCAAAGGTTGGAGAAGCTGTATTTGATCAATAATGTACGACGTTGTTGAAGCCAGAGCAATTTTGGCTTTGCGCTACTATTGTGCTAATTGATGCTGACTTCCTGAATCAGGTACGTGCCGTGACCATTGAAGATCCAGTAGCCATTGATATCAAACAGCGTACCAATGACGACAAGTTCAAGGTAGAGGGAGATCTTTTATACTTTGAGGAGCGGTTGTATATTCTAAAAGGACTAGCACGACTCCGAGTTCTTCAATCTCACCACGATTTTCCAGCTGCAAAATATTTTGGATTCAACAAGACCTTGGAGCTTATTTCTTGAGATTTTTGGTGGCCCCAAATGTGAAAGGATGTGAAAGATTTTGTCCTCTCCTGCGATATTTGTTCAAGATCCAAGAATCCTTGGCAACGCCCTTATGGACTTCTACAGTCATTGCGGATTCCATGTCGACAATGGTCTACAGTTTCCATGGACTTCATCACGGACCTGCCATCATCGAATTCATTTCACAGCATCTTTGTCGTAGTAGATCAGCTTACAAAGATGGCACACTTTGTCCCTTGCAAGAAGACATCATTCAGTAAAGTCACAGCAACGCTCTTTCTCGATAATGTATATTGATATCATAAACTACCAGATGATATCGTATCAGATCAAGGAACCCAGTTTGTATCAAAGTTTTGGAGATCTCTTTTTGAGATACTGCAGGTGGATATCAAGCTTTCTTCGGCTTTTCATCCTCAAATTGACGGCTAAACGGAATAGGTGAACTAAGTCTTGGAACAATACTTACAATGCAGCATCAACTATCAGCAAGACGATTGGATCGCATATCTGTCGCTAGCTGAGTTTGCATATAACAACACCCTCCATGCGTCGACTCAATATACACCATTCTTTTCCAACTATGGGTATCATCCGAAGCTTGATTTATTGAGTCCATGAACAAATAATAATCCAGCAGCTAAAGGCTTTGCGAAGCAACTATCAGAGCTTCAAACTACGTTGAAGCTTCAATTACAATCTGCTCAAGAATCCTACAAGGTATCTGCAGATAGATTTTGAAATCAAGCACCTACTTTCAAAATTGGAGATAAAGCATGGCTTCTTTGACGGAATATCAAGACTAAGCGACCATGTGATAAGTTGGACTATCAAAGATTGGGACCATTTATCATCCAGAAGCAAATCAATCCAGTGGCGTACCGTCTGGAATTACCGGCTTCTATGAAGGTACATCCAGTCTTTCATGTTTCTCTGTTGGAGCCTTATCGAGAGTCATCTTTTCTTGGAAGAGTGCAATGTCCGCCACTTAGTATTGAAATCGAGAACCACGAGGAATACGAGGTTGAAAAGGTGTTGGATTCACGACGAAGGTGGGGCAAGTTGGAGTATCTTGTTCATTGGTGCGACTACGCCATTAATGAGCAAACGTGGGAACCAGTTGAAAATCTTGCCAATGCGTCACAAAAAGTACAAGAGTTTCATCAACAACATCCTCATAAACCTAAGCTAGTTCGACGATAACTTCCTTCTGAAGCTTGCTCATCTAAGAATATAAGAAAGGAGGAGAACACCACCAAAACTCGTAGTTGATGTAGTTATTTTTTCCAAGGTAAAGTAGAATTTTTTCAATAGCCATAGTTTGGTCTTCTGATATGGATAGCCAAGAGATAGATACTATGTCAGTCAGATTATCTCAACCGACTAGCTCACAAAGGCGACCTCGAGATGAAGAATCACCTACACCATGACCACGACGAAGGATACCGAGTAACCGATCACTGGTGATTATATTTGAATTCGAGCCTGCTTACGATGGTTAGCGAGAAGGCGTATTTGTAGGACAATTTCATAATGAAGATACGGAAGTTCATGCTTGGTCAGAAGTCGAAGGCGTGGGCCACTACCGTTGGCTTCAAGGGCCGATGAACCACTTGCCTCGTGAACAATAGTTGGAGTTCATAACAGACGTTATGCGATAGATCTTCATTTTCTTACGTTGGTACTGATTAACAACAACATTGCTTCTCAAAGACCTTGAAGCTAAAGGAGGGGGTGATATTAGGGACATAGTACTTAGAACCTTCTAGAGACAAGTTTCTAGAACCTTCTAGAAGCAAGTCTCTAAAATCTTTTAGAAGCTTCCTAATTGGTGGAAGTTGCTTGAGAAGCTTCCTAGGTTGTGGAAGTTGCTTGAAAAGCTTCCTAGTTGGTAGAAGTTGCTTGAGAAGCTTCTTAATTGGTGGAAGTTGCTTGAAGAAGCTTCCTAGTTGGTAGAAGTTGCTTGAGAAGCTTCCTAAATAGGAGTATATATTGGAATCGAGGCTGAAGAGTTCTTCAGTCTCGACAACACATCTCTTGGAGCTCTAGCTCACCTCTCTGGTGTTGTTCTTGTATTCATCTGATTAATCTAGTTCTTGTCAGTTCTTCTTGTTAGATCTCGAGTCTGTATTTCTGTATCCATGACAATAATTTTCGGGACCTTTCATGAGATTATTAAGATAAATAAACTAGATATGATGAATTACTTATCTTTTTTGTTTGATAAATGATTACATAATCAAAGATTAATAAAAAAATAATAAAAAATATAGATTAATATAGATTATTAAGCAAGTCAATCATTTGAAGAATTCAAAGCTTTTCATCCTTTCAATAGTATTGTTTCCTTCAATTTACTCAATAATAAGAAATAGGTAGACAATCCTTCCTTAAATTAAGCGCAAATGGTAGAAATTAAGATTATTCTTTATCTTAAGCTGAAATATGAAAGTTTCTATATCAATTTAGAACTTATAAGGATTAATTGATTCAAATTAAATTAAAATAGTGACAAATTATTTTTATAGGTGCTTATCAAAAATAGATATTATTTATATACAAGAATATAGATTAAGAAGGATGAAGCTTAAACTATTTAAAAATTTGCTTTAGTTGGAGTATAAAATTCATTAATGAAGAAGTTGATGCTACTTATAATCATGCATAAGATGATGTAAAGATAGGTAGTGATGAGAGGAGGAGAAGGAAAAAATGGAAAGAAGAGAAGAAAGAATTGGAATGTGAATCTCTTCTAGTATAGTTCATTTTGTAGATTCAAGTAGTCAATCTTAGTTGAAGTAGGTACAATGGATCTAACTCCATCGAATATATAGCCCAGACATCTTAATTTTGAATATTTATACTCCACATACCTCGAGGGAGCCGAACAAGCTACCTTGCAATAGTATTGTTTCCTTTGAGCAACCATATCCCTTTCATATAAACTCCAAATCATACAAAATTTTCACTAAAATCATAATAAAAAAATCTAAACTTTCTGACCATAGCCTCTAAAGCTTAAATGGTCTCGATGAAGTAATCCTAATTCCTAATAAGGCCTTGGGCAGTCTCTTTGAAGCCCATTGGGCATGATTTTTGGCCAATAGGAATGGAGATTTTCATCATCTATCTCCATTCATTCATATGAATGCCCTACCTTCTCTTTTGGCTTTCAAGATCTCACTTTAATCCTTTTTTTAATAAGATTTATATAATATATGCCCTAAAGACCAAATAAAATAACCAAAATAAAACTTTAAGGGTCACCAATTTCTAACAAAGGTGACTTCAAATATATAAAAGTTACTATCAATTAAAATTAATCTTAAAAGCCACTATCAAAAGAAAATAAATTTTTATAAATTCTAATAGTAATTCTTTAAAAAAACCTCTTTTTTAAAGTAGTAATCTAATTACAATCTAAAACTAATTAAAATTTGCTAACATGTCTCTTATCATATTACTTAGTAAATTGTATATCAAACATACAAACAAAATATTTTTACACAATAGCCAAATCACAATATAACAATGTTGTCGTGTTGTGGTTCGGCTACTATATGAAAATAATGTAATTATGTACTTAATATATAATTTATTAAGTAATATGGTAAGAGCCATGTTAGTAGATTTTAGTTGGTTGTAGGATATAATTTGATTATTACTTTGAGAAGAGGTTGTTTAAAAAGATTACTATAGAATTTGTATAACTTTAATTTCTTTTTGATAGTGGCTTTTAAGATTGGTTTTGGTTGATAGTAACTTCTAAATATTTAGAGTCACCTTTGTTAGACATTGGTGACATTTGAAAATTTATTTTGGTTCTTTTATTTGGTGTTTAGAGCATACATTATGTAAATCTTATAAAAAAAAGGATTGAAGAAGGATTTTGGTAGCAAAGGAAGGAATTAAGGCACCAATATAGATGAATGGAGATGAAAAATAAAAATCTCCATTCCTATTGGTCAAAAATCATGACCAATGGGCTTTGAGGAGGCTGCCCGATGCCATATTAGGGATTAGGGTTAGTTTCTCGAGGCCATTCGAACTTTGAAGGCTAGGGTCAGAAGGTTTAGGTTTTTGGTTAAGATTTTGGTGCGAGTTTTGT
Organism: Physcomitrium patens; assembly: GCF_059467195.1. NCBI lineage: Eukaryota > Viridiplantae > Streptophyta > Bryopsida > Funariales > Funariaceae > Physcomitrium > Physcomitrium patens. The sequence goes on along the minus strand of NC_143415.1, from coordinate 17,948,259 downwards.
GTCATTTGGGATTTTTATGAAGAAGTTATAGGCGCTCAAAGTTAAGGTGTTAGTTTTGGACCTACTGTCACTCTTTTAGGCATAACGCACGCGTACGGATGGCAATTGAGGATCGGCGACCGCGACTGGAAAGAGCACTTTTGCGGCTATACTTTTCACATACTGCTTACTGGATTCCAAGTTGAGATGAAGGAGTTATTGGATTTTGAAGCCAGCACATGCAATCTAAGGGTAGTAAGTAAACCGATTTACTAGTGTTTGTCTCTTGAGCTATATCTTGAGCAATTTTGTGAGGTTTTGGCTCAAAATTTCAAGGAATATGTAATTTCATATTAGTAAACTTTGTACATAAGTTTTATGACATTTGGAGTTCGGATTTTTGAGATATAAGGAAAATAGTTTTCGGGTTCTTATAAATTAGGGTTTGGAGTGTCTGCTAGGGTTTCTTAGATGCCAAAAGATCGGGAGTGAATTTTCGGTTGGTTGTTTTTGTGGTACAAGTTAAGGGTAAATTCTACCTATCTTGTAAATTTGAAACAAACTGAACAGTTCGATCAATAGTTATGATTTTCTAAAGTTTGGCACGAGAAAACCCTTCGTGGGAAAAATATGTTTTGAAGGGATTTTGTTATATTTGGAGTTTTATACAAAAATAAAGGAGTTTTTGAAAGTTAAGAAAAGAATCATATAAAGGTTTAAGGTACACTCTCTACAGCTAGATACCTAGTATATTCCCAGATAGCAAATCACGCCATGCGACAGATCTGGTGAACCCGACGTGAAAATTTCTGAGGTAGAGAGTTTTGAAGAAATATTTTGGCTTTTATTATGGAAGGGGGGCAAGGAAGTGGTAGTAGGAATTGCATTGGGGAATCTCCATTGCAACTTGATCCTGCTACAACTCAAATGTTTTAAGCATTTATACTTTTTATGCAAGAACAACAAGTTGTAGAACGCAAGGAGGCAATGGCTACTAAAGCCTTACAAACTATTGTTGGTTTATTGGATCAATTTGATGGAAGAAATATTTCCAAGTATCTTAAGTATTATTCTCGAGAGATGGAGCTCAATAAAGTCCCGGAGAAAGATATGATCCTAATATTTGAGCTTACAATTGTACCAGAGCTTTGTGAGCATATAAAGGGGATTATTAAAACTCATGGAGAGAAATGGGAGGATTTTACCCTTCAGCTAAAAGAAGAGTATTCTTTGGAAGATGCAGAAAGGGTGACAAGAAAATCGTTTATGGAATGGGTCAATAGATCTAACAAGAAGTTGGTTGCAACAGAGTTATTTCGAGAGTTTGAAAGACAGTTTCTTCAATTGTCTCGAGTGGAAAAGCTTACACTTGAAAATGATAAGGTGGAGTTATTTCTTCAATTAGCTGGCAATGATTTACAAAGAGAGTTGGAATTATTATTGGAGGATAATACAAAGGACAATGGACTTACTACTGATTGGAAGAAAGTCTCTGAAGTTGTGGACATACTTGCTAAAAGAGAGTATCGGAGGGATAAGGTGGTAGTAAGACAAGAGACTAGACCTCCACCAACTACAACATCTCATAGGCAACAGCCAGAATCTGCTATACCAGTAAGAACTATTCCAATTCCTATGTCTACAGTTGCACCACAGAAAGATGCAATTGATGAGTTGGTAAAAAGAATGAAAGACTTACAAATCAAACTAGCAAAGCTAGAGGACAAAGAAAGATTACCTGAGAGCAAATCTATATCAAAGCCAAGATATGTACAACGATGTATTTGGTATGATAGTATGGAGCATCCTCGAAGGGAGTGTGGAGATTTTATTGATATTCTGCGATAGGGAGTAATTTTATGGAAAGATGGAAAAATTGCATTGTGAGATACAGGTGAGTTTTTCAAAACCAATTTTGGAAAAGGAGGCATGAGAAAAGTTTTGATAGAGCATTTATCTCAACAGGCTATGGCATCAAGAGAAGCTATTACTTATCGCATTGAGGCTGTAAGAGAGAAGGAAGATGTTTTTGATAAGCATATAAATATAGGGGATCTATGGAATCATGCTATTATTAGTATGAATAAAAGAAAAACAACAAGATAGGAATTACTTAATACAACCACAATAATTAAAAATGCTACAGGATGGGATGATCCTGTAGATACTATGTCTGTACATGCTTATTTGGCAAAGTCTCAACATGAAGCTCTAATGGAGGTGAAAAGGGAAAGAAATGAAATAGAAGAAAATCTTGAAGATCCAACAAACAAGAGGAGATCTCAAAGGCATGCAGAAATAGCACAAAATAAAGAAATACCTATACCACATGCTAATAGACCATCTAAGGCTGGGCCATCAATATTGCATCCTGAAAATGCTTCACTGCCAAAAGAAAAATGGGAAGAAAGGATAGAGGTTGATAAAGACAAAGGGAAGAATAAGCATGTTACTTATAAGCTTCAATCTGATATTGAGGCAGCCACAGATTTGAAAGGAGTCTTAGAAGAAAGAGTATTGAATGCCAAAATTGAATTTACTCTATGAAAAATTTTAGGCATTGCAAAGAAAGAGTTTTATGAAGTCATCATAGATACTATTAAGCAAAAGAGGCAGTTGACAGGAGAATCTGCTGTATCTAATGCTTTGGATACAATCTTGACTGAAAAAGAGGAGCATGAATTGGCAGAATGTTGTATCAATAAAAAGGAACAATTTGATTTGGATGAATACAAGGATGATGACAAGGGCCCTGGACACTATACCAAGGGACATTGGGCAAGAGCCACCACAGAGACTTTAGTAAAAATGGAAGACTTGAAAGAACCAGTAATTGTTCTCATTGACCATGGATTTGAAATTAATATTATGTCAAAATAGGTCTATAAACATGGAAGGTGGCCCATTGATATTAACCATTGATGTGTGATTCAGGCAGCAAATAATACATGAGGAGATCTTTATGGTGCTTGCTCTAATGTGAAGGTAAAGGTTGGAGATGTGACCACAGAACAAATTTTTTTTGTTCAAGACACTACTTCATACGAGGTGATTCTTGGTCAACTATATATTACAGCTGTGAGGATGGAGACCAAAATTTTGGATGATGGATCAGCATGTGCCCGTATTAGAAGTCAAGATGGGAAAAAAGCAGTGCAATTTCTAACAGTACCTGCAAACCATGAGCGCAATCGGAATTATTTATGAAGTGAATTACTACCAAGGGTTAGTGAAGAATTTACGGATTTTTGCAGGGTACCACTATAGAGCGGGAATGTAGTGGTACATCAAAGAAGGTACTCTCGCATGAAAAAGAAAGTAGCTTTTGTACAGGTGTTATAGAATTATCTAAGAATGGATTTGCTATCTATACACAACTTAATGATCTACCAAAGTGGGAGAAAAAAGTTGTGCAAAAATCTGAGAAAGACCTAAAAAGAGTGGGTGTGCTTAATGGAGATGATAAGATAATAGGTGTATATATGGAGACTGGTTTAGAAAATTTTATGGAAGAGCTTTTAGAGGTTGAACAAGGAAATGAAGATCAAGTGTTGCAAGTTTATTCACGAGAGCTCTACTCAGCTATACAAGCATTTCAAGATTATGAAGTCAAAGTTGAAACTAAGTACAAGATTGTGGAGAGAAAAATAAAACCAGTAGCTATACCATTACCTAGTGATTCCAATCATCAAGTTCAACAAGCTTTGAAGGAGAAGGTCTTACGGGATCCTAAACAAATTGGCCATAAGTTTACTAAGAACACACTTAATGAGCTAAAAATAGGATCTACAAATTTTCTATTGCCTGTTGAAGAAATGGAATTTAGAAAAATGTTAAGTATGCATGGAAAGGCCTTTGCTTTTAAACCTTCAGAAATTAGATGTGTTGATCCAAGTGTTGTGGTACCAATAATTATATTTACAGTTCCACATTTTTCTTGGGATTTAAGACCAATTTCAGTGCCTAAAGCACATCTACCTAAACTTATGAAGCTTTTAAAAGAAAAGATGCAAATGAAGATCCTTGAGCCATCATTTGTACCATATTCCAGCCGTTGATTTATAGTACCAAAGAAAAATGGAACACTACGGTTTATTCAAGATATGCAACTAGTAAATCAAGTAACTATTAGAAATACTGGAGTTGGACCAATTGTTGGAAAATTTGCTGAGGCATTTGCTGGTAGAGCTATTTACTCTGTTGGAGATCTTTATTTTGGATATGATCAATTTCAATTAGCTGAAGGAAGTAAAGATGTTACTACTATGAGGACACCTTTAGGGTTAGTTAAGATGTGTACATTGCCACAAGGAGCAACAAACTCAGTAGCTCATATGATGAATGGGATGAATAAGGTTCTTCGTGATTTCATTCCAAAAAAGACTATGCCCTTCTTAGATGATATTCCAATAAAAGGGTGTGTGGAAGAAGAAAAAGATGAAACAATGGATCAGAAGGGGTGCCATAAATTTGTATCTAATCATATTTTAGACTGTGACAAAATTTTATCTCGACTTGAGGAGGTTCACTTGACACTGTCAGGAGCTAAATCTACTTTTGGAGTTCGAGAAGTTGTTATTGTAGGGCATTTATGTGGATGGTTTGGTCGCAAACCTGATCCTAATAAGGTGGATGCCATACAACAAATGAAGGATATTTATAGCTCACAAACAGAGGTATGAAGGATTTTAGGAGCTTGCATATTTTATTGTGTATGGATTCCTCATTATGCACATGTAGCTGATCCTCTTTATAGTTTGCTATGAAAAGGAAAGAGATTTAAATGGGAAAAAAAACATACAGAAACAATTCAAAAGCTAAAACAATTATTATCTTCTCCACCTGTATTGCGAAGGATAAGTTATGAAGATGGTAAATCGATGATACTTACAGTTGATACTAGTCCAATAGCTATTGGTTGGGCTTTAGGACAAAATGATGAAGAAGGGAACATGTTTGCTATTAGATTTAGAGCTAAAGTATTAAGTGAACGACAAAGAAACTATCCACATGTGAAACGGGAGCTATGGGGAATAGTTACAGCTATGAAAAGTGAAAGAGATTATTTAATTGGAGCACCAGTGATAGTGGAAACAGATTGCTTGCCACTATTGGGAATGATTACCAACTGTAACACCCCTGATATTGCTATGCTAAGATGGATTGCATATATTAAATCTTTGAATCCTGAATTTAGGCATATAACAGGCAAGAATAATCTTGTAGCAGATATGTTATCTCGAGCTAGATATGAACAAGAAGAAGATTTGATTGAAGATACTGAAGATATAGGTACTACCTTTTATTCTAGGGCACAACAAAGAGAAGATGAATATCCAAGACTATTTACAGAAGAATTGTATGAAGAAGAATAGATTGATATTGGACACTATTTAAGCACATTATCAAGACAATCACGATGGAGTGATATTCATTTCAAGCAGATTAGATGGAAGGCTTATAATTACCTCTTACAAGGTGGTTACCTATAGAAGCGATGCAAATGGGATAGTGGAATTCCACAAAGAGTAGTTTGCAAGAAAGAGATGTAAGAACAACTAATCCATGAATTTCATGATAGTTTGCGGGCTGGACATAGAGGTATTTATGCCACCTTCAACAAGCTCAAAGAAAAATATTGGTGGCGTAATATGTATAGAGATGTGGTGAAGTTTGTAGAATCATGCCAAACATGTCAGATATACTCGGAGATTCGACATAGAGATGGATTGCATCCTACATATCCACTTGCAATACATTATAAATGGGTTGTAGACCTCATTACTATGCCTATGGAGATATGGCAAATGCAATACTTGGCTCTGGCACGAGAAGATTTATCTAACCAAGTAGAAGGAAGAGCTCTATGAACAAAATCCACTGAAGGAGTTTGTAGATTTTTATTGGAAGACGTGATTTGTAGATATGGATGTATTGGAAAAATTACTGCTGATCGTGGAAAATTGGATGCACATGAGGTTAGACAAATCTTTGAGAGATGTGGAATCAAGCTAGCACTTACTACATCTTATAATCCAGAAGGCAATGCTAAGAGTGAGAGAGGTCATCCTCCTATTGTAAAGGCCACTGTTAAAGCCTCCAAAGGAAGAGCAAGAGAATGGCCAAGATTATTGCCATTTGCTCTTTGGGCTGATCGAACTACTCACAGTTCAGTGACAAGATATATGCCAGCAGAGTTAATGCAAGGACAGAAGCCCATTATGCCCATTGAAGAGCAAGTACCTACTTGGAGTATCTTGCCTTGGCAAGACAATATATCTAAAGAAGAACTTCTTGTACTTCGAATTCGTCAACTAAAAAGAAGACCTGAAGATGTGGAAAAAGTAATTATAAGGCTAAGAGAGTCACGCTTGAAGAATAAAGATAGATTTGATAAGCGACACATGTTGAGGCCAAAAGATATTCAAGAAGGTGATTGGATTTTGGTATATGACAACAACTTGGATAATCAACATAGTGCTCTTAAAAAGTTTTCTAAGCGTCGATTTGGGCCTTATGTGGTTGTACATGTTTTGGATAATGCTACATATGCATTAAAGGAATTAGATGGAACAAGACTCAAAATTCCAATTACAGGAAAACATATAAAAATTTTCAAACAACGGAATCAAGAATTAATCCTTGAAGATGTTGAAGAAGAATTTGATCTATCTAATTATGAGGAAGAAGAATTGGATTTTGAAGAAGACATTGCTGAGGAGGTAACATGATGCCGACCACAACTTTTGTTCTACTTGGTGCATACCGGAGGATGCACAGGTTTAGAAGGGGTGGATGTCTTGTTGTGGTTCGGCTACTATATGAAAATAATGTAATTATGTACTTAATATATAATTTATTAAGTAATATGGTAAGAGCCATGTTAGTAGATTTTAGTTGGTTGTAGAATATAATTTGATTATTACTTTGAGAAGAGGTTGTTTAAAAAGATTACTATAGAATTTGTATAACTTTAATTTCTTTTAATAGTGGCTTTTAAGATTGGTTTTGGTTGATAGTAACTTCTAAATATTTAGAGTCACCTTTGTTATAGATTGGTGACATTTGAAAATTTATTTTGGTTCTTTTATTTGGTGTTTAGAGCATACATTATGTAAATCTTATAAGAAAAAGGATTGAAGAAGGATTTTGGTAGCAAAGGGAGGAATTAAGGCACCAATATAGATGAATGGAGATGAAAAATAAAAATCTCCATTCCTATTGGTCAAAAATCATGACCAATGGGCTTTGAGGAGGCTGCCCGATGCCATATTAGGGATTAGGGTTAGTTTCTCGAGGCCATTCGAACTTTGAAGGCTAGGGTCAGAAGGTTTAGGTTTTTGGTTAAGATTTTGGTGCGAGTTTTGTGTCATTTGGGATTTTTATGAAGAAGTTATAGGCGCTCAAAGTTAAGGTGTTAGTTTTGGACCTACTGTCACTCTTTTAGGCATAACGCACGCGTACGGATGGCAATTGAGGATCGGCGACCGCGACTGGAAAGAGCACTTTTGCGGCTATACTTTTCACATACTGCTTACTGGATTCCAAGTTGAGATGAAGGAGTTATTGGATTTTGAAGCCAGCACATGCAATCTAAGGGTAGTAAGTAAACCGATTTACTAGTGTTTGTCTCTTGAGCTATATCTTGAGCAATTTTGTGAGGTTTTGGCTCAAAATTTCAAGGAATATGTAATTTCATGTTAGTAAACTTTGTACATAAGTTTTATGACATTTGGAGTTCGGATTTTTGAGATATAAGGAAAATAGTTTTCGGGTTCTTATAAATTAGGGTTTGGAGTGTCTGCTAGGATTTCTTAGATGCCAAAAGATTGGGAGTGAATTTGCGGTTGGTTGTTTTTGTGGTACAAGTTAAGGGTAAATTCTACCTATCTTGTAAATTTGAAACAAACTGAACAGTTCGATCAATAGTTATGATTTTCTAAAGTTTGGCACGAGAAAACCCTTCGTGGGAAAAATATGTTTTGAAGGGATTTTGTTATATTTGGAGTTTTATACAAAAATAAAGGAGTTTTTGAAAGTTAAGAAAAGAATCATATAAAGGTTTAAGGTACACTCTCTACAGCTAGACACCTAGTGTATTCCCAGATAGCAAATCACGCCATACGACAACGTGATGATTCACATTTGGCATAAGTATTACAATGCCTTGTATAGAACCTAATCCAATATAGTAGCAACAAAGGATGTACCACAACAAGCACTTTTAAGCATCATGGACCAACTAAACTTAGAAAAAAATTCAAATTTAAGCAAATCTTTGAATTTAGTAGAAATCATGACAATACTAAAAGAGATGAAGGGAGAAAAATTGATTAGACCAAGCAAGATTATTCTTGAGTTTTATATATCTTTTTAGAATATTTTAGGGTTAAAATATCTAATCATATTACAAAAGAGGATCAACAATAGATGCCTTTCATTGAGAGTAATGTAAGATCTTATATCTTTATTGTATAAAAGAAGCATAAGATATAATCTATCAAATTGGAGACTAATTACTTTATCTAATGTGAAATATAAGATTTATGTAAAGGCTATGTAATTAAGACTTTAATCCTTATTTATGAATATAATCAGTATAGATCAATTTACCTTCTTATCTAATTGATATATTTAGTACAATATTTTATTGATCCATGAAACTATAGCTTAAGCTAAAAAATCAAAGCAACTAATTCTTTTTAAAAAACTTGACTTTTCCAAAGCTTATGATATGGTTGAATAGAATTTTTTTTCTATACAATAGAGATATTAAGACTAGCAAGGGATTTCATTTACATAGATAAATTATTATTTATTTGTGCAAAGGTATGTGTAAAAATCAATGGAACTTCCTTCAAATCATTCATAATAGAAAGAAGTGAAAGAAAAAGTTGTCTACTAGCCTCGTATTTATTTCTTATAGTAGTTGAAGTCCTCAAAACAATATTCACAAGAAAATTTAGGATAGAGATAATAAAAAGAATACAATTAACTATAGAGTTTAGACATTAAATAATAGTGCAATATGTAAATGACACATCTTTGACTTTCATGGAAAAAGAAAAAAAGTATATGTCAAAAAATTTATATTCTTCAAATATTTTTTTTAGGCTTGAGTTTAGTCTTAAACTGAAACAAATCAAGTGGCGATTGAAAGAATGATTACTTTTTTATTTGACCAAGTTCTATTAATAAACTAGATATTACATGGATGGATAAAATTGAAGTAAGAAAATTATTAGAAGCACTTTTTGGAATGTCTTTAACTTCAAAAGATTTTGATTCTTTCTTAAAAGTAAAAATAAATAAGAAACTAAAGCATTGGTGCCCAATAATGATTGAATGAAAAGAGGTATTATTATAAATAATGTTCTATTATCAATAATGTTCTACTTTATTTTCTTACGGAGAGGGACCAAAAAAGACTTATCACATATTAAATCCTCCTTAAGTAACTACCTTGCTAAGAGTACTATACATAAGGCTCAAATTAAACTAGCATGCATCTAATATTGCTAACTTTTTTGTAATGGAGGTATTAATTTTATCAACTTAACAAATGCAATGGCAACATTGTTAGTTAAATAGATTATTTTAAGTAATAAAACCATTGGATTCCAATCTACACATGATGATAAGATATCACCTTAGTTAATTCCAACCATATGCATAAAAAAAGTGGAAATCAAGCCTTAAATTATTTATTATAAAAAGTACCAAAACAAAAAAGCATCAACAATATGGAATAGGATTGGAATAACATAGAAGGACCTCTTCCTATCATACCTTCTTTCAACATGTCATGAAGAGTAGATTAATTGTAGCATTTGGCATGCCTAAAAAATTATCAACATTAGTCTCAGAATTTCAAAAAAAGAATATTAGAGTTACAAAAAAATGACCTACAGAACTACAAAGACTAATAAAAAAATAATAATTGTTTAATATTCATGATTCTAAGTAATTGCTTTGAACTAAAATTTTAAGAAAAAAGAGTTTGGCCAAAAATAACTAATAAGTTAATTTAAAAAAGAGAAGAAATCTTCTTTACATCTTTCTAATGGTTGAATGAAAATGAATAGGTAGGCATTTTTAAAGATAAAGGTACAAGGATCTCTCTACTAGTTGGATAGAATTCTAGTGTAAATCTTATCAATCTATCTTCAACAATGTTCTAGATCTCATCTCAAGTTTGCTTATTCAAGTTAAGTAGGAAAAAATCCATCTTCTTAAAGCTCAAATAAGAATTGAAACACACATTACATAAAGTAGCAATAAATAGAGTCAATAATAGAACCTATATAATAGATAGCTAGAAGAAGATACAAATTATGTCAATAATGAGAGAATAGAATAAAAAGATAATTTACATATATTATACTAAAATTAACTATCAAATATAGAATTTATGGTAGTATCAATGGATTGATTAAATTCCATTCATGTAATACAATACTTAATTGGATTAAGCTTTTTTAAAAAATTGGCATATGATCTTGAATGTAGTATTGTACAAGTGAGGCAAAATTCTTCTATATAATTTTAAATTAAGATAGACAAATATAAAAGATATGAAAAGAGTGAAGAAAGAGGTAGAGATCATATGATTAACATGGTACAAAATGGTGTCGTGTTACAACACGACTATAAAGTGAAAATATAAATGGAAAAGATTTATTAATATTTAGTCATCTTGGATGTTAGAAATAGTGACCAATTCTAGTGCCAATATTCAGGGGCCAGTTAATGTCACTCCATTGCAAGTTGTACCACTGAACGTTGTTATATTATGTGCTATCTTCCTTGAGAATGCACCCGACATTTGACTGTAGAAGATAAAATAATGTTTTACAAGTATCTAGGTAGACTAGTGGGTTTCAACCATCTAAATACAACTATTTTGGATTTCAATGTAAAAGCTTAATCCCATTACAAAATACTTAGAAATACTATTTTTAATAACTTTAAGATATTATAAGTATAAGTATTTTATTATTTATTAGTTTTATTTTATTTTATTATATTTTACTATATTTTATTTATTTTTATTTTTATTTTTAACCCTAATTCTAAACAGCGAGCTTCGGCAAGCTATAATTCTCAATATGACTGTCTGATGGTTGTAAACTTCTACCATTAATGTCTTTGCAAGCCTTCCAAATGCTCAAGAAGTTTCAATCCAATCTAACTTACAAGTTGCAAGAAAACACAGTTAATCCACATTGATGTAACTTGATCGCCGCCTAGAAGTCCTCAACTTACCATGCCAAAAGTCACCTTATTCCAGCTGGTAGATCTCTAGATATTATAAAAACCCTAAACAACTCCAATCTGCTAACTTTCGATATCTTTTTATACTAATGGTCAAATATCCTCTATCTGTTTTGTTAGATGAACACAACTTTTTGTATGCACTCGGCATACTCAACCCTCTAGATACCTCTAAATTTCAACCGTAGAAGTTTCTCCAATTTCACATAATAGTCAAGAGTATCAGCCTTAACTTTATTGCAAAAAAACCCAATTCACAAATATAAACACTGACTTTCAGCAACGATTGCAAAAAGTCCTCCCAAATCCTATGAACCTAATTCTACACCTTTCGAAGGAGCTTGAAGATAGCTCTCCGACCCCAAAATCCTGATCTCCGAATGACCCTTTCCTTATCTTCTCCTCCCTTTTAACTCCATGTGGTCTCCTTTTCTCCCGCCCTGGACTCCAAATTAGAACAATCGATGGCGCTTCTCCAAAATTCATGTCTCTAAGAGGATCTTTCCATTGAAAGGACGTTTTTTTCCTGAAACGGCATAGAGAACGGAACAGTTTGAAATGAAACAGAAGCCTCTGTATTCGGGACCTCATTGGATTATCCAAACAAATCAAGTCTCATACTGTATAAGAGGCCTATACTATGACTTGGATTGGATGTCCCGGAAATTGGATCAAATTGGTCCTTCACATTAGACTTATCCGAATATTGAATTGGTCCTTTCTCCTTTTGTCGACTCTTAGTAAGAACGGCTCGGACTCAGTCTACCTGATTTATCAGAGAATCTTGAGGATCTTGATTTATCTCTTCAATTTTTCCTTAACTTTGGATCTGTTGATTCCGTTTATTGAAATTGGACGGAGCATTACATTACTGATATGTATGCCTCGACTACTTGCAATTCCTTTACAGTGGTGCATAATCATCCCTGGTTTTGGAATTGGAACATTCACTGGCATAATGACCAACATGTCTGCAATAGAAACGATGAAGTGGTCTTCTTGTACTCCCATTATGTATATTAGGTGTCTCCACTGATATATACTTACTATGCTTATTCCATGTAGGGTTGGAAAAAGATCCTGATTGTCCCATTGGTATGGAAGGTACTTGATTTGATGACATCGGTGGGGTGATATTAACTGACCCTGAATATTGGTATTGGAATTGGCCACTGTTTCTAACATCCAAGATGACTAAATATTAATAATATATTTTTTATTTATATTTTTACTATATAGTCATGTTACAACAGGACATCCACCTCCTCTGAACCTGTGCATCTTCTGATATGTACCAAATAATCCACTTGTTGTTTGATTCATAATACGTTCTCCAAGTCTTTGTCCAAATCTTCTTCATCATTTTTGCTATCCATGTCAAATTCATCTTTTCGTTGAGGAATATCTATTTCTTCACCAAGGTCTTCTATATTTATTTTTGTGTATCTTTGTTTAAATATTTTTACTCGCTTCCCTGCAATTGGTATTTTTAACCTTGTTCCATCTAATTCCTGCAATGAGTAAGTTGCATTATCATGAACAGTTGTTACCATATACGGTCCAAACCATTGTTTAGAAAACTTCCTTAAAGGACTATATTGATTGTCCAAGCTACTATCATAGACCAAAACTCAATCACCTTCTTCAATTGCTTTAGATTTCAATCGATGTTGCTTATCAAATCGTTTCTTATTTTGTAACCTTGCTCTTTTTAATCTTTCTAATGTTATTTGCACATCTTCTGATCTTTGCTCTAATTATTGAATTCTAATAGCTAGAAGTTCTTCTCTTGTCAATCCATCTTCCTATCGTAACACATTCCAAGTAGGTACTTTTTCTTCAATTGGCATAATTGTTTTATGACATGTCATAAGCTCAATAGGTATACATCCCATTACTGAGCTATGAGTTGTTCGATCAGTCCATAATGCAAATAACAAAAGTCGTGGCCATTTTCTAACCTTCCTATTACAAGCTTTAACTAATGCTTTCAAAATCAATGGGTGACCACGTGCACTTTTTACATTTCCTTCAAGATTATAAGCAATAGACATTGATAGTTTAATTCCACAACTTTCAAAGAATTCATGAGCTTCTTGTGCATTTAATTCTCCACGATCTGTAGTGATTTTTCCTATACATCCATAGCAGCATATAACATCTTCAAGTAAAAATCTACAAATTCCTTCCGTAGTTTTTGTTCTCAATGCTCTTCTTTCTACTTGATTTGATAAATCTTCACAAGCTAAGATCAAATATCTCATTTGCCATAACCCGATTGGCATAATAACCAAATCAACAACCCATTTAAATTGAATAACTAGAGGATATGTAAGATGAAGACCATCTCGATGTTGTATATTAGAATACGCTTGACAAATTTCACATGATTCTACAAATAAGAGCACATCTTGATACATATTTCTCCACCAATATCGTTCCTTAAGTTTAGCAAAAGTAGTCCAAAATCCTCTATGTCCTGCCCATAAACTATCATGAAATCCCTTTAATAATTTTTGTTTTTCTTCCTTATTGCCTATCACTCCTTGTAGCATTCCAATTCCTATCTTTGGTCTCTTCCATAAGAATCCTTTTTGAAACAAAAATCCATATTCTTTTTTTCCTTATTTGTTTAAATTTTTTTGTAGACCAATTTTCTTGCTTAGTCAAGGTATTCAAGTAATGACCAATATCCAATAATTCTCCTTCATAATTTTCTTCAAGAAATAGCTTATCTTCTTTGTTAAGAATTGATACCAAATAGAATTTTGACCCAACATCATCAATGTCTTCAACCATATTGTCTTCTCTTTCATATCTTACTCGAGATAGCATGTCTACTACTAAATTATCCTTTCCAGCAAAATGCTTAAATTCTGGATTTAATGACTTAATATAAGCAATCCATCTTAACATTATAATGTCCAACATTGAACAATTAGTAATCATTCCAAGCAATGGCAAGCAATCCATTTTAATTACTTCTACTGCACCAATCAAATAATCCCTTTCAGCTTTCATAGCCGAAACAACTCCCCAAAGTTCTCTTTTGATTTACAAATATGCACATTGACGAATATTTAAAACTTTAGCTCTAAATCGAACTGCAAATCTATTTCCACTTGAATCATCTTGACCCACAGCACATCCAATAGCAATAGGACTAGTATCCACAGTAAGAATTATTTGTCTATTACAATCATAATCAATTTTTCTTAAAATTGGAGGTGTCACCAATAACATCTTTAACTTTTGCATTGCTTTTGTATGTTTTTTTTCCCATTTAAATCAATAATTCTTACGTAATAATTCATACAATGGATCTGCTATATGAGCATAATCAGGAATCTATATACGATAAAATATACAAGCTCCTAAAAACCTATGTACTTCTGTTAAAGAGTCACATGAATCCTTCATCCTTCCAATTGCATCAACTTTGCTTGGATCTGGCTTTCTCCCATAAAATCCATACAAATGCCCAACAATAAGAAGTTCCTACATTCCAAATATAGATTTTACTCCTGAAAGTGTAAAATAAACCTCTTCAAGTCAAATTAAAATCTTTTTACAATCTTGTATATGATCAACAACATATTTTCGATACCCCCTTTCATCCAAAGTTTCATCTTCTTCTCCTTCTTTACATCCTTTGATAGGAACATCATCTAAAAAAGACATAGTTTTTTCAGGAATGAAGTCTCTTAATACCTTGTTCATTCTATTCATCATATGTGCAATTGAATTAGTAGTACCCTAAGGGAGAATATACATTTTAAGTAATCCAAGAAGCATTCTCATTGTTGTTAGATCTCTACTCCCATGCGTAAGTTGAAATTGATCATAACCCGAATATAAATCATCCATTGAATAAATTGTCCTTCCCGCAAATACTTCTGTAAACTCATCTAGTAAAGGTCCTATACTTATATTTCTTATAGTTAATACATTCATTGACTACATATCTTGATTAAAACGTAACGATCCATTTTTTTTAAGTACTGTAAACCAACGACTAGAATATGGAGCAAAAGAAGGCTCCAAAATTTTCATTTGTATCTTTTCTTTCAATAATTCCACCAATTTAGGTAAATGTGTCCTCGGTACAAGAACTGGCTTTAAGTTCCAAGTCACATGAAGTACTGTAAAGATAACCATAGGAGCAACAACATTAGGATCTACACATCCTATTTCATGAGACCCAAAGACAAATGATTTACCTCGTTTCACAAGCATTTTTTAAAAATATTCAATTTCTGTTGAAATAAAGAACCATCACATCCAATCTTCAATTCTTCAAAAGTCTCCTTTGTAAACTGATGTCCAATCTTCTTTGGATCTCTTAAACTCTCTTCTTTTTATGCTTCTTCCATTTGTTCCTTAGAATCTTTTGATAAAAGTTTAGCAATAGATTTTACTTTTTTATTTTCCTAACTTGCGTAATTCCTTTTCAATACTATATAATTTTTTTTTTTTTTTTTCTTTTAAAATCATCAACTTTCTTATACATAATATTTCCATTCTCAAAAATATCAATAAAACTCGCATAAAAGGCACCTTCATCTTGCAAGAGTACTTCTTCTTTTGTACCTCCATAATCCCGCTTTATAGTAGTACTTTCCCAAAATCCTTAAATCCTACAACAATCCTTGGCAATGGTTTTTCCCTCAACCTATCTCTATTCCATTCATGATTAGGAAGTACTGTGAGAAATTATACATCTTTCCCTCCATCTTCACTACGTATCCTTGCATAAGCAGAACCATTGTCAAGTAGTTTTGTTTCCATCCATGTTACCGTGATATAAGGTTGTTCTAAAATCAATAGATAAGACGTTGTATCTTGAACAAAGAAATGTTGTTCTGTCGCAACATCTCCAATCCAAATTTCGACATCTAGACAAGCTCCATATAATTCACCTTGTGTGTTATTAGCTGCTCATATTACCCATCCATATTCCATATCAATTGGCCATTCCCGCTTCTTATAAAGATCCTTAGATATAAGATTTATTTCAGATCCATGGTCAACTAAAGCAACAATTGATTCTTCTATGTCTCCTACTTTCACCAATACTTTAGTAGTTGCCTTTGTCCAATATTTTTGAGTATAATGGCTTGAAGCTTCTATTTTCTTATTACTATAATCTTCAAAATGCATTCGTTGATTATATCCATTCTTTTCATTTATTGATTACTTATAACCATCATCAACCTCTTCTTCATCTTTATATAATCTTGCATCAATAGCATGACTCATTCCAGCTTCGCCCATTAATTACCTCTTTCGCTTAATGCTGTCAATGATAACATCATGAAACTCCTTCTTTACAATTTTTAAAATTTCTTTCAATGTGAATTCTACCTTAGCATTTAATATATGTTCTTCCAACACACCTTTTAAATTTGTTGCCACTTCAATATCAGAAAGTAGCTTATAAGCAATTGATTTACCCTTATCTTTTGTCTCTTTTGTTTTTTCTTCCAATAATGCTGAAGTATCCTTTATAGGCAATTCTTGTGAAACTGCCTCACTAGCCTCGTTTCCTCGAGTCTGCCTCTTAAAAGAATTTCCTTCTCTTGTATCATCAAAATTTCCTCATTTCTTTTCTTCTATAAAAGCTTTATGTTGGCTTTTAGTAATATATGCATGAATTGAAAGAGACTCAACAAGATCTTTTCAACCTGTTGCTTCTTGTATTGTAGCTGCAGTCCTCAATAATGCTTCTCGAGGCATTCTTTCCTTTGGCATTGTAGAAATGGCAGAAGCCCAAAATTCACTAGTTTCCATACTTCTACCAAAGTTATCATCTACTCTAGCACCATAATTTGCACTCTCTTGTGTTGCTATTCCATGTTCTTTTAAATAATCTTGAATCAATACTCTCATACCTCCCTTGCTGTGATTGTCGTTTTACTTACTCTAACTAATCTAATTAGAGTAAACTTGTATAGGGGGATTCGAACACAAGGAAAGAATACCGCATGAGCTTACACATTAGGGTCACACAATTAACTGTATTCCGCACTACTTAAAACATCCAAGAAATACTACAATGCTTTTCACTTCCTAATAATACTCCACCATCACTGATAACAACAACAAATAATCCCGCACTATCCTAAATGACAGGACATAATCATACTATAATCCAAACTCTGGAGTTCTTCACTATTAACTGCCTTCACATTACAGTGTTTTATACAAACACAGACTCCTTCTCTCTACTGAACTACAATCAGATTTCAGTATTCAATCTTTCTTCTTCCCATTTAATAACAATCATACTTCCATTCCATAATTCACTTTCACAATATTCAGAAACTCTTAATCTTCTTATTCAAAGAAAATAACAAACAAAAGAAAAGAGGTAGCACCAAGCTTACCTTGGCTCACACTATCACAATCTGGCCCCTACTTCCTCTCTCCCATCCTCGTTATGCTACCACAAGATACCAACTGCTACATCTCTAATGAAAACTGCTTTTCCTAACTATTCATCCATTTTACCTACTGAACTACCTTTTCAACAGTCATCTATCTCTGTTTACACTATAAACTAAGTATCTACAATTCAGCAAATAACTACTTATTCTACATAGCCCCACTCCCATCTATGCAGTGTCCTCGCAAACATAGAACTAATACATAACTTAAAAAAAACTTCTCCAAAATTTCTATTTATCTGATACACCCAATTGATCAATTACTACATTATCCATTATTGGTTCCACCGATTCTGGCTCTAGTGGTACGTCTTCATCCTCTTCTAATATTTCAAGTGACTCCTTTCTCAACTGGGCTGAAAGATCTTCATTGTATTCTCCTAATTCCCGGACCTGAGCTTCCAGTTTCAGCATCTGGGCATCGCAAAGTTCCAACTGATATTGCTGCGGACTCATCCCTTCTACGACATCTTCAATCGACACTTGAGATTGGCTCCTCACAGTTAGTTCTTCTGTCAATTTTGACACCTCATTTTGTAAAACTTCAATTTCAGACCTCATTTTCTCCGTTTCACATCTCAATTGGTCACAAAATAACGCTTTCTCTGTCTTGTCCACTTCCGCTTGCAACTGGCATTTGAACTTCTCCCGTTCCAAATCCCATGACTTCCTATTCTGAATCAATTCGTCCCGTTGTCCTTCCACAATCCGTGAAATCTGTTCTTTTTCCTTTGTCCAAGCCTCATATTGGAGAACCAATTTTTGCTCCAAGACCAACTTCGCTTCTTCAATTTCTTGAATCCTCAGTTCTTGCTCCCTAATTTTTCAATTTTTATCCGATATCCTTTTTTTACTGTCCTCCCAATCTCGTTTACTTCTGTCTTCTACATCCAATGCTCATACCATACAATGTATTTGCAAAATGTGCTTCAATACGGCATTTTTAAGAGATATTCCTTCAGATAATCGATCTTTTGGAATCGCCAACTGGTTGATATCTATCAATAATGGGACTTGATTCTCCTCTTCCACCGCAACACCACTTGGAACACATCCCGCTTCTATAACCGGAACTACCCCTTGAACCACTATACGACTTGATTCTCCGATTTCGTGTATTACATCCACTTCATTGTGATTCTGTGCCAACAAATTTCGTTCTCTCTGCAAAGGTGCTGACACTGGTATAGGGTTTTCCTCTTCTGACGGTGGTTGATGCAATGTGTGCACGATGACAGCATACACATAATTTGAACAAAGCAAGGATGTGAACTTCCCCAATTTGAACTTAGCTCCTATCTTCGCATGAATACCAGTAGCTACGTAAGCTGTCCAGTTGAACACCATCCCTTCAAACGTTCCTACTGCTGCATACAATAATCGTTTTGACACATAAATGGGGTGTCGGTACAATCCTAACCGCCTCAGCACGAACTGCAACCATTTCACATATTCTAGTGTAATCGCCTCCTGAGTCTGCCATCCTTGGCTCCTTTCAAAGGATGACATTCCTCCCTTGAAATATCTACCTAGGCTGAAATCGCTTGACTCATTAGTCCCTACTGCCATCTCTCCAATGGGAAGAAACAACACCTTTTCCAGGATTGTTTCATCAATCCCAATAATTTACCCTTGAACGACACTCGATCCATCCTCGGGGTCGTAATTCTTAATGTATTCCTCCACTAATGACACATTGATTGATGGTAAACACTTTGAATGGTGCAAAAACTGGAACAGCTTCGCAGTCCAAAAATCCCTTATTTTTCTCTGCGTCCAACAGATTTCTAACTTCATCGGCTCCATATTGGTAACGATTATTACAGCCGGTGGTTTTGCTGTGCATTTAGCTCTCACATTCCGGCCACTTTCATCTCTGTCTACAACTCTCTTGGTACTTTCAATCCCCATGACTCAAACGCTTACAGGTCCTAACCGTCAATGCGACTCTCTAGTATGCCCGAAACACTAAAATGAAACACAGATAAGCAACAACAGAATATAACACCACAGATTAACCCTTAATAGGAGCCTCACTCCTATTCTATTACCTAGTGATGAGAACGACAACATGGTACCCATATTGTCTATTTCTCACTTCCTTCGCATCTGACACAATAGTGATTACTAAATATCCTTGTAGCCGCCTCTATGCCTTATACCATAATTAGGTCCCTCTTGAGTCCATTCGAAGTCCCCTCCCCTCAAATGAAATAAAATACCTCCCGGATTTTAGGTATTATATAATCGTAAATGATTCCCATTAATGCAGGTACTGAAACGATGGCCCGTGAAATCTTCCAATTGAACAGACCCATTGGAAAATCCTTCAATTACGTGATATGGCCCATGCCAACAAACTTAAAATTTTTCCGGAAAATGATTGAATCGGCTATCATACAATAATATCAAATCATTAGGCATAAAACACTTCGGTCGCAGTTTACTATCATAGTAACTCTTCCTCCGTTTTTGAGTGGCTTCCGTGTGGAATAGAGCGATAGCCCGTATTTCATCCAATTCCTCTAATTTTATCAATCGAGAGTGTAATGACTCGGTGTCACTGAGGCGTTCGTCTAAGGCAATACGTAAAGTAGGAACCTCCAATTCGATAGGTAAAATTGCCTCTTGATCGTAAACTAATTGGAACGGAGTAGAGTGGGTAGGTACTTTATAGGCGGTACAATAAGCCCACAAAGCTGCAAAGAGTTTGGTCTCCCAATCAGTACCGGCCCCTGAAATTGTCTTAGTCAAGACTTTGCACAAAATGCCGTTGGTCTTTTCCGTTTATCCATTGGCGCGAGGATGATAGGGAGTGGTCTTACGATGCTTGATCTCATATGTGGTCGTCAAGGTGGCGATGGTAGCATTGATGAAATGGGTGCCTCGATCGCTGACCAATTCCTTGGGACACCCAAAGCGAGTGATAATATTCTCATACAGAAAAGCTGCCACCGTAGTGGCATTATCGATGCGGGTAGCAATCGCCTCTACCCATTTGGTGACATAATCTGTGGCGACTAAGATATACCGCTTTTGACTAGGTTTTGACGCAGGTGCAATGGGACCAAAATAATCAATATCCCATTTTTCAAACGGGACCTGAGCCAAGATTGGGACTAACAGCATGGCGGAAGTACCCGTAGGTCGACCAATTCGTTGACAAAGATCACAACGACGAATGAACTCGTGGGCATCAGAAAACATTGTGGGCCACTAATATCCGGCCATTAAAGCCTTACGAGCAGTGCTGTCTCCCGCGAAATGACCACCACAACTATCCAAATGACAACCGGTAAGTATCGACTGTACTTTACTGGGAAAGATACAGCGCCGTAAAAAAACCATCTCGGCCTTGTTTATACAAAGCATCATGAATCATCGTGTATGGGGCACTCTTCAGAATAAGACGCTTCTTAAGCTTGTGCGTGAAAGACAGTGAAAAAGTATGGAAGGTCAGAAACTGAATAATTTCGCTATACTCGGGGGATATCACATCCACCACAAATAATGCAGCGTCGGGAAGATCATCGGCAAACAGGCTTGTTGCCGAGAATAATAGACAACCGGGATAAATGATCCGTGTTTGCATGTTGCTTCCTAGGTCTGACAACCACCGTAAAATTGAACTCCTGGAGGAGTAAGACCCAGCGAGCAATGCGCCCACTCAATTGAGGCTTATTAATCACATATTTGAGAGCATCATGATCCACATAAAATACAAACGGATACCCAAGCAAATAGTGCTGAAATTTTTGAACCGAGTATATCATACCCAATGCCTCTCGTTCAGTAGTACAATAGTTACGTTCGGTAGCCACTAATTGTCGACTGGCATAATATATGGGATGATCTAATCCCTTATCATCCTTCTGACTTAACACCGAGCCAATAGCAGCATTGGATGCATCAACATACACATGAAATGGCTTTGTCCAACAAGGAGCCACCAATATTGGGGCAGGAACCAATTTTGACTTTAAGACCTCGAAGGCTACAGTATACTCCTTGGTCCAGAGGGGACTAGTACCATCGGACGGAGGTTTCTTCAGTAAGTTCGTTAAAGGTTGACAAATAACCGCAAACGAACTTATAAATCGTCGATAATAACTGACATGACCAACGAACCCTCGAACACCGAAGACTGTCTCCGGTCTGGGCAAGTTCATGATATGCTGCACTTTGTCAAGATCCGTAGCAATACCAAGACTGGAAACAATATGGCCCAATAATTTTTCAGACGGAACACCAAATTAGCACTTCTTCGAATTCAACAATATCCCAAATTTGGCACATTGAGCCAAACATTTGCCTAAACAATGAAGATGATCTTGTTTGGTACTGAATGTATAAAAGTCATCTAAAAAGATCTTCATAAACATCCGGAGATAGTCTTGAAAAGCCTGAGTCATCACGCATTGGAACGTGGCTGGGGCGTTACATAACCCAAAAGGCATCACGCGATAAGCAAATGTGCCCCAATCCGTAGTAAAGGTTGTCTTGAGCTGGTCTTCTTTTGCAATTTGAACTTGATTATACCCGAAGAAACCATCGAGAAACGAATAGCATTCGTGACCGACGACGGCGTCCAATATACTATCCGTGAATGGTAATGGAAAGTAATCTTTCTTGGTGGCTGCATTAAGTTTTCAGAAATCTTGACAAATTCAGATTTTTTCGTTCTTTTTTGGCACCATCACGATTGGAGAAACCCACTCACTATTCGGTACCGGGTAAATAAAATCCATCGCAAGAAGCTTGTCTAATTCTTCCTTCACCATAAGGAAATATTTAGGATTAAGGCGATGTTGCCTCTGACGTACCGGTTTAGCGTTTTCTTCCAATATGATACGATGTTCACAAACATCAACGGGGATACTTTGTAGATCATCATAAGTCCAAGCAAAAGCGGATTTATGATGTAAGAAAAAGTCTGTCCAACAGGTCAACTCTTATTCCTTAATACCTTCGTAGACCTTAATTAGCCGAGGTTCGGCCGTGGTCGCTAAGTTAATAGTTTGACACACAGGTTCAGCAACAATACTCTGTTTCAATTCCCGCAGTGATTTAAAGTTACTCGGTATGTCCGACATATGCGAAGTAACGAATCCCGTCTCGAGGGCATTAACATGGTGCACATCGTGCGGAGGTTTCCAGTCAATATTAACATAAGCAGAGTTTTTTGAATCCTTCGGGTATATCAAGTACTCCCCCGGACCTCCACATTGGTACACCACTTCAAGGTGTAGTACTGCCTCCACATTGGCCTCCGTACTCGGTACTTCTGTGTCATCCTCGGAGCTAAGCTCTTCGTCCGACGTCAATTCAGATGCTAGCAACTGAGACTCCCCGTGATAGCGTACTGGGTATATTTGTAATACCATTTTATCTACGCCCTTACCAATTGTCAAAGTACCCCAACTCCAATCGTTCTTGGCCTTTGCTTGATACAGCCAAGGTCGTCTCAATAAAATAGGGTACGATAAAGTCAAACATTGTAAGCGAAAGACAATGTAGTCAATTTCATATGCAATACCTGCAATTATAGTTTGAACACTCCGTAAAATATCCATTGGCTTAACTCGGCTATGATCTGCCATCCGTAATACCAATGTCGTAAGGACTAATTGTTCGAGATCTAAAGCATCCATTGTATCTGCGTTCATTAAATTGACGCTGGAACCTCCATCTACCTGGACGCCAGAGATCAGAATACCATCAATCGAAACATCAATGGTTGGTGCACTTGGATCAGGGTTCAAACTAACTTCACAAACTTCCATATTACGATGCCGATGTCTTGTTAGGGATGAATTCAAGGTGGAACGACACTCTGATGCAACTGCTAGAAGTTGCTTCATAGAAATTGAAGGCCGAATAGCGTCCAAATCTTTTAAAATATCGTAGGGTTCCATATTTAGGATAATTTCTAATGCCCTCTTCCGTTTCATGGGTTTGAATTTAACTCCGTGAGGTAAATTATTCTGCCGCCCTGGCCTTGGAATTGGAACAGCATCTTGAGCTTCCTTGGGACTACCTTTCCCAAGGGGATCTTTCAACGGGTATGATGCTTCTTGGAACTGCGATGGGAACAGACCGGTTCAAGACGGAATTGAAGACTCCATAATTGGGACCTCATTGGGCTTCGCAACCAAATCAGGGCTCAGGACTTTTCCAGTGTCAGGACCTGAATGGAATGGATCCGTAATTGGGTGTGATTGGCCCTTCGCTTTAGAATCTTCCAAATGTTTAATTGGGCCTTTTTTTTTTTTTACTAACTCCTAGTAAGAACGGTATGGACACATTCCACCCGATTTACTGAAGAATCTTGAGCACCTCGATTTATCCCCTCCATTTTTCCTGGACTCTGGATCTGCTGATCCTAATTATTGAAATTGAATGGAGCATTACATTGCTGATACGTATGCCCTGACTGCTTGCAATTTCCACAAACTGACGCATAATCATCACTGGCTCTTGGATTGGGACATTCATTGGCATAATGACCAATCTGTCTACAACGGAAACAACGCAATGGCCTTTTTGCACCCCCAACAAGCATATTGGGTGTCTCCACCAGTATATACCTACTAGGTTTGTTCCATGTAGGTTGAGAAAACGATCCTGGTTGTCCCGGTTGTACTTGCTTCAATGGCATCGATGGAGCATATGGCTGATACCCATGCTGCTCCTTACCATAGTTCTGAGGACTTGATATAAACCCCTGATTATAAGTGGAATTTTGAAAATGATTGACTGCTTGATTTTGTCGATTAGATCGATTTTCATGCCATCCAAACGTATTTCCTATTTGAACTTGATTGACATCCCATGGAGTTGGTGGAATCATGGTCGGATTACTGAATTGTTGTTGTCTTTGTAAATTCCAACAATTAGCGGTTAAGTGCTTGCCTCCACAAAATATACATTTACCCAATACTTGTGAAGGTGATGGGCATTCTGTTACCAAATGACCATGGCCCTGACAATTACTGCACCATACATTGGTCCTAGTATTGGTTGGCTTTTGCCTCTTCTCCTTATCTTTGGCCATATTAATGGCCATTTCCTCCATTTTCTTTGTCAAGTTCAATAACAAGGCTTCATTGAAATCTTTTGAAGCTGGTATTATTTGTTTTTTTACCAAAGTTGACTCTTGTGTTTGATATGGAAAATATAGAGCATACGCTGTTGTGACTTGCGGTGGTAAAGCTTGCAATGGGATAACATTAACTGGCCCCTGAGTATTGGCACTTGAATGGGCCACTGTTTTGATCATCTGTGGATAACTACCCATTGATCCGTTCAAAGCCGGATATTGATAATTGCTTTGAATTGGTATCATCGTGGCACTCGCAGTTAAAAACTGATCATAATGGCATTCTTGCCAAACCTTGGCTCTATCAAGGGATGCAGATACCGTAACTGCTTGAGCTTCTTTTACAAATATTTTTAGCTCTAGTGGGTGCAAACTATTTATTAATATAGATAATATAAATGCCTCTGGTATTTGGTGGTTCTGCCACTTACTAAGTATATCAGCCACTCGGCCATAGTACGATTCCACCGCCTCTCCTAGGATCATTTTGCTGTTCATTAACCTTCCTCGAAGACGGTCTTCAAAACCAATTGGTCAAAAATGGGTCAAAAATGCATTCTTCAATGCTTCCCAGTTCGAAAATTGACCAACTGGTTGACGGTTATACCATTCAAACGTCGTATCTTTTAAGGTTGCTGGCAATCATCGTAACCAAATATCCTCGGTTCTTCCATTATTGGCGACACATGCTGTCAAAAACTGCGAAAAATGTTGATCTGGATCCGCACCCAAAAAGCCCCTAAAGGTAGGTAATGGAGCCACGCTAGTTGTGCGATCACTCACAGTACCCATTTGTACTGCTATGGGAATCGCTGGACCTCCCGTCGTCATTGAATTTGACAACGTGACACTTAATCATTTATTAATATAGTCTGCGTCTCTCCCAAATATATTTTCTAAACTTTCCACCTTGCTCAATTTGCTATTATTATCCTTGAACAAGTTTATTAGTTGAATAGGAGGTGAGAATGACGGATTTTGAAACACACTGAATTGGCCCTTATTGACCAATAATTTATGCCACTCTATGGAACCAGTTTTGACAGAATTGGCAGTTTCCGCTATTAGAAACGTACCCAATGGAGTACCCAACTCTTCTGTGATTCTTCCACTCTCAGTTAACGGTCTCATAAGAAACCCTGGCCTATTGACCAAATTTTCCACAAGTGTTCTTGGCAATTTCTCTAATGGTATATACTTCTGAAATATTAGATGTCGATTAGCTTCTGGGTATGCTCAAATATGACGATAGGCATGCAACCATGGCTTAATCCAGCTTTGTCTATGATTCCTTTTTAACTTTTTTTGTTGCTCATTTCACAACAAATTTCTTGCTTGCGATCTCTCTATTCTTTCTCTTAACTGCCGTATTTTCTTTACTGTTAAGTTCTCATTCTTAATAACCATACTCTTTCATTATATTCTTCTGTGACTGCTACCTATTTCCCATCTACTTCAACCGGCAGTTAATACCTAACACTCCATGCTATTATCAATTTTCCCGACAGCGGCGCTACAATGTGATTGTCGTTTTACTTACTCTAACTAATCTAATTAGAGTAAACCTGTATAGGGGGATTCGAACACAAGGAAAGAATACCGCATGAGCTTACACGTTAGGATCACACAATTAACTGTATTCCGCACTACTTAAAACACCCAGAAAACACTACAATGCTTTCCACTTCCTAATAATACTCCACCATCACTAATAACAACAACAAATAATCCCGCACTATCCTAAATGGCAGGACATAATCATACTATAATCCAAACTCTGGAGTTCTTCACCATTAACTGCCTTCACATTACAGTGTTTCACACAAACACGGACTCATTCTCTCTGCTGAACTACAATCAGATTTCAGCATTCAATCTTTCTTCTTCCCATTTAATAACAATCATACTTCCATTCCATAATTCACTTTCACAATATTCAGAAACTCTTAATCTTCTTATTCAAAGAAAATAACAAACAAAAGAAAAGAGGTAGCACCAAGCTTACCCCGGCTCACACTATCACAGTCTGGCCCCTACTTCCTCTCTTCCATCCTCGTTATGCTACCACGAGATACCAACTGCTACATCTCTAATGAAAACTACTTTTCCTAACTATTCATCCATTTTACCTATTGAACTACCTTTTCAACAGTCATCTATCCCTGTTTACACTATAAACTAAGTATCTACAATTCAGCAAATAACTACTTATTCTACACTTGCCAAAATTGGTTTGAAAGAGATCTTTTGTATCCTTTAATGCTATCTTTCCATCTTTCCAGTAAATAACTCTTTACTGCATCATATTATTAAATTCATTGCAATCCTTTCTAGTATCTGAAATATCATCACACCAGATACATCTTTGTACATATCCTTATTTTGAAACATTCTTCAAATTATTTGTAGAAGTATTTTCTTTAATTCTTGTGAATTTGATTTGAAGATCTTGCATTCCGCGTATAATTTCTTCAATCCCTATCTCTCCTTTCTTCGATAAAGATGTTGAAGATTGAACAGTATGTATTATTGGTCATGTTGTATGTATTGAAATTTTAGGTACTTGTACTGCTTTTAGAATATTACTCCTATCCTTCCTCCTTTCTCTTTTTGCAAGCAAATCCACCGTACTTTCAACATTTTTTTACTTTGTTATCAATCCTTCATCTTCTTCTTTGTCTTCAAGAAACAACTCCAATTTTCCTTGTAATTCTCCATCAGCAGCTTGAAGAAATAATTCAACCTTGTTCGGCTCTAATGTCAATTTTTCTACCTTTGATAATTGAGAATACTACCTCTCAAATTCCCAGTCCTTTAGAAGAAATTCCATTAGAAGTTCTACTTGAAGCTCCTCCCAAAAATCCTTTAAATTTTTTATTCTTGTTCTCCATAAAATAAAATAAAAATAAACAAAATCCAATATCTTCCACCTCAAGCTTTCACGTCGGGTTCACCACTTATGTCATATTATGTGCTATCTTGCTTGAGAATGCATCGAACGTCTGACTGTGGAAGATAAAATAATATTTTGCAAGTATTCGGGTAGGCTAGTGGGTTTCAACCATCTAAATACAATTATTTTGGATGTCAATGTAAAAGCTTAATCCCATTACAAAATACTTAGAAACACTATTTTTAATAACTTTAAGATATTATAAGTATAAGTTTTTTATTATTAATTAGTTTTATTTTATTTTTTTTATTTTATTTTTTTTATTTTTATTTTTAATCCTAATCCTAGACATCGAGCTTCGACAAGTTGTAATTCTCAATATGACTGTCTGATGGTTGTAAACTTCTACCATTAATATCTTTGCAAGCCTTCCAAATGTTCAAGAAGTTTCAATCCAATCTAACTTACGGGTTGCAAGAAAATGCAGTTAATCCACATTGATGTAACTTGACCGCCGCCTAGAAGTCTTCAACTTACCATGCCAAAAGTCATCTTATTCCAGTCGGTAGATCTCCAGATATTACAAAAACCTTAAACAATCCCAATCTGCTAACTTTCGATATCTTTTTATACTAATAGTCAAATATCTTCTATTTGTTCCGTTAGATGAACACAACTTTTTGCATGCACTCGGCATACTCAATCCTCTAGACACCTCTAAATTTCAACTGTAGAAGTTTTTCTAATTTCACATAATAGTCAACAGTATCAGCCTTAACTTTATTACAAAAAAAATCCAATTCACAAATATAAACACTGACTTTCAGCAACGATTGCAAAAAGTCCTCCCAAATCCTATGAACCTAATTCTACACCTTTCAAAGGAGCTTGAAGATAGCTCTCTGACTTCAAAATCCTGATCTCTAAATGACCCTTTCTTTATCTTCTCCTCCCTTTTAACTCCTTGTGGTCTCTTTTTCTCCCGCCTTGGAATCCGAATTAGAACGACCGACAGCGCTTCCTCGGAATTCCTGTCTCTAAGAGGATCTTTCCATCGAAAGGACGTTTTTTCCCTGAAACGGCATAGAGAATGGAACAGATTAAAATGGAACCGAAGCCTCCATATTCGGGACTTCATTGGATTGTCCAAACAAGTCAGGTCTCATACTAGGTAAGAGGCCCATACTAGGACCTGGATTGGATGTCTCTAAAATTGGATCAAATTGGCCCTTCGCATCAAACTTATCCAAATATTGAATTGGTCTTTTTTCCTTTTATCGACTCTTGGTAAAAATGGCTCGGATTTAGTCTACCCAATTTATCGAAGAATTTTGAGGACCTAGATTTATCTCTTCAATTTTTCCTGGGCTTTGGATCTGTTGATCCCATTTATTGAAATTGGACGGCGCATTACATTGCTGATAAGTATGCCTTGATTGCTTGCAATTCTTTTACACTAGTGCATAATCATCACTGGTTTTGGGATTGGAACATTCACTGGCTATCAAGGACAAGACCTCGATGAAAAAGCAATTCAAACAAGTAAGCCTTCACTCAAAGAAAGATAATAAAATATAAATAAATAAATATGTATATTGAAAGAGAAACTAAAATGGCTATTGCCAAAAGACAAGAAAACTAGAGACCCTTGAAACTAGACTGGAAGTAAGAAAGGAGTTGACAAGAGTGAAGAAGGCTTCACTCTTGTCTCTATATATACTATCTGACTAGGGGCTACATGGTGACGTTCTATAGGA
This sequence comes from Physcomitrium patens, assembly GCF_059467195.1. Lineage (NCBI taxonomy): Eukaryota > Viridiplantae > Streptophyta > Bryopsida > Funariales > Funariaceae > Physcomitrium > Physcomitrium patens. The sequence goes on along the minus strand of NC_143415.1, from coordinate 17,918,811 downwards.
CCTCCAATAAGTGTTGACTTTATAGAACACATGCCTTGATTTACAAGGCAAGTTTTTCTATGTGTGGGCCACATTGTTAGCTTGGTCTTCAAGCTAACAACATGTGTGGCATATGGCCAACTTGTTGATCACGTTTCTAATCCAAAAAATCAATTAAAGATAACTATAAAGTCAAAGCACCATCTATGAAGCTTCTAGGAAGCTTTCATACCAAATACTATAAAATTAATTTACTTTTATCTACTTTTACTTATTTATATATATAATTATTGGCTTACATGAATATGTCCATGACATTACCCCCCCTTCTAGAGACGAGTTCCACGAGGAGCAGTCATCATATGTTGAGGAAATCTATGATGCGATGAATTATATTCGTCACATACTCTGATCTTTATTCTCTTTGAAGATGATTGATAGGGCCTCTCAAGTATCGATAGTGTCCCATACTAGGGCGGGAAGACCACCCGATTATTTGATCATTGTTGAGGCCTTCATAACTTCCTTCAAATAAAACATTTACAACACCATCAAGAGTTATTCCTACCTCTAGTAAAATCACCGAACATCGCAAGTCCCTTCCTAAGTCGTGATACCAAATGCATTTAATCTCGCCATCTATTCAAGGAAGAACATGTTGTTCTTGGAGATCTTCATCTCGATTGCATCATCTTGAAGGTTGTGACAATCGTAATGACTTGTTCAGCAGATTAGCAAATGAAGGCTTTTGAGTCAAACTACTAGTTTTTTGTTCTCCATCTCCCGAGCGTCACAACTACAAAGAAGCTATAAACAAGGATTGAAAGTAGAATGTTATCTTACATAGATGTTGTTTCTTTTATAAAGAAGATTTTCATCTTGATTTTGATGGATGTTGTCAATGAAAAGCCTTCATCGCTTTTGTTGCATTTACAAGATTCTTTACTGGCTCCCATGTGCGTTCACTAATATCATATCCGCATCAATGGACAAGATATTTTAATTTATTTCGATGCCGCCTTGAATCTAAGACTTCCTTTACTTTAAATTCTTCATTATTGTCCACTTTTATAGGAAGACGTGGTGCTTATCGTCTTCTTGGTATGTCCCTTGTCTTCTATGGTTCAAGAAGAGACACGTGGAATACTGGATGGATTTTCATTGATTCCGGTAGATGTAAATGATATGCGACTAGATTGATTTGTGCATAAATAGAAAATGGTGCAAGCTTAATCAAATCTTTTTAATAATCTCAACCATACATAAATTCCAATTACCTTATTACTTTTATAATTAGGCAATTTTGATTTTGCTTTGCAAGTCCTAACCCTAATCAAGAAGCTTTAGCAAGCTATAGCTCCTAATCTAACTATCTATTTGGAGCAAAACTTTTTAAGCAAATGCCACCATAAGTCTTCTATGTGCACAAAAGAATTCACTCCAATCCAACTTATAGATCATGAAAAAACGTCCAAAAACCACACTGATGATACTTGGCCGTCAACTTGAAAGTTGATGCAAATGTTATAGCAATACTTTTCCTTCTCTAATTGTTAACTTCAATTCAAAATTGGTGTATAGCTTGATCTTTAAGTCTTCTAATACTTTGCCAAATTTCACTTTGATCCAATTATTAGATCTTTAAATATCATAGAAATCCTATTCAATCTCAAACTGACAACTTTCAATACCTTCTTATATCAAAACCCAGATATCTTTCAATCATACTATTAGATTATTGAAAAATTTCACATACACAGTACATTCAATTAATCAAGAATTGTCAAATTTTTAACTATAGATGTAACACCAATTTCACAAATTAGCCGAGAATACTAGCCCTAATTATATTACATAAATCCTAAGTCAGCAATATAAACCTTGATTTTGAATAGCAATTGCAAAATCAAATCAAATCCTATGAAAACAAGCCTTATGTCTTTGGAACAAGCTCCAAGCTAGCTCTTTATTTCTAATTGTTGATCTTCAAATGCCTCTCTATTTTTCCCTAAGAAATTATTTTAGTAGTTGGAGGTATGATTTTGATCTTTTTTCACAAACAGATGACCGTCGAGAATCAATTTAATATATCCTAGGAATTTTTAAATTCAATCCTAATCTCAACTTAATTTTAGTATCAATTATGCTAATTATTTATGTCTTTTAATCTGATTTTACTAATTTATGGTCTTATAGACTTAATATATACTATCTATTTTAATATAGTAATTTTAAGAATTAAATATCTTATAATCATATCTAATAAAGATTAAAAGATCTATTTTTATAACTATTAATATATTAATTAATTATTTTTTAAAAAAATAATTATAATTATTACTATATTCTATAATTTTCTTTAGATTTGTTTCAAATCTTACTACATATGTATTTCTTTATTTATCATCTTATCTAACTATTCAATTTATTCTAATTAGACTTGCATCAACTATTAATATCATTAAACTTTTACATTCATCTTTTACTTTCTTCAAAATTGGAGATAAAGAAAGAAGTTCTTTTAATTTTTCTATAATTTCTCTTTATTTTTTTTTCTATTGAAATTTTTTATTCTTTCTTAATAGCTTATATAAAATATTTTCTGTATATAAAAAAATAAAATATCCATATATAATAAAAAAATACATGCTCTCAAAAATCTTTTGACTTTTGTTATGTTTACACATTCTTTTATCTTTTTAATAAAATCAATCTTTTCAATACTTGAGTTGTATCTATATAATCTACATATGTATCATACAATAAATATCTTACTTATTCCAAACATAGACTTAATACTTGACAAGGTGAAATTTTCTTCTTCTAGGTATAATAAAATCTTCTCATAATCTATAATATGATTTGCAATAAATCTTCAACAACATTTTTAATCCAATGGCTCATCTTTTTCTTCTTCTGTACATCTTTTAATTACAATATTATCTAAAATATGTATTTCTTATTATCTTTTTTAGTATAAAATCCCTCAACACTTTATTGATTCCATTTATCATTTGAGTCACTAAATTAATAGTTCCTTGATATGATATACACATTCTTATTAAATCCAATACAGTCTTTATGATAATTAAATCTCTACTTTGTAATGCCAATTGAAATTGATCATATCTTGAATAATGATCATTCATTGAATAGATTATTCTTTTAGCAATTTTTTCTACAAATTCATCCATAATTGGACTTAAATCTATATTTCTAATAGTCATTTTATTCACAAGTTGCATGTCTTGTATAGATCTCATTGTTCTTTTCTTTTTTTGATATTATAAACTATTGATTTAAATAATGTGCTATAGATGGTTTCAAAATCACTATTTTAATTTTTTTATTAAGTAAATCCATTAGATTAGATAAATTTATTCTTAATATTAAAATTAGTTGAAAATTCCATGGTTCATAAAAATAGTAAAAAATAACCATATGTACTATAATATTTAGATCAATACATCCAATTTCATGTGCTTCAAATACAAAAGTCTTTTCATGTCATAAAAGCATGTTTTTAAAATATTTTTTTCATATTTTTTCAAAAATCCATTTGTTATAGACATAAATACTTATTCTAATATTTATCTAGATAATATAAATAGATAGAAATAAATAAAAGTATATTAATTCCATAATTCCATAATATCAATGACCTATAGACACGGTTTAATTTTTACACATGTTTATAGATCATTGATAGGTTAGAAACTTAGCCAACAAATTAGTCATGTATTGCACATATAGGTAGCTTAAGGTACAAGCTAATAATGTAATATACATATAATAAATTTGCCTTGTAAGTTAAGATATATGTCTTGTAAAT